>NC_139230.1:24947603-25592603 GCF_977018435.1 Lepisma saccharinum | reverse complement strand
TATATCTACCTACATATAGTATGTGTATGTTTGGGTGTTCGACGTGCTGACCCCCACGTCACCCCATTACCGGTTTAAGAACACCGAACCTCTAGGTAAGATTGTGGGAGGGAAACTGGCAGTCGGGAGATAGGCCAAGGCTCTTACAGGGCTGTCACGCCAAGGAGTGTATTTATTATATTTGTGTGTACGTTTACACGAGGAGAAGGGCACGTAGATACTGACCCGGGTTCTATTGCTGGTAGAGAAAAATGTGGTTCGTATCCCATTTTAAACTGTAGGTCCAGTTCCGATTAACCTGCTATGCATAAAGTGGACTTCAACGCTAACTCAAACAAACAAGCATACTGATGAAGAAACAATATTCCTATGTAACTAAATTTTTTTTAAGTTAATTTCAGTTACTCTTCTTCCAAAGAATATTGAAAGTTTCATCTTCACTTGTATTTCACAACGCGTTTTTAGTATTGATTATTGTAAGCAGCGAGTTTTAGCCGTAACACGATGAAGAAAATAAAAAACGGGTTAAACTCAAAAATATTTAGACTAAGAAGATCTCTAGGTGTCATATTTTAATTTTCATCTTGCCGCACGAACAATAAAACGTATAAAAAAAATATAACACTACAATCGGTGTCACGACTTGATAGAAGGTCCCATGTTCGATACTCGGTCAAGACACATAGTGGTTCGCATCCCTCTTTAAAACACTGAAATACGAAGACAATTAAATAATTAACGTGTTACAAGTTGGTAAAAAAAAAAGCGACCACGCGGGGATTCGAACCTAGCGCTTTAGCTTACAAAGCTGACCTTTAACCGACATGGCCACAAGCCACGGTGAAAAAACCTAGATATTCGGGCAATTTCTCATAAGATTGCATCTTTTCCTGTCCAGCTCGAAACTTTTGATGTCGTTTCTCGCTAATTACATTCATTTGAAAGCAATACGCTTCGTCAGATAGTGTTTATATCCTGTGCACATTGCTGACAGAATACAAGTGAAGGTTGTGCATGAAAATTAATTAAGACATTGGGAAGTCGTGCTTTTGTGGAAGGTTAGTGTTTCCAACCCTAAATTACAATCGTGATCTAGCTTCCGTCAACATAGCGGATTCTGCTATGTGACGACGAATCTCATTAACCAACGGCACATATATTATATTATTTTAAACTATTTATTTCAAAATGAAGAGTCATTATTCTGGAATCTACGGAGGCATTCATTTAGTAGGTAAGAATTTTACGAGTCATATCATTCTATTTTTGTGCTCCATTACGAAACCAACTTGCACGTGTAAAAGAAGTAAAGCCCGACAATTACTATTTTACAAAAATTCCATTTACTGTTATACTTAAATGAGAGGAAAACCATTGACTTATTTTTAATAGCCTTGACTAAAGATGGGGGAGGGGGGACTACCTCCTCTCAAGTGTCTCCCTGGCTGTGACATAAACTCTTCTTCTTTTCGGAATTCTATTATTTTCCCCATCGCATATTCAGTGCCAACTTTGCGATTCTGTTTGCCAAAGTGTACGGGGAAGGAGTTTTTCTTATTCTTCAAGCCTTCTCCTGGACTATGATAACAGTATTTCCGAAAGAAATTTCCTTTTTTTCTTTGCATCATTTTCAGAAATTACAACAGCACTATTTCCGTCTCGCTTATTCTAATTGCGTTTATTTTTTTTCTTTTCTTTATTTAGTGTTGCTATTGTTCCATTTTCGGCTACTCGCGACGATGAAGAGAGACTCAAAAAGAACACTCATGCTCAGGTCAAATTCGAACCAGGGGCCCTCGCATTCTAACGCATTGTCATAACCACTTCGTTACGGACGTCAAAAATGCGTTTCTTTAAATATATATTTCACGAATTTTTCACATTTACATTACTTTGATTGTAGACGTGGACAGTCCATTTAATTAATATGTATGCTCCAATTCTTCCGTCAGCCCTTTTCTTAGAGTCTGAGAGACACAAAATACCCTGCATGTGGTTAAAATGTTTGATAGTAAGGAACACTGCTGCATTCCGAACACTTACTTCGGCTGTACTGCCAGACACGAAGCTGGACTTCAACTCAAACGAGTGTGCCAGTTTCTCTGAACAGAAGTGTACATTTAACGAAGTACCATTTCCTTGCCCTTTTCTTCGTTTACCTATCATCCACGTCACGGTTAATTTGTTGGTATAAATAAATACGGACCGTTAAAAGATTTAAGACACCATCGAAGCAAACCAAGATAAAAATAGTAGTAAATGACCGGAAGAAGTTGGTATTTTCATATTTCACCACAGACAATGCTTGTTAAATTATCAATGTGTTCTAAGCACGTATATTGTACATTTGTCTGTATTCTAAGTGTATTCACGTCAGTAATATAAATTGTAATTTTTCTTATTTATATTGGATTTTAGAGTTCAAATGAAATGTCGTTTATTATATATGTAGGTGTATGTTAATTTTTACCATGATGGAACCTTTATCCTTAACAACTTTCAACGAAAAAAAAGTAGACTTGTAAAGTAGCAAATTCCAACAAGTCTAAAACAAGGCGTTAGTACTATGAAGTGGCAGCAATTAACAAAACATCGGCGTGTTTTCTACATTGTCCAGTTATCTCATCGTCTTGACAAGTTTCGCGCTCGTCGCGTACATCTGTCACGTCGTCATATTTGACAGGATCTGCACACTGCTGACGCAATACTGTCAACTCTCAGAATATACGTATTCACAAGATGACGTATGGCATAAAATGTGCATACATTCTTCACAGCGTCATTTACAGCGCTTTTCTGTTGTCAATGACAGTAGGATTTCTTCAACTAGTGTATTATAATTCGTTTATACCTGTATGTGAAATAACTGTGTTTAACTTTTTTCTTCATATGTTAACTTATTTACTTACTGCATAACGTATGCTGGTAGCTTGGTTAACTAAAGTTCCGATTATATTATTCACAATAAAAACTTGATTTTCCTTCTTCGTCGCATCTGGTCTACTGCGAAACTTTGATCTCTACCGCTGATAATCTTGGCAGGAGTTCCAAGTCCATTTTATGCCTAGATAGGAAAATCAGGACTGGATCTACAGTTTAATGTGGGATCCGAACCACTGTGTAATGTGCCTCCACGGAGAATCGAAGCCGTGGCCCGATGATTACAAGCCGATAGTGTTTGCCACTGCACTATTAAAGAGGCCCTACGATAATTTTAAACTTACACGAGGTGGTCAGTACTGTGACTGCTTGCACCCCAAAGCCGCGGTGATCCACTGACTGTGAGAGGGTACAAAATTGGCCAGAGCGTTGTACTGACCACGTCACTTCAGGTATGTAAGAATTTAATGGGCTATACCTCTAATCCACCATATACAAATTTAGGGCACTGTGGAACATACAGATGATTTCGAGTTTGAATTTAAAATTCGCATTATACGGGGTCCAGCCCCTTACCATAACTAAAATAGCATAATTGCAATGTCGTGTTACTAAAATATTAAAATATTCTGACTTCCATTAAAAAGTGAGGCTATAAAGGGGCACTCAGCACACATAAGGACAAAAAACAGGACAACACACACAAAATTATACTGGCCATAGTGCCAGTCGCCAGAGCCTCGTTCGTCTGCAAAATACAGTCCGGGGTGTACTACGTTGAAGTAAGATTGACAATTGGGTGTACGTACTACGTGGAAGGTCACCCCTACACCCCGAACATACAGAGGAGAACTTTGTTTTCATTCGTAAGGCACGATGTGACAAACACAAATATCGGTGGTCGAGAACAACTAGTGATCGATTGCTGACCTTGCCATCGCAGATTTCGGGTTCGAGTCCCAGACAAGACACTGGAATTTCTCTTTTTCCAGTAAAGCGACATACAATTAAAAAAATATATAAACAACCAAATAGTTTGTCAAACTTATTAACACAGCAAGGATACGAAATTTTGGCCTGTGTCCAGCAAACAGAATGGCTCAAATCTAGGCGATACATCCTAGAATCCTCAAAACACAACAAAAATTATTCCTTTATACAATGGTTATACCTCACCAAATTTGAAGCCAACAGTATAGGTGAAATATCATCTCTCCGGATGAAACCGGACACCACAATTGCAAGATTAATAAAACCTCCCGAGTTGATTCCCCATTGCGCAACACCATGTTTACTAACTGCGTGTGTTGTAAAATAGGTCCACGCTGAGGATGCATATTAATACACAGCTTAGATGTTTATATTACCATACGAATATCCACGTGTGCCTGCATCCGTATCTGTATGTTCCAACGCGTTTTCAATTAGGGACATGGGCGTCGGAAGGGAAGAGGGTTTAATCAGTCCGTCGACCTCCAATGGAAATTGGTATAGCTCGTTTCAAGTTAGAGAAAGCAGAAAGCTTAATATTTTTATAAATAACATAAAGTTCAGTTAGTATTCGAAAAGAATAACTCGGTAAAAAATGTGTTACATCGAAAAAAATTGAGTGTAAAATGAAGCAACCAATTTTTGTTTTTTCATATTCTACCACATAATATAAAAGATTAAATGGTTCCGGTTTTAAAAATGTTCAAACCAAAGGTCACAACAAATATTATGACTAAAATTTCCCCCTAACTTAGAGAGCTTTTTCTTAAATGAGGCGTGTACAAATTTATATGTATGCATGCATTACGATACACTAATGGTAAAAAAAATGGTACTGGATATTCACTCATTTGGTGGATCTAGTAAAAGTATCTCCCGTGGATATAATAACAATGTAATAATAATAATACATTTGGAATGAAATGAGTAAAATTTTATTTGCTTATAATACTAGTTATTATTGTATAATAATCACAACAATGATTATTAATGTTGGTGCTATCAACGGGTCGAACAAGGTGGAGGATCGTAGTGGTTCAGATTCTACTTTAAACTGTAGGTCCAGTCCGGATTAGTATTTCTGTGCATACATTTGACTTAAACCCAATCCACCTTATCAACGCTCTGACTCCTTTCCTACCAAAATTTCGGCGACGCAGATGATTAGGGTTGGATGAACTGACGCCATCTTGAAGGCAATCAGGAACGCTCAGCATATTTACAAATTGAGAAGACGTGCAAGGTTCCAAAAATTACACAGCTATAATCTCAAATAACGTTGCCTACTTTAAAGCAATGGTAGAATAGCTGGGACTGGACTTACACTGCAATGTGGCTCAATCGGGAATATAACTTTGGACCTTTTGATTAAAAGGCGAGAGCTTGAACAAGCTACCGGGTAAATCACCATATCGAATCGTGTGATGAAATTTCTCGACTTGCTACATGCCTTTTTCTTGCAAAACTGACCTACATAATGAGAAAAATGCAAAATAAACTAAATTTATCTTAATATTGGGAACACAAAGACTAACCGGTTGCTTATATTCGCTTCCTGTCGGTATGAGTTTACTGGAATTGAGATTAAAATGACCACTGTTTATTTTATGCTAATACCATATGAGGTTATTATTGCTAAGTGACCAACTTTAAAAATATATACTATGCCCACACAGACATCTATGCTAGGTTCGTTCGTCATAGATTATATGTGGTAGTGTACGATCGTGGATGATTTATCGTGCGTGTACACGCGTATTGGGAATACTCAAGAGTATAAACTTAGGTATCCTCTTAAATTGAAAGCGAGCAAGTTGACACGATTTAAAAAAAGAAAAATCAATTTACTCTAGATTCAAATAAGTTACATAATATATTCTAGACAGAGGGGAATTACTACAATTTATTTTATTATAATATTTTTATGACAACACATCCAAGTCTGTACGAAAGATGGATACAACAGACTAATATCACACTCACCTGTAACATTTTTACAAAGAAAAAAAACAGTTAAAATATCATTCCACCATTAATAGAAGTCTCTTAACAATTTACATGATCTACAAGTATCTACTCGATTCCAGGGTAGCTGCATATCGCAAAGAGCAAGCAGCAACAATGTTGTTTTGGTTGAACAATATAAGATTTAATGATAAAATTAAATAGTTAATATTAAAGTATATTAATAAGAAAGATGCACCCGCGAATGTAAAGTGATATGACTACACAGATGCAATTTGTTTATGTGTATCTTTGTTATTTGGCGTATCCTTTTTTTACTTATCTAAGCATACCAAGGCGATGAGGATGTATGGTGATTGGAAGAAACAGACAGAAAGAAAAGGAGAGAGCGGCCCTGCCTGTGAACACCAAGAGAATTCAATCTCAGATGTCCTTTTACTACTAGACAAAAGTCAAACTTTTCTCAGCTAATTTGACACCGAAGTGATAAGCGACACGGGATGAATCTGTCACACTGCTACGGTGCGAAGAGTTGCAGTTGATTGGTTCGCACTCAAGTGCCATATGTCGCGCGTCGCTTGTCACTTCGGTCTGATTTAAGATTTAGACTGGCGGTGAGATTCCGACCTTGGCACTCTGGCTGTTCTGTGAAGAGTTTACGGTAGTTATCGGACCAGTTTTTCCTTGAGGCAAGGCTCATTACGTTACGTCACGTTTTCCTTTCTCTCTCGATTTCCTTGGTGCTCTTTATCAGATATGTCTGCTTCTTTTCCTCTTACGTTTACCAAACAACGTATACGATTGGGGAAAAGCAAACAGTGCACATGGTTGCCAAAAATCATTACAACCACGACACGCTAGGCTGTTTGTTGGTAGATTTAATTACGGTTACTTACTTGTAGCTACATGCTAACGCAGAGACGACGATGAAAGACAATGGAGATGAAAGTCGGATGAAAAGGTACCACCCTACCATTTCACTCGAATGTCTGGAGGAAACCGTGAGTAAAATCCATCAAACGTAAGTCTGCCTAGCGAGGTTAGATGAGTTTGCATGTGTGACAGTCCGTTTCTCTAAGCACATAGTTGCACAGAACACAATTCAAACGCAATGTTTCGGCACGAATGAAGTTTCACTTTCTATTCTTCTTGGAGTAATTTACCTTTGCATTCTACGCGAAACTGAGAACAGATAAATCACAGACTACTAAATTCGAGTTTCAGTTTCATGAATGAATAAGAATGACTACCACGGGTAAGCATTTCTTCTCGAAATGCAATGCTAATTACCTTTACGTCCTCTTAAGTTAATACAACTCGTTTCACAAACTGGTTACTTATCTGATTATTTTTACAATATCCATAATAGAAGTAAGGAATATATTAACTTTTCATTGGTTCTTAAAACATACAAATTAAAGTCCATGTTCAAAAACATACAAATTAAAGTCCACAAAAATCGAAAAATGTTGCATTAAAACTTCGGAATAGAATCAAATAACTGGATTGCTTGAGAACAAATGGTATTTCCAAGCTTATATATTGTGTAACAGAATTTGTTTCTCCAAACCTTGGAATGTGCATTATTATTTACACAAAAAAATAGAATATATTTTCCATGGTTCATAAATCTTAAAAGAATTGGTACACCGTTCATGTAGAACCAATTTTTACCTATGGTACGCCGTTCATGTAAAACCAATTTTTACCTGTCTTAATTGTGTGTGTGACCAGGGGTGCAAGGGGTGACCTGGTAAGGCACCACCCAAAAGTCAACCTCACTTTTAGGTACGTACACCCTGGCAACTGCTTTTGGCAGGTCAACGAGGCTCTGCCGAATGGATTCAAGGCCAGGATAATCCTCTGTGGGGTCGTTTGTCCTGTGTTTGTTCTTTTGTGTGCTAAGTGCCCCTTTACAGCCTCGGCTGTTAATATATGAGAAGATATCTTCGAAAACAGTATAGTTTTAGTTAGTTCTTGTTAAGTAACGAAAGAATGTATTAGTTATAAAAATTGAGTGAGGAAGAATACACATATTTTATTTACTTTGTTAGGGGGCTTGTCCTCAATATTGTTTTGGTTAAGGGACTTATTCCCGTATTTTGTGACGGGCATAACTAGCCTATGTGCTGATATGCCCACAACATCTAAATCAATAAATAATAATTAATTGTGTATGTGTGTGTGTGTGTGTGTGTGTGTGTGTGTGTGTTTGTAATATATCTAGAAAACAAAACTCTACTACAAAGCATTTCTTAAATATGTCCAATGATGTATTGTGGAACAATTCTTGACGTGCCATAACTTAAATGTGATGTCACGAGTTCAAATGTAAAAATCTGGCCCAGTCATTAAAAGGGGAAATGTCGACGAACGGAGGGGCGTCCCTACCAGAAAACTTCCTTGTTAACAGCCAATAGACTCTGGCACGAAGTCAATGTCATCAAAGTCAATGTCATTATATAACGCTTATGGCGCGTGCCCATCTATTGGCCTTGATTTTCTTGACGTAATAGTCCTTAAAACATTTTATTGAAATCTTCGCAAGGATTAAGCTTAGTTAAAGATTTACTTTATGTGCACAATTTACTTCTAAATGAGACGTTAAATGAGTATTTAACGAGTAACAAAATAAATTCTCATAACCAAAGGCGTGACACAGTTAATTACTACCAAATTAATCGCACGTTTCTAATACGGAGACTATTACGAATGGACCGCCCCTTCAAAAACAAAAGAATGAAAACACGTACCAAGATAGTTTCGTTAGAATTTGATCTAAATACTCATTGAATGCACATTTGTACATAAATTATTTAATAAAAATGAAGCAAAATATGAGCAAAGCAAACTTTACTCCCGGACTACGTTCTCCCCTTTGAAAACCAACCTGACCAGAGTTCAAATTCAAGGTTTCGCAAGGTTGTATTTCTCTCTCATAGTCATCATGTCGTGATTGACCTAGAGATGTAAAAATGTGAGGTACAATAAACAAAAGTTTTACGCTGTACCAGTATATTGCTCATATATCACGTGAAATACGATTCCTACAGATATTCCACATTAACTATATGGACACATCCGTGATAATGGATAACAACGCAAGAATACAAATGGATGGTAAAAGAAATCATACAAATGATGAGGTCGTATGAGGTAGGTGAGGTGATGATGAGGTAGAAAATATTAAATTCATATTATAGTTGTAGGTAATCAACGCTGTACCATTTTACAACAATTCATGATAATGCTTCACAATTTAAAAAAAAAATTAAAAATAGAGTTTGTAGCTGCATTGCAGCATCATGTATATCAAGTAAGAACCTAGATAGATGGAAAACTATTTGGCGTAAGGAAATCTCAAACAAACTGTGTAATTGGAGAATAGACAAATAAACTCACTGAAAGAAAGCTCTAAAGTTTGATTTGAAGAAAAATCACTTGTGTAGTGGAAAAGGAATCACTGCAGTATCTGTATGAAGTAATTGATTACTTTCTAATGCACATGTGGAAATTAGTTATGTGTAAAGCTAGAATCGCACACGCCTTAGCAGAAGCAGGATCTACGGTTGAGACAAGGCTAATCAAGATCATCCACGTTACGTTTACATAGAACTGGAATTTTTTTATGTATATTGAAGCGGAAGCATGTTTGAAGATAACTTCATTGTGAAGTATTTTTAATGGGTTTATTCAAATACACATACGTGTACACTAACTATTTTGTTATCAATCCAATTATTTATTCCATTCAATAGAATGTTCCACTTTCACTTGTATGTAGTTCGAACATTTTCTTACATTGCATATTTATTTATCTCTCTCTTTAAATTGTGACGAAGACAATGAACGAATTAATGATTGATTTAGTTTATTAACGTCGCATCTCTGCGACTAATTGTGACGATGGAGATGAAGGGTGATAACATTAAATGCAGGAAGGGACAATCACAAATATATATGGACGACACCAGCAAGAGTCCCAACAGAGAATTATATTGACTGTGCGTCCAGACGCTAGTGGCTCTTGGAACAAATTAATGAAACAATGAAGGTACACAATGAAACATCCATGTCTTATCCGGAGTTCGAACCGAAGATATCTGGCTTCAAAGCACGCTACACTTATACATTCCGCCACAGTGCTCGGCAGTTTGTCGTAATAATACTGATAAGCATTCTCGACAAAAATAAGATATTAGTACACTGACAAACTACTTGTTCCGTTCAACCACTGGATTGGGCACGACTGATTGTACTTAATCACCATTCCCATACTCATTTATCCTTATCATAGCAGTTACCCAAATAACAGGAATTAGAGACGTTAAATAGCCTAATCAACAAACAGTATCAGAAAATATCAGGATAAGAGAAATATATATACAGGGTGGGCACAAAGTCGCTTTACCCAATAAATGAAGAAATCAAATATTTGAGGAAAGCGACTTTGTGCGCACGCTGTGTGTGTGTGTGTGTGTGTGTGTGTGTGTGTGTGTGTGTGTGTGTATATATATATATATATATATATATATATATATATATATATATACTCATTTACGTCACTTTTCTTCCACTCTTGGCTAATTCCGACGATGTGGATGAAAGGACATTCACAAACCAACACCCAAGGTTCCGCATTCGAATCCCGGCCTGGGCACGGATGTTGATTGTGAGTGTTTTTGTGAGTGTCCCTTCATCAATTTCATAATATCATCACTCATCATCATTTTTGCGATTAGCCAAAAGTGACAGAACCGTCAAGTGAAATCAACCAAATCCATCAACTAACTAACACGCATGCCTCAATCGGAACCTGAGCCCGGAACCTGTTGGTTAGGTTTGGTTTAAGTTTGCCACTGAGGCGGTCAAAACATCGAAGTTGGCCGATTTGTAAGGGAAAGCTACATTTCATATGAAGTTGATAAACACTGACAATTTCAACATGTGCAACGAGTGGCTTGCGAATGTAACTAAGTTTCATTTTGTCAGCTGACGAATAAGGAAATTTGCATTAGAATTACAGTTAATGTGGCCTATCCGCTGTCTTATCTAACGACTGTCGAGCGGAAGTGATGGGGAAACTACAGGGTGCTCGGTTCCACGAACTCGTTACGCAAATGCCAAGAAGCAACACGCACACGCTGGGGATCAGCAGACCGTAATCGTTGAAGATTCAGATAATCCAAGTGGATTCGAACATAAAACAAATATGGCTTGTGAAAGCATTGATTCTAAGAACATCCAGTCTCGATGTTTCCTGCATTTGTTAAGTTTGTACTTGCATTCATAGAATCAAATTATTTGCAAAGTACAAAATTTTGCTGCGAAGTTTTGTAGAATTAATAACGGCAGAACGAAAAGCTTCATCTAAAAAAGAAGTTATTATTGCAAGTGTAGAGTCACATAAAGGGTAGACGTTGATTGATTAATTTGCTTTATTACATTTCGCTTTTCTGCCACCTTGGGCTAATCGAAAAGATGATGAAAAGTGATAGGATAAAATTGATGAAAATACAATCACAAACACAGGACACAACCTAAGTCTCAGAGAGTATTAAACAGGCTGCTATTCCGGACGCCAGGGCCTCGTTAGTCTGCAAGTATTCATTCCAAGGTGTGCTACGTGGAAGAGAGGTTGACATTTGACTGCTTACGTGAAAGTCACCCCTTACATGTCAGGTGGCAGGCATGAGTCACATTGTGTTCACCCCTCGGATATGAGGTTTCCGTAAAAGCGGAGTTTCACAAATTTCCATACTTCTCTAAATATTTACCACTATTTTATGTTTTCAAAATATGCTTGTTTTGCATTAACCTCTGTTAATGTAGATGGTTGAACCAATTAGATATAGTTAATTGTGTGCTAGTTAGGTAAGATATTCAACTTCACAAAGTCCCTCTGAAATAATAGTTTTCTTTAAAATATTCGATACAATCATCTAACACGAACATTGAACCTTGTCTACGTCACGTCTCCAAATCTACGTGCCATTGCAAATACGAGAGAAAGTGAGACGAAATGTGAGAAAAACTTAAGTTTTCCACTGTGCAGGGATAAAACAAAGTGATTTCACTGAGTTGTGTCACAGCAATCGCGGCAATGTTGCGTGACTTCCTTCGTACCTTCAGAATTAGGAAAGATATGAACACGTGGGGCGATATGACTTTCCTTTTAATAGTCCTTCATCTGTTCATGCATTCCACATTCTCTTATCTAAGGTAAAGCTGAACCCTCATCAACCATTCTGGACACAACACTGTGTGGGTTAGTTCAATGGTATACTAGATACATATATATGTATATGGTAGTTAATATTTCAATTAACTACTATAAGCGTAGAAACCAAATACGATTCGTGAAGAAGCCTCATTGGCTAACACGCTATGAACATTACATGTTGTTACTCTACCAACGTTTTGGCGGAGTGGTTAACACAGAGCGCTACGACACCTGGGATCTAGGGTTCGAATCCCGGCCTGGGAATGGGTGTTCTTTGTGAGTATCCCTTCATCAGTTTAATCATACACGAACAATCATCCTCATATTTGCGATTAGCCAAATGTGGCAGAAAGGTGAAGTAAAATAAACCAAATCAATCTGCCTACGTTCTAAGTAGCTTGCTTAGAGATCGTGCAACATTTGGTTATGATGAGTTAAGAAACTGCGCGTTCCGAGCAAGTGCGAGAAATTTGATAACAGTAAAAGTTGTAAATAATTTGATTTCTTACTAGAACATTGTTCAAGGATGAGTATTGGTACACATTTTTATCTAACAGGTAATGAAAAAGTCTAAATACTTAAGATTATAGAATGGCCCTCTCTTCAAACAGCAATTTGTCTCCCCTAACTTTGTAAGCCGACCTCTGTGGGCGGAGTGTTTAGCACAGCGCGCTGCGACGGCAGGGGTCCCCGAGTTCGAATCCCAGCCTGGGCATGGGTATTCTTTGTGAATTAGTTTGTTTGAGTGTTTTTTTAAAGTCCACTTTATGCACAGAGAGGCTAATCGAGACTGGACCTACAGTTTATAGCGTGGTAAGAACCACTATGTACCTCCACCGAACTTTGTGAAAGTCCCTTCATCAATTTCATCATATTACTAATCCTCATCTTCGTCAAAACTGTCACATGTTAAATAAAAGAAACCAAATCAATGAAATAATAATTTTGTAAGTTTGAAACAAATCGAATTCACTTGTTTCGAAAACATCACACATATAGTTTGATGAATCCAACTGTGTGGTGTGTGCGGGCACATCTCTGGTATCAAAGTATGATAACGAAAAACAACCCAGGCAAAGATAAAAATAATCTAAAAACTGGGGATATTTAGAGGCATAATAATTTCTTAAATTAGGTAATGTTTGTTCCCTAGTAAATAGCTTAATAGCGTCAGCCAAAGGCTGAAAATTACCACAAACCCCAGTCTCGAGAGCCAGAAAACATCGGCGATGGGAATATATGCGCTGACCACGCGGCATCCAAAGAAAAGCCGTTTGGCAGGCCTTGCTTCTCAATGGATGTTGCGCCGCGGAGTTTAGTTTCAATATATATTTTCACATGCAAATTTATAAGTGTGTTAATATAATAGCCTATCTGAGAACAAACGTTTTGAGTTTTTAAGTACTATTTATGCACAGATTGGCAAATTGGGACTGGACCTACAGTTTAAAGTGGAATCCGAACCACTATGCGCCTCCACCGGGTATCGAACCCTGAACCGCTCCATTACAAGACGACGGCGTTACACTACGCCCTCGGCGAGTCCAATACCAAAATTAACAAACTATATGGTACGATACATTAGTCTCGATATATCAATCAAATAATCGGACTGCATATATCTTTCGCAATTATGTATGCAACTGTGACACTTGTTACCGCAGACTCAAGCAAACATCATTTTGCAAGATTCACTTACGTAACATCGTAGTCATGAATATGAAATTCGACATAAGGTTGGGCAGTCACGTTACACATCTTGGTTTCGCTTACATATTACACTCTAGTAACGTCATACAGAAAACTAAATTCATTCTTTGGGCTGTCGCACGTGGAAAAGAAAGTATACTTTTCAAACATTCAACGATAATCTTTGTGACGAACCGTGTTCTAAAACACCATTCACCCTGGATCAGCAGCTATAGCTCTTTTCAGTTCTTACGGCGGGCGCTCTAGAAGCTGGCAGGGGAAGTGGGGAGCGGGGATTACGCAACAGACCAACCAGGTAACAGCAGTGGCGCCGAGAGACACGACGTGGCCGGAAAAAGTACTACGTGAAACTCGTTCTACTGGCCGCTACGTTTCTTATCGTGCTGGATTGGTAGCTTCCCCGCTCCCCACTTCCCCTGCCAGCTTCTAGAGCGCCCGCCGTAAGAACTGAAAAGAGCTATAGCACAGAACCCCTGTCCACCACCATTTTCAATATCTTTATTTCGTTTTTTACGTCGATTTTCTACCTCTTGACTTAATCGCGACGACGATGAGAAGGAACGATAAACTGATGAACAAGACAAAGTCACGTTCATACCTTGACCAAGGTTCGAACCTGGAACATCTGGCGTCTTAGCGCGTTACGCTCACCACTCCGCCTCGGAGGCCGGTATCATTTTCAATCATTTTTCTCTCACGTTCTAAGTCTTTTCGAGGAATCAGATGATGCTTCATTGGAGTTTGGTTTCAATTTCATATTATGTGAAACAATATGAATGCATATAGTGATGGAAAGTATGCTCGAAAGCCTTCCAACGGTTACGAAACTAATTTTAGATGCATTCCATCTCAATCTAATGATAACATCTTAATCATACCGATTAGCAAACATTCCAACAAAACAAAACCACACAAATAATTTTGCAATTGGTTTAAGAATTCGGAACAACGATATATTTAAGTGCAATAGGTTCTGATGTAAGTCCATTGTCCAGCCGAACCTTTTAACCTTTAAGTAGGTAGGTGGCCAAATTGTACACAAGTGGGTAGTGGGGTGTTCACGACACCCCACAGAAAAAATACACTTACAGTTATATTCTAACAATTATAATTGTAATATATGTAATTTTACATTATTTGTACGGTTGTAACATTGCGAGTAATGAAAATAACTAAATTTGAAACTTTTTAAGGACATTTTTATAATTTTCATTTTTCCTTCTATTTTTTAGGGACAATTCCTTATTTTATTATATTTTTTTACTTTTCCTTCCAAACAGAATACACAATAGTTTCTGAAAAGTAGCATATGTATTAAACAAATGTACGAGGATTTATATTTAATCATTACTAATTAAATGATAACACATGAACATGAATTTGAGGCCACAAAAAATATAGAAAACAGATACAGGCCTATAATTTTTGAATATCACTACAGTTCACCTAAAGAAAACTTGTCAGGTAAGGATCTGCAAGAGCATTTGCACTACTAACCACGTCCAATAACTCTTAATAGCTTTTTGACACGTTCCTGTTCTTTGTTGTATTCCATTTCCAAGAAGAGAAAAGCCACAAGTATTGCAACATTCGAGCAAAATAAAGTTTAAAACAATACGCAAGTAGGTGGGGTGCTGATAACACCCCAGAACGCGGTGGACCAGCGCACAACAATCAGGCGACTAAAAGACCTACCTTTCAAGGAGTAAACAACATGAAGGTAACGGAAAGATGAACAGTGTTGCCAACTTATAAGATTTTTTTTTTAACAATTTTTAGACCTGGAGTGTTGTGGCCACCCCACATACCCACTTAAAGGTTAAGTAAGTTGACGAAGTTTGGCAACTTTAAGTCAACTTTATGCACAGAAAAGGCAAACGGGGCCCATTATTTACAGTTGAGCTCTACTGACTGACTAAACAATTAACGGCAAATGAAAATATCTCTACATAAAAGAGTCAAAATACATTTTAACTCCTGTAAGGTGTGGTTCACCACGTCAAAAAAAATGCCACCAAATGTCAAACATGCACGTACAAATAGCTTCCAAACAATGGAAGTAGTTCCATGCCTACGAGAATTTCATTGTCTACCAAAGAGCGAACATGTGGGGGGATGGGGGAGAGGAAAGAGCTCAAGTGCAACATGTTGGCTAATCATCAAAGTGCAGGACTTTCGTCACGATCCTGTAGTCCTAAAATATAACCAAAGGACGATGTTCTTGGTTATGATCCAGTAGAAGCACCTGAGGTGTCTTTTTTGCTCATTATCAACTCAACTTACGCTGCCAAGACGAGCATTACACAATAGCTGGTGACTCAAATACACACACCTTATCCAATAACCAAAATGTGCCGTCCCACACAACTCTCACCATAATTCTTTCCATGTTTGTTCAAGATTTTAATTTTATAGCAGGATTCCCCACAATTGCCAAAGTGGAAGAGATGGGCAGAGTTAAAATGGGAATAGGTCGATATCTAAAAATGAGGGTAGTGATGCGCGAGACTTGCTTTGATTTCCAAATAGATGTTTATAAAGGCATATAAATACATCATACTATCACTGAACAGATGAGCCACGTATTACTTTCCTTCAATTGCTTTCATTTCCAATTAGGCCAGTCAATAAGGGGGTCCAATAAGGAAAAAAATCAGGGAAAGCTGGAACAAATTTTATTATTTATCTAAAATGGTTATTAACAACATATTAATTTTGCACCCCTGTATCACCCCGGATTTGGCCGCCATTTTGCAAATATCTCGCTTGAAAAGCACTTTACAACAAAAGAGGTTATGATGAATAATAATCTACATAAAATTCTCTACAAAATTGGTTCTGTACATTTTTCTTCTAGGATGCTCCGTTTGGGTCCTAGATGAGCGAGAAACTTTACGTTATTTTCCCGCACCGTTTTGCAAGCGTGGAACTCAAGGAAGCACCATTTACATGACGTTTTGCACCATATCTCTTCTCTAAAACTGGACTTAGTATATTTGTTCTTTCTTTAAGAATGTCATTTATGGTTCAATTGCTTTTATCATTCCATGCAGTACTTTATAGGAAATAGTTTATTAGTGTCATCTGTGTGCGGGAGATAATATGTTTGGTTGGAAAGTCAAGGTATCTCCAAAGGAACCTGTTGACTTTGTCCAAAAGGGCTATTTAACAATAAAACGTCCATCTAATCAAGGAGTCCCGGGTTCGATACCCGGTGGGGTGGAGGCACATTTTACAGTGGATGGTTTGGAGTTCATTTTTAACGGAGGTCCAGTCTCGATTAGTCTATTCGTGCATAAAGTAGACTTAAAACAACAATTCAAACCACAATAACACGATCACAAAAGTTTTGGTCTCTGACCTGGTCAGATATGACGACTGAGCCGTGGTGCGCTCCATGAAGAGTTGTGGGGGATGGGAGAGATCTGACTGACTCAATGCTAACCAAGTGGACTTTTGGCATGCCTACTAGTTTGCAGATAAGATAGATGAGCTGCATGTCGATGCACGAAAGTCTCTTATATCAAGGGATAAGCAAAGACTTCCAGTTATTTTGCCAGTGATTCGCTCTCACCCACCATTCCCTGATTTTGATGGTATAAAATCAATAATTACAGGATTAACAGGGAACAAGAAAACAAATCATCCGGCTGCTCATGATGTTGGAATGTCTTCAATGTTGAGTATTTGGAAAATTTCAAGTTTGAACGAAATAAGAGAGATAATCACTGGATCAGTCACTTCTGAAGTAAAAATCAGAGATGTATTGTATCCAGTTGATCCAGAGTTTTTATTTAAAATAATATTTACTAAAAAATCACAAGACCTATTCAGAGTACAAACCCGTTGTAGATGATGAGGTAGGGATGTGGAAAAGCAAAAAGCCTTCTCTTTATGATCTTCTTTGAACCACTCTTTGAAAGTTTCATAGATAGTTTCAACAGACAAAGAAGCTGCACCGCCAGAGTTTCTTCGCATTATATTCTGTGAACGCCTTCAAGGTTCCACAAGGGGCCTTGTAGCTGTAGAAAATTGGGCTAAAGTTTTCAGTGATCTGTGAAAATTGCAAAGATTAGCTTGTTCAAAACCTGACATTGTTCTATACTCTGTCCGGGGAATCTCTGGAAAAAGGCCGCGCATTGCAATAGAGAAGGGGAGAAAGCGAGTGGGCGGAGCGAAGCAATACAAGCTCCTGTAAACGGCTAGTAGCTACAGTAGTTTTTCCTCCACCACGCAATTCTGTTCCGTCTCACGCGGAGGTGTAGTGTTAGGGGGTGTGGAGTTAGGGCCTCACACTTTCTTGAGCACGGCTGAAGGTGGGGGTGATGTGATTAGCACCACGCCCCTGGCCGCCTTTACCCCCCAAGTTTCTTCCAGGTACCTACTTTATACGACGCTGTGTGTGTGCCGGAACCGCTTGAACAGGTGGAAAAAATCTTCGTTCTCCCTCGCCGGGGATCGAACCCAGGTCTCTCGCGTGGCAGTCAGATGCCCTAACGACTCTTCCTTTTTTTAAGGAATACTCCTACGCGGTAGTATTCCCCGTCATTCACCATTTGCTCAACGTTCACACATATCACTTTTTACTGATATTCAAGGTTTTTCTCATTACAGACATACACAAACATCCATGTCCTATTCGGGATTCGAACTCGGAACCCCTGGCATTGCACCTCACTGTGAAAACCACTCCGCCACGGAGGTCGACAGGACTGAGCTACCGCGGCTCATACATTTAGAATAGGTATTTTAATAAGAAATATGCCCTCAAGTTACCTTGCAAGAAAGTTTCCTTGTCTTTCGCTCTTGCAAAATAGAGTGGAGAAAAATAAGTCGCTCCTCTAGCACCCTAACAGTGATTCTTAGAACAAAAATGCACAGAACCTTTTTTGTAGAGAATGTTATGTAGATTATTTTTCACCATGACCTATTTTGCTGTAAAGTGCGTTCCAAGCGAGACATTTGCAAAAAACTGATTTTGGACGCCATTTTTCAAAGATGGCGGCCAAATCCGTGGTGGTACAGCGGTGTAAAATTAATATGTTGTTAAGAATCCTTATAGGAAGATAATAAAATTTGTTCCAGCTTTCCCTGATTTTTTTTTCCTTTTGGACCCCAAAATTATCCCTTGTTGACTGGCCTAAATATAATTAAAGACGTTACATAATGCTGACAAGACGTTAATCTCTTGTTTCAAAGAAACAAGCAGGAAGTACATATGAAAGTAACTACCAGTGTAGCGCAACGTGAAAAACAATTTGATTAGTAAAAGCCACTACTTTATGCATCGCAACTTACGTAAACAAATCATGGGAAGATATTAGCGAGATTCCATTTACATTACACATCGAGAATAAGTTCACATGTATAATTCCGAAACTCGCTCTGGACACTTAGCAATTACCTGGCATTCCAACATTTAGTTCGCATATCAAACAATATCTAAACAAATAGCTCGTCTAAGAAAATTGACGACTCCACACTGGCTGAATATCAATAGCAAAATTCATATCGCGAAATGTTTTCAAATCGAAAGAGCAACATACGCGTATATGCAAGTTTACAAAAAGGCAATCACCTTAAAATAGGCTTTAGCTTCAATTGAGATAATATCTTTTTCTCACACGCTTTTTTTAAATGTTCCATTTCATCCTCGCAACCTTGTAGCGTGCGTATGGAGCGTTTAAACTTTCTCTTCTCATAATGCAGGAAAAAAGAAAGTTTAAGATATGTATTGTTGGCCACAATATTCCAAGTATCAACTTTTTCGCAATTACACAACTAAAAGCAAAGCATGATACATCCATGTACGATAAACAGGAATCTTTCATTGCAGCGACTATTGCCCTTTTTTAATGAAATAAACTGCACGGGATATTTTTATTATTTTTTTTTTATTATTACAATACAAATATCCATTTCCTGGATTGCTAATTCTCCATGAACTGCAGGCCAGGTACCCGTTCCTGGAAGAATCATTACATTTAATGGCATACTGTTGTGTGCTCTTTGCTTTTTCTTTTTCATAAGGTTTTCCATGACACACATACACCTTGAACGTTAATGGTAAAGTTGGCAATGAAGTGCATAACGAAGAGTTAAAGAGGAGGTATATTCAACTGCTCCGAAAGAATGAGTGGAATGTTTTGAATAATAAATTATATCCTAAATCCTAGTATCCTGACAATCATTGCACGTGCGCATTATTCAAATTAACTCAGATTTCCAAAAAAGTGGTGCGTCTAATAAGATCCAAAATAGCACATTTAATGGATGATATTCAATGTGACGTCAGCGGTGCAAAGCATGATGGGAAATCTGGCCAAAACCGCATGGTCTAGTAGCAATCAGTCAGGCAAGCGTGAAACGCAGCAAATGCAGCACGCATGAAAATGACTCGATGTTTAACATTTTTAATTGTATTGTTGTATATTTTCAAATGAAGTTTCCTTTTGGTAAATTAATGCATTGTGTATGTGTCTGTGCGCCATTGTTTATGTATTAATTGTGAGAGAACATCATACCTTCATACAGTTTCTTCGATGGCGTGATTTTTCCAATGCGGGGTGAAATATGAATCGTATTTGAAAGGCAAGTACTGTGTTTGTTGCTAGCGTTATATGACTTTTGTGATACTCTTTAAATCCGCATGCTTTGCAACGTGGTTGCTGTACGATCTAATAAGGGACACAGAAAATTTGAAAAACTGCCTATCAATCAGCGGATGCGTTTGCAGTATGGGTAAATTTGTAGTTTTCAGCATATCTTCTATGCCTGTTTCAATACACATACGAAAATTGACAATGATACGTTAAGGACTTCAAAAATATAGTACACAATTTTGTACTTCGGAACGTTTCTAAAAATTATCATTTCCAGGAGATAAACTTTGTTTTTAATCAACTTCTTATGTTTTTTAATTCCCTCCACCGGGAATCGAATTTTAGATGCTTCGATTACAAGAGGATAGCATTAGCCAGTGCACTATCGGATAGGCCCGATTAATTCCATGAGAAACAGGCTCCATAGTCCTGTATTTTTTTCATATGTTACGTAGATTTATACAACGTTGTTTTGTGGCAAATAGCATCTTTTTACATACTTTGGTCATTGTTAGGAGTCTTCGCAAAATGTGAAAGACTACATTTTGCATGTAATCGTTATATTTGTACCTTGAATCACCGCCGCAAAAGCTGTGATCGCAATGCTTATCAAACGCGTTTTCAACACGCTCAGAAACGTTTGCTGGAATTATGGCGGCGGGCGTGTTTTCGCGCAATGAATTGTGGGGGAAGTTGTTCGCTGAATATCATTGTAATCCTTGGTGTAACCTAATAAACTATTCTTGCCATTACCTCCCACCAATACACTCATCATGGGATATTCTTCCATGTACACTACACTAAATTACAGTGCACAATTAACTTTAATAATGAACAACTTCGTTAGAAGAGCGAGAATTGAAGAAACACGTACATTATTTGTAATCAAAAACAAAGATTAATTGGTTAACAATTTTGATTTTCTGGCATATAATAGTACAGGATTAGAGAGCATTAAATTAAATGAGCAAGAATATTGACACGTTGTCGACAAAAACGAATCTTACGTACTTTATAACTATAAATGGCATTACAAACAAGATCTCTGGTTTTGAGTTATACCTTAACACTTCGCAAACTGGACACCGGCTATCTGGATACTGAAGCACTGACGCGTCCAGTGCCCAAGTCAGCGTAAAGCTGTGGGTCTAAGCTACACAGGCTCGAAGTCTCCCTGGCCAGGCATCTATTGCAGCACGGATAGTCTTGATGGGAAAGTCCGCCCCTGCTGCTATCAAGGAGCACTTTTAACTTTCAATTCTTGCAGACAGTCCCCTCTAGCTCTGAACACAGTTTGTAGTCCAAGGTACTGAGATCATGGCTATCAGATGGCTAATCAAAAATGGAGATGAAATCGAGTACACTGGTCTCCAGTCACCGTCGCGTTATCCTTGCCTTATGAGCTGGAGCAGAATATTTCTTGAACATCCAGGATTCACTGTGAAACATTGTTTGGTTCAACAGTGTCACGAGAGGGTCCAGGACACTTTCCACATACACTTTCGCACGGCTTTTAAGCCCTTTTCTCAAAAATGAGGCCTGGTAGAACTCTCATAGCTCATCCCCCACCACACCATGACTGGGGAGGGCTGGTGGCATCTCTGATTTTTGGGAACTCTCTCACAAACGTCTCCAGAGTCTGAAGCATACACCCTTTCATTTTGGCGGTTAAAACTTTATTCAGTGGTGAACAAGTTCTTATCGGTGAAGAGAATCCTGCAATGCCCATTGGCAACGTACTGCTGCAGGGGCCGTCTCGATTTCAGTTCCCTCTGCTTCTTCACTTGTGTCGTCAGGAAATTTCCAGTACTCCAACGGTAAGCTCCAATTCCAAGGTCTTCATTAAGTGCCATGAACATTGATTGTTGTGAAATGTTCAGCTCCTGTGCCATTATCACTTGCTTCCGGATGAGATTTCGGCGGATGCAAGTCACCACTGCTTTAACAGCCGCCACTGTTCATACGGTGTGAAGTCGACCAACTCTTAGCCAATCTTTCATGCTACCAGTATTAGTGAATCTCTGGATTGTCAGATACACAAACCTTTTGCTGATCTTCGTGATTTTTAGGGGCTGGAAAATCTCAGTGAGTGACTTCCCAACCATATGCAGAGCGATTACGGCTACTCTGTTTTCATATTAGCCCCACTCCATGATAAGCACAAGAAGATACATGCTTGCTCTTTCACAGCTGAACACACAATGGTCAGGAGTGAACTTCAGCACAAGCATGGTTCATGAGCCTGACTACCGGATATATAGTCCAAGCCGAAAAGTTGTAACAGTATTTATGGCCAGACTAGGTAGATAACTGTTGAAATTATCGTGATAGCTAAAGTCTTGTTGCACCATATAAGTCAAAAACATAGCGAAAATTTCGCAAAGCTGACATAATTGTTTATTTTTTAGACCCTTCTAACGAAGAGCACTATTTGATGAGAACCGTGTAGAAGAGTCAGATTCCAGGCTACACATTAGCTTAGTTTTCTTTTTCCTATTTTTTAACAATATAAAACAGCTTTTTGTCTTGCACGCATACAGTGTTTATGCTCTACAAATAATTATACTAACAAATTGTAAATACAAAATTGAAGAAAGAAATAATGCAAAATTCAAACATTTAAAAATTTAAATAACACTTTACGCACAGATAGGCTAATCGTGACTAGACCTACAGTTTAAAGTGGAATCCTAACCAACATGTGCCTCCACCGGGTATTATTTCAGATTGAAATAATGTATATGAAGTTTGGCAACTCGCTTATATATCAGTATGCTAGGGACTCAGTGAAGTAAAAGAGGAACTTTATCACCAGTAATATGGCCTCCCCGATGTCGTCGCCTTGTAATCAAAGGGTCCCGAGTTTAATATCCGGTGGAGGCACATAGTAGTTCGGATCCCACTTTAAACTGCAGGTCCAGTCCCGATTAGCCTTTCTGTGCATAAAGTGAACTTAAATAAAAAAAACTCAAATCACCAGTCATATGTCAACATCCTAACATCTCTTTAAATTTGGCCAACTTTCTTTCCTTTCTGCAGTCTCTTTTCAGTTGGTTCCAGAGAAGATAGGGATTTTGACCTCTATCTTGCATTGTTTCATATGGGAACACGGATAGTATTTGTGTTATTGGATTGCAGATTGGGATAGTGCACTTTGTTCGAGATAATTGCATTTCCATTTAGATTAATTCCATAAAGTACAGAAGAACGGGATTCAAGTATCGGACCAATAAATACATTATAGATCGCTATTTTATTTTGGATAAGGTGTACACATTGGCAGATAAATTTAAACTGCTTGATTAAGGCGCTGCACGTATACACATTTTTCCCGTGTTGCAAAAAGGTTAAGTCCCTACCCAGGTACACACTGAGATACTTTAGACACTCACTCGGCTGTATATTTGATTTACCTATTGTAGCAGCGTTGACAAATTTCGTCTTGTTTTATGTGGATGGATTAGACTTACCCGTATATTCATTAGCTTTCACCGCAGAGTGGCGGCCATCGTGCGGGGCGGTGGGAGTGCGAAAAGTGTACATTTTGAAAACTGATTTGTGATATTTGTGTGTAATATATGTAAGTGTAACATACTAAAAGAACATTTAAAATTGGATTGATTTGGTGTTTTAAGTCCACTTTATGCACAGTAAGGCTAATTGGGACTGGACCTACAGTTTAAAGTGGGATCCGAACCACTATGTGCCTCCACCGGGTATCGAACCCGGGACCCCTTGATTACAAGGCGAGGACGCTACCACTGCGCCATCGGGGAGGCCCAAGAACATTTAAAAATCTGAAACCATATTCAATTTATTCACACAATAGTGTGTAACAGTATTTATGGCCAGACTAGGTATATGAAGGGTAACTAATAAAATATAAGTAACTGGAGGCATTAACGCGGTGCCAAAAGTGTAAAATACAATTTGCACAGCAATGCCTTTACTCCAAAAATAAAGGTACCTCATTAAAGAGATAGCAATCAAGATACTAGTTTCCGAGAATTGGACTGTTACATGTTTGCCTTGGAATCAGTAATCCCTGGTTAAGAATTGGTGTCGGGGAACACTTCCAAATTGCTTGTTATAGTCATTTCAACATTATCGACATTGTTGTCGTCCTAGCGTCGACCACAAGGAAAAAAACCTTCCGTCCAAAGCGTTCGCGCAACTTCCCTGCCGTTATCGGTGTTCGGGGCAGTGTTGCCAGGTAAGATTTGAAAAATTCGGGAGATTGTTCCTTGGAAACCAGAAGTTCTGCTACAAAATCCGATGATCTAATAGAAGAGGATGAACGACGTTCTTGGGGGGGGGGGAAGGGCGGCATAGTTGTGCGCACTGGGGGGGGGCAAGGGGGAGTGGCGCGCATTGTTTACGGTGTAAACGTCACAGATACTTTTGTAACAATGGTGCTAAACCCAGCACCCTGTGTTTGGCGAAAATATACCGAAGATCTCCATTTCAGGAGTGGACATGTTTCAAACAAAAGAAAGTAAACCGCCCGAAGGA
The DNA here is from genome assembly GCF_977018435.1 of Lepisma saccharinum. Lineage (NCBI taxonomy): Eukaryota > Metazoa > Arthropoda > Insecta > Zygentoma > Lepismatidae > Lepisma > Lepisma saccharinum. The sequence continues at coordinate 25,567,721 of NC_139230.1, read as the reverse complement.
ACCGACCAACATCTTTCATCTCTTCCGCATTTTCCGGTTAGAGGGTGCGTGGAAAACACCCTCAAATTTGCCCTTTCTCAGCATCGACACAAGGGGTTGGGATGCCTCTATTATCCCGAGGAATTTTTATGACAGGAAATGGTAGAAAGTTGTGTTCACAGATGAAGCTAACGTGCCGCCTTTCGTTGTCAGCGATTTTCCACAATCTTTCAAGTCGAATGCTAACAATAACAAATCAATTTGCCTTCTGATGGTGTTCGTGTGCAGCTATCGATAGGGGTGGGCACGCGTCCTGCACCATAATGAAAAAATGCATTATGTATGTGAAATATATTTGGTGAATTAGACAGCATGTCTTCCTCAATAATTCAAGATAGCAACGCTTATGCTAGGGTGCCACCCATCCTTCCCATCTGCTATAAATACACACACACCCACAAACACATATATGTATAACATAATTTGCCCACGCTACGAAGTCAGTGTTTCTACCTAGTAAGGCAAGGACGTTTTTCACTGTGTCTGTGTCACTTCATCCATTTCATCAGTTTTTCATTCATCCATATTGTCGTACTTACCCGTAGAGGCACAAAAGCAACGTAAAATAACTAAAATAGAAATAGAGTTTAGGATGGGATAAAATACAGCCATCTAAAAATAGTAATGTAGTAAAAGTAATAAAATAATGTCCTAGCACAATTGAGTAGCGTTTGACATAATTTCACAGTTCAAACAGCACTTTTCAAGGCTGAGTGGAGTTCCACTCCACATTTCCCCTCCATGTTCAAGTAAAGATGAGCAGGAAACGTGTTTTTGAGCTGGCCGTCGGAGGTGCCATAGCAATAGTTTATTATGGAATCCTACCGAGAAATCAATAGGTCTGGCAACACTGACGTTGGCGACTCTGAAGGCTTCTTCCTCCTGTCTTTTTCCCCCACCCGCCAGCGCGATGGGGTCTGCGCAGGTTTCTTTCCTTGTGGTTCCACTATACCAGCGGCCACGAAATTAGGCCCCGAAGTGCAATGGCGCCACTACTACACATCGAAAGACAATACGAGTGAGGGCCAATAAAAGTTGATTCTCGCGCACGATGGGAAAAAGTGTTACCTAAAGTACAGCCAGCGTTATTCTCGGCCTCCAATAGCAAAAGAGCGCGGGCAATTTCAAGAACATGACCATCCGATTGGTTGTCTCGAGCGCTTTTTGTAATGCTTAGGAAAGTCAACCGCGAGAATGACCAATTACGCCGCCTACTTTCCCCAGTGTCGTAACAACTTACGGAAAAGGGGAGGCGGTCACGCCGGAAACTACAACGGCTCTGGCATAGCCAAGAGTCAAAGATAAATACATCGCAGTCAGATGACATTTTTGTTTCACGAACTGAAGAACAAGAACGTACATTGTCGTAAAGTTTCGAACCTCTTTAGATGAGCACATGCGCACAAATTTATCAAGTGCAAAATCACTCAAGCGCCCAATTTCCTGTACACCACACATGATACTCGGAATTACTGAAAGGGGGGGAAAAAATAGGCCTCAAGTTCACCTAGTTCCGTTTCGAAAGGGGCAAGAGGTTCGTTCCTATTATGTACATCTTCACATTTAGCCCGAGAATATAGAATCTGGGTGTTAGCCTTGAATAATTTCAATAATTCTGTTTAGAAACCGGAAGATAAGTTGCAAATTCATTAGCTGATATACAGTAACATACCTTCCTTGAAAACAATGGTTGTATTTCTCATGGACCTTTTATTGCACTTATTATCTCGTATGTCCTTGATTACAAAGTAGAATGAGCTTTACAATCTGGGCTGACAAAAGTTTATGGTAATACACTTGGCAAACAAAACCTAATAAACTTTAACCACTAGAAGAATGGAACAGCAAATGTACGTAAAATTCAAACACTAGTATTCTACGTAAATGCAGTAAATTACCACTCCCACTTATAACACACTGCACGAACTGCATTTCACTACAGTGGTGTTCGTTGTACGCACCGTAACTTATCAACAATGTACAGATTTAATTCCTAACCAGAACTTTATCATTACCCTTACTTTGCAATAAAATGTCGCTGAAATTCGACAGATCATAGTTTAAGTATGGCCACTATCTTGGAGCAACGTAATTCAATTCCCTTTGGATTCCATTACAAGTATATTATGGAAAACTTCTAGATGCCCTTCCATAGGTGTTATATACGTACATAGGTCTATAACGTTTAATTAACCCTATGCACGAGAGGCAAAGCTTGCAATGTACTTTATGCTCAGATGTGCAGATCGCGACTATACCTATAGATTAAAGTGGGATTCGAAACACTATACAATGTATATCCAACGAGGATAAAACTCAAGACCTCTTGATTAAGGCGACAGCATTAGCCACTACACTGTCGGGGAGGTCCTTAACCCTTGTGTACCGAATCGTGGAAATTATGAATTTATCAATGCAGACATTTTTAACAATAGAGGGCACAATAATAAATTTGGTAAAGCTAACAATTCACTTCGGTGCTATAGCCTCCATGGAGGTGTACTTAGTGCAGCTCGCAACGAATCATGGGGTCCTTAGCTTGTATCCTGGGTAAGCCATGGACGTTTGTTTCTTTAATCATTTTCATGTTTTCCATTTATCTTCATCGTCGCAATTAACCTATAGGTAACAATGAGGCGTAAAGTAACAAAAATGCAAGAATTCATTTTGGCATTATTGTGCTGTTGATCATCAATAATTTTCGTTTTTGGTGTTTAAAGGAATTTTAATAGTTTTTTTTTTTTTTTTAAATAAAACTTGGCTTCCAAAATTAATGATACTTGAAAGCAGAATTTTTCAAAAAGAGAGCATATGTTCAACATAACTGAGAGATGTATCCTGTGGTGATCTAATAAATAATAATAATAATCCATGTTCCTGTAGTTTGTGCACATTTACACTCATTCTTGAGTAGCACAATTCTTTAGCATTTGTTGGAGATTTTACACTTCTGGACTAAAATTATAATTTCATAAAGTCTCTTTAAGGTGCAACTTCATTGCAAAGTGTGAAGACTGGTTTGCACCAAAAACAAACTTATAAAATGAGATAATTAATATGACACCGCTGTTTCAGACTGCCGCATTACTTGCCAAAGACAAGGGCATACAGAAAACATAAAACAATCCTGAACACGTTCTGAGAAAATATACCTTTGGATTTAATGTGGATATTTGGTTAAATAGCTTTTGTGAAATATATTTAGTTTTGTGGCCTTGGTATCCTCCCAAAATGGATAGTTTTGTTATGTGGGATTCAAGTGTTCCGAATTTATAAAAGTAGTTCTCATACTAAGAACACGTACGTAGGTCTTACTGTAGAATGAAGGATGTGTGTTGCTTTAAACGTCTACCGACCCAACCCTCAGAACGGAAAACAAAGCCTTACAACTCCAACTTGATAAATGGTTGTTGCCGGACGAGATTGTGTTCTTTGACGTCACCAGAACGTCTTGGAAACGTAGTTAATTGTCTTGCGATTCTTCCACGTTACCGGTAAAAGTAAAATAGTGCCATTATGCATGTGTGTCTTACGGGATGATATTAATCCACTCGTTGGAAACTGTATTTGTAACTTGTCTTAATAATGTGAACATATTTATGCTAAAATCGGAGTTTTTATAAGCAGGAAATTTCTTGTTTGAAACACAATATAAACAAATTTTTGGTGCTAGTTTACATTTAGGATGACAAAAGAATATCAATAATAAAAATATATACCAAAGTAAAAAAGCACGTTAGATTTATAACAATATTGTTACTATTTTACATATACGGTGTATTTCTGTTTTATAACGAGCATTAGAAGAACAACACAAATTACCACGTGTAATATGATGCAATTCGACAACAGTAACCTGTACATCGAAACAATATTTCTGAAAAACATCTACACCGTTAGTTAATTCACATTTGGCCGCATAAGTTGCCACAAACGTTCCTAAGTAAAGAATATTGATATCAAGAATCATTTTAACACTTACTAGTCAGCTGCATGTTAGTGCAAGAATGCAAATTATAGAAAATCAACAAAATTTTCAGGTCACCACATGAGAAACCACACCACGGAGCGTACAATAAAGTGTACTGCAGCCAAGTCTAAGAACTACTGGTTTGAGGGTTTGCCAGAAACCCAGCTGTTATGTTCGAACAAGATCTATTTTCATGTCACCGAAGAAGAAAGAAAGCCCACTCACAAACATGCCAATGCCAGTTGTGCTCGTCTCATTCATAGAACATGAAACTTAATTCAAGCATACATGACACTAAAAAATGTTTCCTTTCTTAGAAACTTAAAGCCAATTTGATACATGAGAACAGACTGACACATGTTTAACTGAATCAAGTTCATCCTGAACGGCACGTTAATTATTTAGTAATGTATATAAAAATAAACGTTTACTAAGTGCCAACTGCGAACACGTATTAAACTGCACGGACGTAAGAAACTTCCATTAATAGATTGACTATTATTTATTTCCACCTGCTGCCAAAATAAACATGATCTGTAAGTATGATTCTGCTAACGTACGTAACAAATTACGAATACACGCTTCAATAACTTCATAATGAATCTCTAGGTGCATTATGAAATTAATAAGAGAAATCAGACATCCTGGTAAATTCACAGAAAAATTGTACAGCTTCGATTAAGATTATTAAATCTACAACAACGTTCACTACTACCCTACAGATTAAAATTCATGTGTCACACAAGTACAGTACACACACACTCCTATTCGTCCAGCATTTCACTAAAATATTTCTAACAAATAATAATTAAATTTACTTTTTAATATTAACTATCCTTTCATTCATTTCTATCCAGTGGCGTAGCGCAGTTCTCTGCCCCCCCCCCCCCAAAGTTGTACAAGAAATTAAGTTTTACCCCAAATACTCTTTTTTGCTTTCGACATATATCAGTGTATTACCTTCTTGAAACTAAATCAGGATGGTCTGAATCTCTGATAAATAACTGGAAGAAGAATCTGGAAATCTTTTCTCGTATTTAAACGCAGCGGCACTGACAGGAATATTTTTTGGAGGAGGGGCTAGCTTCACATTGCCAAATATTTTGTTCGTGATCATTTGTGTTTTTTGCTTGAAACACTTTTTAATGAGTTTACATATAATACACAGATATTTTAAAAAATACTGTTTTGGGGGGAATTGTTAAGGGATCGTAAGCACTCATTTCATGGACTTTTAGGTGGTTGCGCCTTCGGCCCCTAAGCCATCCCTGGCTGCGCCAGGCCAAGATTCAACGTTAGAGTCACTCACATTAGCCTTCTAATACTAATAGTGACTACTCAAGCAAATTTATCACTGCAGTGATTGGGTTTGAACCGGACCTCTCGATTTCCGGTGGTAACCTAACATCACACAAGTCAATTGCTATCTGGTACGAAAAAATGGTCGCGGTCTTCGGTCTTGGGAGATAAAGATGCGATCGGACTGCATTCACTGGAAATTTGCCGCTTGGAAGGATCGTAGCACTCCCCCCACCAAAAAAGATTCGACCTTAATATCATTATTCATAATTTTAACGCTGCCACTTCTTCTCGATAGACCATTGATCATATATTTCTTAATTTTTTTTTAATGAAACAATAACCGCTCAGGTCAGGGCAAGGCGGTAATTGCTCCTGGGCTCCACCTCCTACTGGGTTTTTGAAGTAAAACGTAACAACTGTAGACAATGTGGGAAATTCATTTCAACTCGTATTTCAATATGAAAAGGCTTGGGGTCCCCTTGAAAATATTTAATGTGAAGTTAAATTTTAAATATCACGTGTAACACTAATATTAGCGGTAAAAGGTCATGAATTACCAAGTTTGATGTTTATTGTGTAGCAACAAGGAATCGACTGATTGAGCAACTGAATCTTTCTACAGGATTCATAACCGTAGACAATTGATACACTACACTACGTTTACGACAAACTGCGCAGCTATAACGGTATGAGATGATGGATATTTTCCTATACATTGCTATCTGCGGAGCAAGTAAGTTAATTCTGCATTCCGGAGGAGACCCATATGAAAAGTTACCCGGGCCTCTCTTCTCTGGCTGAGACAATACTCCACTGCTCATTATCGCAGACGTCGTTACATGATATTACTGGAACCAGATTTCTGTTTCGCAAATCGATCTTTTTTTTAAGCGACACTAACTGAAATTTCTGCTATTATATAAAATTTCAGGAGCACATTGCGGGGTCCCGAAGTCCCCGCATTGCGGGGGTTGCGGGAGCGACAGCTACGCCACTGTTTCTATCCATTCAGTTTCGCACATATATCTGTTCCAATGGATAGAAATAACTGCTTCATAATTAGGTAGCTCAAGTAATTCTAAAACTGTCGCGACAAGATACCTTGTAATGAACTTTCACCATTCTAACGTCCTTAGGAAATGAAGGAAAAACGGAGTTAACTTCAACGGATGTGCAGTGTTATTCTCTACACGCAGACACAACTTTCTATTTAATTTACAGGGTACAGAAACACAGGTAACATTGGTAAAAACTTCACTCTAAGTGTAAATTGAAGCGGTGATTGTTTTCTTGGGTTAGCTTTGCGAATTAACACTTCATAATTACTTTGACGTGTTGTATAATACAAAATTTCATGAAATAGAAGGTGTCTCCTGCAAAGTATAAATAATAAATGAGAAGGCTAAGACACAAAGTATAAACAGTAAATGAAAAGGCTAAGACCATTGTTAATGACAAAGAAAACTAGCTCAAGATCACAAATTTGGTGCGCTTTATTAGCACACTATTTCCTGCAAAAATAAGTGACATATTTAAGGAGGGCCAGCGGGCTGGAGTCGCCCTAAAATATCCTTCACTATCAAAGCAGTTTCTGCTTATTACTAGACAGTGTTAAAAATAACAAAATATGTAGTATTTTTTTGAATATTTAAAAAATAATTCGTGAAACATTGTATGTAGGAGGTTTGTACGGGATTATCGTTCCTGCGGACACACAAATCTCAACCTCACTTTCGCGTAGTACACCCTGGACTGCATTTTGCAGACTACAAGGTTCTGGCGTCTGGACCCGCAGCCAGTATAATCCTTTGTGGGGCTCGTGTAATCCTTTCTTCCATGTCATCTCCATTCATCCTCATCTTCGCGATTAGCCAAAAGTGGCAGAAAAACGAAGTAAAATAAAACAAATCAAATCGTGAAATATTGCTGAACGCAAAGATAACAATTGTTTAACAAACCTGTTGCAGGTTATTGCGCTATATAAGTGGTAGTGCAGTATGTACATTTGCCAAAATAATCTTTGGGGCCATCAAATTTTATAGCAGTAATGTAAAATGAGGTAACATTTGACATCTCTCTCTGTCTTACTTGTTTGTTTGTTGGTTTGAGTTCCTTTTTAAGTCTGCTTTATGCACAGAAAGGCAAATCGAGACTGGACCTACCGTTTAAAGTGGGATCCGAACCACTATGTGCCTCCACTGGGTATCGAACCTGAGACACCTTGATTACAAGGCGACGACGGTACCACTACGCCATCAGGTGGCTTTTCCTACTTATTGTTGGAAATAATGCTCTTTAGGGAGGTATCATTATTTACTATTTGAATGAGCTCAGTAGTTGACAATGCCAGACACTCCTAAGCATGAGCCTAAATGCTTACCGCACGCAGAGTGGGGAAAACATTAAAAAAAAACTTTGATACTATGAAAACGCTGTTGCAGTTCCTTTCATTTTTGGTAATAAAATATGTGCTAAAATGTTCCAACGTGTTCGTGTAGTGATTTATGGGGAAATAAGACGGAAAAAATACGGCATGATTAAATAACGGAATTTATACTTGAGTGTTGAAGGTTATTGAGAACACAGGAAGCAGGGTCACTATTTCTTCTTTGCAATATATATTTTCGAACTGATAGTTCTAAGCGAACACGTTTATTTCATGATTCGATAAATTCTTGATGTTACGTTGGAACATGTTGAAAACTGGGCAACATATATTTGATTTCATGTCCCTTACTCCTCTTTGATTGTGCCTTTCTTATATTATATCGTTTGTTCATACTCCATTCAATTGATTGATTGATTGAATTGGTGTTTTAAGTGCACTTTATGCCCAGTAAGGCTAATGCACATAGCTACGGTGTGTACATTCCTTCTAGTAGTGTGGGAGACAGAAAGGCTTTCTTGAAACATTCAACTTCTGCATATCGTCTATATACGTGTGATGCACGTCCAGCGTTCAAATAGTAGAATTTATTTCCAGGTACCAATCGTAATATTGCTGTTGCACTATGTAATTATTCATATTTCTATTTTGTGCGAATTACTCACTTATGACAAATATTAAAAAATATATTTTTTTATTACATAAATAAATAAAAATATAAGGTAAAAGTCAATTACTTACGCCAACGTGAGTCTCCGTCGATATTTGCTACGTTTCGGAGGTTCAACCGCCTCCTTCTTCAGGCACTTCTAGGCATGAATCACCACCATGCCGCGTCAAGTTTATCAATCAAGGAAAAGGTTTCGGGTATGAAATGGTGAAAGATAATTAGATAAAACTTGTCCCCGTATGAAAGTACGTAAAATCTATACCCATTAGCATTATTCACTAAAATCCACGTATACAAATTAAAAATGGTTAAAACTATAAAATTCCAATTTCCCTAACCTCCGTGTATAGTTACCGGCTCTTTACTCCTTATGACTTTTACCTTATATTTTTATTTATTTATATAATAAAAAAACATATTTTTTAACCATGTAATTGAGCTAGTAGATTTCATATTTTCATTTTTGCAGAGAAAAAGCAACTTTGGTGTTTATGTCTTCTTTCCTGAAGATAATTGATGTTTGCCGACATGAAAAAGTGATAAAACTGAAACCGTGTATCTCACCACATTTGCCATAACCATTTATGATGCATTGCTGATAATGTGAATGCCAGTTTGCATTGCCAAAGGTTTTAAAGTTTAACGTAGCGACAACACTTAGTAACCAACTTTTTATTAATCTAATAATCTACAACCTCTAATCCTAGATTGATTGATTTGCTTTATTTTACTTCGCTTTTTTTGCCACTTTTGGCTAATTTGCGAAGATGAGGATGGAGGGGTGGATAACGACTGCAGTTACAAGCCTTCCCAGCACCGTGTACTGCTTCGCTCTAACCACACGACCCCTCCACCCTCTTTCTCTGCCGCTATGCGCGGCCTTGCTCCACAGATTCCGGAGACAGAGTATAAGAGAAGGTTCGACCCAGCCCGAACAAAAATCCTCGACAAGAACCTACCCATACTACTTTCCCAAAGCTGTCACAAAGCTTATTCGAATCTCTTTATGCACATATGCGGTAATGTGCAGTAGATGTGCAGTTCAAGGTGAGATCCGAACCACTAAATTGAACCCAGGACAATTTACAAATTTGCATTGAAACTACGAGGAACTCGTTGAACCAAATGACTATAAAAAGGAAAATACTCTTGTCACGAACAAACGCATCTGTGTTAAGCTAGCTTATGTTAATGGTTGTTCACGTGATTAATCTGCCCAATGACCTTATCATGCCACATAAGTATTCCGTCATTTATCATATTAAGGGTGATGTGAAATGATCGGCTGGTAAAAACAGATGTTGCAAGATCCAACACCTACTAAACACCTAAATCAAACTGAATATTTTTATATTTTATTTACATAATTTTATTACGAGTACATTGTACGGATTGTTCGGTTGAGTATGTATGCGTGGACGCCAGACTCCAATGATTCTGTGTAAATTAAAGAACGTTACTATGACTGAAATCAAATTATACGTGCAAAATATAATTATACTTTTAGGTTGGCATTCATTTTCGAGACGTTCCATGCCCCTATATTATTATACTCTCACTTAGAAATTTAGTGTAGAGGAATCTTATTGCTGACCTTAGACGCCGAGGCTGATTATCCAGGTATTTGCACTAACGCCAAGCGTGTTTACAGCGGGAAATTTGAAATTCTGCATGCTTCTAAATGAAATTTTACATTTCTGGGACTAAGAACGTTAGAGGTACAAATGATATTTCGTTTTGTTCAGTATTCTTTGGGCTATAATCCTGATGGGGAATAAATCCGTAATCAGTTAGGAGGAGGAGAAAGTAACTATTTTTTTACACGAAATTTGAAATTCATCGGACCCCCACGCAAGCTACGCAAGGTCGTGAATCTCCAAAAGATACCCGCATAATGTCTGGTATGGTTGCCATTGATGTGGAAAAATTTACGGTAGATCGTACTTCTATTGCCAAAGGTGTGTGTTGAGAAAGAGGCGATGTTTTCGAAACCAATGAAAATAAATCGAAAAAAAAAAATTACCATTTTTCGGACATCGCCCCCCGCCCCAAAATAGTAACAATGAAATTAAACTTTAATAATTGTTACTTACATACCTCTAGACTCATGCAGAACTCAAAACATGTATCTCTGATCATTATCCACGTTACAGTATGTTAGAAAGTAATATACTACAAAAAAAAGCTGCTTGTGACACAGGACGGGAAATACCTGCTGTGACACCTGTGTCACGGCCCGTCCTTTAAAGGTTAGAGAAAAAATTGGAAAGAAAAAAAGAAAAATTAATGAATGGTTCACGAGATTAGTACCAAATAACATCCACACTCCTCCTTCCTTACTATACCCTGTCCCGGTATCTCTGGAGCAAGGGCGCGCAAAGATGCAGAGAAATGGGGGAAGCAGTACACGCTGCTCGAAGACTGGTAACTGCAGTCTCCCCCCTCCACGTATTACCGTTTCCTCTCACGTGTTCATTGGTGGAGCCGTCTCGCGTGGTCGCGTCACTAATTGCACAGACACTTGATTTCGTTCGCTTGCTCCAGAGATACCGGGACAGGGTACAAACGCACGACCATGAAAATAGGCGGCTGGGCAGAAATGCGCTGGTGCCACATATGAGAAAAGCAAAGCGAGAGCGGGACAAAAGTCGCTGGTTTCCGCGCACTGTGCAGCAACGTCAACCGGCTGCGTTGCCTAGTTCGAGCGTCAGACCGACGATCTCCAGGCACTTTTGCGTCATCCCTGACTTTTCGAGCAAATACAGTGAGCTTGTATCACATGGATTACAAAGACCAACTCAACAACGATATATTTCATCCTCTTAAACCTCCGAACACACTGGGTTGTGCTCACGGCGTGGCAACAGCGCGAACTTCTGCCAGCCGCCTAATTTCATGGCCGTGCGTTTAGGGGAACCTAGTAAACGTATGTTCGAGTGGTCGAGTTTCATTTAATTTACAGGCACGGAATGGAAAACGCAATCAACCGAGAGGTTTCGCGCTTCATGACATTTCATTTCACCGAGGTCAGTCACGTTACACCACAATCCCCAAAGAGTTGATGGCCTTCAGGAAAATATTAAAAAACTACTTGGCAAAGCAGAGAACATTCTCATTTTATGCCTATCTCAGCATCTTAAGCAACAAACACAAAAAGGAAGAGAGTTGCACCATTTATGTGAAAGTTATAGCAATTTTTAGGTATACTTTTGCATCGTAAAATATCCCTCCATATGATGCCTCCGTCTCCTTGATGGTTTAAAGCAGGCTCAGTGGGACTCAAAGACGGCAAAATTACTTTGCGACCACATCAACAGTGGGGGCGCAAATGCGACTGCCCACTACTATCCCCCAAAATACGAAAATACGTAACATAGTAATACTAAGTTTCGAAAGACAAATATTTTTAAAAAACGAAAAATTTGGATATAATAAGTGTTGCTGTCTCTAGAAAATATGCTGGAAATTTTTTGCTGGAAATTTAATGTTCCTGTGAAGCCAAATTAAAATAAAGAAAAAAGGATTTCCTTTCTTTCCCTGTTTCGGGCCTCGGCACGAGGAAATTATTACATAACATTACATCAGGAAGGAAAGGGGGAGGGAAGCATCATCATCTTAATGTAAAAAGGAAATGGAAAAAGTAATTTATCTGAGCATTTGAAACCTTGTGGTCGAATCCAGTGAATTTGTACTTCAGAATTTCGAACACGTACAGGCATATACTTAGGAAGATGAAAGGCCATGGCCCTTCAATTGTGCATTTGACCCTTAAAAGATGAACTGCTTATGACCAGTAGTACCATGCCCAGAAATTTCGTACAGGAGTGATAACCGTAATGAACGAATAAGGGAGCTTTCAGACCCAAGCGACAAGCGACGTATGTCACCTCGAAACCAACCATTTTGGGAAATTCTATTTATGTCAAAAGTTTAAGGGAGCTTTCAGACCCAAGCGACACAGAATTTTTGCACCGAAGGGCGTATATCGCCGTACACCCTCGACTACTGCCCTGGGTATTTGTTACTTCTAGTTCATTGCAGCACCGAGTATGAACGTTACTAGATTAAATTGATGGAGAGACGAAATGCCTACCACCAGGGCGAAATTCTAACCCGCGGCCTTGGTGACGAGATCGTGAGTAATGCTCAAAGCGCTCTGCCATCGAGTCGACACAATGCTCACAGGTTATAAATCGTATGACTTTCAATGCGGGTTTCAGTACTTCCATAAAGTACAATTTCAGACTGTAATGGAAATAAAAAGCCATGGTTAACCGTGGATCTCATCAATCGCGCGTCGAAGTTAGTGATTTTGCCGCCAGATGACAGAACAGTTCAGTCTGCCGCTGTCGAGAATATAGCTTGAGATAATGCCAATTGAACAAGATCTGAAGCAGACGTTATATTGCATAACACAAGAAGTGCTGTAAAATATAAAATATGTTCTAGCCACAGAGACATGTTTCACAAGCCCTGCGCAGCCAGTGGTGTACCCAGGATTTTCGAAAAAGGGGGTACGTACCAGTGGCGTAGCGTTATAGTACGCCCATACGGCCGGCGTTCCCGGTTTTAAAATTTCAAAAATACGTAAATGCTGTAAATATAAAGTAAATCTTGACTAATTTCATATATGTTTGACCTTCATGGCATTATAATAGCTATTTTTCGCCATCCGCTTGCAACGCTCCACTAACAACACTCGTTCCAGCATTTTTTCAATGCCTTTCCTGCCTGTACGCCGGGCAGGTTCGGCGTAAAGAACTCTATATTCCTTCATGCCTTTCTGGAGGGTAAGCTTGGATCTCTACAGCACGCGCGCAAATGCTCTCTCGTACGCCAGCGTATGGAGCAGATGGCTACGTGATTGGTTCATGTGACCCTTCCTGCCTTCTGAAGCAGAGGACAGCAGTAGAATTCCTACCCGGTTCTTCGCGCTGGTGCCACTCGTGCTATGTGATACAACAATACTCAATATTGACTGACGTAATTTTACCAAACTCAAATATACTATTTCTTAATGACCATTGCATTGTATAATTTATCGCACGAACAGTGAGTGATGTGTATTAAAAACTAAAAGATCAACACAGTTTTTGTCAAATAAGTTGGTGAAGTCCTCGTGGTAGAAGTTCAGCCTGTGCCTGCTCTACCACTTAACCCGCAAAACTATTCTTTTTTTTATTATTATTAATTTTCCGTTAGTATCTAACTCCTTAATATTGTGTCAATGAAAAAGTTTGGCATTTATTTTAAAACTCTTAAAATCGAATGGTCTGTGGACACAATTACTTTAAAATGTTTATCACCATTCCAAGATGCAATAAACAGTGGTCTGAATTACTAATCGGCACTGTTACGTCAGTAGAGTGTACGATAGTTGGATCATCTACCCACCCCCGTGTCAGTGTGTTTTGCACAGCGCGCCAAGACGACAGAGGTCCCTGGTTCGAATCCCGGCGTTAGCACGGGTATGCTTTATGAGTGTCCCTTCATCAACTTCAAAAATATCATCACTCATATTCATATTCGCTATTAACCAAAAGTGGTAGAAAAACGAAGTAAAATAAACCAAATTAATCATTAGTTGGATCGCCCACAACAATGACGTCTACTGTCGTTCAGAGAAGCTTGTGATTCAGGTAGGTTTTCTAATGACTTGCGTCATACCGAAAAGTATAAAACACCAGAATTCAAACCATTTGTGGCAGTGGCGCAGGAACGTTTTTCATTTGGGGGGGGTACAAAATTCAGCCTCCCATATATATAAACAAACATACTACTGCACCTAGAAATACATTTCGGGGGTCCAACCAAGTGATGCAATAATAATAATAATAATAATTAAAATATTAAATATGTAAGTTATCTAGCTTACGTGTAGTTAAGATCGCCAAGATTTGCATAAAAACAACTGCCCTGGCAAGGAATTTCATGTCAAATAGAAAAATAATTGAATATTTATTGAATAACAAACAAGGAGTTAGATCCAATTAACGAAAAGTAAAGTTTCTGATTAATATTTTATGGATATTATCATTAGTTCTGTGCATAAATCTTTTGGAACCCTTCAAAGCCGTATGAGCCAAATTCCTTGCCTTCCGATGAGTTCCACGGAAATAATCATCGATTATATAACAAATGCTAAACAATTATATTTTGATTATTTACTTTTACTTCTTGGTAAGTCTTTCGGGATAGTGTCCGGACACCCTCCTAAATACGTCCTTGATACTTGGGTATAATGTCAAGGCATGGGAAATATTCTATTTTAGAACAGCACACACGAATGTCCTGTTATTTTATGCAAAATTTGCATAACTATTTTTTTCTTTGTTTTTCTTAGAATTTATGTTTTTCTAAGCAGATTTTAAAACCAGATAACAATTCTGAAACATATAACGCTCTGGACTTCGTTCTAGGCTTATTTAAATTTAATGGAACGGAAAATCAGGAGTTCGAAATGTGAAAATTGCGAACAAAGATACGTCTATTCATTTTAATGCAGGTTGAGATTAAAGGGTGTGAGGAGGATCTTGAGCCACCCCAGTCAGGAATAATCACCTCCCACCCACTGGATATAGAAACCACATTATTGAATATACCATACTTATAGAGTTCCACTTCAGTTCAGTTCATTCTAATTTTAAATTCCCATAGCTACGAATAAAAATATCTTTAAACAATTTATGGCAGATGTGTACCACATCCAATGTCTTTTAGAAGCCATGTATTTGGTATTTACTCAGACATCTGTAGGGCGCTGTATTAAAAAAAGAACAAAAACTGAGTTGAGATGGTTCCCGATCAACTCGTAAGAAGTCTAACTTTGAAATATTTGTGAAACATTTGACAATGCATTTATTTGTTATATAATTAGCTGTACCTAATGACACTCTTCAAGCACTGAAACTACTATCATTGCATATACAAAACCGAAATCATTCAGATGTCAGTGGAAGCAAGGAAAGACATACGCTCAAAAGTTGTTGTTGTTTTTTTTTTTTTCATTTCAATCTTTGGTGTACAATATGAAGAACCGCCCAAGGTTTCTTTTCGTATGCAGTGGTATTAAATGTAGATACATGCGTGTGTCTTAGGGTAAAAAGTAAAGTGTTCCCCTGTGCATAGCACCACGCCATGAAGGCGTATAGGGGGTGTGGGGGTAACGCCCCACACTTTCTGGATCCGGTCGTGAGTGGGGGTGATGTGATCAGCATCACGCCCCTGACCGCCTTTACCCCCCAGGGTTTCCCCCAGGTACCCATGTTATTCGACGCTGGGTGGGCGCCGGGGCCGCTTCCATCGTTAGAAAAGTTCCCGGATTTGAACCGGCCGGGGATCGAACCGGTCTTAGGGTGACATGTCAATTTCTCGTTTATGTGAAAAGGTAAACTTTAATGTAAGCCAAAGCATGTGCGCGTCACAGTTAAAGATTTTCGCATCTAAAAAGAAAATCCAAAACACATTCCCACCTCGCCGGCCTCCGTGGCGGAAGGAAAACGCACTTTGACCAGTGCCGGATCTACAAGCCGCAAAACCCCGCAGTGCGAGGGGGGCGGAGACAAGTAAGCATTTAGGGGGCCCTAAGCCACTGACATAGTATAGGGTTCGTATATGCGTATGTAAAAAATTGTATGCAAAAAATAAACTCAGTTACTCAGGGGTACAGAAATGAATACAATATATACAGGTAGACGTAAAGTTCCCTGTGCTGTGCATCTCTGTAGCACCGTGACATGAAGGCACGGGGTAGGGCTCCACATATTTTCGTTGTCGGCCATCTTGGAGGTGATGTGATCAGCACCACGTTGCGGCCGCGTTTATCCCTCGGGTACCATTTATGCTGGGACAAAGCCGGAAAAATTCCGATCTTAAGACACCCACTCGGGTTTCCCGTGTGACAGTCAGACAGAATCAAATGAGGCTAGAATTTTACTAGCAATGCAGAGGTGAACGTTTCTTCAAACTATCTTGAATCAGGAACAACTTACGACTGCATGATTGTAACAAATGTATCATTTTCCAGGTGTGACAAAACAGTGTCAAATACTCGTATATACCACATCACCTCCCTTTCCATTAAAAAAAAAAAAATGGTTTGGATTCAATATGGTGGGCGTCTACTTGGAACACACCAATGTGGTTCCCCCCAAACCAGTGGTTCTCAACCTTTTTCTGTCTGGGACCCACCTTGAAGGATATTACACTTCATGGGGCCCATAAGCATGGCCGCCTGCAGAATTATTTGTAGGGTTGTGTACCGAGTATATAATCATATTGTTTCCTAACATCGAGTACTTTAAGAAGCCCTCTTTTACGCTTGCTTATACAAATTACATATACTACATTCTAGAAAAGTAAATATGTAATTTAAAAGACTAAACGTGAAAAAATTCCAGTGAATTCTTAAATCCGCCGCAATCCATTTGTTCATAGGCGGTTAGCTTTGTAATCTAAGCAATTTCGATAGCACGATAGCGATGTGAAATGACTACAGGTGACACCTCTCGGCAATCGCATGTGTGTGTATTTGTAAAGGTAGGTAGGCAATATTTTGCGGGGAGCCAA
Organism: Lepisma saccharinum; assembly: GCF_977018435.1. NCBI lineage: Eukaryota > Metazoa > Arthropoda > Insecta > Zygentoma > Lepismatidae > Lepisma > Lepisma saccharinum. The sequence goes on along the minus strand of NC_139230.1, from coordinate 25,550,786 downwards.
AGATTTGTAGATCCGGCACTGGCTTTGACGCCAGAGGTGCCAGGTTGGGCATGTGAGTGTTCATCAATTTCATTATATCATCACCCATCCTCATCTTTGCGATTAGCCAAAAGTGGCAGAAATGCGAAGTAAAATAAACCAAATAAATCAATCAAACATTCCCATCTCACTCAAAGACCTTGTGAATCCAATCCAAAATCTACCAATAGAACCTGCAGTGAGTTTCATTTATCTCATGCATTCATCTGACTAATGTAATTTTCTTACAGATTGACTTTAGGGTGTAACTTAAAATGGCGTTGTTTGTGTTGCATTCAATACCAAAATTAGATTTTAAGCAATTAATGTCCAATTATAAGTATACCTAATACATAAGTAAAAATAATTCCCCCCCCCCTCCTCTGATATCGCAAATTGCACCCTGTTTAAATGTCTAGGAAAAATTTCAGTTCACCTAAGAATGATATCGCGATGCGATGAGTCGAGAATTGTCACAGCCTCATCTTGTCTCCTGTGTGGCGAGGTCCGTTTCGTTCTTGTTTGTGTTTATTTTTGTTTCGGTTTCCACTCAGAAGTTATTAAAACTTATTCTAGATTCACTTCATGCTCAGATAGGCTAATCGGGACTATTTCCAAAATCTCTTAATATATAGGTTTAAGTATAGTTTTCCGAACACCCCCTTACAAAGTTATGAAAAATATGGGTGAGGTACAGCAGTACATTGTACGCCCAAGTTGGTCTGTAGTGTCTCGTCTCGTTCGTGTAAGTATTTCGTTTTGGAAAATTCCATTTTAAATATTCAAAAGGAAATGGGATCAGTCATATACTCTTCTGATGAAGATTTGTATCTTATCTTCGAATCGACGCAACCATTTCTCTAGAAAAGTGTACCCCCCCCCCTCCCCTACGCAAAGGAGCATTCTTCTGCAGCGTGATTTTCTGAGAGCAAATCTGATTCCATCGTTCCACACACATTTTAAACAATTTTCATCTCCTTAAAGAGGTTTCCAAGAACTTAGGTCAATGAACTAACTAGTAGCAAGCACAATGTAGTAGAATAAGTTTACAATGGTTTGAATTTCTGTGGTAAGGAAGATAATGTTTATAAGTTATAAACAATATACAGTTTTTTATTGGGCGAACTGAAAATAGGTTCTTTTAACAGTAGCACCTTGCGTCTGCTGTCAAATTACCAAGGGGGGTACAGGGGGTACAACTCGATTTACGGATTTGGGGGGTACAGTACCCCCTTCAAAAATTTAGGGGGGTACAATATACCCCTGTACTCCCCCGTTCCTGCGCCACTGAATTGTGGCATAGTGAGGCATCTCATTTTCTAGGTAAAACATGCATAGATGATGTTTTATTGAAAACCCAGCTGACTTCAGGCAAATAAACAATACCTGTGGCGACTAATTCCATAAGTAAATTTTTAAGCAAAAAAGGGCCGACCCCTCCTTCGGACTTGACGTTCCCACCCGAAATGCCCATGCTACGCCACTGGTACGTACACTTTTTTAGTAGTCAGTCCTCATCTTGTCATCCTTTTCTGCCTTTCACGTTCTTTATAAGGAATACTGGGCCAAATGGGAGGGTATGAACCCCACCATCCCCCCTTGGGCACGTCACTGTACGAAGTGGAAAATGTTTTGATTGAGTTCATGTTTTAAGTCCACTTTATGCACACTAAGGCTAATCGGGACTGGACCTACAGTTTAAAGTGGGATCTGAATCACTATGTAACCCCACGGGGACCCCTTGATTACAAGGCTACGACGCTACAACTCCGCCCTAAGGGGGGGGGGGCAGATAGCTGCGGAAATGTGACCATGAGACAGCTAGGGGATGTTTGCGAAAATTTTGCTAGCTGGGAGGATACCATCTCCAGTGGCGTGCCCAAGGAGGGGCTGGTGATGGTCATAACCAGAACGTTAAAGGCAGGAAAAGAGTGAAAACTACTAAAAAACTAAACGTAGTCTTACCCCCCTTTCGAAAATCCTGGGCACCCCACTGACCGTCGCCCACATCCCCCTCACTTCGAGCACTGGCGCTACTTATTTTGCAATAGAGGGGGTGTCGGGTTATCCCTTAAACGTGGAATGAAAAAAATTGCAAGGAAATGAATGATTAATTCTGTAGTATTTAATACCTATATGAACGTACTTATCCAACTTTCCATCCCCGCACCAAAGATATATTTTTATGTAGTACGTTACATTATATATATATATTTACAACCAACAATTGTTGCCCCTCCCCCCCCCCAAAAACACTGCCAAAACGTATAATTTGCACTGGTGTTTTAAGTTAGAGTTTCACTCTATTCTTACTATTTCGATTGTTTCACACAGCCTTTCTACCTCTTGGTTTAATCGCGCCAATTCTCAATATTACAACTCAAAATTAATTTTAAAACTCAGTTCATGGATACTATTTAGTTTACAAAACAACATATAGCCGCGGTAGCTCAGTCGTTAGTTGGCCTCCGTGGCGGAGTGGTCAGCGCAGCGTGCTACGAAGCCAGGGGCCCCGGGTTCGAATCCCGGCTAGGACATGGATGTTTGTGTTTGTCCATAATGAGTAAAACGAGAATATAGTAAAAATTGATGTGTGAAAGTTGAGAAAGTGTGAATGACGGGGGATACTGCTGCATAAGGGTAAACTTTGGAAGAAAAAAAAAGTCGCTAGGGTGTCTTGACAACCATGCGATAGACACTGGTTCGTTTCCCATCTGGGAAGAACCGGGATTTTTTACACCTGTTCATGCGGCTCTGGTGCCCACTCAACGTCTTATAAAGTGGGTACCTGGAATAAAACTCTGGGGAGGGGGGGGGGTAACGGCTGCCAGGGTGTGGTGTTGATCACATTACCCTCTATACGCCTCCATGGCGTCTTGCAAAGCACAGGGAAGCTTTTTTTTTTTTTTTTTTACACAAGATATGCATAACTTCCAAATTATTGGGGGACAAATCAAATACTCGTTCAAGCAATATGGAAAACAAAAACATCCTTAAGTTATCCTATTCATATGGTTATTTTCCTATTTATTATTACTATTAATACACATATAATTATTGAATGCTTGTTATTTAATGTCGCTGTTCCAATTTTTTGTTTAATTGTGATGAAGGGAGTGAATTATGATTATGTGCGAACATTGAAACATAGTGGAGAAGTTCAAACTGAAAAATCCACGATACATATCGCCAAAATATCGTGATGATATATAGTCGAAACATCGTGACTTGTTGATATCGCCTGGACGATATTTTTTCAATATCACGATGTATTGTCTAGACCTAGTATATACTAGTATAAACCCCACAGCAAGAAATTCACATCAACAGAATTTTTCTTTCAAATTCCTCCCAGACATAAAGCTAAAATGTAAAACATGTCCAGGAAAAAGAGGACATCTGGTAACCTTAGTAAACACTCAATTAGTATTTGCAAAACTCAAAAGAAGACTGTCTAACCTTGTATATGAATTTTTCCTTGCCTTTTATAACTGGTTATGTTATCAGTGTGATTCCACACATACACTAGTTGCAAGAAGTAAATGTAAGGTTCCATAACATTACATAATATTGTAGCTTAATGTTTCCCATACTTCTCCGCTATTCAATCCATGTCCTTTATGTCATCCTCATCATTTCTTAGGGAAACAGAGCGGTGCTGAAGGAGAGCTAAGCAACCATGGAACATCGAGTCCGCTACAATCCCTGCTACAAAGCAAAGTGTACACAACAGCACTCTGGTCTGCAGCAGAATGATGTACTTTTAATATGAGCAATGTGATCCAAAGTGAAAGATAACAGAGTGTTTAGCTGCCAATTATTCCTCCGAGGGAAATTCAAGTGAATTTCATTTTTTTGCAGATGTCATTCATAAAAAAGGAAATTTGATTTACGGTGCATGTCTATTGTTGATAGTTAATCCAGAATCTAGAATTCCCAATTACAGAACTTGTTTGGTCACTACATCATTCGTGGGTTTTAATACATTTGGAATAGCTAAAAGGTTTTGTCAATATCAAAGCTGAGAAATTATTATTATTACTAATCGCATCATCTAATTGAATGGCTGGGAAATAATGTAAACATGCTTCTCATTAGTTTTCAGATGTCTCTGTATGCTCTAAGCAAGGAGGCTCCCAGAGCATTTGTACCATGTAACTGTCACTTCAACTGCATTCTGGATTAGAGTGGGAAATACTCAACTATTGCACTTTGTAACAATAACATAAGTCATCAATTAGTCACTCTTTTCTGGGCACACAGAATATTTTATACTGTATTATGGCTTAGCTGAAACCAATTTGATCCTGTACTCACTCCTCTACTGACACTGTTATTGATTCAAGCTTATAACAATATGAATATTAGGACTGAGTCCATACCAGTGGTATTGGTAACAGAAAGTATCAGTTCAAATTTAGTCATCAATATTCTTTTCAGAAAGCAGGTGGCTAGTGGAGTCTGCAAAAATTAAGAACGACACTTTCACTAAGTCTAAATATCCTGGAATTATGAAAAATGCATATTGCATTAATTTTACAACACTACTGTGGGGAGAAATAGATTTTGTGATTATCTCATGTGAAATTATGAATATTTTAAAGGAAAACTCTGTTAGACTGACATGGTACAGTTCCAATGGAAAACTTACATGTTAAAATTTTTAAATACTCTGAACTGGTTTGAATTCTTACAAATTTCAAGTATCAGTGTCAATGGAAATCAGTAAGGGTGTCGGTATCATTTCAAAGTGGTTATCAGCCCAGGTTTTACCATTATATTTGAAATATGCCAAATCAATCTACCAGGGATTTGCTTTAAAATATATGATTATTATTATTATGGTTCCTTGTAACATAGTAAAATAAAATATGTCACATAAGCATAATGTATTTCTGCCACTCGGTTATGTCACAAAATTAAAGTTGTAGATTTTATGTCATTTGTGTGGTATTTGGATAGGGTGACTAACTTTCAGCCATGAATTTAAGGGAGATATTCAACTTTTGGCATTGAATTTAAGGGAGATTTAGTCACAACAAATTTAAAACATTCTTAGTGGTGTGGCATCACTCCAGTAAATGTTTATGGAATGGATAATATTAAACAAAATAATTAATTTAAATTTTATATATCAAAACAGAATAAAAATTTGCATGTTTCTTAGTAAAGCCATGGTAGCTCAGTCATTAGGGCATCTGACTACCATGCGAGAGACCAGGTTTGATCCTCAGCTGGGGAGAACCAAGATATAAATAGTATCCTGAGAGATATTTCATACCGAGGCGACAAACCACAAGTGTCGCTTGAAAGCAAGTAGTCGGTAATCAATGCAGCCTTCCGAACCATAGGGACACAAGATCTGACTGCAACGTTTCCTCAAGGAGATTTTAGACCAAAGCGACACGCGACAAACGATATGAGAATTTCACACCAAAGTGACACGGGTCCTTCGGTCCAAGGCAAACTTCATACCGAAGCGAGACGCGACACATGTCGCTTGGAAACGAGCCAATAAAGAGCAACATTTCAACATTTCACATTGTAAAGGCATGACAGGCACCACAGGCCAGTGTTCGGTTGGTGAAATCCTCAAGCGATAAGTGTTGCGTGCCCCTTGTCGCTTTGGTGCATAATATACCTAAAGTAAGACACACATTGCATCGCGCATGCGTGCAAAACAAACCACGGAAACACCTTGCAAGCTATTGAGGAAATGGCCCAGTTTGAGTGACACACAAGCGACAAAGCAACTAGTGTGGCTTATCGTGTCACCTAGATCTGTTGTTCGCACAAACGCTTGCTAACAGACTGAAGTGCCGCTTCAAGGCTGTCGTTTGTCACTTAGTTGGGAACTCCCCCTGTAGTGCGTCCCTTCGGTCTGAGCACCCTTCCTTTAAGGAGCTTTCCGACCGAAGTAACAAGTAGCATGAGAATATGACATATGAACGTGTCGTTTGCTGTTTCGATCCTCATGCATAATGAATGCTATTTTACAGTCTGGAAGTGTCTGTGTCACTAGTCACATCAGTGTAAACATCCCGTGTCGCTTGTCCCATTGGTCTGAAAGTTTCCTTACACTCATGTCGATGGCATTAAGGACGTTTTGTGGGTTTCCCCTTGTCAATTCATGCAATCATCATTATCATCATTGACGCGATTAGTTTAAAGCGAAAGAAAAGAGACAGTAAATATAAAAAATATAAATGCTTCAGTGTGTATATCTTTAAAAGAAATTATGATGATGATGATGATAATAATTATGAACCTAATTCATACACAAAAATTTAGTAACCAAGAGCATTCCAAACATATTTTTTCTCCCGTATTATTAATGAAACTATAACGATAACAGGATGTGGTCGACTGTCTAGAATGTTCATTAATATCTTCGCGACCACTGTACCAAATATCATAGCAATTATCACATTCATAGAAATGCTTCATGTAAAAGAATCAGACGTTACAGCGAAAACTACATTTACTTCCATTATAAGCAGACGAATACCAAGCACAGAGACCAACACCAGCGCTTCTAGCGGTATCATATTGGAGTGGAACCAGCCAGAGAGCCCAGAACCGTGCCGTTTTCCACACTACATTATTCAAGGTGCTGTAGCAGAACTATATTCTTGCGCACACGTTTGGATCTACATATGCGAAAACCTGCTGCAAAGTTAACTTGACGCACAGCTTAAGCATCAATCAACTACTGCAAGATGATATGTCATTTCCGCCTGCCAAAGGTTAAATGTGCAACATCTTGCAGTCAATTTGAAGTTTTGTATTTAACTGTAATACTAAATTCTTTGATTTTTTTTTTTTTTACAGATTTTTCCAGTGTAACATCTGGTCAAAAGGTCCAGGGGGAATATTCCATGCAAGATATGCAGGTAAACATTCTTATTTACAAGCTGACTGAAAAATAAATCTTCATATCACCTCCAAGAAATATCCAAGCTTATTCCAACTTAGGGTAAATTGAAGGTCAGAAGTTAATGCCATTCCAAAGACAAAGTAGTGCAATCTATCATACATAGGAGTTTGATTTTTCAGTGTTATATTTGTCAAAAATTAAGTGGAGGATTCTTTTTTTTTACTTTTTGGTGATCTTTTAATCAAAATTCAAGTTTTTTATTTTATTATACTTTTCTTGCAAATACACCTGAAATGATGCCTGCAATGTGTTTTTTAACACTCCTGTTTAGTGCATAATTTTTAGTAACATGATTCACATGTTTCTTGTAACAACAAAGGTCATCCCAAAATTAATGCCTCCACTTTAATAACTCCTCATATTGTTATCGGATTGCAATGAAACTTCACACACATGTAATGCGATATGTTACTAATGCACACAATTTTTCATTGTGGATAACTAAATAAACAACATGAAAAGCATTATAGAGGATACAATTGACATCAGCAAGGTTAGAAGACTGATGAAGAAGTTCTGAGAGGGAGTGGCTGATAAACATCAAAGTGGCAGACATGCAACCACAGTGACACATGAAAACTGAGAAAGAGTGACGATGTTCTGGGACAGAGAGGGTGTCTTCTGTGTGGACTTCTTGGAATGTGGTGCAACAATGAACAGTGCTTGGTCTGTACAGGCTTTAAAAAAGTTGAGGGATGCTATTTGACTAAAAAGAAAGCACATGCCACTAGACAGTGTTGTTTTGCACCATGATAATGTACGTCTCCACGTGTCAATGGAAATGTCACAGGCCATTGCCAAAATAGGGTGGTCAGTAATACCCCAAACCCCTTACAGTCCTTATTTAGCCCCATCAGACTTCCATCATTAAAACTGCAGTTCCTATTGCCAGACAATGCATAATAGTAATAATAATATTGAAATGCAGATTTCTCAAACTCTACAGGGGAATCAAATTAAATCCAAAATGTTATCATTTTATCAAGTAGTGTTACAGATAAAATCACCAGCCAAATTTCATGCTCGTTGCAATATGCAATGTGATCATTCAAGAGGAAACCACAGAACAGTCAACAACTGGGATTTGCTCAGACGTTAACTGGGACCAGAGGGTGGAAATACTTTGATCACTTTGCACCAGAAAATTGCTGTCTGAAATCATCACATGGTTTGGCAAACCAAAAGTTGCAAGTACACAACCTAGCCAAGAAGTTCAGGGAGTCCAACAATCAGGAGAAGATAACTGCTGACAGGGCAACCCACAACAAGGGTTCTGATTGCAAATGAAGTGTGGACTTCATGGCTGAATTGAAGGAGAAGATCCACCAGGATAGTGGGCAAAGAATGAGTGACATGGCACAAGACAAGGCTGTGACAAAGTTGACAATCAGTCTGTTGGTGGAAGAAGACTCCATTACAACTCGCAAGGCAAGGAAAATGCAGTCATGCCTTTACAACTTCCCCAATCACCGATCCTCTGACTGGTTCCTGCAACTCAAACTGCAATATCCTTGACCATTACATGTAGGGTGCAGTCGAAGTAAAGGTAAATGCAAAGCATCACACATAGACGTGATGATGAACATGGACAAGGAGGTCAAGAATGCCTGCAGGCAGTTCCAGTCCAGGCTTGGGGGAGGCTGCATTGAATAATTTCAACTTAGTATGTTCTTTATTACTTTTGTACCAACTTGCATAAGAATATATTGATTTTTTTTCTCTCAAATTTGACTTTGTTTCCTACATATCATAGTGTACCTCTCCTCTCAGTCTAGAGTTACACTTACCTTTGTAGAAGGCAAGAAATACAAAAAGAATACGTTACTTCAGCAGAATGCATTTCTAGCTACAAGAGAGAAAAATGGAGGGAGGAAAAAGGAAGTAGGAGTAGTCTAATTTTGAGAGCATGCAAGTTGAGTCTTGGACGACAGTTGGTTTTGAGTTTGGAAAGTAAACGTTCATTTGAAAAGTTGTTCGGGAAAGAAGTACAGAGGGAACGTTCGTTTGGGGAAATTGTAAAGAGAGGAATACCGAGTGAGAAGTACAGAGGAGTTAAGAGATAGTTTAAGAGACTAACAAAAGTGTGTGTGTGAGAGTTAACTTTGGATCTCTTATTTCATCATCTCTTCGAGAACGAGACAGGTAATATCCTTTTCTCATACGCTAACCATGCCGATGCAGTCTTAAGGTCATTTAACCTAAAATGTGTGAGTTGCCATTCATTTAAGAGTTGTGTAGGTTCCAAATGTAAAGTTGTTAACAAGCACAAGAAGAATTTTCACATGTATTTCTGAAGTGCATGTAACGTTTAAAATACTGACTCAAAATATGCACCAGAAATTTATGTGGTTAAAGCTCAAAAACATTATATACAACCAGGGTTGGCCTGGGTGGGCCCAGCCCAGTTTTCCCCACACGTTTTTTTTAGAAAACCCCACCTTGAAAAAACCCACTCAAAATGTATTTTTTTTTTCAGAAAATGTTGTAAATTGTTGCTTTAAATAATTGTGAAGTTCTAGAATTGTCAACAGTTAAGAAAACTTGTAAAATAAAGGCTTAGCGAAGCTTATAATACTCAAAATAATTAATGTGGTACAAGTCACAGTGGGTTTTTTCAGGATATTGTTCTCAGATCTTGTTAGAAATGGACTTTTAACAGAAATAATACAAACATATATCCAAGAAACAAAAAATCAAAAGGGTCTGAAATATTTAGATAAATCATTGAACGAACAAAGCTTATAATTTAGAAAAATGTGGTAGCACTTTAGATATCAGTCACTTCCATATGAGGGCAAGCCACATAGTTTCACCTGTGACAATCAACTTTTACAATACATTTTTTTCATGTATAAAACATTACAAAGGAGAATTGAGTACATTTTATTGAAAGTAGACTAAAGTTAACTGTGGTATAACCAAACCCTTTTTAAATGATTCATTTCATTTCTAAAAATTTAGTATGTGTGCAAATGTTCTGTTTTCTTTCCAATGTCTTGCACTGAGACAGTGACCTTTCCCTCCCTCCAGTTCAGTACACTGATTGAACGTACATATACTTTAACATTTTTGCCATTTTTGACTGATTCAGCACTTTTCATTTTTAAAATATATATATTTATAAACATAACCTGAAAAAAACCAATAAACCAATGCCTGGGTTTTATCTGGAAAAAAAAAAAAACACTCGAGTTGGGTATTTTCGAAAAAACTGGGCAAAATGCCAATCCTGTCTAGAACTGCCAAATCACCTCCCATCATAGAGAATAAAGAATATAGGGGATCACAGATCACTTCCTGTCTTGACATGCTGAAAATAATCCCTAAAATGGGAAATAGAAGGTAATCGTGAAAGCTTTACATCTGTTGCAAAACTTAAAACATTTTAATTCTAATGATTGGCACAGAGATTGCATACCCAGTACTATACAATGCTGCATAATGTTCCATCCTGTCTCAAATTAAAATTGCACTTTGTACAGTCAGGAGAATCTTATGGATCATTAAAACACACCATTTTAGGAAACAAGTCTGGTAAGATGAAATGGAAATACACAATGCAAGGTTATTTTTGAGAATAGGATGCAAGTTGTAGGAATTTCAGTATGTTTTTTTTCAGTAAGTCTTGAACCATGGCAATTTTCTCCTGACTATACAGGCCATTCGGTTTAGCTTGAGCTCTGGCCTTCAGCTGCTCAGAAGCCTGTCCCTCAGTGCAACGATGTGAGAGTTCGGAAAGATCAGAGTTGCTAACCGCTTTAACAATTACCCATATATATCCATAATCTGCCTTTAGAGCTTATTGGTAGGGGTGTGCGGGACTTACTGGACTCTGGATTTAGTTTTCTTTTTTTTTAATTCAAAGTTAACAGACCCCACGGAAAGAACCAAATGTGACAATTTGAGAAGGTGGTAGTTCAAGGAAAGGAATGACAGAGGATTCTCTGTGTTGGTGAAACCCCCCTTGGCAAAAAAAAAAGGTATTCTCTCTGGGAGGAGGGGAAAGGGGGTCATGTTACCACAATGAAGGTGATTGCTGACCTGTGTTGTTTAGGGTGTTTTTATTCAATGGAAGCTGAGGTGAAAACTGGAAAGAAGATTGGAGGAAGCAAAGTGATACACAGAGCAGAGAAATTATCTCAAAGTGAAGAAAAAAGCTGACAGTCGTCTTGCGTTGACTATTAAACAAATGCAAAAGCATGTTTCCGCGGCTACTGATGTGTCAGTAAATACTTTGAAATGCATCTTAAACGAAAATGATCACAACAAAGTAACTGGGAAGAGATTAGTTATGCCTAATAAAATATGCAGAAGAAAGAAATTTAAAAGTGACATGGACAAATTTGACAAAGTGTGTTATTCGTAGAAGAATTAACAAATTTCACAACCATGAAGGACAGCGTCCTACTTAAAATTCGTAAGTAATTATTTTTAATGAGACAACATCATATAGCTATTGCCAGTTTCATGTCTGGTGGAATTGTAACTTCCGCAAATTGCAACACTGCTCCTATGAGTCATGTGAAGTCTTCTGCAGATGACAAACATTTCCTGCTTTGCGAATGCTAGAGCTCAGGCTAAACCAAATGCGCTGTATGTTTCTCACTCCACAAATTAAGAAAAAAATCTCAATAAGTACTTACCTAAGTAGCCCAAAATAACGAAGTTTCATCATAAGATTATTGGTCTCGTGTTGTGGGTAGTACACCAATACATTGCTCTTCTGGTTTACAGGTATTGCACTGAATAGCTGTACAACTTTTACTGACTTAGAGTTTGTTGGATGAGTAACTACTCCACATGTATGGTTACTTAGCTGTCCCATCCGTTGAGTATAGGTGGTAGCAGCTGCTGCTAAACTCTTGTATTTGTTCATTCCACTAAAATGAGAAAAATATAATTACAAATATTATATATACATATGTGCATATTTACCATATAACCTTTCTCTTGCATGGATTGAGCTCTTGTAACGTTACTGCCAGATATTGTTATTATTGGATTTTCTAGAATTTAAATTTAAAAGCAAATATCATGCCCAAATCCAGATATCTTGTAAGATAAGCAAAAAAAAAAAAGTTTATTAATTGCATGGTAAAATCAAGTTAAAATTTTTAAGTGGAAGAACTTACCAACCAAACCTCAGACATAATTTAAGCTTATGCATGTCATGTCATATATGTAGAACATGTATCATTTACCTAGAGGTAATATTGGAAAGTAACCCATCAAAAGCCACAATGCAGTAGTGTGTTTAGTCATCTTACAACACTAAACAAAAGTTCTTCTGGGTATAGGTCATTTTCTCTAATGTCAACTCTGGCAGTGAACAGTGCACACCACATGGATGCAAAGTTATACTTTGAAACATAAGACTCAGTACCTGCTCCGAAATATGTGATGATTGGCAATACCTTTGCCAAAGACTAGGAAAAATGTGTCGACTTCCTGCTAACTACTTTACAGTAGACCACATCCTACTTCCAGACTTTAATTTTTATCGAAGAATGAAATTACAAACTGTGCAGTGGATCATAGCTCAGTATGTGTATTATGCCTTAAAGAAGAGACCAGCCAAATGTGAAGAATTATTACAGAATTATGTACAAAATGAATACTTAGAACTGAACAATTACGACAAGAGAAGTTTGTATGCAAACTTTTTACAAAATGTACTAATGTAAAAATAGCGCAACTTTGGTATGATTGTATCTTAATAACAATTGCTTAATGTACTTCATAATGAAATGTAATCTCTTACGTAAACTCTGAACATACTGAAAAAGAAAAAGATGGAGAACTTACTTGGTAGAATTACAAAATTATATTGAATTATTGACGTGAAGGCGTGTAAAATTCTATACACATTGAAAACTATTGTATAATCCACTATATACCAATTTGTAATATCTCTTTATTACTTGTGTAAAGTATTGATGATTGATATAGTGTAATGTAAATTATATAGAAATAAAAAAAAAGTCAGTAGGGTGTCTGACTGCCACACAGGAGACCTGCGTTCGATTCCTGGGGTGGGTGATCTGTCAGAATTTTTCCGGCTTTGTCCCTGCATAAAGTGGCTCTGGTGTTCACCCAGTCTCAAATAAATGGGCGCCTGGGGGTCAACCCTGGGGGGTTAAGATGACTGGAGCATGGTGCTGATCACATCACCTCCAAAATGGTTGAGATCAAGAATGTGTGAGGCCCTACCCCCACATCCCCTAAATGTGCCTTCATGGCACCATGCTATATGAATGGGGAACTTTACCTTACCTTTACATGTTATATTCAACAATATATTGTGTGTAGTGAAAAGTATGCTTTGAGAATATCAAGAAACAAAACACAAGAATACTATTCACAATTAAAGGTGCTATTTGCATTTTGTGCATGATCCACATTGGTAATTATCCTAAAAGCATGGAAAAAATATTTCCAGACAATCACACAGTAAATAATGGATGAATTTATGCAATAAATAGTTGCTAGAGTCAAATAAAGAAGGAAAAATGTAGTTGCAATCGAACGGGAATCAAACCCAGAACTTGCATGTGAAACTTATATGTTACCATGGAGCCACTCGGCAGTCTGACAATATCTTCGCCTCATGAGGCACACTTGGAAAGCTTCAAAATTGGAAGTGCTTTTTCTCGGAAAGGTGCATGATAGTATCTTGGCATATCAATACCTATAGGGTACCCTACAACACGAAGACCCATCCCAAACTCAATTTCCCAAGCTGTAGCCTCTCCTTGTATGAGCTACACATACAAGGTCTGTATCTCATTTAGAAGCAGATATAATGGATGAAACATGTGTGTCCACTTCAACAAACATGAAATTATTTCTAAATGCAATAACTTCTCAACAGGTGTTTCTTTGTTGTTGTTTTTTTTTATCCCAACACATGTATGCTAGAAGGGGACCTGAAGAACAAACGCTGCTAATATGGTCAAAATCGGAAGGAGTGGTGGCAGATGGTCTGTGGCTTCAAGATAGAGTGGCCCAATAAAGTTGGTTTTAAATCTATTGTAAGCTCACAGTCTAACCAGGCTGGACCTACAGCTTCAAACTGGACACAAACCACTGTGCAATATGCATTCACTAGGTATTGAACTTAAGCCACTATTCTATCAGGGAGGCCAATTTTTCTCATTTCTATCAGTTTTTTAACAGCAATATTAGGGTGACCAGACTTTCTGATTTTCGTAGGACAGTCCTTTTTTTTAGGGTCATGTCCTGTGGTCTGCGGTGCTACTCAAAAAAAAAATGTCCTATTTTTAAATACCATCCTGCAAAATGTCCTACAAAACATCCAGATAATTGTTTACCTCTGTGAAACTGTTAGTGCCTTTTAAATTAATAGTATTGTTAGTTTGCAAAGAAATACTTGTAGATCTGAATATTTTCAAGCTCGCTTCACTTGCACCCTTATTCTTATTGTGAAGCTTATATTTATTGCTTAGAAGCTGATATTGCATGCAGTCTCTTCATGATATGATATGCAAGGTACCGAGTGATGACTAAAATTATATGCAGGGGTGCTATGAAAATTGAAAATACCAAATTCTGGGGATTTGCATGTTTGAAACATTGATGAGATGATTACTACAGCTGGGCAAGTGACAATATATTCTCAGTATTGATTAATATTGTAATATTATTTCACAATGTATTAATGTTTTATGGTAAGAAAGTAAGGAAACACAAAAAAAAACAGTAAAAATGAGAGATACTAAGGTTAATCTGTAAAACTAAAAATATCAGCAAGAGGAGGAACGAAAAAGAGAGAAATGAAAAGGGAACTGTATATAAGAAGAGAAGACCTCCATGGTGGAGTGGTTGCATGCTAGGATGCTAGGGGTCCTGGGGTCGAATCCCAGCCTGGGCACTTCTTTGTGAGTGTCCATTCATGAATTTAATCACATCATCACTCATATTTATTGATGTAAGTAGCCAAAAGTTAGAGGAAGGTAACGTTAAATAACAAAAATCAAATCAAATCAAGAAGAAAACAAGTTAAAGAGAATTGTGTAATATGTCAGGAGACATGTAAGCAACATGACTTTTAATTTGCCAAAGAGGGGTGGGGGTGGGGGAGGGTGCATTTGACCACTTGCTCTTTCAGTTATACCTGCAATCATCCCCGTACGCATCCATGGATGTCCTGCTTTTCGTTTCAGAAAATCTGGTCACCCTAAACAATATTATATGCATACAAGAGTGCTCTTTTCACAGGTGAAAAGTTTTCATAAGTCAGTTTGCTATCTATGGTGATACACATGCTAAATCCAAATTATTCTATAAAAATCATAGTTAATCAGAGTTACTAAAGTATACTGTAGTACATTTGTACCTACATTTGCTTTTTTTTTACCATGAGGTTCGAATAAAGATAGCAGTAGGGCATATGTACCACCAAGCAATCAACTCTTCTCAAATATAATAAGTATAATTGAGTGCCCAAAATTTAACACAGAAATTAAAAATGTAACATACCAAACTAAATACTGATTAGCAAAAGCTTTACTCAACCACACAGTTGGTCTACTTGCTACAGTTTAACAGAACTTCTATCTGTATTCAGGAAAGTAAAAGTATAGCCTTGGATATAAACATTCCTCCTCTCATTCCTAACTGTACTTGCAACATTTACTGAATCTTAGAAATGATGAGCTATGGAAAATGTCAGTAGACGTTGGCAAAACAAATGTATAGACATCCAGAATAACGTACGAAGAGGAACTACTAGGATATTAAGCTGGGAGGGGGTGGGGCATCAGTGTTAAACAAAAATCGTATCTTTAGAAATAAGCAAGGCAACTGTGTTAACTGAAGAGAAATTGTAAATCAGTTTCCTGACAAAGGAAAATATTACCATTTCCACTGGAATTTGGCCTTGCATTACAGTAATAGAAATATGCGACTCACAAATGTTTCTAGGCATAGCCTATATAGGGAACAGGCCGCACACGAAAATAAATTGCAGTGTGAAATCAGTTGGGACCGTATCGAAGTTTTAAAATTGACAGAGTCGTTCAAACATTGGCAATGTTATCATGTTACTTTCATTACATGAAAAGAATTCCTGCATAATTCCCTGCCACGAATTTCGTCTGCTAACCAACTAGATACAACACAAGCAGTTTATTTTAGTTCTTTCATTATTAGTAAAGTATCAATTATAACTACATTTATCCAGAACTCGTAAACTATTTTACTATCTTTAGGGGGTGTAATATACGAAAAACTACCTACATAAGGATGAGGTTTGATGTATGTATAAAAACATCATGTAAAAGAGTGACATTTATCAAATTCGTCGGGCTCTTCGCACACGATTTTTCCACAAGCTAAGGTACGGCCTTTGAAAATTTAGAATATATAATCTTGAGCATCAAAATTGACCTGCCTTACCTACCTGTGTGTGTTATTAATGTAATTACTTCCTGTCCTAATGAATAAAGCTGAGGAGAATGGGTTAGGACACTGCACGACGTGTGCAAAATGAGAGTGTAAAAAGTCAAACCATCACATCAAAATAGGTGAATTACAAGCTACTGTCTCGCTTCCTACAATTTTTAATATGTATGATTTTATCACTACTATGTTGTTATATCATGCACAGAAATTTTTAATTTGTATTACGTTCTTCAAATATCAGTCTAAGCAAAAAAGGAATTTGTTTTCACGCATTTGGTTCTTGGTTGTTGAATTAGTAAAAACAATCTTCATTTGTCATCAGCGTTGCCAGGATAAGATCGTACGCACCCGGTAAATGGACCGTATTTTTGTCTCCAAGAGCGTACGCAAGGGCGCCAGCAATTTTTTTCTCTGGGGGGGTTGCAGACATGGACGTCCGCAGGATTTTTTCCAGGGAGGGGCAAGGAAGGTATTTTTGTCCAGGGGGGGGCCAACATGGCTTATTTTCCCCAATAATAGTGTTCATCCCTCAAAAAACATTGCTTAAATTTGAATTTATCATGTTCGTGCAATAATTAACACACATTATTGTGGCTGAAATTAAATTATATATGTGAAATATGTAATTTTTTGTTGACTTTCGTTTTCCAGGGGGGACCACCCCCCCCCCTTCCGGACGCCCATGATTGCAGAGTAAGATTTCACATCTTGCCCTTCAGTCAGAAAGTTATAGTTTACAGTTTCATTATTAGGTAGTGTCTGCTGCCACGTTCTTTTTCTGCTGTAACCTCAAAAGAGACAGACATGCGCGTGGCAGCAGACTCGATCTTTGTTTTATCGTGATTTCATCATGGTATGTATGCAATGGGCATTTCCACTCTTTTTTTTTTTTTTTTTTTACAACAATTTTAAAATCTACACCCTGGAAAAATGACCCCTGCAAATTCTCGCGTTACCCAGTTTAAGGCAGAAACGAGACTTCCAA
Organism: Lepisma saccharinum; assembly: GCF_977018435.1. Taxonomy (NCBI): domain Eukaryota; kingdom Metazoa; phylum Arthropoda; class Insecta; order Zygentoma; family Lepismatidae; genus Lepisma; species Lepisma saccharinum. The sequence continues at coordinate 25,533,423 of NC_139230.1, read as the reverse complement.
AGTTGCGAGGCTAACGTTGCGCTGAAAACACGTCCCGCCATGTTAATACGTAACGACTTAGAGAAAGCTCGTTTGTCGTCTGCTTCGAGCGTCCAGTTTACTGCGGTTAGCTCACGGTGAGCGAACATGTGCAGCAGTTTTACAAATCTGTACAGATTTAAATAATGGAAGAAGGAGCGATAGTGGAAAGGAAAGCTATGCTTTGTAATGATCATTCTTCCATGAAATATCCCTGCTGCTCACATGCAAGATAAATGAAAGGGTTCTGCTGCGTGCGTGTTCTCAGGTCATGCGAAAAATATTGCTTGTAAAATTGGTTGCTGACCAAACTTTCAAAAATATATACTATTTTAAACTTATATATATATATCGAAATTTACTGTAACCTATGTAGTGCAAAATAAGAATTTTCACATTCTTCACTTTATTTATAAAGCCTATTTTACTTTCTTTTCCATAAAGCAATTTCAGTTTGTGTTTCATTTCTGTTGCGCAAGTTATGATCAAATATTTTTGGACAATTAAGAGAAAAGACACAGAAGATTACATCAGTTGCACGGTACATATTAATACTTAGTTTACGTATAATTATTACAAGGAAATAATGTGTATAACCATGGGCGTATTTAAGGGGGGGTTCAACGAATCCACCCCCCTTTGGTTCAGTAAAATTACCAGAGTTACCTGTTCATCCGCTTGTTCATAAAAATTTCTTCGGACTTATTTTATTCTCTTAAATTAGAAACGTAGGACGGGATACGGATGGGAAGGAAATTACGTAATTCCACACACCAGATGGGACTGCAGACCAAATGTCTGCAATTTCCTGATTGTTTCGGAATTTCTGCGATAAGAAACTGCATTGAGACTGTCAAATCAGTTATTCTCCCCCCCCCCTCGAGTCATCTTAAAGATATTTGGTTTTTAAAAACGCAGTGACACAAGATGAACAGAAAAGTATCAATACTATAATCCATGCGGTCTTAGAAAGAGGGTTTCGCGGGCTAACAGAAGACGTCGCTCGCACACTATTGCCGATACTCTCGTGTCGTCTGCTCCTCAGCCGAACAAACAGGCCGAGGTAGCAAGAGGCAGAGGTCATTCACCCTTCCAGAAGGGTGCAGCGAGAGCTAGCTGTGGCAACCGAGCTCGCCCATTCGCGGACCTGATTGGTTCTCGCAGACACACCCCCATATTGTTGTCTGCTGTAAGCCCGCGAAGCCAACTTTCTAAGGCCTTCTGCATTATAGCATGACTACATACACACAACTTTGTCGGGTCCAGCACCCCCTGCTCCCCAACAAGCTTCCGGCCAGCAGTATCCTGGATTTTCACTTACGAAATAAAGCAACCCTAATCATACCAAAAGTTGATCCATCCTCCCCCCACCCACGTGAACTATATATACGCCCATGTGTAATATCCCATACTGAAATGGTACGATATATTTAGAATTTTGTACTGCGAAAAAAGCCGCCTCATCTCGTTACCCCGAACGCATTAATTGGTTGGTTCACAACTTCACCACTAAAGATCCTATCGAGACGAGACATGGCAGCCTTGGTCTCGTTCTCGTTGAGAGTTGTAAATGTCTGTCTCGTGTTTATTTGTAAATGTCTTATTGACAGTCTCGATTTATAAACATCCGTCTCGGTTTGGGAAGGCAATTCTCGTTCTCGTCTCAAGTCTTGAAATATATAGAATTAACAACGTATGCAAAGCCTTATCATTATAAATACAAAAAAAAAAACTTTCTTATTTTCTTCTTCTTATTATTATTATTATTTTGACTCCTCGTTTCGACGGTACGAGCCCTCGAAAACTGAATATTACCCTGCTTATATATGCAAACCAAACCGAAAATTCAGAATTACCAGGAATGAACTGGCGTTGTAATTATTATACACAAAATTCATGATTTATCTGAGGAAGTCGCATGTTCCAGGTTTGAATCTCGACCTGGGCATGACTGTTTCCTTGTGAATAACATTTCATTGAACTGGAAATTGTTACATGGGAGGATGTTTTCTCGAGACTTTGGAGACAGCTAGGGGGATGCTTCTATTGTTAATGTTAGTGTTGCTCACGTGACTAGACATTTCCCGTCTCGTCTCATAAAAGGAGATGGGACAAGTGAATGTTTTCGAAATGAGATGGGACAGAAGAAAAAGTTCGTCTCGAATCGTGGATTGTTGGGTGATACTTAGATTGTGCTTGTTGTTGGTGGTGGTAGTGTGTGCGTGGGGGGGGAGTGTCCTCCTGCACCCCGACTTCGAATACTGCTTGTAGTCATTCATCTTAATTGTAGCGATTAGCCAAAAGTGGGAAGAAATGTGATGTTAGAGAAGACACATACTAAATTAACCATGCGTTCTCATCGTTGCGGTTAAACAAAGTGACGGAAAAGCGACGTAAAAATAGGCTAAATACAAAAATTTGCAATATATATATTAACTGAAGAAAACTGTCATTTACTGCAGGAAATTTCAAAACTCCGCGTACCTTTTTATACCGTATCACCTCTTATATTGCAGAAATTTGCGAGTAAACCAGAGTGTTCTAAACGTATTATCTTAAAATTTGCGAAGAAAATATTATGACGAAAATAATTGTAATTCCAGAAAAGGCATTCCTATAACATTAAGTTCTTGCCAGTCAGAACCAACCTACGTATTCACAATGAACAAGGCTTTTCACGTGTTCAGCCATTGACTGTTACAAGTTTTGTTTGTCACCCTAATAGGAAAACCCTCTACCGAGTGGCTGAATTATAGTAAATACTGCTATACTGTTAGGGCATAATTCATCTCCAAGAAATGGAGCACAGATTTTTGCACTAGAAGTTACAAGATACTTGTTGTACACAGTAACAAGTGACTTTGCTGTCGCTTCCGCGGCTCATGCTAAGTTGACGGGACGAGCAGAAGCCCCCCTGCCTGCACGCATTTCTAAGATGATGTCAGAGGACCTCGTGTCTGTGGAGAGAACGTTTCAAATCCGTGACGTAGGAGGTGAATTTGAGCGGTGTTTGAAGGCGTGTTTCTCGAGAACCAAAACAAATATCGCCAAGATATTTTGCACATCTCATGTTTGTGTCATTATCTGTAAAATGAATGGATTTAAAACGTTTTCATGTCAAAGTGGAAATGTCCATTACGTCTGTAACACTGTGAAGTTTTAGCGATTACTTACACAAAAATGTTTTAAGATTTTGTTCAACGCGAGTCAGGTTTAGGTCCCTTAGCATTCTTCTAATAATAAACCTAAATGCTCTCGTGGTTAGGTTAGGTTCTGTTCGCATTACAATAATAGGCTATCGCTAAATGCTTTCTAAAAAAAAAAAGTTCTAAATTACCTGTACATTCATTCCCGCTAGTTATAAATTTGCATTTTTCTCGTCTTCATCTGTTCTAAAGATTTGTAACATCCTCTTAGCAGACGAATTACGTGGCAGGAGCAAATTTGACGCTTCGGCTAGACTCTACGTCCTTATTGCCTTTTGGTGGTAACCGATGGGAGTTAACAACACTGCAGGCTCGTCTTTGTGTCCGCGTTGTGAATGCGTGTGCTTTGCTCATTTGCGTTCTGCGTGGTGATTGCTTCTTTGCGTTCGCGGTGCGTTGTGCGTGTGTATGGTGCATGAAGAACAGGTTCCAAAAACTTGTAGATAGTGTAAAATAGTTTATCCCCAGTAATAATTTAGTGCATTGTTCAAAACCGTGCTTGCAGACAGCCGGCATCTCTTCGGTTAAGTACCTTTTTCTTTTTACACTTTCTGTTCACGATAGCCCTACTAACCATTCACGGGTAGCCCCACGAACCATTCACTATAGCCCCATGAACCATTCACTATAGCTCCACGAACCATTCACTATAGCCCCACGAACCATTCACTATAGCCCCACAAACCATTCACGTTAGCTCCAAAATTCATGCACGGGTAGTTCCACGAACCATTCACGGGGACGAGGTATGCCTACGAGGTTAGGTTAGGCCTGTTACGTTAGGTTCCATTAGCACTCATTTCACCCCTAAATATGTGTTTCATCATCGAAAAATTTCCTCAGTACGTTCAATTACGAATATCCGGACAACATCTGTTTTTATCGATTTCCTCCTCCAGGTAATTTTTCCTCGCTTTGGGATTTACGTTGTTGAATTCCTTATACAATAAGCTTTCCAACGATGTATGACACGTATTCCTTAGGGCCGGTTGCACCATCGCCACCTAATCTGCCACTTTACAAAGTGCTGGATAACGACAGGCGGGAGATTTAGGCGGCGGTGGGTTGCACCAAGCATTTTTATCCTCGGCCTTGTAAGGTGGAACTTTCTCCTGCTTGCCGTACGACCTGGCAACAGAAACTGGAGAAAGTTGTGTTTTCGATTGTGTTTTGTTTGTTTATTACGTGCTAATATCTGCTTGTCAATTCCAAATGCATGCTTTTTCATCTTAAATATGTTTAAAAAACTAAATATTTATTGCAATAAAATGAAACAGCTGATAGAAGTAGGTAATGCATGTGTCGTACTCTCATATAATATCAAATGTATGTTATATGATACTATATAACCCGTAATCTTTCGAAGTAGTGGGAAGCTTACAAAATTTTCAATTTATTTTTCACGTACTCCAATTAACATAATGCAAAAAAGAATATTCCTCGTCTTATCTTTCAGTAAGACATACGGTCGCTTTTTTAAAAAAATATTAAACACTACTAAACAGTGACCAAAATTTTATTCAATTTTTAGTGCAAGGCCGACATATCTGAGTTTGTGTAAATATACGGAATGAGAAGAGCAATTTTCTATTCTGCTCTTACTAATTTATCATTCGTTTCTGTTAATAATTTATCAATTCGTAACTCTTCTTTAGCGAATAGCGAGTATTAGTTTTATCAACGTTGACCATCTTATAGGTTTCTTCTTTATTTATAATGCAGCTTTTGTGCAAGATTAATATTGAAAGTTGGTTGGGTAATAACGATGCAGATGAAAATTATTTTTTTGTATTCAAAACAAATTCGAATAGCACACAAAAAAAAATCGTTAATCAACGGTTCCACGTACAAGGTACATTTTGGGAATTACTATCATCTTAGCACAAAAGGAAGAATCAAATAGTATGTAAAGTACCGTAGTACTGTATGTACGCATGTTTTATTCTTATTAAGAAAAAAGAAGAAACTCCAGGCTGTATATACTTTCAGATAGGTAGTTTCGTGCAACGTTATATGCAAGTGCAATGCAAGAACGTATATATTTCTTTACAAAAAACAGTAATATTCACCAGGAAAATATACCTTGTACATACGTACAAGCTGTGGTCCTTTTTAGACGAGCAGGTAGGGACAGTATTAGCACCTTGGGTAATACATGCTAACAACACCAAACATGGCCTGCCTAACCTATCCACGTATGTATATAATAGCTTAAATAAACAAATTATAATTTGCCAAACCTATTTACATGCTTATCTATGCTATTATATCCCTACGTGGATAGGTTAGGCAGGCCAGGTTTGGTGTTGTTAGCATGTATTTCCCAAGGTGCTAATGCTGCCCCTAGCCGCTCGTCATTTTAGGCCAGTTATTTTGAAAAATCAAATACAAGATCATGTGTATTGCATATGAATGTTAAAAAAAAAACAGAAAAAAACTTGAGTGCACGTTTTATGAATCTTCAGGCATGTAGATTCGTGCAAGGTTTATTACAATGGTGCATTTTTTGCATCTACGAAACGTAACACCATTCGGAAATTGTTCCTTGTATATATATGTATCAACGCCGTAAAGATACTGCTGTACCTGTCTCTATTATTATTATTCTTTGCCAGTTTTAAAGTTAAAGTACAAAATCTCGCACAATGTAATTAAAAATATGTTACTTCGCATAAAACGTTTCCTCTAAGTAGAAAATAGCGAAAAAAAACTTTGGCATTTACGTCTTATGCTCTCCCATGAATATTAGGGTAGGGTTGGTTAGGTTAGGTACAAAACTAGTAGGAAATTGTTCCTTGTACATGCATGTCAACATCGTAAGGATGCTTGTTAACAGTAAACTTTTTTTTGCCAATTTTGGAAGTTAACATACAAAATCACACATATACAATGTATACGTTTCTTAAAAGATTGGTATTACGTCTTATGTACTACTAGGTATGTAGTTGCTTGCAAGGTTATTATTGTAAATGTGTGTGTTTGTAAAAAACACACCACCATTCGGAAATTGTTCCTTGTACGTACATATGTATGAACTGGACGGTAAGAGTAGCTACTGCTAAATATTATACGTGCATTCTTTGCCAGTTGTTATTCGGAAACAACACATTACTTGTTTATATGCAATGTTACATTCACACCAATGGCGACGGAAGTGACTCTAATAATATTACACGTGTTTTAATCTTAAAGATTACAAATTACTAGGATTGCAAAAAAGCAACTGATGCATGGTGTACATTTCGTGTATTGCGTTTGGTTGAAAAAAGTTGTTACAGCAAACACACATTCATTTATTTGGAACGGCATTTTAATACAATTTTGCAAGCATCAAACGCATTACTTTAACCTGGTTTTATTTTCTGTACCCGCATGCACTCGAATCCTACATACGAAATTACAGTGAAACTGCTTTCTGCTAATGCTAATATCAATATACAACATTTTCGGAACACACACGAAAATGACCACCTAATATTCATTTCTACACATATATTTACAAACGTTGCTTTATTTATTGCCGTTCCTGGGATAATTAACAAATCCGCCTCTTTTTGCTGTTATTTGGAAATGCAAAACATGCAGCAAACTTTCGCAATTTTCAACAGCTGATCGAGACTTTGCCATTTTATCAACTATAAAAGTGTAAACACAGATTATACTAGGTGCTGCACGTATCTGTTGGCTGCACAGTGTACTGCTTTTCCATGTTTACCTGGCACTTAACGCGTTAGGCGGAGCCCCGACCGCCACTTACGTTACACGGGACTTTAAGTGCTAGGTAACGTTAGGCGGACATTGAACAACCGCAAAATGGTGTTAAGTGGGGGATAAGACGTTAAGCGGAGATGGTGCAACCGGCCCTTAGGAAAAGGTCGCAAAGTAGAGTCTTACCTTTTAAATATTTTGGAGTTGTCAAATTTACTCCTTTTTTTTTGTCTTTCTGTACTATTTTAAGGGTGTATAGATATCAGAGACCATTTAATCTGCTCTCCTTCATGTTACCTGTGATTCATGTTTCTATGAGCCGAAGCAGTGGCGTAGTGGCCGCCCCGCAATGTTCTCTCTCTGCTCCTGAAATTTACATAATGGGGCTGTTCGTTGATAAACTTTTCCGCTGTTGTGTCCCTAAAGAATTTCGTTCATCATCTGGTTGCCCTAAGCTTTACATTGGAGCGCGATAAGATGGCTACTAAAACATTATTATTTTCAACGAAGGTAAGAATTTCTCGTGTAAATCGATAGCAAAAATGTGTTTAGCAAACCTTTACGATTATGTAGCAATTCATAATTTACAGATAATTGCATTCTCCTGAATCGTAAGAATTAATATATTAAAGCGCAACGGCAGGGTAGTTCCGACGGGCTAAATATAGTATGTTTATGAACAAAGAGCACCAAACTTGACGTAATTTGGGTCGTCCCTAGCTGCCGTGGGTCGATAATAGAAACATTTTAATTCTTACACTACGCTTTATGTTTATTTCTTGTTGCGAGTATGTGTAATTCAACGGGGAAAGTATGATTCGGAATAACTCTCCAAATTATAAAGAAAAATGTATTAAGTGCGTAAGCGCATTATGACACTATGCCCTATCCGTTCATTTAATATTAACGTATGTTTTCTTTGTATTAAGCCGACATTTTCCCCTCGTATGTTCGTCCTTTTTTTTCTTTGGTTACAACAATTTTAAAATTATAATTCCTGTAAATACAAAAGCTGTAGATATTGCGAGATACGAAACGTAATACTTTTTTTTGTAATAACTATTCTTTTCGATAAATGTGTAATTATGTATAAAACAGAGAACCGGATTTACTAGCCATGAGGAAAAGTATGCTATCTCGTAAAAAAAAATGAGTCAGTTATTAATAACAACTACAAAAATAAAAGCACAGTTGCGTGTAATTATGGACTATTCTTTACCAGATTCACAAGAAAAAATTGTGAAAATTGCAAGTGACGTAAACAGGTGCTGTGCAAATCTTAAGGCTTTTTTAAGTTTCCATATCTATTCTGTTGTTGACGATCGTCTTATTAAAATTCTTAGTTTCACAGCACTGATTATTCATCTATCATGTTCCGACATAATTTCTGAGGTTAAGATGATATTAAACTTGCAATTTAATGTAGGGTAAACCGACATAATATCGGATACTTTTTGAAATCACCATAATTAACCCAGTAAAATTTAACAGAAATCCGATATTGGGCGGGTATCCGATATTATGGCAGTTTACCTTAATAGCAGCACGTTCAGCATCAGATTCCCCATGTATTTAAATGGGAGTACAATTTCCCATCAAAAGCGTGTGGACACAACATGGGTGCTGCCACCTACAATAGTTTCCTTTGACCTCGCCCATTCAAGAAATTCAACAGATAGTGACGCTTATTTGAAAAATGGATTTACGAAACAAAACTCGGGTTATATGACTGCGTCCGCGATAAGAAACAGATAGCGTATTGTCTCAGCCAGAGGTGGCCGGGTTCGATACCCGGTGGAGAGTGGTTCGGATCCCACTTTAGACTGTAGGTCCAGTCCCGATTAGCCTTACTGTGCATAAAGTGGACTTAAAACACCAACTCAATCAATCAATCAGGGGTGCCCGGGCAACATTTCATATGGGTCTACTCCGAAATGCAGAATTAACTTACTTGCTCGCAGATGGCCATTGATAAGAAAGTATCCCTCATCTCATACATTTATACATAGCTAATCAGTTTGTTGTAAACGTAGTATAGTGTAGTGTAGTGGAATGTAGTACAGTTATGAATCCAGTAGAAAGATTCAGTTGCTCAACCAGTCGAAGCTTTCTTGCTAGACACAAAACAATGAAACTTGATAATGCCGACCTTTTACCAGTAATATTAGTTTTACACGTGATATTTAAAGTTTAACTTCCCACCAAATATGTTCAGGGGGGGCCCCAAGCCTCAATATGAAATTGAAATAATATCCGAGATAAATTTCCCACATTGTCCACACCTGTTACGTTTTACTTCAAAGTGGCCCAAAAACTCAGTAGGAGGTGGAGCTCATGGTCAATTATCCCTTTGCCCTCTTCTGCCACGCAGGGTACTGTCTGGCTGCCTTAGCTGAGACCATGGACGGAAGTGCGCATGCCAAAATAAGTAAAGACGTTTACGAATTATGTAAGGAGGTACGGAATACAAAAAAAAATTGACCAGGTTCTACAAAGCAAATGGCAACAAGAGTGGAGACAATACTCGGGATCAGTACACACGAAGCTATATATGCCTGACGTTAAATTCTGGACAATGAACTCACTCTTTAAACCAACTAAAGGGTTGATACACCTCATTACAGGGCATGGCCCTTATAAGGCATATTTGAAACGTTTTGGCCTCAGTTTAGATGACCAGTGCCAAGTATGTAAGACTACTGATACTCCAGAACACGCTGTGTTTTATTGCAATAAATTTCAAGACCCCAAAATAAGGGAACTTAGAGCTAAGCTAGAACCAGACCTTGTAAGACAACAACTTACTTGTCAACGAACCTTTCCTACAATTAATGCTTTGGCTGAGCTGATATCTACGCTTGAGGAAATGGAATTCAAACACCATCAAGAGTCACGAGCCCCACAAGTGGTTCCAATATCATCATTTATTGAAAACCTGGAACCCACTGGAACTAAGACTAGATCGAGCATGAGACTTGCTGCCCAATTAATGGGAGAAAGCAGCTGTGCACAAAATAATTGCTTAAATGAAATAAGATAGTATGAAGAAGGACCGGCTTCCCTGAATAGAAGAAAACACTACATTACATCCCTCAGAAGAGAACCTGACATACCAGAATTGGATGACTGAAACCAATATATATATTTCCAGTATCCAGACGCTGTCTACCAGTTGAGGACTGCGAGTAGAAGATTGAAGACAGAAGAGGAGGCTTGAGAACTCCCTATTCTTCAGGGATGTCTCTTCAATATAACTCTTATGAGTATCTATTTGTCTTCTGATCTAAGGATTCCTCATCAAGTGCCATTATTATTCTCTTATTTATGGGATCTAAGGGTTCCTCGAATATCTTATTCTATATTCTCATTCTTATATTGTATTCTTATATATTCATTATTTTATTTCTATGTTATATGTATCTTTATATTTCATATCTTGCTTATTGTTTGGAGCTACTCAATTTCACAATATTAATTTTTCAAAAACGTCTTGGTTTAAATCTTAGGTACCAAGACTCAGAGCACTTGCCTCTTCTCTCTTACGTACCTTCTGACCTCTCCACTTACCAAGTTAATCCTTATATCCTATTCCGGGATACGGATACCACACTCAGATAAGATCAAGAAAGAAGATCTGAGTGAGAGGGTACCAAAAGTGAGAGTGGCGAGTGGAGGCGGAGGATCGCCGCTCCGTATCCCCATCCTGTAGGTCCAGTCCCGATTAGCCTTACTGTGCATAAAGTGGACTTAAAACACCAACTCAATCAATCAATCAGGGGTGCCCGGGCAACATTTCATATGGGTCTACTCCGAAATGCAGAATTAACTTACTTGCTCGCAGATGGCCATTGATAAGAAAGTATCCCTCATCTCATACATTTATACATAGCTAATCAGTTTGTTGTAAACGTAGTATAGTGTAGTGTAGTGGAATGTAGTACAGTTATGAATCCAGTAGAAAGATTCAGTTGCTCAACCAGTCGAAGCTTTCTTGCTAGACACAAAACAATGAAACTTGATAATGCCGACCTTTTACCAGTAATATTAGTTTTACACGTGATATTTAAAGTTTAACTTCCCACCAAATATGTTCAGGGGGGGCCCCAAGCCTCAATATGAAATTGAAATAATATCCGAGATAAATTTCCCACATTGTCCACACCTGTTACGTTTTACTTCAAAGTGGCCCAAAAACTCAGTAGGAGGTGGAGCTCATGGTCAATTATCCCTTTGCCCTCTTCTGCCACGCAGGGTACTGTCTGGCTGCCTTAGCTGAGACCATGGACGGAAGTGCGCATGCCAAAATAAGTAAAGACGTTTACGAATTATGTAAGGAGGTACGGAATACAAAAAAAAATTGCAATCCACATACTACATAAGCAAACAGATCATATCAGGAAAGTCTTCATTACGTCACATTCGTAGATAAACTTGTTTGTAAACCAGTAACTTTAATTTGGATCATTCAATAAAATTGATCTCTTAGTAAATATTATAATTAGCACAAATGTACGCAGCAGTAATTAGTATAGTATTCACTAATAATGGTATTATTATACGTAGTATTATAAATATAATGAAGAAAATGTAGTAACTGAATTATTTGTGACATTGTGTTTTATATCGAGGGCGTTTTGTAGAACATGCAACAGGGACCAAAACGTCGCAGTTTTCTTTGTTCTACTTCGAAACGGTTTGTTACGAATTGTAAGAGAAATCACAAACACAACACAGCAAGCAGTAATAAAAAACAAGAAGCGAACCCATGAAACAAAATGCCACAGAGTGGTTTGGTGAGTGTTCTACCCGCTTCCCCTCTCGCGTTTGGAATCTTACTTTCCAGCTAGTTTCGTTTCCCTTGGCCGGACTGTATACCGCGTTTGAGTTACACTAGAGTCACCCTAGGAACTTGTCTCCATTCACAGCGCAGAACGGCTATTTTGACAAAATCCTGTTTCTATGCTGGCTGCCTCGGGGAGGAGTGTTTGAAGGGTTGTGGCTTGTTACCCAAAGAGGGGAGCAGCAGTAGGTATAATTGGCTGTTTGACCGTAAGTTCCTTCATGGGTACACGCGGCAACAGATGGTCACTGTCAGAAAGGCGGGCCCCGCGCCGGCTATAAGGGCGGCGGGACTGTAAGTGTCACCGTTATTTTGGAGGATTTTGTGAAGTTTCAGTTCTCTTACATATTGAAACTTTGTGAACATTTCTGTCGAACCAGTTCTTCTTTCATGACAATGCAGTACGGGGAGGAGGATGTTTATGCAAATTATCCTAGCTGGGGGAGAGGGGTGCTTTATGATTTTTTCTTGGTTGGGGGATAGCATCCCCTTGCGTCCCTTCCCCTCCAGACACACACTTCGAACACTGATGATCTAGACTGGGGTCCGCTGCTATGTCTTCTCAGCAGACAATCTAACCCCCATAACTGAAATTATAAGTTTGCTTTAGTATATTCTCACTATTACCTAGTATTAGAAGCCTAATGTGAGCGGCTCTTACGTTGAATCTTGGCCTGGCGAAGTCAGGGGATCGTTTTTGGGGCTGAACGCGATCCACCTCAAAGTCCAAAAAAGTAGTGTTAAACACAGGGACGTCGTTAGAGGGGGGCACGCGGGGGCACTGGCCCCGGCAAACGTCCACGCGGCCCCGGGAAACTGTTCTGTATTTGCTGGAAGTTTTACTTTGATGACAAATATTGCAAAATAATTCTTCAGTAAATTTTGCTTGCAGTTTGAAACACTTCAATTTTCAGTAGCACGAAACCAAGCAAGGCATTTCTTTCTTATTTCCCTGTTTCTTGCTTGTTGAACACAAACAGATGTATTTGGAGGGGATGCAGTTAATGGTTTTGTGGTCCGCCCCGGTCAGGGAAGTCTGAGACCTACGAAAATGTAGGTATTGAAAATGTACTTTTCCTCCCTGCTGCACACCAGATCCAGGATCCCATCAAAACCCGCACTTTCTCTTCATCTGGCCCTGCACTGGCTCCATGGGCGCCGAAAGGACGACACAAACAGGAAGATTTAGCTACGGGTGGCCAGAACTTTCTGCGTTAATTATTTTATGGTTCAGAAAAGATATCCCCATGCGTTTCAAATTCCAAGAACAGAATTCTATTGCTTGTCCCTTTTTCGGCGCGGGAATGAATGACATAGCGGTTCTTCTCAGATGCACTCAACCCTCCTGCTAATGACCTGCCCTGCAAAGGAGAAAATTCAGAGAAACATCGAAGCGGTTGATTTGGTGGACAGTTGATATCTGTCAGACAGTTTGAAGTAGAATTTGTGGTGTCCGAGAGGTGTAAACTTCTGTAAACGTGAGATGATAGCATCATGAAGTGTTTGTGATCTCGTTTTCCTACATCGCGAGTAAAATGTCGAGTGAGAAGCTGCCAGATTGTCTTCCTCTGAAAACAATGGATCAGGGTCCACTGATCGACCAAATATCCAACATATTGGCATTCTAAAAGAGAGTCTGACTCCCAGGGTGGTTGATCTCATGTATAATGAAGAATAAACCACGCTTCAATTACGGAAGGAAACTAGGTATGTAGCAATTGTTTTTACAGCCGTCTGCATGCTCTATAAGTAATATGATACAAAATTTGTATATATTTCTGACTTTCTGTGATTTTTCTTCATTTAGCCTCCACCTGCAAATGCAGAAGCTGCTGCTGCTTAGTTGGCTAGGTTGGCTAGACATACAAATATAAATAATCCCTAGTAATGCCGCGGTGGCTCATTCGGTAACGCGTCTGACTACCATGCTAAAGGAAAGGTCCCGGGTTCGATCCCCGGCCGGTTCAAATCCGGGAACTTTTCTAATGATGGAAGCGGCCCCGGCGCCCACCCAGCGTCGAATAACATGGACATCTGGGGGAAACCCTGGGGTGGTAAAGGCGGTCAGGGGCGTGATGCTGATCACATCACCCCCACTCACGACCGGATCAAGAAAGTGTGGGGCGTTACCCCCACACCCCATATAGAGTCATTCGGAGTGAAGTCGGCATATTAAGGACAAAATGCAGTAGTATTTGCTTATATAGATAATTATTTGAAAATGAAAATGCATGGTACAAACTTTGAACCTTCTGCAGCAAACGCAATATAAATTTATGTGTATGTGTAAAATAATAAAATTGTAGGAAAAAAATATAAAGAAGTAGATGCATTACCGGCTTCACCCCAGCAAACGGGGTGAAGTCGGTAGGTGGACGGGGTGAAGTCGGTAGGTACATGGGTTGAACCTAGTACATGTTTATCAATAATCATATTTGTACCATCACATATTCTTCAGGCAACACCATCACAACATCATCAGGCATCTAATATATCATCACCATCACATCATCAGACGATCATCACCACATCATCACAAGTCATTCCATCATAACTTCTCAACATTTTCCACACACAAAGTACATGGGTGAACCAAGTGCACTTTTATTAATAGTCATACTTTATTCTACCCTGTATAGATCCTATCACCACATATTTAAAAACGACTATTGACCCTATCACTAGGCCTACATTATCATTATGCATCTCTATCATCACGTCATCATATGAGTCGCCTACGTCATAACTGCTCAATATTTTCACAACACATTTTCTGTTCAACATTTTCCGCACACAAACTGCAATTTACGAAAAGCACCGACACAGTATTCATGATACCATTTTGCACAACGTTCACATTGTATCCACTCCAAGAATTTGCAGCACGTCTCGTCGCTGTATGACCGTCCACAAAAACCGCAAATATTTCCTGTATCAGCTGAATCTACAGTGTTTGCCGACCTGTCGTCAGTACTTGCCGATGCACACTGAAGAGACGTAGGTGTGGGCTTAGACCTGCCTCTTCGCCGTGACAGCTTGGAAATGTGATCGGGACAGGTCAGTATTTCAGTTCCCTGTCTGGTTCTTGTTACTTTCTGCTGGGACGCTCTCTTTGCGGGTGAAGGTAGAATCTCCCTCACTCCAGTCGTGACATCCGAATTCTGTCTTGGCTGTTCAGAGTCCGTTCTCCTTGTTTCATCATTACGCGCCTCAGTTAAAGAGACGTCAATAATTTTGTCATCGCTTATGGCCAGCCTGTTCAGTGGAAATATACCAGTAGCTGCAAGCTCTATATTTTCCATGTGCAAGGAAGTACCGACTTCACCCCACACAATAGTGCCGGCTTCACCCCATATAGTGTAGTTCTTCGTTTTGTACCAACTTACTATCAGTTTAGCAAGCAACACGGTACTTACTTTCTACACTATACACACAAACCTTACCTTACCATTTGTAATAATACGCAAACCAGAATAGTTAACGAAACACATTCTACGCCTTAGGTTATCGAGTTGGAAATTTATAAGCGAGATGACAAAGAGCGCGAATGAGACACCTTCAAAACAAGAAAGCCTCGTGGTTTGCTTGCTATGCGTTCTTCGTTCCTCGTTTCCTTCCTGGCTGACAGAGTATGACTAACTGGTGCCAAAACAAGAGTTCGTTCAGTCCCTGAATACACTGTGATGTTGCCAGTTCTCCAAACGCTTCGCGTTACCGACTTCGCCCCACTACCGACTTCACCCCGAATGACTCTACGCCTTCATGGCGTGGTGCTATGCACAGGGGAGCACTTTACCTTTACCTTTAAGTCAGCGAATAATACTTATAATATAAACATGAGTTATGGAGAAGCAAATAACTTATCAAGCATTTTCTGTTTCTATTTGTTGTGCAGTGGTTAACAAGGTGCATTACGATGCCAGGGGTCATGGGTTCGAATCCCGGACGGGGCGTGTGTGTTCTTTATGATGGTCCTCTCATCAATTTCACATCACTCATTGTCGTCTTCATCTTCACGATTAGCCAAAAAGTGTCAGAAAAGCGAAGTAAAATAAACCAAATCAATAATTTATATATTTCTATTTTACGCTGCTTTTCTATCTCTTGGGTTAAATGTGACGATGAGGATGAATGATGAGCCGAAGGAATGGCGATGGGACAGACATGATACAACCATACCTGTTCAATGTCCGAACCTTGGACCTCTGGTTTCGTAGGGTGTTATACTCAGTGGAATTCTTAGGAAGAAAAACTGTAAAAGTAGGGTGAAAAGAAGCAAAGTTGTACGATGCATAAAAAGCCATGTTTAGTTCTTCTAAAACCTTCCTATTATCGAGTTCGTCTTTTAAGTCCACTGTATACACAGTAAGGCTAATTGGGGATCCGAACCACTATGTGCCTCTACCGGGTATCGAACCCGGGACCCCTTGATTGCAAGGCGGCGAAGCTACCACTTCGTCATCGAGGAGGCCGAGAAAAACTTACAATTAGTCAGCAAAATTAATGTTGAGGGACAAGGCCTGCGAAGAGTTCTTCTATTCGGTTGCACGTGGTCATCACATCGAGTCCCATAGTTTCGAGAGCAGAATTTGCTTCCATATCGCTTTCAAGTACTTCCCAAATTGTCCTCACGATGTTGGAAAGCACAAAAATTTTGGAACTAATACAAACAGGCACGTACCCAGGGAAGGGGCTCGGGGGCTGCAGTCCTTTCCCGAAATCCTACAATATCTGATTTTAATAATGTATAGTAGTAATTAAATTTACTTCATTAACAGGATTAAAGATCTTGTATATGGTAAGTTGCAATATACCAAGAAATTCATCTTCAGCGCATTTACTCCTCCCCCCAACCTTTTCGTCTTTAGATGGCGGCTGCCGATAAGGGATAAGCCCCTTCTGAAATCAAATTCTGGCTACCGGCCTGACCACCAGGGATCGAACCTTGAACCTTTCGATTGATTGATTAATTGAACTGGTGTTTTAAGTCCACTTTATGCACAGTAAGGCTAATCGGGACTGGACCTACAGTTTAAAGTGAGATCCGAACAATTATGAGCCTCCATCGGGAATCGAACCCGGGCAGGTTGTTGAACCTGCCGAACCAAAGACGAGAGCGTAATTATTTGAGTGTGTGGGAACTTTGTTTTATCCAGTGCCATCATGTATTCAGTTTTCCACACACAAATAAGATTAATTTTAAGAAATTAGACGTGTGCATATAATTTCTTATCGTCATCATTTCCCAAGTGAACAATCAGATGCATAGACGACTTGGGCCCGCCCTTGAACTAAGAGAAACCGGATTCGATTCCGGTATGAACTGTGTACATGAGATGCCTAGCTTGAACTCATTACCCACACATTTCATATTTGCACTGTTGCCAATACTTGTAAACCTCGTTTCAGCACTTTATATCTAAAACCACGGAAAAGGGTTTTAGCTACTTCTCAGTTTTTTTTTACAGAAAATTTACAAATCTAAAGACTAATAACATTGTTCTTGGTGTATCAGCCATTAATGAGTTCATTCTGCATTTAGTTTCCCGAATAATGGCTCTGGATTTCGCGAGAGTATATCCGTAGACTGTTGGGGCTACAGAAGAAAATGATGTTCCTTTCCAATTTATTGATTGATTGAGTTGGTGTTTTAAGTCCACTTTATACACAGTAAGGTTAATCGGGACTGGTTCTACAGTGTAAAGTGGAATCCGAACCACTATGAGCATCCGCCGGGTATCGAACCCGGAACTCCTTGATTACAAGGCGACGATGCTACCATGCGTCACCGAGAAGGCCCTTGATCCTTTTCTTTCCAAGACTATATATATACACACACACACATACATATATAATGTATGTATACAGCATAGGCCTATATGGTGTATAAATAGTTTGTTAATTTATAATAGTGCGATAGAAAAAATCTTACGTTTGGGCCCCCCCAAACTGATCAACCTAGCTACGTCCCTGGTTAAACATTAAACAATTCCCCCAACCAGATTTTTTAAAATATCTGTGTATTACATGTAACCTATTTTTTTTAATGTTTCATGCCAAAAATACAAAGGATCACGAAAAAAATATTTGGCTGTGTGAAGCCTACCCCTCCTCCAAAAAAGAATCCTGGCTGTGCCGCTACGTTGAAGTAAGAGAAAATATTTATAATTTCTTCTTCCAGTTATTTATCAAAGGTCCATCCTGATTTAGTTTCGAGAAGCTACTACGCTGATGTATAAGTCGATAACAAAATGGAAATCATAGTATTTGGAGTAAAAGTTAATTTCTTTTACAACTGGGGGGGGGGGGGGAGTCCATCCCACTCTGGCATCATCTCGATAATTCAATTTTTTACTAAAGGGGACCCCAATATTTTACTTGCATGGGAACCCAGAGAATTGCGCTACACCACTGAGCCGAAGAGTACATTCAAAAGAAAGGTAATTCAAAATGACTGCACGTGAATTGTCAAGGCCAAATCCCGAGTTTGGGAACAATTAAGAAATTTGAATTTTGTGCACCATAAGTGTCTGAAATTCATTTAAATGAACAGTTTTTATTCGAGAGGTATTCGAGAGGAACAATCGCTTGAGGGGGACAGTGTGTAGAATTCGACATTTTCACCACGTTGGGAAATTTCGAAAATTTCCCGTCTCAGTCGATAAATTGAGATCTTTCAGTTCCTTCCCAATTCCGTCCAAACAAAAAAAAATCTGACCCGCTTTTTTCTTATTCATTGTTCGTATCTTTTTCGAAGACGATGGGCGAAAATGACTGTCTTCTGAACTCAGTTCTACAAGCAAGCACAAAACACACATGAAATACCCAGATCCACGACACAGTGACTGTCAGTGGCGCAGGAACGAGGGCTACAGGGGTACATTATACGCCCCCATTTTTTTATTTTTGAAGGGGATACTGCCCCCCCCTAAACCGTAGATCCAAGTTGTACCCCTTGCACCCCTCAGATAATTTGATAGACCCAAGTTGCTACGCTATACAGTCCCTACCAAAAGTTTAAGACCAGCAACTATTTTCATATAAATGAATCCCGACCGAAAGTTTTTGGTACAAATACGAAGTGAAATTGTATGGAAGTAATATAGTGTGTGAGGCATATATTGCCGAAAAAATATTGGTATACGTCTTGTAGATCTTGAGATACGAAAGTGGAAAATCAAATTTCTTAACTGAAAAATCCAGCATTTTGAAGTACAGATGAATGTGTATACACGTTACACGTAACCGACGTTGTTATGACAGTACTGAATTTTTTCCAGTAGTATGGAACATGAACGCAGGTTTTGGCGCAAAGAAAAATATCCAAAACATTTTTCTTGTGTTTTATATATATATATATATATATATATATATATATATATATATATATATATTAATTCGCAAAATAAAAAAATGCAGCGAAAACTGTGAGGTTTTCAGATATCATCATCTTCCTCAGCGACTGCGCTGGAGTGAACAAATTTTATCAGTTATTAGTTGAAATGTGTATCAATAGATGGCGCAGAAAGACATAACTCTAGTAGCAGCATTGTGCAAGTCCAAACCTGTTTTCGTTACGCTTGATAATAAACAGGCTGTTCGAATCACAAGCTACGTGATAATGGGGAAAAAATCTGTGCCCGTGGCCGTGAAATGGTAAATAATTGGTATGTAGCTACAGATGCAATAGGTCTCATAGAGAAATTGCAGTCGCATTGAATGTGAGTAAAACCTGCGTGGCGAACACAATAAACCAATTCAAGCAACAATGTACAGTGGTTGTTAAACCACGCTGCGGCCGCCCCAGGGTAACGTCTGTACGCGATGACCGGATTATCTCCAAAGTATGGAATGATATTACGCCCCAAGAATGCCAGAAATTGTTCGCAGCATGAGAAAACGTGTGCAAATGTGCTTGAAACTTAAAGGTGGATCTATTGTCTATTAAAATTTCACACTTCATTCATCTAATATCAGGAGAAATGTTTGTTTCCAAGTGTATTTTCAATGTTCAGATTTAACGATTTTACAAATTGTACCTTTAGTTGCATCTATTAGTTATAAGTGCATTAATATGCCCTTACACTTTCTTGATCTTGATGTATCTTTCAATAACATTACATAATAATTCCAATTTTGTATTAAAGTGTTTATTTCATGATAAGCACATTACTTTTATTTCGTGTACTTTTTCTGTTTGTCTGAAAAACACATGACAAGGTGGTCTTAAACTTTTGGTAAGGACTGTACATGTAAGAACCTATTTTCTAATCGTTCGATACAAAAAGTGCATATTGTTTATAGCTAATATAAGCATTATCTTTCTTACCACAGGAATTCAAACCCAGGGCTGCCGGACACTGTGGCCGAGTGGTTAGCACTAGTGATGGGCACCATCGACTAATTTCCACCATCGACTAATTAGTCGTTAGTCGAAACAAAATATCGACTAATTAGTCGAAAAAATTAGTCGACTACTTTTTCGACTAATATTAGTCGAATTAGTCGTTCGACTAATATTAGTCGAATTATTCGTTCGACTAATATTAGTCAAATTAGTCGTTTGACTAATATTAGTCGAATTAGTCGTTCGACTAATATTAGTCGAAAAAGTAGTCGACTAATTTTTTCGACTAATTAGTCGAATTAGTCGTTTGACTAATATTAGTCGAATTAGTCGTTCGACTAATATTAGTCGAATCAGTCGTTAACGACAAATATTAGTCAAAGTGGAACTATATATTTTTCTTATGCTGAGCTGAGCCAGGCTAAATTGGACTGTTTATAAACGAATGTTTATACACACACACACACACACACACACACATATATATATATATATATATATATATATATATATATATATATATATATATGTATGTATATATATGTGTGTGTGTGTGTGTGTGTGTGTAGGCGCACAGAGAATAGACCCGGGATCTCTTCATTACAAGGTCACGCATGAGAACATTGAGAACAGTCTCTGTGGCCCGAAACGTTGAGTTGTGTACTCACGATATCAGTCACCATCAAGGTTCCGGCTTCAAATAAAGACGTAAAGAAGACATAGGCAGGCCCATAGACGGGAATTATCATGTGTCTTGGGTGGGGGGGGGACAAATCCTAATTGGAACAAAGAAAAGATGCGAAATGTTGTTTGTTGGAGTGTCAGATGTGACCGATAACTTTACTATAGTAGTATTACAGTTAGACATACAATTATAGAGATGCTACATTAAAATCTAAAGTAACGGAACAAATCAATCTCACTGATAGATACCTCGCATACGTCGTACAGCTTCATGTTTGATGTTTACATATATTCTTAGAAGTATTCTAATAGTACTGTATTCCTTAACAGTGTTTTCAAATTTCCTTTAATCAACAGTGGAGGCGAGTTCTTGCTCCCATACTATCCAACACATATTGGTCGAAATTTTTAAAGGGGTGTGACCATTATGTGAAGCTTTTAAAAATATAGTTCTGATCAGTTAAAAATTATTTATTACGATGTAAACTGCCTTTGGTGCAATATTAGGATGAATGAAATACTAGCGAATAAGTTGAAATTGAATAGTCTAAAACGACAAACATAATTTATTTGTGACAGTAAGCCTTTTTTCGGTATGAAACAAAAAAGTAAGACATTAGTTGTTATTGATTTGTGCATTATAGTCGAAATATTACACCTGAGAAAATTTACCAGAGTATTGCGAAACTGTGTCGAAAGATCATGCGCCGCTATAATTGGTTTCGTTCTCTAACGCACCAATGCGACGATTACGAGATGAGAGATTATAAACCATTTTTTTGACTGAAAAAGCAGGGTGCGACGGTTAGTTAGAAGAAACTCGGGACAGGGATTAAAAAGATTTGACTGTCCCAAAAAATGTGGATGTCTGGTAGACTTGCATCAATTGTTATAAAACTACCTGGGTACAATTACCAAATATGGCAGACTGGAGCCTGCCTCTCTCCGCGAACAACCCATTCATTTATGCAAGGACGAAATAAAATTAATTCGTCAATTAGTTTGATAGTTTTTATATAGCATCACATTAAAACATTTCATAATTCGAAGGGGTAAATGCCCTCATCGCCCCTTGATTACGCGGATCTACATGGCTTTCTTTGTGAGTTTCGATTCACTAATTTCTTAATCGTCACTCATCATCGTCGTCGTGTTTACTCAAAAGTGGTAGAAAAGCGACTCTAAATAAAAATTCGAATACTATAAGAGGCTTCAATACACCCTTCTCAAGTAATGAGTTGCTGTTTTAAGTCCACTTTATGCACACTAAGGCTAATCGGGACTGAACCTACAGTTTAAAGTGGGATCTGAACCACTTGTGCCTCCACCGGGTATCAAACCCGGGACCTCTTGATTACAAGGCAATGACGCTACCACTGCGCCATGTGGGAGGTCCTCTCTCAAGTAATGATTACTTTCCGGTTCGAAAATAAGGTTTACAACTTAGAAGCAATATCATAATGTAAAATGCCTATTTTGTGTAGTGAAACAGCAATAATGAAACAACTTGAAAGAACGTTACTCATACCTGATGATTATTTGTTACAAGTTTCTGCAGTAAATGATCCTATGTCTTTCGTTATAATTTTCCAAATTTTAGTCGCTTTTCTGTCTCTTTATGCTAATCAGGACAAAGAGAGAATAAATGGTGATTAAAGAAAATTAATGAATAGAAACTTACCAAGGAACACTCCCATGAAAGGATTCGAACCCGGAGTCGTGATTGGCGGATAATGTGAATGGCCACTCAGCGCAAAGTGAAGATCAACATACAAGGTTGTATTATAGCGAGTGCAGCAAGTTTGAGATTGTACTTTACAGCGTAAAGTTTAGTATTTGCTCCAAGAACATAATTAGTGTTCATTTTTATTAAAACTAATTTTCCCTTGCCTTGCGTGAGAACTGGTTGATTTTAAACTATATTCTTAAGTTTGACATTAGTTTTAAGTTTAAGAATATTTTCATTACGGTACAATGCTTTTAAGATAAGATCTCTAGTTCACATGAAGGCCATACATTGAGATTTAAATATTGCGATATCTTTCTTGCACCACTAATGATACCTAGGGATGGTTAGGTCTTTGAATTCCAAGAAATTCTCCAAGTCCTGAATGCGTATCTCTTGAGAAAAGACACCATTGTAAACAACAAATAGCCACATGAATGACTACAGCAGGGGCACCTTTCGCTTTCAATTTGGCATGCTGTGAGGCGGTACCGGAATTTTCCAGTCACTCACCTTTCCAAGAAATTAAATACACCTAGGCCATTCTCCCTCGCATCACTTCTTAGCGATAAGCCCTCTCTACTTCAGTGGTCTACGCTT
Source organism: Lepisma saccharinum (assembly GCF_977018435.1). Classification (NCBI taxonomy): domain Eukaryota; kingdom Metazoa; phylum Arthropoda; class Insecta; order Zygentoma; family Lepismatidae; genus Lepisma; species Lepisma saccharinum. Next base: position 25,510,294 of record NC_139230.1, on the reverse strand, counting down.
CGTCTGGAAACGGAATCAGAATCAGTTGTGTTCGATTTCCACTGATATTAGTCGGAAATAAAGTCGATTTCGACTGAAATTAATCGTGTGACTATTTCGACTAATATTAAATGTGAGAAAATTTACTAATGTTGCGAAGTACTTACTTAAAAAAATAATTCTCTGCGTCCAAAGATCATGTGTCGCTCTAACTGGTTTCGTGATCTGATGCGTCAATGCGACGATTGCGAGATGAAATATTATGCTTTCATAGTGTTAAGCCTTGTCAATCAAGATAGAATCCTCCCCCTCCCCTCAAGTTTTGGCACCCAATCCCATCTATGTTTGAGGGCCTCCCCGATGGCGCAGTGGTAGCGTCTTTGCCTTGTAATCAAGGTTCAATACCCGGTTGAGGCACAAGTGGTTCCGATTCCACTGTAAACTGTAGGTCCAGTCCCGATTAGCCTTTCTGTGCATAAAGTGGACTTAAAACATCAATCAATCAATCAATCAAAACCATCTATGTTTGACTATCAATTAACCAATCATGATAATTAGATGTATAGAAAATGATATATTTTTAAATTAAGTATGTGATAGCAATGATACTTATAATGAAGAGCATGTCTGAACTCCACGAACTCTCCCTCAGAGTGCCCAGACATAAAACACGGAGCAAGGAAACTTTCCACACTGCAACGCTCAGACTCTCGCTCATACAACGTTCAATATTCCAAAGGCTACCGAAACAATTCAACAACATCTCAAACCAAGTAGATATATTCAGTGAGTGCATATTCGTCTTTTATCACCAACTTGAAAAACATTGTACATAAGTAATGCATTGTGTAAATAATCTGTTTACCTTGGTACTGTCTTGTCTTGTTTATTATTTATATTTTGTTTATTTTCTTTTCTTTATTATAATTTTTTAATTTTTTGGTCGTGTTTAGTGTGTTCGGGCTGAATCCGGGCGTCTGATAGATATGCATCAATTAAACCTTTAAAGGTTATAATACTAAAATTATAAAATAACCAAATATTGTAGACTGCAGAGTCCTGGAGCCTATCTCGCTTCGCGAACAACCCATTCATTTATGTGAGAATAAAATCGAATTTCTTGCAAAATCTGAAAAATCGTCAATGTTATTTTCGTAGGTTTTACAGCTTCATATTAAAACATTTCATAGTTGGAGGGGGTAAATGACCCCATTGCCCCACCCCTTGAGTATTAGGCTGGACATGGATGTTCTTTTTGATCAATTCGTCCTCATCGTCGTGGTTACCCAAAGTGACATACATCCTCTATCTTTCTTTATTATTATCCTCATTTTACATCGCTTTTATGCCTCTTTAGGCTAATCGGGATGATGAGAATGAATTGTGATTACAGGAAATGGATGAGTGGAAACTTACAAGAAACACCCATGTCCACCACAGGATTCGAACCCGGAGCCGTAAAAGGCGTGAATGTGAATGAACCACCCTGCGCGCTCTGCCACCGATGTTGCTGGCAAATTTGTACCCCATAAGGGGCAGAAAGGTAAATTAACATCTAGCGACTGCAGCAAGTTTGAGATCGTTCTGGACAGCGTATATTTTAGTATTTGCCCCACGAACATAATTAATGTTTATTTTTAATTAAATTAATTTTACCTTACCTTGCATCAGAGCTGGTGGATTGAATATTTCCATTCCAGTAAAATGCATTTATCATAAACCTTCTAATCCATCTGAGGGTCAGAAATGGATAGTTTTGCTTTTAAAATGTTGCGGTGTCTTTCTTGCACCAACAATGTGCACTGGCCTGTGAATACCAAGAAACTCTCGGAACTATGAATGTGTATCCCTTCAGAGAAAACAAAAATAGCGACATGAATGACGGTAGGCATCGCCCCCTGGAGGTAGGGGGGATAGAGCTACAGCAGGGTCAGCTTTCCCTTTGCATACCAGCTCTGTCGCGGCATCAAGGGATAAAAGATTCCAGTCACTGACCTTTTCAAGAAATACCTACCTGCTTTGCTTCCCTTCTTGACAATAAGCCCTCTGCTCAAGTAGTCGATTGTTCGTCTGGAAATGAGACATGTTCGGTCATTTCGACTAATATTAGTCGAAATGTTTCCGACTAATATTAGTCGGAATGTTTCCGACTAATATTAGTCGAACGACTAATCCGACTAATATTAGTCGAACGACTAATTCGACTAATATTAGTCGAACGACTAATTCGACTAATATTAGTCGAATGACTAATTCGACTAATATTAGTCGAATGACTAATTCGACTAATATTAGTCGAACGACCAATTCGACTAATATTAGTCGACTAATTTTTTCAGTCGACTAATTTTCATTAGTCGATAATTTTTTCGATGGTTTTAATAATCGACTAATATTAGTCGACTAATGCCCATCACTAGTTAGCACATCGCGCTGCGACGCCAAGGGTTCCGGGTTCGAATCCCGCTCGGGCATGGTTGTTTGTGAATGTCCATTCATCAATTTCATCACTCATCCCCATCTTCGCAAATTAGCCAAGAGGCACAAAAACGCGAAGTAAAATAAAATAAATCAAATCAAATAAAAAAAAAACGAACCGTGCCACCGGCCAGAGCGGCTAATTTTCAGGGCCGCAACATTTGAAGAGAAGAAAAAAATAAGCCTATTGAAAACTTGAAAGTTACAATATTATATTATATAACTTGGAAGTTAATACTATATGCCAACCCACCGTTTTGAAGGAACATATCAGTAGCCTCACTTTAAAACCACTGAGTGCCACAAGGTGGGATAGCAGATTCGATGCCTTAACTCTGTTGAGATATCAAGGGGGAGAGGTCTATGATGCGCTCCTTCAAATAATTGGCGACAATAACACTGTCCGAATAGTAGCACATAAGGCTCAGTATATTACAAACCAGTTGGGTGACTTTACATTTCTTTGCTCACTTGTTATCCGGTAGGACTTTTTACTCCACGTAATGTAATGAGCAAATGTCTTCTAAACATTAATCTACGATGTGTTAGATGATTTCTTGCAAACATATCAGCGCTTTGAAAAAAATAGGAGTGATGAATTGGCATCGAATTTAGATATAGATGATTCAAAGATAGGCAACATTGTACAGGGCCGAAATCGAAAGAAGAAGCAGTTTCAGTTAGTGTTGCCCACGGGACGAGACGGGACAGGCTTTTAAAAATTCGAGACGAGACGAGATTGACCATGTGTCATAAGACAAACTAATATTTTCGAGACGAGACAGCATTTCCACGAGACTCCACGAGACGAGACAGGCCAAAGTCTCGTCTCGTGGGCAACACTAGTTTCAGTGCGATGAAACTGTTGAAGATCCACGAAAACGGTACAAAGTTGATTTTATTACCAGACGATTATTTTAGCTGTAAGATAAAGATTTGAGCAGCTTAAACATCATAGTGAATTTTTCAATTTATTTTATGATATTAGTAAGCATAAAGACATGCCATCTGATCTTTTGTCTGCAAAGTGTAGAAAACTTGCCGGAATGTTAACACATGAAGGCTACTGAATTTAAAGATGAAGTAAAAGTGCTTTAAGCTATGAAACAATTACGCCAAAGGAGACCTTAAACTGATAAAGGGTCATGGTTTTGCACCTAATATGAGTGTAGAACTTCGAATGTATTAACTTTGTCGGTAAGCGTGGCAAGCTGCGAACAAAGTTCTTTTTATAAAAAATTAAGGCTAATAAAAATACTATCTTCGGTCAGTCATGTCTGAAACGCGCTTGTTTCCATTTTATGCAAGATAGCATTATACGAAAAATAATATTATATGCAAAGGTAAAGTTCGCTATGCATGTAATGAAGGCACATTTACGGGATGTGGGGGTAGGGCCACACACATTCTCGATCTCGTCCATTTTAGAGGTGATGTGATCAGCACCATTCTCCGGCTACCTTTACCTCTCAGGGTTGCACCCAGGTACCAATAATTTGAGGCTGGGTGAACCCCAGAAGCGCATTATGCGGGAACAACACAGGAAAAAATTCAGACCTTAGATCACCCACGCGGGAGATCCGGGAATATTACATGTAATTCATTAAAAAAATCCAATCATATATCATAGACCTACAACAGTAAACTTATGAAGTCAAGGCTTCATTTCTTTCCTAATACTTGTTACATTTAAGAGAGAGAGAGAGAGAGTTTTCATAAAATATATTGATAATATAAAATTAGTGTCGATTTTTTTTGTGCTTAATAGTATTGAAATAGCGTAACAACTTTCATTATTTCTTTTATAGGGGGGAGGCGTTCGAAAGGGAGCAGCATTTGCCGCCACCTCCCAGGGCGGCAAAATGACTAGAGCCGGTCCTGTTCACAAGCATTTGTGTGCGCCTCGGTTTTTAAGTCGACGTCATCACCAAACAGTTCACTTTTACTTCCTTGGCAAGAATCTACAAGTTCCGATTTAGACAATCCATTGCTACCACTACCAGTGTCTCCGGTTTGTCCGCACGCATGTAAATCACCACCACCATCGGTGGCGTAAGAATTAATCATCTAGGGGTGCTAACGGGGTGGGGAATGATATTTTGGGGATGCGATGCTGAAAAAAAAGAAAACCTGAAATATGAGGGGAAGGTTAAAGTCAGATTTGGCAGCGCATTTTCTTGCCTGTCGTCTATCCTTCTGCGACGTAATCAATGACGTGAACTACTCAGCTAATGAAGGTAATCTGGTACTTTCAACTCTTCTAGTGACTAACATTTTCTGTTTACAGTTGTAGGGGCTTAAATTTTCATATGTCTGGTTGAAAATATATTTTAATGACGAAAGAAAAAACTTTTGTGAACTATTTGCAATTAAAATTATCCGATATGCCATCTGGTGGGACTTTCCGGAACTACTCTATGTAGGATACTATGTTGTGTTGAAGTTGTTCAAAGCATGGGAAATGTTCGAAAGAGTAACGTCTACTGTTCAGTTTTTGCTCTAACGTTAAATCGTTTTGTGGGCCAGGACAAGTGAAAAGTTTAAGTGTGTTTCCACCCCGTGGAATCAACAAAATTAAATTTGTAAATAAATCGGGGAAAACGGAATTGATTGACAGAAGATTGAAATGCGGCGAGGAAATTACGAAGAACGCGCGAGTCTGTTCACTTTATTTTCCGAAAGATGATTTTAAATTGTCCTTTATGAATAAAACGTTTTTTTTTTTTTCGAAAACAATGTAGGCTATTATGTATGAAAATTGGAACAGGTGCAAGTCGATTAAGCGTGAAGAAGAAAATAATTTGAGGATTAATTAATGTCTGTAATCATAAAGGTAAGGTAATAAAAAAAAATCGGGATGCTAATGTAACTGTTTCACTCAGCAAGTCCTTTTTCAGTGAAGATAGTCTCGATGAAATTGTGAATTCTACTATTATTATCCTGTGTTGTTATTAAACCAGCCTCCCTCTTTGGGGGAAGAACTGCAACAGTATGTTTACATTTTTCTCCTGCCCAAGCTTTACAAATACAGGTGAATTGCTTTATTTTCAAATCATTTCCGAGAGCCTTAGTTACAACCTGAGGTGCAGATGAAACAGCACTTCTTTGAAGAACGAGTGAGAATATATTAGTTTCGTCTACGTTTTCCGTGTTATTTATGCCTACCATAATTAAGTGCTTCGTTCTCAGCACATCTTCACCTTCGTTATAGTTCCTGGAATTCACACCGTATTTGCAATATTTAAAAATATCGCGTAATTTAAACGTTTCTTCCATACCAGCCATGACAACACGCTGCTATTACGTACTACTACTGAATGTAAACAAAGATTTATCCTACATAGAGCGGCAAAATTGGAAGCAATACTAGCTCTCAGGTGGTAATTTTAATCGCGAATGGTGTTCTCAATTTATCAATCTTACTGCGCCCCGGAAGCTCTTGCGCCCCTCCGCACCGCGGGGGTGTTATTATATCACTGTGCTTAATTTAAAGCAGGTGGATAATTCGGATGATGTACTTCAATTAGCAATATTATTGTATTATTGATTCCATGTATGCTGTGATAGCTGTACTAAGTGTACTCCATATAGTAACACTTCGTGCGTTACCCCATAAAACAGAAAAATAAATATCAAATTCACATTTCTAACTTCTTGCCACAGGACAATTATCAAGTACAGGTAATGTATCCACGATCTTGGGGTTGATGGGCATCTCTGTTTAAGGAGGAGGGGCAGATCAAGTATAGTGTTCAGTAAAGCTAAGAAATAAAGTTACTTTCAGTAGACACGCTGTCCTAATTAAATATTTATGGGGATTATATATGACATGGTTTCAGGGAACGAATGACATGACTTGAGGGGACGCATGATATAATTTGGGGGAGGCATGATATAATTTGGGGGGACGCATGACATGATTTGAGGGGGAGGACACATGACGATTTGGGAGGGACGCGCCATTGGCCTTGAGGGGGGTGCTCTGCCCTTCAGTCATAAAATATATTATTAGTTATAGTAGTAGTATTGCTTTTTATTGTTACATATCTTTAAATTCAAATTGAATTGAAAATACTTCGGCCTTGTACACAAGTTTACACTTGAGTTTACTTTAGATAGATAGTTATTTATACAGTCTTGTTTCCTTTCCATAAATATCTATCAATTTGTTGATAAATAGTTTTATGTCTTTTTGTACTTTTTCACAATGCACAGATATGAAACAGAGACCATTTAATCTACTTTCCTTTATGGTACATCTGATCCATTCTCTTACTTGCCGATGGCTATTGTAAAAATAAAAAAAGTAATAATTCAAAATAACGGAGCGTGAATTATCAATGTCGGGAAATGGTTTCCCAATTTTTCGTAATCTCGAACAGCCAAGAAATTTCAACAGATCTTATTTAAAAGAGGCTGCACTATAAATGTCTGAAATTTCTTGAAATTCACAGTTTTAATTCTAGAAGTGCACTAGCAAAATAGTATGTATAATATGAGTTTTTCACCGCATCGGAAAATTTCCCGTCCCGAAAGTGTCCGGACCTGGTTAGGAAATGGATTTTTTTTTCGGTTGAGATTAAGAACGTCAAGATTATTAATATTTCCTTCCCAATTTTCTCTCGACCAAAATTTTTCCGTCCCGTACGACCCTGACAGTCAACATGATTCTAATTACTCTTCTGAAAATGTTCTCTCGTTATTTTGTTGGTTAATTTGTTAATACTGTTAATTGCTACAACTGAAAGCCTGAAAATCGCAGAAAACAATATTATTTATAATTAAATATCGCTACAATTTCACCGTTCGAATTAAATAAACTATTTCCAGATATATTAGTTAATCAGTGTCAATATTTTCTGTGGCTCTTACAGACTCGGCGGTGACGGAAGATGTAAAATTTTAATCTCTAGGCCTGAGAGGTTAATCGTTATTTTTATTGATACCGATCGTCAACACCTGGGGAGATTCTAGGGAGAGAGACCTAGGGGGAGTTCTAATGAACTGTAGGATTATTATTGTTGCTTCTCAAAATATGGACCGGGCTACAACATGAGCCAATCTGTCATTTGTGGACTTTAATTGTATCAAATCAAGCCCATACATTCAGTTTCTTTCTCCTCAGTTCACTAAACTTTTTTCATTGTACTGTAGTTCTAGCTTCAGAGTTATCAATGGTAAGCAGACATGTTGCTTCATACATTTGGCATAGGTTCAATTTGTTACATTTTCTCCCGACAGAAAAGGCCCCTCCCCTCCACACTTTTAACAGCGCGTTTACAGGTTATAAAATATGCAAATACACTACCCAATGCTCTTACCTGTATAAACATAGCAGCACATCCGTGTCCTGGTCTTTGAAATAAAATGCACTCAATTTGACGATGCTTCATTCGCCTGCTCGGTGAAACACAACATTTTCCTCGCGTTCAAAGTTCGTAATAACGCACACAAATATAGCAACATGGGGAGAAGTTGGATATTGCTCACGGGTAGTCAGAGCAAACACTTGCAAATCAATGTATCCTTCAACCTTCGGACGGGTCGGCATTGAAAGTTGGGCAATGAGAAACAATGACGTTACATTGCCTGACCCACTGCATGGAAACTTTTGGAGGAAGACGATAAGATAGCAGCGAAACACGCTTTCGTAAATACAAACAGTTGCAGGAGATATTGTGCGCCTTGTCCCTCGCGCGACGAATGTAAGCACCGTGCTGTTGATATGATCAGTTCAAGCAATGACGCTAGAGGGGGCGGGGGGAACGGGTAGGGTGAACAACTTTCGACCATGAATTTAAGGGAGATTTAATCGCGACAAACTTTGCACATTTTTAGCGGTGCGGCATCACTCCAGCAGATGTTCATAGGATGGATAATATTAAACAAAATAATTAATTTTATATAATATACAGGTCACAATGCGGACTAAAAATTTACAAATTTGCATGTTTCTTAGACCTGGCATACATGAATTTGTCTATACTGACACTGCAGAACCAAACACATATATATGTACGAGGGCTATATATAGCAAAATGGGTTTATTGACAAAAGTTACGTACACGTATAATCTACTTTTCAACGTAATCACCAAGAAGATTCAGACATTTATCGTACCGATGCACGAGCTTTCCAATACCCTCTGCAAAAAAAAAAAAAAGGTGCCGCCTGTCTGTTGAGCCAGGTCTGCACGGTGTCCCGAAGCTCCCAATCACTTCTTCATCGCCGGGAAAAGGTGGGAAGTCACTTGGCGCCAGGTTTGAGATGTAGGGAAGGTGATCAAACACTTCCCAGTGAAATCGTTGAAGAAGGTTTTGGGTTGACGCAGCAATATGCGGTCGGGCATGGTCATGAAGGAAGACAATGCCTTTCCGGCACACAGCTCATTGGACGGTGAATTTCCGCTGTATTGTGCCCCTCTGCCTGTAGAAATCGTATCACACTACGCACCTCGCACTTGGCGGGAGAGTCGACTGTAGCAGACATCATTGGCATAAGCAGATTAGCTTTTAAGAGGCTTTTTTCAATGCTTCAGCAGGACCCATTTTATAACATGATTTAGCTTATTCATTTGCTGCCCGGGTCCTAGGTTCGACTCACACCTACGGCGTGATACGGATATGTGAACGACCTGTTGGTCCGAGAGGGACTATTTTGGTTGTGCGACAGGAATTATGCACGACCTGTTGTCCGAGACTATATTGGATGTTAAAAAGGAATGTGCACGACCTTGTTGTCCGGGAGGGAACATTTTGTTTGAGCGACAGGAATCATCTACATCCTGTTGTCCGAGAGGGGCCATTTTGGTTGCTCCAAAGGTGCACGACCTGTTGTCCGAGATAGGCAATTTTGGTTGTGCGACAGGAATAGTGCACGACCTGTTGTCCGGGAGAGGCAATTTTGGTTCTTAAAAAGGAAACGTGCACAACCACGAGAGGGGTTATTTCGGATGTTCAAAATAATAGTGCTCGACCAGTTGTCGGAGAAGCGCCATTTTGGTTGTTAAAAAGGAAACGTGCACGACCTGTTGGTCCGGGAGGGGCCATCTTGGTTGTTAAAAAGGAAACGTGCACGACCATATTGTCCCGGAGGGAATATTTTGGTTGTTAAAAAGGAATCCTGCACGACCTGCTGCCCGAGAGGGGCCATTTTGGTTGTTTTCGAAAGGAATAGTGCACGAATTTATTGTCCCGGAGGGAACATTTTGGTTGAGCGACAGGAATAGTGCACGAACTGTTGTTGAGAAGGGCCCTTTAGGTCATTAAAAATTAAACGTGTACAACATTACTGTCCGGAGGGACAATTTTGGTTGATCGACAGGAAAAAGTGTACGACCTGTTGATCCGAGAAGATAAATTTTGGCGGTGCGACAAGAATTGTCCAGGACCTGTTGGTCCGGGAGGAACCATTTTGATGGTTAAAAAGGAAACGTGCAAGACCTTATTGCCCCGGAGGGAACATTTTGGTTGAGCTACGGGAATTGTGCACGACTTGTTGTCCGAGAGGGGCCATTTTGGTTAAAAAGAAACGTGCACGACCTGTTGTCTGATAGGGGCCATTTTGGTTGTTCCAAACCAAACGTGCACGACCTGTTGTACGAGAGGTGCCCTTTTGGTTGTTCCAAAACAATAGTGGACGATGTGAAGCAATATCGGTTGTGGGACAGGAATAGTGCACGACCTGTTGTCCGGGAGAGGCAATTTTGGTTCTTAAAAAGGAAACGTGCACAACCACGAGAGGGGTCATTTCGGATGTTCAAAATAATAGTGCACGACCAGTTGTCGGAGAAGCGCCATTTTGGTTGTTAAAAAGGAAACGTGCACGACCTGTTGGTCCGGGAGGGGCCATCTTGGTTGTTAAAAAGGAAACGTGCACGACCATATTGTCCCGGAGGGAATATTTTGGTTGTTAAAATGGAATCGTGCTCGACCTGTTGCCCGAGAGGGGCCATTTTGGTTGTTTTCGAAAGGAACAGTGCACGACATGTTGTCCGAGAAGGCCAATTTTGGTTGCGTGGCAGGAATTGTGGGTGACCTGTTGGTCTGGGAGTGGCCAATTTTGGTTGCGTGGCAGGAATTGTGCGTGACCTGTTGGTCTGGGAGTGGCCATTTTAGTTTTTAGAAGAGAAACTTGAACGACATGTTGTCCGAGAGGGGCCATTCGTTGTTCCAAAGGAATAGTGCACGACCTGATTGTCCCGGAGGGAAGATTTTGGTTGAGCGACAGGAATAGTGCACGCACGACCTGTTGTCGAGAAGGGCCTTTTAGGTCATTAAATATTAAACGGGTATAACTTTACTGTCCGGGGGGGACTATTTTGGTTGACCGACAGGAATAGTGTATGCCCTGTTGATCTGAGAGGGACCATTTTAGTTGTTCCAAAGGAAAAATGTACGACCTGCTGTCCAAGAAGGGAATTTGGTTGTGCGACAGGAATTGTGCAGGACCTGTTGGTCCGGGGGAGGCCATTTTGGTTAAAAGGAAACTTGCACGACAAGTTGTCTGATAGGGGCCATTTTGGTTGTTCCAAACCAAACGTGCACGACCTGTTGTACGAGAGGGGCCCTTTTGGTTGTTCCAAAACAATAGTGGACGATGTGTTGTCCGAGAGGAGCAATATCGGTTGTGCGACAGGAATAGTGCACGACCTGTTGTCCGAGAAGGGCCCCTTTGGTTGGTAAAAAGGAAACGTGCACGACATTATTGTCCGGGTAAGACCATTTTGGTGGAGCGACAGGAACATTGTATGACCTGTTCATCAGGGAGGGGCCATTTTAGTTGTGCGACAGGAATAATGGATCACATGTTGTCAGAGAAGGCCCCTTTTAGTTGTAAAAAGGAAACGTGAACGACCATATTGTACCAGAGGGAAAATTCTGGTTGAGCTACAGGAATCGTGCACGACCTGTTGTCTGGAAGGGGTTATTTTGTTTTTTCAAAAGGACCTGTTTTCCAAGGAGGGCAATTATGGTTGTGCGACCGGGATTGTGCACGACCTGTTGGTCCGGGAGCGGCCATTTTGGTTAAAACCGGGAACGTGCACGACCTGTTATCCGAGAGGGGCCATTTTGGTTGTTCGAAAACCAAACGTGCGTGATCTGTTGTACGAGGGGGCCCTTTCGGTTGTTCTAGAGGAATAGTGCACGACCTGTTGGTCCGAGAGGGTCCTTTTGCAGACGTCATCGGGATATGCGGCGATGACCAAGCAAAATATATATTTTAGAGAATCAGTAAACATAATAAGTCAGAATACTCCCATATTTGTGCGAAATAAGCCAAGCGACAACATGAAACAGCTCGAAATACGCAAGAGATTCGCTAATCTTAGCGCATCAAAATCAGGCCCCAGTACTACACCTCGCGCCGAACCCTCCCGCCAAGTTTCCTATTGAAGGGAATGGTGTTCGTCGGCCCAACTCATCGCAGAATTCTGCGGATCTCTCTGGTCTCTGCCGGTGCCGAGAACAGCCGAACGCTTCCCAACAGGCAGACAGGTCCAACGACCTGTACTTTCCCTCACTCCTGAAGGTCTGGGCCATAACAGATACTTTTTCAGCCCCCATCCCCATGTTTACTGACACGGCAGGGTGTGTCTGGAGTCATCAAGATTCTTCCGAGTGTCCAGTGGCGTGCTCAAGGAGGAGTGGTGAGGATCATAATTATGCTTAGGTTCTATATTCTTTGAAAAAAAAAAGGAAGAAAGAAAAGGCAGGAGAAGATGGCAAAATGAGGACTTCCGGAATGACTACTAAAAAGTACACGTACCCCCCCCCCCCCATTCGAAAATTCTGGGCACACCACTCGAATGTCTGCTATTTCCACTTCTTAAGAGGAAAAGCACACATTGAACGACATGAATCTGCTTTTCATTATCAAAACAACAATTGGAGGCGAACCATAACGGTTCTTCTTACCTTTAAAAGCGATAATTGAGGTGCTTGCATTTCAGTTTCCATCATATTTAATAATTCTCGTCGTATTTGATAGAATTATGTGTGTTTTGAATAGTCGTAAGGTCTGTGGTATGAGCTTTTACATTGAATTGCCAGTGACCTTGGCGTTTATCATAGAGAAATATGGTGCACCCCCGCCCCACCCTCTCCGTAGAAAGATCGACCCTGACGTTTGGCAAATCTTGCGATGACTACGTAAAAATGCTTCGCCACTGGCATTTTGGTTGTTAAAAAGGAAACTTGCACGACACTATTATCCTGGGTGGGGACCATTTTGGTTGAGCCACAAGAATAGTGCACGACCTGTTGTCCGGGAGAGGCCATTGTGGATGTGCGACTGGAATTGTGGACGACATGTTGATCCGGGAGGGGCCATTTTGGTTGTGCGACGGGAATAATGCACCACCTGTTGTCTGGAAGAATCCATTTTGTTTGAGCGACAGGAATAATATACGACCTGTCAGGCACGTATCCAGGAATTCCTTTCGGGGTCGGCTCAACACCATTTTTTTAAGGGGTATAGTAAGAACCTCACAATTGTATGTTTAAGACCAGTGGTGGCAATTGGGTTCCAAAACGGGGGGGGGGGGGGTGCGGAGGGCGTTGCAAGGAAAGTTTACTTTCTCTTGGTAGCCAAGGCTTAACATTAAGAGGCCATAATTTTGAAGCAGAAAAATAAAAAATGGGGAGCAACTATCCCTTAAATCGTTGCCACTGTAAGGCTGTCATTTTAATCAGAACGTGAAATCGGAACATTTTTTACCACTCGACTCCTCTGTTTCCATGCATTAATAATGTGTGCCGGAACCATCTCAGTATGTGTGTTTGTCCATTTCTTCTCATCAGGTATAAAAACATCTATGGTATCTTTGAGTGTTTTTACGAAGCTGTTACACATGCACGGGATGGACAATCCACTCGACAACGTGAGATTCAAATTGTGGGTTGCGAACTGGACGCAGACAGCTCTCGAATATTTATCTCTGATTCGAGCCTGAACACCACTAACGTGTCTTGTCCTCCCATTTTTTCAGCTCTTATAAAAGCCGAACCCACCAAATTGTTCAGATTCAGGCCTTAGCACTCACAAGTGTTCAAAAATGCCTGTCACAGCTTCCGCTGTCTTGTTATGTATCGGCACGAAACAAAAGAAGTCTTACCGAATAGAGGTGGATCACGAAACAATTAATGCATAATGAAAACCCTTCCGTTCCCAAACATCTAATGTTTCGTCTCCCAGTATGATCAAATGCTTACTCATTTATCTCCAGTGACGTGCCCAAGGGAGGGTTGGTGAGGTAATAACCCCATTTGACCCAGTATTCCTTTTTTTTAAAAAAAAAAAAAGAGGAACGTGAAAGACAGGGAAGAATTGGCAAAATCAAGACTGACCACCAAAAATAGTATGCGTAACCCCTCTCCCTTCCGAAAATCCTGGGCACGCCTCTCTTTATCTCGGACACATTTTTTAAAATGAACTCACCAGAAGTTTTTATCATCGTATTGGAGATTGAAGTAAGATGCGTTCTTCCTGCAGGTTTGAATATGATCCTTTAGGGTGCTGTCGTCTGTCTGCCTTCCCACCTAACCTTAACATGGCCCTAATTTTCCATCCTTGTGACTTGGATTTTCAAGACTTAGGAAGGTTTCAGACCGAAGGGACACGCGATACATGTCGATTGGAATGGGCCAATCAACAGCAACGTTTCACACCGTAGCGACACAAAAGGCAGCACAAACCTAATCTTCAGGCGACACGGTGTGAAATCTCCCTTATTATGCCACTGTCATTGTCACCTTGAAGTAGTAGCTCTTGTTGACCACAGAAAAAAATTCTCCTCAACCGGTGATAATGCTCCTCAGTTTTCTTCTCTCTCCTATATTTTCTGTGCTTGTTCACTATACAGACAACACCTTACGATTTGATATACACAGGACATGTACTATGTAGACATTTTAACGAAAAATCGGTTGAAGTCAAGGATGACTAGGTGGCTCAGTTGGTAGAGCCCTGATTCGGGTCCTGGTAGAGCCTGCAATTTCCGCCTAAAATGTCTACATATGCAACATCTTCTTGCTTTCTCTTCTCGACATTCATAAAATTTTCGGCTGTCTCTTTATGGTAGTTAAGTGTTTGAATTGTTTCGAACCCAGTAGGCTTAAACAAAAGTATTTTTTTATATAATGAAATTCTCAGACTGCACATACAAAATTTAGTTCTGGCAAAACTAAATCATCACTCAAAACTTTGATTTTCAGTTGATCTATGCAGTTTATTTCTGTTTTAATATCCGGTACTAATGAAATATTCACTTTAGAGAGAGAGAGAGAGAGAGAGAGAGAGAGAGGCCTTGATCTCTTTGGCCCTCGAACCGAGCTATACCGCGTTTGGTAGAACCTGTCCCGCTTCCCGCGCTAGATGCTCCCTGGCTTTTCTCGGTGCTGGGGAAAGTCAAACCCAGGCAGCCAATTAAAATACGCAACGTCGCAACAGCGTCTACGTAAGCGCCTCTCTTCTGGCTTCCATTCGCTCCTCACTGCCCAGCAGACGATTTTTTTCCTCGTTTCTCATTGGCACCGAAACTGTCGAGCGCTCCCTAGCGCGGGAAGCGGGTAAGGTTCTACCAAACGCGGTATAGCACTACTCTGAGGCCCCGGAAGTTCTGCTGTCGTCAGTCTTCATTTTAGAATCACTATATCTTATAAAGCAACCAGAGGACGCTGACTGATCTGATCACCAATCGACTGTATGAATTGTCACACTTACCTTTGAAATCTCATTAACCGATTCTTTGTACAGATCAATCGAAAAATTTAATCGGCGTATTTATATCCTCATTATATTGTAGAACGTTCCGCAGATAAAACGATTCGTTAATATCGCCAGTAATTGACTCCTTCTCAAATTCAAGAACGTACCCTCTCCCGCCTTCCAGAGATTACCCATGTAGCACACATTGTTGGGCCAACTTTGGGTGATTGTCGGCATGGTTGGGAAGTGGTTGGTAGTTCTAGCCAACGAATATCTTACGTTGGGCCAATGATTCACATTGTTGGCAGATATGGTTGTCAATTACGCCCATATTCTAGGTTGGCCCAACATTGCATTCAAGGTTTGGTACAGTGGCCAGTGACGTTATGCCAAACGAGAAAGAGGGAGTAAAATTTCCCCTGTCGATCAGCAAGACCCTACAGCGAGAAATAAATTCTGTTTAACGTTAAAAAATGTGCAAAAGCAATCACTTAAAGTGAAAATGACGTGTAGAATTAGATATTTCCAGAGCTTGAACATTTTCCGGCCCGAAAATTTCCCGACTTCCCGTCGAGAATGTCGGAATTAAAAAAATTTCCGACCCCGTCCCGACCCAAAAAATGCTGTCCCGCACACACCTCTAAAAACAATCACTAGAAATAGCGTGTAAAATTCGAGTTTTATGAAGTGTCGGGAAAAATAAAATATTTCTCGTCCCGAAAATTTTCCGATTTACTAGGAAAATGGTGAATTTTACCCGTCCCGACCAGAAATTTTCTGTCCCGCACTTACCTAATGTGAACGAATAGTGCGAATTCAATTTCTGTAAAGCTTAGGGCAACCAAATGAAGAACGAAATTCTTTCAGGACAAAACGAACCTCGGGCTGTTGCCGGAAAGTATAGCAAAGAACATTCTCAATGAATTTAGTTAAATATAGACGTAAAAACGATGGTGTACTCTTTGATTTGTTCATCCTCCGGAGAATTTTTTTAAAATAATAATTTCACATAACGATTTATATCGAAATACATATAATCGATGTGTGTTTGAAAGTCGATTGTGACTTTGTGATGGCGGCCAAAGTGGATACGGATATGTGACGACTGACGAGTTAAATGTTTTTTTTTGTTTTTTTTACTGAAGACGAAGTTGAGAAAGGTAAGTGATACACTGATTTAGTTCGATAATAGTACAGAGAATGAAAAATAATGTTATAATTTACTTGCAGAGTTATTCATATTTACATAGTTATAAAAGTTATGCATTCCGAGGCAGTTTTTGGTAACGGTTAGATTTTTAAGAATTTACAAAATAACATTGTATGTATCAACATTTTCATTATTAAGCATGTCTAGGAACCTACGACCAAAAATTGGTGAGAGTATCACCATGAAATCGGGATGTAATAGATCGAACATGCGCCAGTTTTCTTTTCTTGGGGACCAAAAATTCAATTTTTGTGGGTCTCTTTAATTGCAATTGAAATTATAAATTATTTCCTTGTTATGCATTATGAGAAACATCGACGATTTTTTCGAGAGAGACTCTGAATCACACAACCTCAACGAAGAATGTTGAAAGAGTATTTTTCGTATCTTTCCAGTTGCCAGTTGCTCAAGTTCCTTTTGTTTTATTGTGATTTCATCATGTTATGAATGCAATTTTTACATGGTTTGATTTCGATTTACTTCTGCTAACACCTATTGCAGAGTTGTAGCGATTGCTTGAGATATTGTTCAATATGTGCCTTTGTGGTAAATGTTTACTATCCTTCGGACACCTATAACTTCTGAGTTTCATCAATTATTGACATTTCTACTTACCTATCTGCTTCGCGGATCATTTCTTAACGTGTATTCACGTTTTTTTGATCATTTTTTTTTTTTTAAAAAAAAGTGTTTTTGTAACTGAAGAACGTACGTTTCCGCAAATGGTTTGTGGGGCTATGCGGGAATGGTATGTGGGGCTATGCGAGAATGTTGTGTGGGGCTACGCATATTTTTTTCGAAACCAATTTTTAACTATTGTGACCCTACCTAACCTAACCTTACCGGAAATGGTTCGTGGGGCTTTGCATCAATGGTTGAATTTCCGCTATGAAACATTCCCACATCACACAAAACACCTTCCAGATGTTAGACAATACGACAGGAACTTATTACGGTAAGTAGTTTCTTCTGTAGAAATGAAGAAATCTGTCCGAAGGATAGTAAACTAGTACCGGAAGGTACACTAACATGTTTGTAACTGTACAACGACACACTGTAGCTATTTTCCTGTTTCAATTTGTAATATGTATATTGTACTGATTGCAAGAGATTGATCTTTTACTTTTACTGGCATTTTCATTCTAGGTGAAGGCAAAGCAACTTCGGCTCTACAATCTACATCTGGGTCAGACAAGAGAATTGCAAATTGCCAGTTTCATGGGAGTAGTTTATCTGTTATTTCACGTCATCGGGCAAAAATTGAGAATAGACTGTTAGGAATACATGAAAATCAGAAGCTTATTTTGGAAAATTTGAATCCAACATTGATATCCTCAAATCAGCCCTTGCCTGAAAATCTAAAGATTCCTTGTCAAACAGAGGATGACATTCAGAGGGTGGAAGAGTGGTTACTTTCTTCTCCTGAGCACATGAAGCAGATGGTAAGTTGACATATTTTTGTGAGTGAAATCATTAATGTCAAACTTTTTTTTTTTGTGTGTTAATCGAGCAGTTAACATTTTCAGCATAATTGACTGTAGCTCAAAGTGGTATGTAATTTAAGAGAGATCAATTACATTCTAAACTCCATGTGCTTCTTTTACTTCAATATAAGTTTCACTGAACAAATCATGCAAATTGAAGTATTTCAGTTTTCATAAAAATTTTGATCTCCGGGAGACGTCTCAAATTCGTTTATTTTGTTATTTTTCACATTTGTACTTACCTATTATGCATTGCTAAAGATTCTTTAAGGTGGGATTTCGCTTTTTTGACTAAAATAATTTCAATTTTGCACATATCGAGTAATTATTGTTCGTTCCTTTTTCGCTTGCGTTACACACAATCTGGTGGGCAAATCTTGACTAACGTTGTCTATCGTCAGTGGGTATGCAGTGTTTCCAACCTTCCTAACCAAAAAATAACTACTTCCCTAGTTAAAAGAAGGGTTATCTTAGTTACGGTAGGTTAGGTTAACATAGTTAAAAAAAGGGTTACATTAGTTACGTTACATTAACTTTGTTAGGTTAACATACTCAAAAATCATGCACATTAAGATGCAGATTTACATAGGTTATGTAATGTTAACATAGTTACAAATATGTGTGGTTGGAAACACTGACCGGGGGTTACGTCATGAAATGCTCACAACATCTGTTTTATGTAGTGGAAGGAAATAGAGGCAACAGCTTTTGTGCATCAGAGAGACAAACATTAATCTAGAAAAATACATGATTTACCAGCCAAATAAATTGAACGATGGAAGAAAACACTTCCATGACCTTTCAAAAGTGTACAGAAACTCAGTTCCGTTCTGTAAAATTGAAGAAATACGTTTCCCGGAGATTGAAATTTTACGATAAAATGTGTACCTTGTATCGCCCACAGTGCAGTCAGTGCTTCTTGATTGAATTAATGTTTCGTTGTAGGAATCATACATGATTTCATTGGAGGCAAAAACCTACAGCAAATTGAGTGAAGAATTCTGGATAAAATATTTTCTAATGAATTGGCAGCAAGTCATAACTGGACTGGAGAACACAACAAAATACCTCTCCGACATTTGAAATTATTGGAACTTGTACCAAGTAAGTTAGAAGGCTGTTCTTTTTTTCTTTTTTCAATTTGTAACTAAAT
Organism: Lepisma saccharinum; assembly: GCF_977018435.1. Lineage (NCBI taxonomy): Eukaryota > Metazoa > Arthropoda > Insecta > Zygentoma > Lepismatidae > Lepisma > Lepisma saccharinum. The sequence continues at coordinate 25,491,282 of NC_139230.1, read as the reverse complement.
TTGGCTGTAGGGCCATTACTTGTTGATGTAAAATCCAAATAATGTACATGATGGAAAGTTTTGGAACATTTAGTATTAACAGTAAGCATTCTTTTACATAAGTCATTAAAAATCCTCTAATAAGGACATTTCAAAAATGTATTCTAAGAAGAAACATTTTTATTTAAAAAAAAAATTATTTGTTGTTTAATTTTACCATTGTTTTTGGTATATATATTTTTTTACTTCAGCTGTCTTATTTACTGAATAGGAAAAACTAATATTATTTCATGTAACACTGAAGTATTCTGCTTTTACTAGAACAGTGTTCATAAGTGCAAACTCATTTGTCACATTTCAGCAAGCCTGGCTCAGTTAGTTGAGCTTTCACTTTATATTCAGAAGGTAGTGAGTTAGATCTCAGATGAGGCCAGGCTAGCCATGCAGTTTCTTCCCTGCAGTTTTACTTGACTCACACGAAATGAATATTGTGGCAAATCTCTGTAATTCCTTTCTCATCCTTTCCCTACCATATAGTCATGGGCTTCCGGATGGGGTGCATCCCCCCCCCCCCGGAAAATGAAAAGTCAACCAAAAATTATGTATTTCACACATGTAATTTCATTTTAGCCACAATAATATCTGTTAATTGTTGCATGAACACCATAAATTCAAATTTGAGCAATTTGTTTTTAGGAAACAACACTATTTTGGGGGGAAAATGTGCCTTGTTTGCCCCCTACCCTGGGAAAAAAATACCTTCCTTGCCCCTCCCTGGAAAAAACCTGCGGACGTCCATGCATATAGTATAAGTAACTGTCTAGATGTGAAGGATTAATGTCACCCCACATGGATAATATGTGAATATTAGTTTCCTTTCATGGGAAGTTTAATCCTCATACTAAAGATAGGCCCAAGTACACATATCATATGGTATGTTACATTTGAGTTCATCCATGGATCTAACAGTTTGAATTGTTTCTAGTTTCAGTTCGAAGGAATGCATGTACAACAAATGCATCAGATTATGAAATACACTCAGTGATACAAAGCTGGTTCCGCTTTGTCAAAGATAGAGATGGCAGCCGGGAGCAACGTAGAAAGGAAAAGGCAACTGCAGGAACATCAAGAAATAAGTAAACAAGTAAAGACTGGTGATAGTTTTTCAGCAAGATATGAGAGACGAGTCATTTCTAAAGCTGCAGAAATTATAATGAGTGAATTTCATGAAGTCCCTTCTGTTTCAGGATCTACAGACATAATTCAAAGTGGTTGGTTCTGTTGTTCAGACTACAAGTTCATTTGACTGTATCAAATCTATACTTTTGAATGAAAATGAGAATTGTATTGTGGGAACAACCTCACCTGATGATTGCTTCTTAATGAAAGATGGTGGGTGATGTTGTTGTTGTAAACTCCATTGAAAAGGATCGTAGTAATGATGGTTTGTACATATAATTTAAATTGAACATTTTCATAAACAAATTGGACATTTTCACTTCACCTCTTCCAAGCAGTAGATTGTTTATGTTTAAGTTAAAAGAATGTAAGAACAGAGTTATTTTATCCTCAAGTTATTTACATAAAAAGTATATTCGTATATTCTTACAGCAGATTTCGCTGACACATCAGCATTTGGATGTATTCCATTTTGTAATAATAAGCTATTCTATTGAAATGACATTGTGTTCTTTGACACCTAAATTGTCAACCTCTTGCACCTTTTTTCCTTCAATAAATACAATAGCATCTTGCTACTTTTTTTGTAATGTATGACAGTAATTATAGTATATGTAAAATTAGTTTTGCTTATTGCCTCCGCTAAGAAATGTTTTACTTTTATAATGATAAATACATAAGTTTTTTTTTATCATTCCTTGTATTCTTCTCCAGTGTTTGAAAATGTCTTGATAATATAATCTTAATAAATTTTTATACATACAAGAAATAATGCAATTGTTTGTAAAATATTTATTAATATTATAAAGAAACTTGCCAAAAGTATTAACATTGGCATGTTGGTTTTTGGTTTGAGTATTAATGGTTGGGAAGTTTTTTCCTGTATTAGCCCAATGCTGGGAAATAGATTTGGTTGGAAGATTGTTGGCAAAGTTTTTCCATTGTAGTTGGGCCAACGTTGGGAAATAGGTTTGGTTGGGAGATGGTTGGCAAAGTTTTTCCATTGTAGTTGGGCCAACGTTGGGAAATTGATTTGGTTGGGAGATGGTTGGCAAAGTTTTTCCATTGTAGTTGGGCCAACGTTGGGAAATAGTTGGTTGGGAGATTGATGGCAAGGCGGACATCCCAACAGTTCGCCAACCGTTGGCACAAAAAATTTGTAACCATTTACCAACGTTGGCCCAACCTTTGTGTGCTACATGGGTAGAAATTACAACGAATCGCCCTACGTGTGGCTCGACCTTTGTTGTGCAGCTTCCAAATGCTGTCAAGTCTCTACATAGTCCTCAAGTGCGCTGAGACAACACAGAAAGCGCAAGAAAAGTGTACGTGCAATATTACCAACAACAGGGTTATAGAACATTCTCCGTCTTGCCTCGATACTTGTCTATCTTCTTAAATCATCGTCACATTATTCAAAAAGCCAAAAACCTAATTATATCTAGTGTAAAATAAAAAAAATCCTGGGGGGGGGGGGGCTCTAGCCACATCAACCCCACCTTGGATACGTGCTATTAACAATAACAGGGTTATAGAACATTCTCCATCTTGTCTCGATAATTACTTCTCCCAAATTATCATGACATTATTCAAGAAGCCAAAATCCTAATTTTATCTAGTGTAAACAGAAAAAAATCCTGAAGGGGGCTCAAGCCTCCTGATTCCCACCTTGGATACGTGCTATTGACAATAATAGGGTTATAGAACACTCTCCGTCTTGTCTCGATAATTATTTTCTCTCAGATTTATAAATTTATTATCTTCACATTATTCAAGACGCCAAAAATCTAATTTTATCTAGTGTAAATTTAAAAATTTCCTGAGGGGGGGCTCGAGCCACCTCATCCCCACCTTGGCTACGTGCTATTAATAATAACAGGGGTATAAAACATGCTCTGTCTTGCCTCGATAATTATCTCTCTCCTTACATTATTTTCACATTATTTAAGAAGCCAAAAACCTAATTTTATCTAACGTAAAGTGAAAATTTTCCTGGGGAGAGGGTCGAGCCCCCTGTGCCCCATCTTGGATACGTGCTATTCTCAATAACAGGGTTACGGAACATTCTCCGTCTTGCCTCGATAATTATTTCTTTCCTTAAATTATTGTCACATTATTTTATTTCACACCACAAGAAACAAAGAAACTCATTTTATCAGGTGTAAACCTAAAACTTTCGGGGGGGCCCGAGCCCCCTAAGCCCCCCCTCTGGATACGTGCCTGCGACCTGTTGCCCGAGAGGGGCAATTTCGGTTGTGCGACAGGAATTATGCACGACCTATTGACCGAGACTATTTTGGATGTTCAAAAGTAGTGCTCAACAGAATCTTTTGGGTCTGGATGGAAAATTTCTCTAATCCCTACATTCGGGACGGGAAAAATTCATCATTTCCGACAAAGTCGGGAAATTTTCGGGACGGGATATGTTCAAAATTTCCCGAAGCTCTGAAAATCTCGAATTATACACGTCATTTTCAACTTAAGTGATTATTTTTGCACTTCTGGAATAAAAACAAACAAATTCCGATACGTTCCAGACACTTGCAATGCAGAAAACGTCAAGAATTAACAACTTTTTATAATGACCATTCGATATTTGCCGACTGCTAGGGATCCCGAAAAGTCGGGAGTCATTTACCGAAGTCGGGATCGGGACGGTAAATTTTCTTCCCGATCGCGGTCCCGACTTTTCGGAATCCCGCACACCCCTATTAAAAAGGAATGTGCACCGCCTTATTTTTTGGGAGGGAACATTTTGGTTGAGCGACAGGAATCATTCACATCCTGTTGTCCGAGAGGAGCCATTTTGGTTGCTCCAAAGGAATGGTGCACGACCTGTTGTCCGAGAAGGGCCTACTTGATTCTTAAAAAGGAAGCGTGCACGACCTGTTTTCCGAGATTGGTCATTTCGGATTTTCAAAATAATAGTGCACGACCTGTTGTCAGAAGGGGGGCCATTTTTGATGTTCAAAATAATAGTGCATGACCTGTTGTCCAAGGGGGGCCATTTCGGATGTTCAAAATAATAGTGCACGACCTGTCATTGGCAGTGACGTATGCTGGTTTTAACTAGCGGTTAATCTTCGACACTTGATTCATCCACCCACTCCTGAAGTCTCCCTGCAAATTTGCCTTAACATCCATACAGGCTTTATGAATATATGTGTGAAAAACTTTACCTTATTGTTGCGACCACTGTCGAATAATTGTTGTGATTGCAGTTAATTTACGTTTAGAATTTCAAATAATAAAACAAGAAAATATACTAAACCTATAAGAAAAAACCTGTAACAAAGAATATGAAAGGAATGCGGTAGTGAAATAAAAACCCTCAATATTAATTGAAGTGTAAAATTCAAGTTACCCCAGTACCTAGTTACTCGTGCATTCCCCGATTTTTGTTTTATACACGGAAGTTTAAGTTCAAGACATGTGTTACAAAAGATGCTACTGGCCTGCCTGTATTAACTATTTGCAATTTCTCCGGAAAAGATCTTGTTCCAAATATTTTCACACTCAAATATTGTATTATATCCATTGCCTTTAACTTCAGTAAACACAGCATTAGCACGAATACTAAACCAACAGCTACACAAATATTACATTTTGGAATCGCTAATAGGAACAGCAGCACAAAACCACCTACAGCATGCATTCAATTCCCTGCACCAATCTTCCATTGTAGTTCCTTCCTGCTTGACTCAGAATTAAATTCCCTATGGATGCTGTAAAATTACCTTTCCCAGCTTTATATTCCCTGCGATGCGCGAGGTTCTATAAGTTGGAATCATTGCGTTTTTTGTTTATATATTTTACATTCATACATCTTTTATCTTTATGATCATTATTAATCTAAAGAGGGGGGAAAAACTTAAATTAACTAATAAGGTATATATATAATATATTTCGGATAGCTTTCCCTTTTAAAAATTATTCATTTCTGTGAAAGAAGTACTCTCACTGGTTTTGAAGGCTACAAAGAGAAAGTAATCACGCATTTTAAAATACAAAAATGATATAAAGTAAGCATATAAATAGTTTAATTACTTCATTAATCGATTGATTAAATTGTTATTTGGCGTCGCTTTTCTGCCACTTTTGGCTAATCACTATGAGTGATGATATGAAATTGATGAAGAGACATTTACAAAGAACACCCATGCCCAGGCTGGTATTTGAACCATGGAGCTCTGGCATCGCAGGGAGCTGTGCTAACACTCCGCTACGGAGGTCGGTGTAATTTCTTGAATTTCTAGTTCAAATTTTAATTTATTTAATTACCTTCATCTTCAATATTAAAGTTTATTTTTTTCCTTTGACAATATCTGTTGAAATAGCAGAGATCAGGAAGACAGAAGCAAACATAAAATGAGAATTAACATAGAATTGGTTCACAAATGTTGTTCAGATTTCCCCTGTTTCTCGTGCAATTTCAGATGTATTTTCTCTACTTCCCTTTTCAGTACGTAATTTGTGAACCCAGAATTCTGTATCCTGAGAAATTTCCCTGTCGTAAACAACACAGCTCTTATGATACAAAGGCCATTGAGGAAGAATGGCAGAAGAGGGTGCCAGCCGAGGGAACGGCAAAGGCTCTGGGGTGGAGAGTCCGACTGATGGACTCTCTCCAGAAGGAGGTTACCCTTGCCAGGGAATCACCGCTCCTGAGAAGCAGTGTTTCCTTCCCCTCTCCCCTCCCTCCCTTCAAGGGATTTAAAAGAAGCCGGTGGAATCTCACCCTGATGTCACCAGATTCCACCAGCTGGAGAAAGTGGCTGAAAGCCTCACAGACATTTGTGCGCTGGAAGCAAAGAAATATGTGAATCAAAGATTGGTTTGGAAGAATATTGCGAAGAAATAAAAAACAACTTTTTTAAAAATTATAGCTGGGTCATCTCCGATTACCTAGATGACCCAGAGTATATGCCGCTGGTTGTCGGAGAAGCACCATTTTGGTTGTTTAAAAGGAAACACGCATGACCTGTTTGTCCCGAAGGGAACATTTTGGTTGTTAAAAAGGAATCGTGCATGACCTGTTGCCCGAGAAATGCCATTTTGGTTGTTCCAAAGTAATAGTGCACGACCTTATTGTCCCGGAGGGAACATTTTCGTTGGGTCAGTTAAGATTCAAAAGTTGTGGTTTTCAAGTAGTCTCTCCCTCTGTGGTGGAGTGGTTATTACAACATGCTGCAATGCAGGAGTCCCATGTTGAAATCACCACCTTGGCATTAGTGTTCTTTGTGATTAGCCCATCATCAAATCATCATTCATCCTAATCTTCATGATTATCCAAAAGTGGGAGGAAAGCGAAGTAAAATCAGGGTGGCCACTCTATGACCATGATAAAATTCAAGTATAATAATTCCCTGTTTACAAGGCGAACTTTACAAAAATTCAAGGGTTTTCTCTATTTCAAACTTATGCATTACTGCCTTTCACCACCCATATATACACACAAATATATTAACAATATAAAGGGTCTGTGTGATTCCAATGGATTCAAAAATTCTAATTCAATTCAGTTAAATGGTGTATACATGTATGTAGTTAAAATATTTAAGTCGCGGACTTTACATTTGCCATTTCACATTCTAAGACTCAAAATACATTTACAAAGTATAAGAATTTCAAACTCAAATTTACCTAATCAACTTCAAAATATCTTATCTTGCAATAATCTTTCATCTGTTAGATAGATTGTTCTGCGAAGAACACTAGCAAAGTAAACAGATTGTGAGAATTAAGTTTTCTTTTCAACGCAGCTTTATTTTCTTTCCTCGATAACAATAAAAGTTAAACTGTGAAAACTTGCCTAAGGGCATCTATAAATATGTACAAATTCAATGGGATTTGCAATATTTCATGAGTACGACGAAAAATTCACGCAGAATTTACACATAATTCCCAGAGCCAATAAATTCACATAGAATTTTCAGAATTCAAGGAATTCTCAGTGAGTTGCCATGCTGAATATAAACCAAATCAATCAATCAATCATGCCAAGTAGCAACTCTGAGCGATCGTTTGCTGTGTTGGGTTACATATAATCAAGGTTAGATTTTAAGCTCTATAAGAGCAGAAACGAAGTGCTATAGAGGTAATGTTTAAGAGGAAAAGTTACTTGTTTTTACAATATCTACTAGCATCCAAACATTTTTGAAGTTGCTTTAGGACAACCTTCATATCAAAGATTGTGTTTCACTTTATACAGCTAAAGCAATTGAAAATATTCTATATTGTGTTTTTCTATGTTTTGCATTCATTGCTTGAAATTTTATGAGGGCTGTACTGCAAGACATATTATTTTGTAACTAACTTATGTTGTGTAAATTGTACACTAGGGTAGTGCTCAAAATTATAAGTTGTAATTCTTTTAAGTCTTGCCCTTTAAAATTATTCCCCTTTACTAACAAAACTCGTGTTCAAAATTTGGAAGAAAATTAATACAGTGGAACTTAGATTTTACATTTTTCAGGGGACCAAGCCAGTAAAACTTAAAATGTGGGAAAATGTAAAATTGAGGATAATTTTATAACATTTTACTATGTTGGGAACATTAAGATTGAATGTATAATGTGATAAAATATAAAATCCAGGAAAATAAAATCAAGGTTCCACTGTAATATTTAAGTTTGCACATGGTGATTCTTTTTTTGATATTTAAAAAATGTAATATGCAGAATTGCAAATATTCTCAGACATTATTCCAAGCATTTCAAAATTTCCCCTTTGTTCCCTGTTAATATGCTGGAATAGTTTCTAATTTTATGTTATAAGCAGAAATTTAAATCTTTCAACACTATGTTTTCTGCCTAGAAAGGTAAAATAGGCTACTCTTTGCTGAAGCTAAAGAGCTAGGTTGCCAATTTAACAAATTTGGGACTTTGAAATACAAGGGTTGGATAAAAAGTAATGGCAACACTGGTATAATTGCTACTTGACTGTATTGGCAGAGGAGCACGTGCTATATTCCTTCAATGTAATCGCTCCCCCCCATCTCTATGACCTTCTGCCACACGTATGGAAGGCATCGTACACCGTCAGCGCGTCCATCTCTGTCGATGTCCCGCAGTGACCGCCCTATAGCACGTATGATGGCTTCGCGCGTGTCGTATCACTTCCTGCCCAGTGGTTCCTTCATTTGGCAAAAAGGTCGTAATCACACGGTCTCATACCGGTGAATACGGCGGATGTTCCAGTACCTCCCACTACCAGTTATGCAGGAGCGCCGTCACAGTGTTCGCAGTGTGACACTTTGCATTGTCAAGCAGGATGATGGCACACCGTGCCAGAACGTGCCGTCGCTTTCTTCTTAATGCGAGACGAAGGTGGTGTTGCAAGAAGGTGCAGTAGTAGGCTGTGTTGACCGTCTGCCTAAGAGACGTTGTTCTTCTTGCCTAAACATATTGTTAGGGCGCTTGCACTCTCGTCCTCTGCTTCAGAGCACTGCTGTTTTTGACTGAATAACATACAATCGCACCCCACTCACTATACTTCCTCGTCTGGCATTCCTTTATCAACCACGAAACGGTTGTGGCACTGTGACTCGCCCCTTTCACGGGACAGCAGTGTTGCCATTACTTTTTATCCAACCCTTGTATTTGATGGTGGTCAGATAACATTTGGAGAAGTGTGTGTTCTCCTCATTCCCCTAGTTTGTCATTTTCCTTCTGCGGTTTATATGATGTCATGAAAGAGATGAAGACATGACCCTTCATGATATTGTATTGATGAATACATCAATTTCTTAAAAAATATATCAAAAAAATAATTGCCCTGCAGAGTCTTTCAACATTACTCATCTTCTTCCAAATTTTGGACATGGAATCGTTAGTGAAGGAGAAGAAATTTAAAGGGTAGGACTCAAAAAATCACATATTTGATTTTGAGGACTACCCTATTATATACGTTGGTAGAGTAACTCTCCTCCTTCATCTCTGGTAGATAATGGATTCCAAGCAGACGGAACATGCTGTCATTTAGTTCTTGATGAAGGAGGGGTGTAGGCTGTCTGGCATCCACAGAAGGCTACAGAATGTTTGCAGAGTAGACACCATTGACAAGAGCAATGTGAACAGGTAGATGATAAAGGGAAATCCAGGCTAGAAAGAGGGGGAAACCAGCATTTAAGACCAAGTACAACACCATTAAGCCTTGTTTCCATGATATAAAAACTAAATATGCTGTCCAAAGCAGAAATTTATTTTATTATAAAATATAAACTAAACGTAATGTTTCTAATAGTCTGGAGGGGAGTGAGTGAGTGAGTGAGTGAGTGAGTGAGTGAGTGAGTGAGTGAGTGAGTGAGTGAGTGAGTGAGTGAGTGAGTGAGTGAGTGAGTGAGTGAGTGAGTGAGTGAGTGAGTGAGTGAGTGAGTGAGTAAGTAAGTGAGTAAGTAAGTAAGTAAGTAAGTAAGTAAGTAAGTAAGTAAGTAAGTAAGTAAGTAAGTAAGTAAGTAAGTAAGTAAGTAAGTAAGTAAGTAAGTAAGTAAGTATGTATGTATGTATGTATGTATGTATGTATGTATGTATGTATGTATGTATGTATGTGTGTGTGTGTTTTTTTTTGTTTTTTTTTTACATTTGTACTTGGTACAGAGTCTGAAGAAGACCTTGCTAGAAGGTTGAAACATTACGTTTAGTTTATGTTTTATAATAAAATAAATTTCTGCCTTGGTCAGCATATTTAGTTTTTAAGACCAAGATATAGTGGAAGACCGACCATCAACTCCAACACAAATTGTCAGCAAGCAGATGAATTCATTCTGATGGACAGATGTATCATAATCAGTGAGTTTGCTGCGCACATGGATGGTGGTCACAATGCCATACAGAAGATGGCATAAGACTTGTTTTATTGAAGTGTGTGTGCATAGCGGGTATCTCAGCAACTGATATCTGATATGGGTGGAAATCTACTCCTATCTGCAACAACCATTTGAAGCCAATGGAGACATGTTTTTATCCAATCTGGTGATAAGGACTGAAGAATGAGCACATTACTATGATCCAGAAATGAAGAATCAGTCAATGGAATGGCATCACAGCTGTTCTCCAGGGCCTAGAAGGTTGTCGAACAGTAGCGACAACAGTGCCCATATGATTTTTTTCAAAAAGCATTTGAGAGTTGGGTTCAGCAATGGTGCAAATGCATCACTTCTGATAGAGACCATGTTGAGTTATACCTCAGTATGTAAGAACAGTTACACCAAAATGTGCAAATTGAACAACGTATGCCAGTTAATGAAAAACATATGCCCACCTTTTGCATTACTTACAGTACAGCCTTTGTACATCAAAACAGAATACTATCAGTAATCACATTAATACTGCTAAATCTTAAAATAGTAATTTATTATTGGGAGCAAATTTTATAACAACACATCTACACCAAATACCTCTGTTGAGTAATAGAAAATTTTACTTAAATTTTTACTCTAGCAAATGAAAAAAAAAATCAATTATCTTTGTTTGATACATTTTTCACTTTAAAACATGTCTTACAAGACTTAAGTTCATAAAAAGAACAGTTATGCATATTTTAACATCATTAAAAATTTAAGAAAAATAGATTATTGGTCAGTCTCAAACAAATGCGAGGTGTGAGATTCTTTTGGCACAAAGATTTTTGGTAAGTTTTTTTTTTAACTAGCTCTTATTAGCCGCAATACAATTTAAGAAAAAAGGCAAATTGAGTTCTATTCAGATAGCCCAACAACATAGTATAGTTGAACAACCCATCACCACAAAAGTGAAGATAGAAAATATTGAATTTGAGAATCATAAAGGAGACACTGTGTGCACCTGACACCCTTTTAGTCAACAATTCTTGCCAAAATGTACTGTGATCAAAAACATACTCCTCCGTCCACACTGACAGCTATTAAAAATACACAACCACAATGAATATAACAACTAAACTTATCAGCATTCCACCTAATAAAATAAACTTGTCCTGATAAGCATCCTTTTCTGTAAGTCGTAATGTTGCATTAGATAGGTCTAGATCTTTTGCAATGTCCATCATTCGTCGATGAGCACCCTCCATTTTGAGTATTTTAGTCTTTCCAAAATTACAGCACCAGGCATCATCATGTTATCAACACCTCTGCTTGCATTCTGTAATGATGAATGGTGTAGTTGAGAGTGATCTGTAAGAATACTGGTGTTTTCTTCAGAATTAAGTGTAAATCTCCTACTGAGCAATTCTCTCTCTTCCTCTTCTTGGCATCTTTTGATATCTCACATGTCGGATATTTTTCAAACCAGCCTGAAGATGTTGATTGTCATATTTAAACAGGTGTACTCTGAACTTAGCATTTTGGTGACGAGTTGGTGGTTACTTATTTACCAAGATTTCCACCCTTTCACAGTTACTTGTTATTTGATCTATTCAAACCTGGATTTATCTTTCTATTGCTTCGACATTTGGTCCAATGGCTGTTTCCATCATCTCAAAGCATTGCTAAGATTCAAGCAAAATTTTGTTGGTTTGGTGACAAAGATTCCAAGTCCTTTTCTTAATTTCTACTATGTGACAACAGCTTAATACAAACTAAATACTACACACAACAAATATATCAGGTACTAAAAATCACCTTCGTGCATTTCCAACCTGTCCATGGGAACATCTTTCAATGTCTATTACGTTCTCACCCCTTCACAAAGATTTAGACATTCATAGCCAGTAATTGTTGCAACATGATTGCGACAACAGCTTAATACACACTAAATACTACAAATAGCAAACATATCAGGTACTAAAAATCACATGCTTTCCCAGCCTGTCCAGTTGTTGATAGTCAGCAATTGCTACAACAGCTTAATATCCAGTAAATATCACATACAGCAAATATATCAGGTACTAAAAATCACAGTCATGCTTTCCCCTGTCCATGGGAACATCTTTCAACATATATTCCATTCTCACCCCTTCATAAAGATTTAGTTGTTGATAGTCAGCAATTGCTACAACAGTTTAATATCCAGTAAATATCACATACAGCAAACATATCATGTACTACAAATCACAGTCATGCTTTCCCAGCTTCTCCATGGGAACATCTTTCAATGTCTATTATGTTCTCACTCTCACCCCTTCACAAAGATTTAGACATTCATAGCCAGTAATTGTTGCAACATGATTGCGACAACAGCTTAATACACACTGAATACTACAAATAGCAAATATATCAGGTACTAAAAATCACATTCACGCTTTCCCAGCCTGTCCATGAGAACATCTTTCAACATCTATTCCATTCCCACCCCTTCATAAAGATTTAGATGTTGATAGTCAGCAATTGCTACAACAGCTTAATATCCAGTAAAATATCACATAGAGCAAACATATCATGTACTACAAATCACAGTCATGCTTTCCCAGCTTCTCCATGGGAACATCTTTCAATGTCTATTATGTTCTCACTCTCACCCCTCCACAAAGATTTAGACATTCATAGCCAGTAATTGTTGCAACATGATTGCGACAACAGCTTAATACACACTGAATACTACAAATAGCAAATATATCAGGTACTAAAAATCACATTCATGCTTTCCAAGCTTGTCCATGGGAACATCTTTCAATATCTATTATGTTCTCACTCTCACCCCTTCACAAAGATTTAGACATTCATAGCCAGTAATTGCTGCAACATGATTGCGACAACAGCTTAATACACACTAAATACTACAAATAGCAAACATATCAGGTACTAAAAATCACATGCTTTCCCAGCCTGTCCAGTTGTTGATAGTCAGCAATTGCTACAACAGCTTAATATCCAGTAAATATCACATACAGCAAATATATCAGGTACTAAAAATCACAGTCATGCTTTCCCCTGTCCATGGGAACATCTTTCAACATATATTCCATTCTCACCCCTTCATAAAGATTTAGTTGTTGATAGTCAGCAATTGCTACAACAGCTTAATATCCAGTAAATATCACATACAGCAAATTTATCTTAATACACATTGAATACTACAAATAGCAAATATATCAGGTACTAAAAATCACATTCACGCTTTCCCAGCCTGTCCATGAGAACATCTTTCAACATATATTCCATTCCCACCCCTTCATAAAGCTTTAGATGTTGATAGCTAGCAATTGCTACAGCATGATTGCGACAACAGCTTAATATCCAGTAAATATTACATACAGCAAACATATCAGATACTAAAAATCACATTCATGCTTTCCAAGCTTTTCCATGGGAACATCTTTCAATGTCTGTTATGTTCTCACTCTCACCCCTTCACAAAGATTTAGACATTCATAGCCAGTAATTGCTGCAACATGATTGCGACAACAGCTTAATACACACTGAATACTACAAATAGCAAATATCTCAGGTACTAAAAATCACATGCTTTCCCAGCCTGTCCATGAGAACATCTTTCAACATATATTCCATTCTCACCCCTTCATAAAGATTTAGATGTTGATAGTCAGCAATTGCTACAACAGCTTAATATCCAGTAAAATATCACATAGAGCAAACATATCATGTACTACAAATCACAGTCATGCTTTCCCAGCTTGTCCATGGGAACATCTTTCAATGTCTATTATGTATAGCCAGCAATTGCTGCAACATGATTGCGACAACAGCTTAATACACACTGAATACTACAAATAGCAAATATATCAGGTACTAAAAATCACATTCACGCTTTCCCAGCCTGTCCATGAGAACATCTTTCAACATCTATTCCATTCCCACCGCTTCATAAAGCTTTAGATGTTGATAGCTAGCAATTGCTACAGCATGATTGCGACAACAGCTTAATATCCAGTAAATATTACATACAGCAAACATATCAGATACTAAAAATCACATTCATGCTTTCCAAGCTTTTCCATGGGAACATCTTTCAATGTCTGTTATGTTCTCACTCTCACCCCTTCACAAAGATTTAGACATTCATAGCCAGTAATTGCTGCAACATGATTGCGACAACAGCTTAATACACACTGAATACTACAAATAGTAAATATCTCAGGTACTAAAAATCACATGCTTTCCCAGCCTGTCCATGAGAACATCTTTCAACATATATTCCATTCTCACCCCTTCATAAAGATTTAGATGTTGATAGTCAGCAATTGCTACAACAGCTTAATATCCAGTAAAATATCACATAGAGCAAACATATCATGTACTACAAATCACAGTCATGCTTTCCCAGCTTGTCCATGGGAACATCTTTCAATGTCTATTATGTATAGCCAGCAATTGCTGCAACATGATTGTGACAACAGCTTAATACACACTGAATACTACAAATAGCAAATATATCAGGTACTAAAAATCACATTCACGCTTTCCCAGCCTGTCCATGAGAACATCTTTCAACATCTATTCCATTCCCACCCCTTCATAAAGCTTTAGATGTTGATAGCTAGCAATTGCTACAGCATGATTGCGACAACAGCTTAATATCCAGTAAATATTACATACAGCAAACATATCAGATACTAAAAATCACATTCATGCTTTCCAAGCTTTTCCATGGGAACATCTTTCAATGTCTGTTATGTTCTCACTCTCACCCCTTCACAAAGATTTAGACATTCATAGCCAGTAATTGCTGCAACATGATTGCAACAACAGCTTAATACACACTGAATACTACAAATAGCAAATATCTCAGGTACTAAAAATCACATGCTTTCCCAGCCTGTCCATGAGAACATCTTTCAACATATATTCATTCCATTCTCACCCCTTCATAAAGATTTAGATGTTGATAGTCAGCAATTGCTACAACAGCTTAATATCCAGTAAAATATCACATAGAGCAAACATATCATGTACTACAAATCACAGTCATGCTTTCCCAGCTTGTCCATGGGAACATCTTTCAATGTCTATTATGTATAGCCAGCAATTGCTGCAACATGATTGCGACAACAGCTTAATACACACTGAATACTACAAATAGCAAATATATCAGGTACTAAAAATCACATTCACGCTTTCCCAGCCTGTCCATGAGAACATCTTTCAACATCTATTCCATTCCCACCCCTTCATAAAGCTTTAGATGTTGATAGCTAGCAATTGCTACAGCATGATTGCGACAACAGCTTAATATCCAGTAAATATTACATACAGCAAACATATCAGATACTAAAAATCACATTCATGCTTTCCAAGCTTTTCCGTGGGAACATCTTTCAATGTCTGTTATGTTCTCACTCTCACCCCTTCACAAAGATTTAGACATTCATAGCCAGTAATTGCTGCAACATGATTGCGACAACAGCTTAATACACACTGAATACTACAAATAGCAAATATCTCAGGTACTAAAAATCACATGCTTTCCCAGCCTGTCCATGAGAACATCTTTCAACATATATTCATTCCATTCTCACCCCTTCATAAAGATTTAGATGTTGATAGTCAGCAATTGCTACAACAGCTTAATATCCAGTAAAATATCACATAGAGCAAACATATCATGTACTACAAATCACAGTCATGCTTTCCCAGCTTGTCCATGGGAACATCTTTCAATGTCTATTATGTATAGCCAGCAATTGCTGCAACATGATTGCGACAACAGCTTAATACACACTGAATACTACAAATAGCAAATATATCAGGTACTAAAAATCACATTCACGCTTTCCCAGCCTGTCCATGAGAACATCTTTCAACATCTATTCCATTCCCACCCTTTCATAAAGCTTTAGATGTTGATAGCTACCAATTGCTACAGCATGATTGCGACAACAGCTTAATATCCAGTAAATATTACATACAGCAAACATATCAGATACTAAAAATCACATTCATGCTTTCCAAGCTTTTCCATGGGAACATCTTTCAATGTCTGTTATGTTCTCACTCTCACCCCTTCACAAAGATTTAGACATTCATAGCCAGTAATTGCTGCAACATGATTGCGACAACAGCTTAATACACACTGAATACTACAAATAGCAAATATCTCAGGTACTAAAAATCACATGCTTTCCCAGCCTGTCCATGAGAACATCTTTCAACATATATTCCATTCTCACCCCTTCATAAAGATTTAGATGTTGATAGTCAGCAATTGCTACAACAGCTTAATATCCAGTAAAATATCACATAGAGCAAACATATCATGTACTACAAATCACAGTCATGCTTTCCCAGCTTGTCCATGGGAACATCTTTCAATGTCTATTATGTATAGCCAGCAATTGCTGCAACATGATTGCGACAACAGCTTAATACACACTGAATACTACAAATAGCAAATATATCAGGTACTAAAAATCACATTCACGCTTTCCCAGCCTGTCCATGGGAACATCTTTCAACATATATTCCATTCTCACCCCTTCATAAAGCTTTAGATGTTGATAGCCAGCAATTTGCTACAACATGATTGCGACAACAGCTTAATATCCAGTAAATATTACATACAGCAAATATATCAGGTACTAAAAATCACATTCATGCTTTCCAAGCTTGTCCATGGGAACATCTTTCAATGTCTATTATGTTCTCACTCTCACCCCTTCACAAAGATTTAGACATTGATAGCCAGAAATGGAAGATACACACATTGATTTAAAACTCTCTCACAGCTCTCTTTTCCATCTGAAAAACCAATAGCTATTTCAGCACTGGTAACCACGATATTTTATACTTTTCACTATAATTCTTCTCATACACAGCAAATGTACATACAACAATATCTAGCGAAACCATTCACAGTTTATCATAAAAATTAAAAAGAAACATCAAAGAAAACCTTTTCAGTTCTTTCTTTGATGGGTTTCAGTCTATTCTCAATACTATCACATTAACATTTGTTGGCCAATCTCTTCTTTGGTTTTGGGTCTGTAACGAAAGAAATAAAAATTGCTTCACTAAATTTATAAATACAATTTCCACTGTGGGGATCAACATCTAATGTGACTTTTCCATACAAAGCATTATGAAAATATATGCCCCCAAAAATTAGTATCCAAGAAACAAAGCACTAGTTCAATACCTCTTCACTAACTAAAATCTCTATGCTGGGAGGAACCAGGCAATGTTGAAGTCTCCTGTGTTTCAAAGGCAACAGATCCCTTTGCGGTAGCACTGGCAGAGATGATTTCATGCACGTAAAACAGTAATAGCGAAAAATCAGGTGAACCCAGGCTGGCTCGGTAGCTCAGTGGTAGAACAATGGAATGGTATGCCAGAGACCCAGGTTCAAGTCTTGGTCGAGCCTGCATTTTTTGCTGAAAATTTCTATGTAATACGTCTCCTGTGTGTGCCTAATCTCCAATAATTAACATCTCTACGCTGGGAGGAATCAGGCAACGTTGAAGTATACTGTGTTTCAAAGGCAACAGATCCTGTTGTGATAGCACTGGCAGAGACAATTCCACGCAGGTAAAACAGCGATAGCAAAAAATCAGGTGAGGCCAGGCTGGCTCGGTAGCCCAGTGATAGAGCAATGGCAAGGTATGCCAGAAACCCAGATTCGAGCCTGCATGTTCGCTGAAAATTTCTATGTAATACATCTCCTATGTGTGCCTAATGTTCAATAAAACAAGTCTTCTTCTATACCAATTTTACTTTTTTTTTATTAATCATATCTTGTTTAATCTGACATTGAAAGTTGTCGACTGTGAAACTCCAATAGCTCCATGAGGCAGCCATGTTGCATTGCAACTTCCAGTTAGGCTCATAACTGCAAGACAAGATAATTGCCACCACACTTCCAGTTATGTGCTAACTTGTACCTTAATTGTACACTGAGAAACCAGCCCTTAGGCATCTGAGTAAGCAAGTCATCGGAACCTCAACTGTGTCTTCTTCCCAGTCTCTCGACAAGCCCTGATGATGACTCTGAGATGGAGTCGAAAGCTCAGACAAATTTGTAAAGTGTGTCATATCATGCTGTTTATGTGTTTTGTGTTGTTTTTAACAAGAATGTTACTGGTATGTAACATAAGAAGTTTTTTAATGTCATAAAACAATCTAAAGAGTTCAAAATAGCAAAAAAATGTATCAAATGTACAGGGTAAAAAGTTAAGGAAACATAATCCACACTACAGCTAAAAAATATATATTTTGAAGAAAATAACATCCTTTTGAAAATATCTCAATAATACAATTAGCAACCGAAGGTACAAGAGTGGAATACTGGACAGTATCTACCTACTTGCCCCCTCCTGCTTGGATTTATCCACCTGACCTAGGCCAGTGTTTATCAACCACTGGGCCACAGCCTGGTACTGTACCCTGGAATCAATTGTACCAGGTTGTAAGAGATTCTACTGAAATTTGTGATTTTAGTTTGCACCGCAATTATCATTAACAAATATTTATATTTGTCAACAAGCCTAGACATAATCAAACTAATACTCTTTATGATTATGCCATAATTTATTTATTAAAAATTAATTTCCAGTGTACATATTAATGTATAAATTTTTAAAAATAAAAAAAGTACTTACATGTAAAACTGTTTGGATCTAGACTTTTAAAAAATGAATTTACCAGGTTTGCAGCCTCAGGAAGGTTGAGATCGACTGAGCTAGGCACATATGCTGCATATAGGTAAGATAGTTGGTAGAAAGAAAATTAGAAATTATGAGTACTATTCTTCATTCAACCATAAATTAAAAAGCAAGTGAAACTGAAAACTACCTGAGTAGTTCCATTCTGGAACACCCCTGGCTGCTGCTGAACCATGCTGCCTTCATGTAATTGCTCAGATACGAAGATTTGATTCCATATTTCTTCAATGGATGGTAGTTGGCTACACATGTGAAATGACAAACACCATGCAATGTTACTTTCCTTACAATTAACAATGCATAAAAAGGAGTATCAACTTTTCAATATTTCACATTCTGCAACAATCACAAGCAAAACATATTATGGTAAGGCATACCTACATTACATGCCATCATTTGACTAAGTAGATGAAGTTAAGTTTAAAACATGTGAAGGTTAAAAATAGAAGGTAAAAAACAATATAGTGCCATGTCACAACTACCTACTCCATCTCAGACAGGAGATGCAAATGACTGTTGCATAACTTGAAATGATAAGGAAGATTAAAAGTTAAGTAATAAACTTAATTTTGCATCCATAAAATTTCATGTTCTCTTCACAACTTGAAGATATTATTAGAAAAAATAATTCAAGAAGACTTAGGTGGGCAGGTCATGTGGCACGAATGGGAGAGGAAAGAAGAGTTTACAGGATTCTTGTTGAGAAACCTGATGATAGAGAGACCTGTAGGAAGGCCAAGACAAAGATGGAGGGATTACGAAGAGATGAACCTAAAGGAAATCGGCAAGGATGGAAAAGATTGGATTGATCTTGCCCGAGACAGGGACAGATGGAAGGCTTGTGTTGCTGCAGCCTTCAGGTTTAAGAAGGCTAGAGAGTTAGTTAGTTAGTCTTCACAATCTTGGTTCTCCTCTATGTTTCTCAGATAAAGCATACAGGAGAGGACAGAGGAAAGAGAGGGAGAGAGATGGAAAGAGAGGAGGGAGAAAGGGGGAGAGAGAGAGAGATGTATTATATATTGAGTGTGTGTGTATAACTAACTAACTAACTCTCTTGCATTCTTAAACCCGAAGGTTCATGGCTGCATCAACATAGGCCTTCCATCTGTCCCTATCTTGAGCAAGATCTATATACTCTTTTCCATCCCTACCGATTTCCTTTAAATCCATCTCAACGTTGTCCCTCCATCTTCGTCTTGGCCTTCCTACAGGTCTCTTACCATCAGGTTTCCCAACAAGAATCCTGTAAACTCCTTTCCTCTCCCATTCGTACCACATGGCCTGCCCACCGAAGTCTTCTTGATTTCATTATTCTAATAATATCTGGACATGAATACAAATTATGTAGTCCTAAGTTATGTAACCTTCTCCACTCACCTGTCTCCTCATCCCTTTTAGGTCCAAATATTTTCCTAAGGATCTTATTTTCAAATACTCTCAATTTATGTTCCTCTTTCAATGTAAGGGACCAAGTTTCACACCCATATAATACTACAGGCAAAATTACTGTTTTGTATATTTTAACTTTTAGTTTCTTAGATATTAAACGAGAAGGCAAAAGTTTATGAAGAGAGAAGTAACATGCATTTCCTGAATTAAGCCTACTTTTTATTTCCTCTTTAATATAATTTTCATTTCTTAATATTACTCCTAAGTATTTGAATTTGGAAACTGGTTCAAACGAGTTGTTATCAATAATTAGATTTTGGTTATTACCTAACACTTGGTTTCGGCCTGTAAGCATATATTTAGTTTTCTCTTTGTTAACTTCCAAACATATCTCTTTAGCAGTTTTGAAAAATATTTTAGCATTATTCTTAATTGTATTTATATCATCCCCTAATAAGTCTACATCATCTGCATATGCTAACAACTGAGTCATACCATTTAATTTTAGTCCTTCGTTAGTTTCTTTTACCTTCCTAACAGCATATTCTAAGGCAAAATTAAAGAGCAATGGAGATAATGCATCTCCTTGTTTTAACCCATCATGAATTGTAAATTTGTCAGACACATTAATACCCTCACGAATTTTACTTTCTGTTTCACTGGTGCATACTTTTATCATACTAACAAGCTTCTTAGGTATTCCAAACTCTACTAATATATTATATAATTTATCTCTTTTGATCGAATCATATGCTTTTTTGAAATCAATGAATAGCTGATGGACATTTTGATTATATTCCCACTTTTTTTCAAGTGTCTGTCTGATGTGAAAAATTTGATCTGTAGTTGATCTGTTACGTTTAGATCCACATTGATAATCACTTATAATTTCATTAACATATGGGGTAAGTTTTGTTAAAAGAATGTTAGATAATATTTTATATGTTGTTGAGAGTAGAGAAATTCCACGGTAATTATTGCAGTTCATTTTATCACCTTTTTTAAACACAGGAACAATTATGGATTCTTTCCACTGTTGAGGGATTTCTTCTTTATTCCATATTAAACAAATTAATTTATGAATTTGACATATTAATGAATTTCCAACATATTTAAGTAACTCAGCTGGTATTAAATCAATGCCAGGTGCTTTGTTATTCTTTAGCCTTTTAATAGCATCTTGAACTTCAGTCAAGTTAGGTTCTGGAACTAAAGGTTCGTTCTGCTGTGTGTATTTCATTTACTTCTGATTTATCTCCTACATGAACATTTAAAAGGTCATTAAAGTACAAGTAGTTCTTCCATCCATTTAGAATATCGCTTGGGTCAGCTAGAAAATCACCATCTTTATCTTTTATCAAGTTTACTTTAGGTTGCCACCCCTTTCTAAATTAATTTACACTTTTATATAAATCTCTGATATTTTTGTTTTTGCGGTTTGTTTCAATTTCGTTAATTTTGCTTTTCAAGTAATCTCTTTTTTTACTTCTAAACGTGTGGTTAACTTCTCACTTTATTCTATTATAATTGCCTGATTTCTTATTTCAATTAGATTATGACATTCATTATCAAACCATGGCTTACTTTTTCTTGCTTTATGGTATCCTATACTTTCTTTAGCTGCTGATTCTATTGCATGATGTATGTGCTCCCAATTCTTATTTACGTCTGTTTCATTCATATTTTCATCATCATTTAAATCCTGCAAAACATCAAATCTATTTGACAGTTTAATTTGGTAATCTTTCTTAATTCTTTCATCAGCAAATTTTCCTCTATTAAATTTTAGAACTTTTAGGTTTTGTTGCTTATGATTTATCACTGAGAGTCTATCTCTTAATTTAGCAATTACTAAATAATTGTCATTGGCACAGTCAGCACCTCTATGTGTACGAACGTCAATTATACTAGTATGCCTTCTCTTATCAATGAGAATATGATCTATCTGATTATGAGTTTTACCATCTGGAGAAGACCAGGTATATTTATGGATATCTTTATGTTTAAAAGTGGTACTTTTCACAATTAAATTCTTTGAGGTTGCAAAAGTAATCAATCTTATACCATTATCATTACTTAATTCATGAAGACTTTCTTTACCAATTGTGGGTTTAAATGTCTCTTCTTTGCCAATCTGTGCATTACAGTCACCTAACAGAATTTTCATATCATACTGAGAAAATTTATCAAAGATGTGTTCTAACTCTGCATAAAAATCATCTTTTGTATTATCATCTTTATCTTCCGTTGGTGCATGTATGTTTATTAAAATCATTTTACACCACCTACCCTGTAAAACTGCATATGATATCCTACCATTAATAAATTCTACTGTTTTAAGAGCCGAGATAATTCTATTATTTATGAAAAAGCCTGTTCCAAAATTATGATTTTCAGTACCACCATAGAAAAAAGTATAATTTTTAGTTTTACAATTCCCTTCTCCTGGCCACCTAACTTCCTGGACAGCTACTACATCTAATTTATACTTAACTATCTCATTAACTGTACACTGAAATGCCCCAGGCCGGTAAAGGCTCAAAACATTCCAGGTGCCTAATTTAATATCCTTATTCCTAATGTAGATCTTATCCTTAGTCCAGGGACCTCCCAAAGTAGTCCCCACCCGGAGATCCGAATGGGGGACTATTTTACCTCCGGAATATTTTACACATCCATGGCCTCATATTGCTGTTTCTTGACATGTCTTTTTACAGTGCAGAGTTGTCAGCTCTACGCCTAACCCCCAATATGAATGGAGGACCGCACCTGTCATTGGTCAGCGGATCCCTCGGATCTAGATGGGAGGATCAAATAGTAGTCCACCAACCATACCCCACTTCTGCCGATTGTGGGACGCTCATAGAGCCATGACAGGACAGCTCTGTAAATCCCAATAGAGCAAAATGTTGACCATTTTACTCTGTTGGTTGACTAACTGCAGTGAACAAGTCACTGGGCGATGAGGTTGTCACATCCCTATGCCTGTGTGTGTGTATAAATGTGTATATTCTTGATTGAACTCTTCAATAGTTCAATCTAGCACATTGATTTCATCAAGTGTGTACAAAATCAAAACTGACATCTACAAATAAGACCAAACATAAGTATCTAATTTTTACTCAGTTTGACAATGTTGCCAACATATCAAATTGTACCTTGCTACAAATTACAAGACAAAAAATCTCTGCATGGGCTACTTACTTGCTCATTACACTTGGTATTGGGTTGTTGGCAAGGTGAGTCTGGAGGAACTCGATACGTTCACTGAGGTTTGGATTCATAGTCTTGCTTTTTCCATAAGCATTCCCATAACATGTATAAGCATCACGTAGCTGGCCACAACTTTCATACAGTGACCCTGCAAGAGAAAGAACAACTGTAAATAAAGGTGACATACCATATTTACTCATGTATAATGTACAATTTTTTCCAAAATTTTTGACACCCAAAACTGTGGTGCCTATTAGGTACAGAATAATTTGGACAGCCTACAGCCACACATTTTCACCATCACTGCACATAAAATGTATACATCAAGAGGCACAAATATAAATTACCAGGTTGGATACCTTAGGAATAATAATTTAAAAAAAAAAACACTATAAAAGTGAAATGGCCATTTCCCATGATTTTTCACTTTGTAGTAGAATGTTTTGCGACACTGAGAACAGCAGTGCTGTTCTGGCAGAATTTGACAAAGCACCTCCCATCACATGGGATGTGTATTAGCAGTATTTGTCAGGCAAGAAATAATAGAAAATAACTTCCTGAGCACTGCAAATCTATAACATAATTTTGATCTCCCTTTCTTCTACTACAGAATATACAAGGTGGTTACAAAAGTGAAAGCTTTGGGATGGTAAAAACAGTGGAGGGAGAGGGGGGGGCATGGGTTTGTGATTCATTGCATACCACTTTCCAGTCTGACGGTTTTCATGTGTCTTTTACCTGTGGACGGACGTTTAAAGCATTTCTTAAAAAATCCATAAAAATACACTATTAATGGTATCACAATGTATTATATATGTATTTTTTGTATTTTTGAAAAATCAGCATAAACATGCACTGTGCATGTTATCAAAAAAACAACGAAATAATGGTAAGCCTTTACCCACCAGCATAAGATGCTTGCTCTCTGGTGGCGAAAAAAAAGAAATATCTCCAAACGTGTCCAACGATAATCACATAAGGTTCGGGCAAATACATTTAAATGCAACGGAAATACGGTGATTGTATCCTAGCTGATTGGTGACAAGAACGGGTGTTTTACTCTGCTCGCATCACATCCGATTCCCGACCGGAAAGTGATACACAAGATGATTGATTGATTTAGTTTATTTTACTTCATGTTTTGTGCCTCTTGGCTAATTTGCAAAGATGGGGATGAGTGATGAAATGATGAAATTGATGAATGGACATTCACAAACAACCAAGCCTGAGCGGCATTCAAACCCAGGACCCTTGGCATCGCAGCGTGATGTGCTAACCACTCGGCCACAGGGTCCAGCTGATACACAAGATGATATTCTGCTCTTGGTCCACATAGCAACAGGTGACTCACTGAATAGGAATGATGTCATTTGCTCTTGATTGGCACAGCAGCAGTTTTATGATCTCAGGGTGGCTACAGACAAGCAGAAATGAAATTCCCTGACTTTTCCAGGTTTTCCAGGACAAATTTTAATTTTTTCCCTTACAATTATGAATTTAATCCATAATTTAGTAAATATATATAATAAAGTTATACAGATCAAGGTAGGATTAATTAAGTAATAATATTATCTTCAGAGAAATTGACTTCATTTCTCTATGATTTGGATTCAAATGGCAAAAGAGTGAATTTGGAAAATTATTACAAATCACATGCAATTCACAGCTTATTCGATGCACACATGGGAACACATAGTGTCTGCTTGGCACCAATACCCTAAAAATCCCTTAAACCTGATTATCGAGAGAAAATGTTCTAAAACTGATACAATGTAATTGTACAAAACAAGGTGTCATATTTCCTTATATTGTCAATGGAACTTCTCCTTCAATACAAACATTCACAGTATATCCAGGTACTGTAAAACTGACAACACACAGTTATACCATTATTGCTGGCGAAAAGGGTATTTACATAAATGGTATATACATACTAAAAATTTAAGGCAAGATAATTACAGAGGGGAATCTACTGTATTGTTGTACAGGTGCCTGATTTAGTTAATGAAATATTAAAACAAAAACACGCTGTTGATAAGTTTCTGAAAGTTTATATACGAGAAAATAAATTCCGATGGCATTTGTACGCGGCACTAGTGGTCAGAGCAGGAAGTATCGAAGTCGGTGTTATTGTTTTACTATTCTTTGTTATTTTTCTTAAATTTCGCATTTTCATTTTAGTGCATTTTCTAGCAAATATACCAAAGATTATACCTTCACAGTGCTTTGAAACTACAGGGTGACCAATCTAGGACCATGATAAAATTCAAAATTTCCGGTTTTCAAGGCTAACTTTCCAAAAATTCAAGGTTACAAGCAGATGTTTTCTCTATTTCAAGCTTGTGTATTACCGTCTCTCACCACCCCTGACCCCTCCCTCAAATACAGTATATTAACAATATAAAGGGTCTAATTCCATTCAATATAACGGTATATATATTTAAAATATTTAATTTAAGGTGCAGAGTTTACATTTGCCATTTCACATACTCAGACTCGAAATACATCTACAAATACAAGTCACAAATGTTATGGGATATACAGATCTATGAAAAATTGTTAATTATACATGAATTTCAAACTCAAATTTACCTAATCAAATTCAAGATATCTTATTTTGCAATAAATTTTCGTCTGTCAGATAGATGTTCAACAAAGTAAATGGATTGAGAGAATACCATTTTATTTTCCTTCCTCCATAAAAATAAAAGCTAAACTGTGAAATACAGGGTGGTCCATATTGATGGGACACATTTCAAATGTACATTTCTAGGAATGAAACAAGCCATTTATTATGCACCATGTGAAATACGGAGCCAAGCTACGGGAGTTTACTGCACTGTTCATCGTTTGAATTTAACATCCCGTAGATGGGCACCACCTTCAGGAGAATTTTCTGGGCTTTCGAAGTCATACTGTCCATACTGTGGTGCAGCAAATCGGTCGGAATGAGCTCTATCTCCCTCCAGATGTTTCCCTTGAGTTGAGCAGCTGTTTGGGGTCTTGTGGTGTACACGTCCTTTAGTTAATCCTGCAGGAGTGGCATTATATATGGTCATCTGCATGACCAATTGATATGGCTGAATCTGGAAATGAGGTGATCGGGGAAATTGTCTTGAAGGGTTCTCACTGCCACTAATCATGTATGAATAGTGACACCATTTTGTTGCATTCACATTAAATGTGAATACAAATTTTTTGTAGGACCCAGCCTCATTTAGGGAACGAAAAACGTGATTAACGTTGTGGTGCTCAGAAGTAACTGTTACGGTTGGGGTATTGATCGGCTGTATTCGCCAGGCATTCACTACGAGATGTTCGAGGTCATCCAGGTGAACGTTACCAGTCGGCATTGGCTGCTTCATGGATGTTTTTCACAGCACGCAGGATTACTTCCCGAGATGGTTCTTTGTGCTTCTCGATTTTTTTCTCAATCGCATTTGTGATGCAATGATGAAGCTTCCAATAGTGAGGAACGATTTCCCATTTAATGCAATTTCAACCGGAGTCCACAGCACCATAATTCATTAGAACAATATAATGTAAATTGAATTAATATAAACTCCCAAGCTCAGGCTTCCAAATACTATGCAGTAGAAAAACATTAAAATATTCATAATGTCTGAAAATACAAAGTAAAATGTGACACATCAATATGGACCACCCTGTACTTGCCTCAGGGCATTTATAAATATATATAAACTCAATTGCATTTGGATTAATAAAAGTTGCATCTTTCATGTCTACGGAGCCAAAAATTCACGTATAATTCCCCGTGAGTAGCCACCCTGAACTAGTGTTTTAAATTGTATGTCACATGGCCTACCTGTTCATGAGAGTGATATGTTGGAACTGATATTTGATGTTATTTTTCCAATATTTCCCGGTTGACAAATACTGAATGTTACAGTTCCTGTGTGGCAGTAGATAAGCACTCGAACTCCTGTCAGAACCTCGCCACTTTGCTCTGTGATGCAAAGTGTTTCGATAGAAGTTGAAAAATCGTGGGAAACACATGTACCCATCGGAATTATTCAATGTATAACACGTATTATACTTTTCTCTTAGTTAAAATGTTGGAAAACGTGCACATTCTACACGTACAAACACCTAAAAAACACAAGTGTGTTGGATTTCACAGTATCTTTACTATATTAAAATATTTACCTATTTATTATTATTATTATTATTTTATTTCATAATGTTGGACATGAACTTTACTCAGTGCCAGATTAACAATCATCTATCATGAGTTTCAATGGACAGGGCAGGGGGGAGGGGAGATGAATTGCAATGTGAGTGTAGCAGAAAACTGAGGTTCGGAGCATGCAATTGTCAAATGTTCATAACGTTTACGAATGCATATATCTGTTTGACTTTGTCGTAATATTATTCAACAGATATATCCCTATATATATATGGACGCAGTGGCTCAGTCAGTAACGCATCTGACTACCATGCTAAAGGTCCCGGGTTCGATCCCCGGCCGGTTCAAATCCGGGAACTTTTCTAACGTTGGAAGCAGCCCCAGTGCCCACCCAGCGTCGAATGACATGGGTACCTGGGGGAAACCATGGGGGGTAAAGGCCATCAGGGGCGTGATGCTGATCACATCACCCCCACTCACGACCGGATCAAGAAAGTGTAGGGCGTTACCCCCACACCCCCTATACACCTTCATGGCATGGTGCTAAGCACAGGGGAGCACTTTACCTTTACCTTTTTATATCCAGATTTGTTGGATTCTTCTTGACATCGAGTAATAGTTCAATGTCATTGTAACCATATGTAAACCTGTGCAAAACCAGTATTATGCCTGGGGGGGGGAGGTAAAAGAAAACCTTCATACGCATTGCTACATTAACCCTTAAAACCCCAAGCTTAGAGAAATGACCAAGGTGGATCCACAGGACCACTTATCCCATTTCTAATGTTTAGAGATCAAATTTCCTTTATTTATGTATTATTAAGTGAGCCAAGAGAGTGATAAAATTCTAGTGGCATAGTGAAGCAGTGTAAGGGTTCAGTTTATGAATGCCATTTTTGTTGGATGTTGCATCTGACAAACATCGTAAACGACAAAAAAAAGACATACTGGGACATCAAATTAATAAGAGTACATAGCATGTGATTTTTGTGGGATGTCGCAGATAACAAATTTACTTATTTATTGATCATAAGATTCTAAATACGGAAGGAACTAACAACTGAAAACAACAAGAAAAATAATAACATGAACTAATATTACATGTGATGAAGTGACATATATTTTTACTCAACAGCCTTCTAAAAAGTGCCTGATTGGTTCATTAAGTTATTGAATTAGCTGGGCAGTCTGTGGAACAGGGAAGAAATGTCAAACTGATATGACCGACAAAAATCGCATGCATAAAAAGTTTGTTCAATGAACTGTGGTACCACACCCGAGAAACTAGAATGTAACTATCCCATTGAAAGTCAATGAATCAAGACTACCTAGAACTGTCTGTGACTGTACAAGTCTCTGTTTATGCATGCGATTTTTTCAGATGTCGCAGTCTGAAGATATCAAACAAACATTAATTTCATAAGAGTGCCATGCATGCAATTTTTGTCGCATCTTGTAGTGAGATATTGTGTCGAAGTTCGACATTAGTCAACAGGCGATATAGCAAAAAAATTGCATGCATCAATGAAACCTAAATGTTTGTCCGACAAGTGCTGTACCATGACATTCGACAAATTACATGGTTGCATAATGTCCTTATTTGTCTCCATGTTTTTTCAGAATGTCTGAAAAAATGCCGTACTACGAGGTCCGACAACTATCGGATGGCCCCACAGTGGTGGTGCACCCCCTTCCTTGCCCACCATTTGTTGACAGCTCTGTCCCCTTACTCCTCCCATACAGACAAGAGAAAAAATATAATTCAATGCATTTTCCATCTAATATTTATATTTCGAGGCTTATCAAATTTTTCCACCCTCCGGGAATTTCTCTCTTCCCACCTCCCATGGTGGCTGCAGTGGCTCAGTCAGGGCTGGATCCTGTGGTCGAGTGGTTAGCTCATAGCGCTGCAAAGCTAGGGGTCCCGGGTTCAGATCCTGCTAGGGCTTGGATGTTTGTGTTTGTCCGAATAATGAGAACCAACGTGAATACAGTGAAAATTTGACATGTGTGAAAGATTGTGAAAATGTGTGAATGACGAGGGATACTGCCGAATAGGGGTACTCCTTTATTGAAAAAAAAAAAAGTTGGTAACGCGTCTGGCTACCATGCTAAACATCCCGGGTTTGATCCTCGGCCGGTTAAAATCCAGGAACTTTTCTAACGTTGGAAGTGGCCACAGCGCCCACCCAGCATCGAATGACATGGGTACCTGGGGAAAACCTGGGGGGTAAAGGCAGTCAGGGGTGTGATGCTGATCACACCACCCCCACTCACGACCGGATCAAGAAAGTGTGGGGCGTTACCCCCACACCCCCTATACGCCTTCATGGTGTGGTGCCAAGCACAGGGGAGCACTTTACCTTTTTTTATCTTCACCTCCCATCACCGGTTTCTGGCACTATGGTTGTGTTGCACATTAAAGGTTAAAAGGGATCTAAAAGTTGAGGACCGAGACTTGGCAACAAGATTTCCTAAGAATTCCTGGTCCCATGCAGCGCTTCATAACATCTTTCATAGAAAATGCCTGGGACATTCATTCCATCGAAAAAAAAACATGACATTTCCCTCCCTAATAACGATAGAGTACAGATAAATCTGCCCCATCCCTAATGTGTATAAACTAAACTAAACTTCTTGGTACAACAGCCTATTAAGCCAACTCGCTTTTGGTAGGGTGGTGCATAATCAGTGCATCAAGTCCCATCTCTGCTGACAAATTACTAACAATCTTCCACTCTTTTGTACATGATCAACAGAGCTATGCAGCTTCCACTGTCATAAATAACTTTGTTTCTGCAACACTGAAATACACAATAGTTGCTATCTATTGAAAAGAATTTCACATACCTAAATTAGTCCATGCTGTGGGGTGATTACCATCCAATATTAATGCATACATGTAGGCCAGCAGTGCATCGATAGGATCATTATGCAGCTGATCCAGAACTCTGTAACATCAACAAAATGCTTTCACACAATGTATTAACATAACACTGCAAATACCACAATACACATTAAGTTAAAAATAATTAATTAAGGCACTGAAAGATATGAATATGTGTGTGTCACATTCTAATTCTTACTAAAGTACTTGTTCATTGCTTGAATGATTCCACTCACAAGGTGAAGAGTGAAAGATTTAATGCTTTGAACGTAACATACATAGATACAAAATTGGTGAAGTGTCATATTTTCAAGGATTATTAGAACTAGACTCCACAGTGCAACAGCCCTTTAAGGTCCCTTTAAGGTCCAAGCCCTGGCAGAGCAGTTTCTATTTTATTTATTTATTTTTATTGGGTGACATGTGGTCAGTGCATAGAATCCATATCTGTCTTTTGTGACCGGAGCCTGCTACTTCTTCTTTTCAAGCAGCTCCCCCCCCCCTTCCCCCAAATGGTCCTCACGATGCTGGCTCAATGCCAAAATTTTGGTAGCTCCCATCAGGAATCAAACCTATTTGTACCAAAGGCAAGAGCACCATGTGGCCACATGGGAGCCCATACCAACGATCATTTTTACATTTTCTTCTCTTTACTTGTCTAGGATCTTTCTCCATATTACATTTTAATATTTAAATTTTATTCTGGAGTTTAATTTATTCCATGTTGTATATATACAGTGATATCTGCTGGGTGATCTAATTCTAATTATGCTTTGCTCACAGGCCGTTGCTCAAACTATTTCTTATGAATTTGAACAAGTGTTCTCGGGTTACCAGCCAGGTTAAATCAGGATTACTTTCCAATGTTTCAAGTGAAACATTGTGAAAGCATACATTGCACTCATCATCAGGAATGAGAGCAATGAATGAGGTCGAAATGTTGGAAGCTAACACCAATTTAACCTGGCTAGTAACCCAAGAACACTTGTTTGAATCACGTCGCCAGAAAAGCTACAATTTCTATTATTTCTTATGAAGTAAGTTTGATTTTAATCTTGCATTAGTTTGCATTAAATTTTGCGTTTTCACTCTTGTTTTAACATTAGGTGAAGATGCATCATGATTCTATTATTGTATTACCAGAATCTCTGTAGTGACTGTCATTTGTCACATGCTTATTACTAGACCTAGGATTTGTATGTAATTAAATATTCTATTCCTTTCTAGATACATACTTGAACATGAAAATGTCAACGAATTATGTAACTGGCATCACTTTGCATAAGTTTCATGTTACATATTTTTACACATTTGCCAGGATATTACATATTTTACATATTTGCTAATTTACTTCAGGTACTCACGTTTTCCGTGAAGCTGTTTTAGGTAATTTCCTATTAATTTCGGTAGCCACTGCCACCATCCCCATTGAGCAGAAACGTGCCAAACAATGACACAACAAATTCCAATGAGGGTGGTGGCAGTGGCTACTGAAATTAATAGAAAATTACCTAAAACAGCTTCACGGAAAACATGAGTACCTGAACTATATATTATTGCGTCTCTCATTCCCATAGTATGAATGCTAATTTACTTTACATAAAACAACATATTTTGGCATCTTTTTCCTATCTTGATCCTTTTCCCTATATTTTCGATCTCTGAAACATGATGAAGAAAATTTGTATCGCATGTGATGTCATATTTTCTAATCAATGAGATGCATAGTGCTTACGGTCACCTAAAATTGACTGCCAAGTCGAAACACAGGCTGAAAAAAAAACAAAAAACGAACTGTTATTTATCAAAAGATGCTGGAGTTTCAATCCCCTCCCCTTTCTGGTTACATATTCTCGTTTTGCTTTTAGGTTTAGGCAAAGCACCTAGAAACTTGGCATCACTGGACAAGAAAGCTACTTTCCTGTATGTAGTGAGTTACACAATATGTTCCCTTATACAAAAAAGTACAGAAGTAGCTATGTATTTTCATTTGATTGTTATATCTGTAGAGTAGACGCTTATTTTTACAATTTGTTTTGAAAGTTACAAAGAGCTCTTGTACATATTTACATATTCTACAATAATTTGCAATGTGTAAAGTAATTAATAGTTGACAAAATTGGTTTCTGAAATATGTGCATGTTGCTGTGCTTTTTTGAGTATATAAATTTGATACAAATTTTAATGTGAACAACTTATGTCTTTAAAATTTAAAATGTTCAAATAAAATAAATATCTAGCAGAATTCTTGAAATTGCTTGGATACTCGATTATTATTAATATTACATATTCTATGATACTACAGTCCGGCAGAATTAACTTGAGAGAAATGGCCGCTCTGTGAGTGATGCAACTGCACTCGAATTGGCTAGAGCGGGGGACTTCCCGCTGTAACGGACCAATGGAAACTCTGATGTTCAGGCATGTGAAATGTTACCAACTGTTGAAAGGACTCATGTGCAGTGACTGGTGAAGCAAGTGAAGCGGCAGTGCATAGAGCCTTGGTGTTTTCAAATTACGGATTAAAGGTAAAGAATAAACTGTTTTTCCATTTATTGTGTAAGATAGAATACTTATAATGCTTATAATTTTCTTAGCATGTCCTCTTAATACAGTTTTATTTCCGTTACACAATGTACAATTTTTCAAATCTCCCATCTCCTGTTGTCAGCTGATTGCCCTTGATTCGCGTGAGAGTCAAGCATTCACTGTAGGTTGGTACTCCTGCAGCAGCGCCGGCAGCCATTTGTCTCAAGTTAATTATACCTGACTGTACATGTTTAGCTACATATCCTTTTGATAATACATATTTGGGTACATATTTTATCAATTATTGTTACATATTTATGTACATATTTTGTACTTTGATATTACATAAAAGTCTGGGCTCTACTTATTACCTGCACACTGCATTAGTTGATAATCTACATACAGCATTAACATTCCCTGTTACATTCAAAACTCAACCACTAATCCTCCCAACAGACATGGCAAGCTTCATAATAAAAAAATTGGCCAGTGTGCTCCAAAGTATAACTTAATTTCTTTATATTTTTGGTATTTTAAGTGTCTTTTTCTACTTAATGAGTTAATCTTCATTAAAAGGATGAATGCGGAACTGATGAAATGGATGACAGGACAAGCACCTGCCAAACAACATCCAAACATGGACTTCTAGCTTCGTAGACCATTACGCTGACCATTCTGTGATAGAGGCGGGCCCCAACATAACACTCCTTAGAATGAGTTATTCTCTGAGAGGAAATATGTCACTACTAACTTAAGACTGTCAAACCTAAACTGTTGAACAACAAAACAAGTAAATTGGCCATAGTCTGTAGAAGCAACCAGTCAATGCAGCAACTAAAACTACAGAAAATAAAACTTACTTTGGAAATAATTAAAAAAGCACTACTATTCTTGGAAAGGGAATATAAGTATGGTGCAACTTACATCATTTCTTCTTGTTTATGGTTGTTATGAGCATTTAAACACATTTTTGATGTAATGTTTTGGGAAAACACATGCTCCTATCATAAGAAGAACATGCCTTCTGGGAGATGACATGCTTGCTTCTTATCCCAAAACTTTACATAAAAAAAATGTGTTTAAACAACTGCAAACTAGAAGAATTCTACAATGCAAGTAATGAATGCATACAAAATGAACTTACATGATTGTATGTTTAACTGCATTCAGCTAACTAAAATCAATTTTGAATGTTGCAAATAAGTTACTAAGGTTCATTTTTAATTTACAGGTTAATAATATTCAGAGTTCTATCAAAATATTCAATTAGGTAGTCACACTCTCCATTGTTTCAAAGCCAATGAGAGACTGGTCCTGATATGCAATATTGATTGATTGATTGACTTTGTTAATTTCAATCACTTTTCTGCCACTTTTGGCTAATTGTAATGATATGGATGAGTGATATGATGAGATTGATTGATTGAGTTGGTGTTTTAAGTCCTCTTTATGCACAGTAAGGCTAATCGGGACTGGACCTACAGTTTAAAGTGGGATCCGAACCACTATGTGCCTCCACCAGGTATCAAACCCAGGACCCCTTGATTGTAAGGAGACGATGCTACCACTGCATCATCGGGGAAGCCCCAAAATGAGATTGATGAAAAGAATGCCCAGACTAGGATTCGAATGTGGGACCCTTGGCATGGACCACTCGCCATGGAGGTCAGCTTCCACTTCAAACCAACCTTTCAACATATACCATAATTTATTTACCTTGAATAGAGAAAATGTTGTCACACAATTCCAAATGTAATGATATACATTCCTGCAATAAAATGTATCCAAAATCACATTCACTTCCATGGATGCTGCAAGATCTTTTTTAGAAGTAAGAAGAAAACTTTTCCTTGACTTGCTCTGACATTACTTCCATCCAGTAATTCCATTAAATCCTTTTCCATTGACAATCTTAGAACCTTAGAATATACAAGCTAAAACAAACTATTAATAACAACAATAAAGATGAGGATTTGTCCTTACCCTATAGAGCACCAGGTGCTCACATTTTCTTCACAGTTCTCTAAAACAAATCCTTCATGGTCTTCCCCTACATTTGTACACCAACGACCAAGAAAGTAAAAGGACTGGTCAGCTTCTGTAGACATATTGAGAAAGTGGATAACTACTTCTTCCCTGCGGAGTTTATCTCCCCGAGACTCACCAGAAAGATACAGCGATCCTGGAATGAATAACTATATATAGAAAATCTTCAATCAACTTACTAACATTATACTGCAATAAATTATCACAAGGGAACAGATTTATGTGCAAATACAATACTTATGTATGAAGCTGAAATCAGTCTTACTTCAAATTATCTCTGTGCATCATGGCATGTAGACTTGAAAAATTCATTTTTTTTCATATTTGTATATATATATATATTAGGCTTTGGCTCATATTTTGCATATTTTAGTTATTTTCACATATTACGAGGCACATCCAGAAAGTAAGTTTCCCTATTTTTTTCCCCGTGAAAGTAAACATAATGAGCCGTGTAAATTGCGCATGCGCAGCAGGGCTAAAACGTATCAATCATATGCCAGGCGGACAGATCCCGCCCGGCGCCAGTAGCGAGGCAGCAGTGGTCCGAAGTGGAAGCTCGTATTCCTTCTCCCGCCGCATGCGAGGTTCGGTTGGTGATAAAGTTCCTGAATGCACAAAGCATTGCGCCAATTGACATTCATCGTCAGCTCTGTGAGGTCTATGGGCCGAACATTATGAGTAAGCAGATGGTGCATCGCTGGTGTCGGCAGTTTTCGGAAGGTCGTCAAAGTGTCCATGATGAAGAGCGCAGTGGGCGTCCGTCCCTCATCACTGATGATCTGGTTGAGCTGGTGCGGCAGCGCATCGTAGAGAACCGTCACTTCACGATTACGGAGTTGAGTAGCCTTTTTCCGCAGATATCGCGATCCGTGTTGCATGAGATTGTCACGCAGCACCTGCTGTTCAAAAAATTGTGTGCCAGGTGGGTGCCGAAAAACCTGACACCCGAACACAAAATGAAATGTTCTGGAGCAGCACTGACATTCCTGCAATGGTACCATGATGACGGCGATGATTTCCTCGACAGGATCGTCACGGGCGATGAGACGTGGATTTCGCACTTCACCCCGGAAACCAAGCAGCAGTCAATGCATTGGCGGCATAATGGATCTCCGGTCAAGAAGAAATTCAAACAGACGCTGTCGGTACAGAAAGTGATGTGCACCGTGTTTTGGGACAGGAAGGGCATTTTGCTAATTGACTTCCTCCCCAGAGGTGAAACGGTGAACGCTGACCATTACTGTGAAACACTAAGGAAATTGCGCGTGCCATTCAAAACAAGAGGCGCGGCATGCTTACTGCAGGTGTTGTGCTCCTCCATGACAATGCTCGTCCACATACGGCTCGG
The DNA here is from genome assembly GCF_977018435.1 of Lepisma saccharinum. Classification (NCBI taxonomy): domain Eukaryota; kingdom Metazoa; phylum Arthropoda; class Insecta; order Zygentoma; family Lepismatidae; genus Lepisma; species Lepisma saccharinum. The sequence goes on along the minus strand of NC_139230.1, from coordinate 25,455,033 downwards.
CGCACAGCAGCTGTTTTGATGGAATTTGGCTGGGAGTTGTTTGATCATCCACCTTACAGTCCTGATCTGGCTCCCAGCGATTTTCACGTTTTCTTGCACCTCAAGAAATTCCTGTCCTCCGGTGAGCGTTTTGGCAACGACGAAGAGCTGAAGACGTCTGTCATACGCTGGTTCCATTCACAGGCGGCAGAGTTCTACGACAGTGGGATTCAAAAGTTGATACCATGATACGACAAGTGTTTCAATTCTGGTGGTTGCTATGTTGAAAAATAGCTGAACCTTTGCTGTATCTGTTGCCAATAAATGGTTTCCTGAAACTGTGTTTTTTGTTTTTTTTAAAAAATAGGGAAACTTACTTTCTGGATGCGCCTCGTATTTCCATATTTCAGAACATTTCTCAATATATAATCCATATTCGTGCAATAACTACATGTCCCCATGTGACCAAAGGAGTTGGGTGAATTTCTTGCAATAACTGGCAAATTTTAAATACACTCCCATTACTTCTTGGGATATTGAACACAGGTTTAGTCAATATAAATCCATCTTAAGAGACAACATAGGGAAAATCAAATTCGAACACTTACAACAAAATTTTGTTATTCATTGTTTGGAAACGGAAAATGAAAAAACATTTTGTGTTGGTTTACAATTAATGTCAGTGTAAGTGTGCTGTATTTTATGTAGCTCATGTAGTGTTTTGTATTATTAAAAAGGTAAATTTTTAAATTTTAAGTCCATATTTAACTCCATATTTTGGTGAAAATAACTAAAATGTACTTACATATTCAGCACATTTTTACTACAGCTCACTGCTCAGGAGATGATCCCCAATGGAAATGGAGTGACGTAGTGACAGGCAACTCCACTATTAGGGTTAGGGGAGTGCACTCTGAGTGAGAAAAACATGTGGGTTTGCTGTAACTGGTGCAGCAATGCAATTTGTTTAGGGATACCAGACATCCTCTTTTTTACCCGGACAAAACCTCTTTTTTGGGTCCTAAAAATGGTCCAGGTGGGTTTTCAGGAAAATTTGGATATATCCTCTTTTCTGGGATAAAGACAACTGCTTAACTTCAACAGTAACAAAATGTTATTTGTAAATATTTGTAAATAATTGTTTCAGTTTTCAATTTCCAAGTAAAGAAATACAACACTCTCAGTTGCAAGTGCAAAGACAAGAAATTTTTCTTCCAACAAAGAAAAAATGTTGAACTCTTTTGTTGTCGCCGCTTGCAGTGTGAGGTGTTGATTTCAAAGCATTTGCAACATCTACCGTGGCTCATGGTGAGCATCAAGTTTCTAACAATAGGTAATAATATGTGATACATCGTGGCTTGCTTTGATTTGAGTTTTGAGACAGAATTCAGAAATAAACAGAAACTGCTCTACTCTAAGTTGTTACATGGTAGTGGAGAAGTGAAGTTTTGTTGATCAGTGATCTGAACCATTCCGAAATGCAAATGTGGTTTTATTGACGACTTACAAAAAGAGTTTCCTGAAACAACTCTGAGGCAAAATGTCTTCTAAAGTAAGAGACCAAGCTGTACAACCATATAATATTATGGGCACGGCATAGTGAATAAATATTATAATATTCAGACATTTGCCTATAATGAGGCCTATTATTAGTTATACGGAAATGGTGTAAAATTGTTTTACAGGGGTGTGTGATCTATAAGCTCATCAAAACACCAGTAAGCACAAAACGTGTGTTAGAAGTGCTGCATCTTCATCAAAAGTTAACTTTTTGCAATCTAAAAATGTCCTCCTTTTTAAAGTTTGTCATCTGGTAACACTAAAGTGGTTGCCGTATATTATTTTTTAAATTCTTTGAAATACAGTGTATATAATACACAGGATAAGAAATACAAAAGTATTGTGGACACTGAAAAAAATCAGCAACCTATTGCTGCACACACACACACACTGTGTGTGATTGACGCAAATCACCTACGCACTTCCAAAAGGACACTAGACCGAAGCAAAACACTTTCTGCTTCCCCTAAAATCTGCAAATGGACAGGTCCTTACCTTTACCCATGCACCCTATCTCCCCTCATTTGGGAATCCTCTCGTAAGCTGACTATTGTACATATTAATCCATTCCCTGATTATCACCAATCACAACTGGCAGAGTCAAAAAGTGATACTGGCTTGATATTCAGCACTTTTACCTGCAAATGCTAATTGCATACCTATGCTGACAACCTCCCGTGGAAGTTGGAATTTATGTGGTTGTTCCCTGGCACATTATCTGGTGTCTTAATCAGCACTAACAGTAAATGATTGTTAAACTTGTACATTTATCATCAACCATAACTTCCCACATTGAAGTGTTTATGCATATAAACAGGTTAATTACAAAAAAATGGGAAACAGGAAATGCTCACCAGCAGGATGCCTACCAAAATAACAAATCCAAAATTCTTGACCTTTCCCCCCTTTTTCATAATGTTTATTTAATCGCACCCTACTGAGGTATAGTTGGAAATTAAGAAAATAGATATTTTCATTCAATGAAAAACCCTTGGTTAAGATGAAAACTGAAGCTGTACTTCAACAAGAGATTTAGATTTGCTTCAATTATCAATACATGTAAAAATTAATACATCAGACTTCATCCTGGATGGGAATTGGTCATGTTACTTTTAATATTTTTACAAAACTTTTACAAATACAAGAATGTAATTCTTAAGCAAAAAAGTAAAAAAAATCTTAACCACAACTCAATGCAATTTTATCAAATCTCAGTACAGGTATATTACAATGTAAATTCACTATACTGTAAAAAATAGCAAAAATGCTTGACCTCAAGCATAATTTCTTGACTTTATGTTGACTTTCTTGACCCACCAGTTGATTTCTTGACTTTCTTGACACTCTTGACTGGTAGACACCCCGATCAGGCACTGGAACACATTTGAAGGATATAGTAGCACTCATGGCTATGTATAGGATCTCTACCAGAGTTTACAGAGGTGTCAGTTGGCTAGGGTAATGGGTGGATGACTGCTACCTGGAAGCCATTACAGAAAGTGGTATGTGGCTTTTGTGTGAATGACGACAGTGAAATCTAGGTTCTGGGTTTAAGAGCACAGTTGATTCTTAGGTTAGGAGTTCTGGTAAAATCCACCACGGATGTTGCAGGCAAGAATGTGAATTAGGTTGTAGGTTCTTTTTGGATAGATTGATTGATTTGGTGTTTTAAGTCCACTTTATGCACAGGAAGGCTAATCGGGACTGATCCTACAGTTTAAAGTGGGATCCGAACCACTTGTGCCTCCACCAGGTATCGAACCCGGTACCCTTTGATTGCAAGGCGACGATGCTCCCACTGCGCCATCGGGGAAGCCCTTGGATAGAGGATTGAGTTGTCTGTGTAAATCTTGAGAGTATGAGATATATGTGATGCAAAATAAGTCTATGGCATCACAAACTATTAATACCTCAAACAGTAAAGCATATGAAGATTTACTTTGAAACATGTAATTTTTCACACTTTGGAATATTGTAGAATCTCTTCAAAGGCAGAGACATTTTCAGCAGGTCTTTGCTGATGCATGTAAAGTACAAGTTACAATATGTCACACTGCGCCATGTTGCAAAATTCAAACAGGTAAAATGCATATCAAATGTCTGGAAATATTACATATATTATTTAGTGAGCAGACAGTACAGTGGGATCCACGAGTATAACTGTCCATCACCATGTTCATGCACTTTATTTGACCCAATAAGAACTTCAAGAATTAAAACTCAAAACAAGCTGTTGACAATTTCTGCACCAGCAGACATAAAACTCCACATAGGATGTAAGAGAAAAAATAGTAAAAATAGTCATGGACAATTTGCATGGTAATCCTCATGGATCCCACTGTACATATGCAACAGTTATTTGATATTAATCTTCTGTGGTATGTAATATGAAGGAAATGGTCATTACATTTTTCTTGGATTTTTCTTGGTAAAGAATTTAAGTGAAAATGTAAAGTCCAGGAACATTTTTTAAATGTGTTACCATTGATTAAGGAGTACACCAACTATCAGATGTTTGGATAGATACTCTCAGCATTGAAAGTGGTTGTATTTAAGCATAAGAAAAAGGCATTTTCAATGACAATTTCCACTACTGGGTTGTATGAATAAACATATGAAAAAATATTTTATTGTTTACCGGAAATGGTTTGTTTGAACTAAAAAAACAATCCGTGATGCATGATGTTTGCAGAGGGTTCTTCAGAAAAACAGAATTATTATAAGGCAATATGGCATGTGCTTTCATCAAGATAATTCATCAGAGTAATGCCCAAATAGAGAGAAGCACAAATGTTTCAGGTGACAAACTGGAGTGTATTGTTAATTGTTGAATCTCTCCTGAATGCCTCAAGAACAATTTTTTAAATAATCATAAGTAGGGATGTGGCAAAGCCAATAAATGAAAATTGGCCAAAATTGATGTATTGGAATTTGTATTGGCATCAGTAAAAATTTGATAACTAAACCAGTACTGATACTTTATTCTACCAATACATTCTATCAGAACGTTTTGTGTTATCCAGCAAAGCGGAACCATTCTGCCAGCAATCAAGTGCGATTGATCTCGAAATGTGCCTCGTTTTTGTACAGAAACCTTAATATTTTATAAGTTCCAAGATATTAATTTTTATTTAAACCTGTTGAACGTTGTACAAAAGAGACACTTTCCCAACATGGTCAAATTGACTTATCAACTTGTATTTGCTCTGTAGTGAGTAGTCTGTGAAGAATGCTCTCCAAAAAGGTTGTCATGTACCAAGAATGTTGCACTGTAAATTCCGTTGTGGTCGGTCATGTTGGACATCTGTACTGAGGTTCAACAAAACCATTATGGAATTTTAAATACCCTACTGAAAATGCACTTGGCATTAGTGTATATACCACAGTCTCAGCATATGGGAGCCATAGATAGAGCATCTGACTGCCACATGGGAGACCTGGGTTTAATTCCCAAGGTGGATGATCTAAGGTTGGAATTTTTCTGACCTTGTCTCCACATTAATTGGCTCTGGGGCTAACCCAGCCTCAAATGCAAGTTGGAGCATGGTGCTGATCACATCACCTCCAAAATAGCCAAGATCGAAAATATGTGGGGCCCTGCCCCCACATCCCCTAAATGTGCCTTCATGACATGGTGCATGCATGGAATAACTTACAGCCTCGGCATTTAAGGGTTAATACATGATTAGTTAGCATTCAGTTACTGATAATAGCTGACACTTTTCCAGAGTCTAAGTACCTCACGGGTTCCACAAAACATCAGCAACATTTTTGTAGAATATAAATATTCCTTCTGAAAATTATCCAAAATATTTATTTTCAGTTAATTCTGTGTAAACACTGTGACCTAAGCAGATTTCTTCATTAAAAATGACAGTTATTTAAATGTTTTCATCTCGTCATGTGCGACCCTATGACTAACTTTAAGCAAAACTGGTTAATTTGACATGGTACAATTACAAAGGAATACTTGTATATATTTAGATATTCTAATCAACTTTAATTTATTACAGTGTTCAAATATCAGTATCAAGGTAAGACTGAACTGGAAACGTCATCAGTATTGTTATTGGCTCAAAGTGACATTGCCTCAGGTTTAATCACCACATTTAATGACAGAACTCAATGTTTGCTCACAGTGGCAGTGGCATAGCAACATATCGCGAGGCCCTGGGTGAGATTAAAATGCGAGGAACCCTTCCGTTTTCTAAACTTGAAACACAGTGTTTGATACAAAATTCTCCAGTCATACGTTAGCAAAATTTTAACAATAATAATAATAATAAACTTATGAAAGTGAAAATATTATCATTTTATTTTACTCACCCTAAAAATGCCGTTCTCTGCTCTTCCTGGAGCTGAATTTGCTCACAATTTCTGAATAGTCCAGAGTTGAGGCGATATCATTCTCTATCGATAGCATGGCGAGTTTTTTAGCTTCCTGAATATGTGACAGTGTTACATGGTCAATAGAACTCCCTTCTAACAAAGGCTGTTCTAATTCAAGCCACTTTAACATGGAGTTGATGTGACTTTCACTGTTTTCATGTTTCGGTAACTGTTCCGATTGTTTTATGATTTCTCCAGCACAAAGACTAATTATCGTAGAATTTTGGAAATCATTGTCACACGAAATTTGAACCTTACTTAAAGAATTGAGCACTGTTTGGACTCGAAAAAGTTATTTATGTTGAAAAAAAACAACTTGAAAATTACCTTACGCACTTCTCATGGTCAAGATATTCTCCAGCGACAAGTGAAAGTAAATATCGTAGAAGTGTGGGAATGAATGTAGAAGTAAATCGGAACCTTAGTAGAATGCATTTAGGGACTTTTTTTAATGCTAAGAGAACCAAACCTGGCCTGCCTAACCTAACAAGAAAGCATATATTGAATAAAACCTTAAGTAATCACTAAAACTCCGCAGTATGTGTTAACAGACATACATCGAAATCGAACCATGAAAAAATTGCATTCATAGCATGATGAAATCGCAATAAAACAAAAGGAACTTGGGCTGAGAATAATCTACATGAAAAACAATAAACGCAATTGTTAGAGACTGTTCAAGTTCTTGCTATTTTTCATTATTCTGTGATAGTAAAAATTGCTAAAATGTCTACTCTGATCATCCTTTGGGTACTGTTCATCACTCAGCAAAGGGCACAATGGACCGTTGCGTACTATTTCGCAGCGTTGTTGATCACTTACAGGTAATATCCATTTACCTGGATCTTTGAAACTTGGTTCCGCTAAGTCTTTGCTTGCTGACGAACAGGAACTCGAATTATCTTCTATAGCAGTAACACAATGTAATTCACTTACACTATGATCTACACATGCACCATCCTCTGAATGTACCGGTTGACACTCATCTTCATGTATTTCATTAACATCACTTGCAACACTTTCCCCTGCATTTGTTTGCAGATATTGCATCAGTGAACCACATGAACTTTTATTCTGTTTTGTTATTTCAGCTTTTCTTTTTCTCTTAGATGCACCAGACAAGAATTTTCTTCCCACATCGCGATCTCTACCCGGCATTACTGTAATATCACTACCGAACACTAAACACGGTGGAGAGTTAATAAAGCGAGCAATGCTAAGAACCGCTGGTTAAAATGCACAACATCCTGTGTGCATTGCTGTGTCTGGCTTCAAGGCTTCAAAATATGTCAGCACTGCATATCTTACAGTTACAACAATCACAATAATGCTTGTGTTTAACAGAACTCCAAAACAAAGAAAATGTTTTGGATTCTTTCCATCTCTTTTGTTGTCGCCGTGCTGCGTAAGGTTTGGATTTCAATGCATTGTGTCATCTACCGCTGTGGGTTGCAAGTTTGTAACAATAAGTAAGACTATTCTTTCGTTTGAGTTTCAGATAAATATATAGCACACTGCCGTAAAATCTTTTGTGAATTTAAATTTTTAGTAACCCTATGTGTGTGTGTGTGTGTGTGTGTGTGTTTCAAATTCTTTCATCAAGCTTAAACCAAGCATACCGTCGGAGACAGAAACTGGCCCGTTTTATGTTCAAAGGTTTCCAACACTGCTTCCAAGCGCATAAAATGAATGAATAAGAGACAGAGAACTGATAAAATGGAAAATTCCTTTATTCTTAGTTTGTTTATAGAGACGTGGCTTCTCAAATGCTAAAATGCTACCTTTACTTATGACCTCCTAAATCACAGACATTTAAATAATATACGAAAACATGCAATAAAAATTTTATTCTACTTACCATCTTCAATATGGGTCTCCCTTATCGCACAATGTGAGGACAACCTTGCGTTCTGATGTCACAAGTGGAATACCTATGTTGTTAGGTTAGGTCTGTTAGGTTTTGTTCTCTTAGCATAAATAATTAAGCCTTGAGCCTAACAATGAAAGTATTCCACGGTGACATCAGAACACAAGGTTGTCCTTGCACTGTGCAATTCGATACCCGGGAGGAACATAGTGGTTCGGATCCCACTTTAAACTGTAGGTCCAGTCCCAATTAGCCTTACTATGCATCAAGTGGACTTAAAACACCAACTCAACAATTGCATTGTGCAACAAAATCATCAATAAGTATGACACTTGGGCACTTTAATTTTGACCTACCTAAGGCAAGTAATCCAGATGCTGCTTCCATCACGGAAGTGGACCTCGTATGTTCAGACCTGCACAGAACCGATGAATAGTGTTAGTTCTGTAATAGTAGCTGGACTCCAATTTCTGATTAATACATATACATTTACACCCTATACCCATATATGACTTCATAGTGTGGTGCAAAGCACAGGGGAACAGTTTAATTTACTTTTTACATATACATAAATATTACCCTAATATACAGTCTTCTTATAATTATTTTTAAATTTATAGTATATTAGTGGAAAATGAATATCTATGTTTGATAATTTTGGAGATAAAAGATGCAAGAATTTTATGGTCTCTAATAACAATTGCAAATTATTATTTTTTCAAAAAAGTACAAAAGCAGCAAAAATAGTTTGTACTTTACTACACTGTTTTATGATCAAAAAATACCAAGACGGGTTGTAGAAAAGAAACGTTACTCATCACTGCAAATGTGTATGATGGGAAGTCTTTCATTAGTGGATATATTATTTATTTAAAATTGGTGGAAGTTTTTTTTTTAAAAAAATGACTTTCTTGTAAAGCATCAAATCAATCACTCCATCAAATCTGATTTTATTCTTTCCACATCATCAAATCTCCTCACTTTTAAAGCAACCAAAAGCTAATGGGAGGCATGCTGGGTGACTGTAGAATGTGACGAACCACAACTATGCTCTCTTCACCTTAAAAAAAAATGAAAATGCAATTTACCTTTATCCAAGTACAATTTCTTTACTGATGTGCCATGTAGGAAAAAAGACTTCCAAGGTTTGATGACTAATATTTATAGCATCAGCATCAAACTGTTGTAATTCAATGACACTGACATTGCACATGCCCCGCCCCCATCTTTCCACAGTTTTACGAGAACAATTGTATGTCAGTAGGCCTGTTAGCTTTGATGGTAGAGAAAAACAGAAAATCATCATAGAAGAAACATAAAATCAAGTTGTTTTACTTATCTGCTTTAGGGTCATTCTATGTCAAATCAATAGAGGTACATATTTTTGGTAAATAAAAAAAGCAAAATTTCGGTACAAAAACAGTGTCAATTCCAGGTTCAAAAGTGGTAAATAAAATAAAATTTTGATTTTAAAATTGTGAACATTATCTAAAATTTGATATAAATACTGCACTTATTACAAAATAAACATAACCCTTCTAATAGCACATTTACCAGAGTATTAAGTTTATTCTTGCATAAAGGGGTCTATTCTTGCTTCTCAAATATTTACAGCAGAATTAATCAATTTTCAGTTAATTGCATAACTCACAGGATTATTCAAACTTCAGAAAGTGTCACTTCAGTAAATAAACTCTAAATTTCATGTTTAATAGTCTATTTCATATTTTGCTGTTTATTTCGCATCATTTCATGACAAAACAGGGTAGAAAAATGCACATCACACCTTCAAAAAAATAAAAATTAACATTAGAATGTTAGAATGTTCGTCAAAAACAAAATACAAATCAACAAGGTTTCAACCTTACATTTTTCAATCATTTGAAATTTGGAATACTGAAAGGCACCTGAGGTAGAAAAATATGCAAAATCCATATTGTTTGTATTTCCAAAATTAAAGGGGTGCAAAATGTGCGATTTTGACCATTTTTCTCAACATTTTGTTAACTTTAAATTGTAATATTTTGGCAATCACACTACACATAGAAGTGATTCAGATGGCATTGGAAAGGTCTTGAGGGGATCTTTCACATAAAATATTACATACCTAGGTCAGTGTAAAATACAATTTAAGGTGGTGCAAACAAAATTTTGGTAGCTATTTTCTCAAAAAAGGGTATTTTAATTTTCTTTTAAAATGTATGTGTCACACATACACTATTACTCAATAACTGCACAAAATTTTAAAATGGAATGCCAATGGGATCTGGAGTTATGTTAGAAGTGATGATGATAATTACAAGCAAAGTAAACAAGTAAAAAAAAATGTTAACATGTGATGAGCACCCCCCCCCCAACCTTACCCCCTAAGAATCAGGCTGTGGTACATGCTTCACACTGTGCACTGCACATACCACATTCTCGTTTTTTACTTGTTTACTTTGCCTGTACTTATCGTCGTCAATTCTTAATTTACCCAGTACTGTATGGTATTGTGGCGACATACAGTATTCCAGGAAAACATGTGTTATTTTCAGCTATCAATGAGACACATATCAGTGTACAGCCTGAATGGTTCATGTTACATTGAAAATTCAAGCACTTTAGATGTGTAACAACTATGCGTAACAACTTTCCCCTCTTTCAATTTTTTGCTAGGTGCAGAAATCGGACTGGACTTCTGAACCATCCTGTATCTCTAAGAACTGGGAATGGAAATATAAGCTTCATGTATGTTAATTCAAACAATATTTTCTTTAATTTCCGTTGTACTTTTACCTTTGAATTATAGTAATTTGTCTACAAAAATATGTTATCATGTATTACCTAATCTAACCTAAATATAATGTAACTCCGGATCCCATTGGCATCCCAATTTAAAATTTTGTAGTTATTGAGTAATAGTTTATACATGACATAAAAAGTTTTGAAGAAAATTAGACACCCATTTTTGAGAAAATGGCTACCAAAATTTTCTTTGCCAGCACCTTCAATTGTTTTTTCTCCTGACATAGGAATGTAATATATCACGTGAAAGAGCCCTTCAAGACCTTTGCGACACCATCTGAATCACTTCTATGTGTGCTCTGATTGCCAAAATATTGCAATTTAAAGTTAATCGAATGTTGAAAAAAATTGTCAAAATTGCACAATTTGCACCCATCTAATTTCAAAAAAAAAAAAAAAAAAAAAGGATCTGCAACTTCGCATATTTTCCTACTTCAGGTGGCCCTTTCTGTATGATAAACTTCGAAGAATCAAAATATGCAAGATTAAAAACTGCCTTTCGTCAATTGGTTTTACATGGAATGACCCACTGGGAGAAAGAAATCACATAACTAATGGGTAAAATTTATCTACACATGATTCGCATTACTCACCTAAGCTAATTTGTGTAACAATAAATTCCTAATGCTAGATGGAAAATATTCATGGAACTAGTTGATGAAGTATCATTACTTAAGAAATAGAGGATCAGAAAATTGGAAGTACTCATACAGGATACAGGGAAGGAAGAATGTATATATATCAAGGCCTTATCCTAGCTGAATATCATGAAAAGCTAACTGATCCAAAATTCAATCATGAACATTAATGTATAAATATAGAGAACATGCAGTGCATTTTCTAGGCTGAAGTGAAACCATGGGTACAAAGGTGGAGATGGAAGAAAAATCCATGTCACAATTGAAGGGCTCAGGTGTAAAACATGGTAAGTGACATTTTGGTCATTTTGGAGTTACAGTGTGCATCGTGTAGTCCATCGTAAATGGAGTCTAATCGTACTCGAAGTGTTTCATGTAAAGTATGGTAAGTAGCAAAGATGGCGGCGAAATGACTGTTACTGAATTGCAACTTGTCTCAGAAAGTTCGCGAGTATTGAGGCAACAGCAAAGATGAGAACGAGTTAGAAAGTGTATATGATTCCCATAATGACCCGGAATATGTACCACCGACTATGAATGAGGAGAATGAAGAGGTTGTCAATCAAAAATGTGACCAAAACTATGCATAGCCACGTACATTCTATTTCATGTAAAACGTGGCATCTACTGTAGATACCATTGTTTATATGCAGCAGTGCTCATAATGGCAGTTTCGAATTAAATTTTACTCTTGTACCTGGATGTGAACTGTGATCTAGTAGAGAAGCACATACTTTTCTTCTACTAGATATAAATAAATGTAGCCACATAGAAATTTGTTTGATTTTTAATTGGGTATGTGCATTTAAGGCTGCTTTAAGATACCATGCCTTACAAGCAACATCAAAAATGTATTACACTTAAGGAATATGTAATTTGATCTGAATCATATCAATTATTTGGAACAGTTTAGTTTTTTTATAAAATATTTCTTTCATAAATCTGTAATGCACATTTTAAAAGTTATAATATTTTTATGGTGGACCTAATAACGTATTTGTAATTTAATTAACTTTTGTATTTATGATATGTGCAACTTTGATGAAAGCAAATTATTTGATTGTTGATATTGCAAATATGTCTTCTTCTTGGTTCAAAATTATAACTATTTTAATCCATAAGAGCTAAATATCAGTGAAAACTATTAAAAACTTAGCCCTGTGTACATTTAAAATCATTCTTTACAAACATGTCAAGTTAAAGAAAAATACAACAGAAAGTTACAAGGTCATAATTGTGTCTTCATTGATTTACTTTATTTTACTTCGTATCTTGAGTCACTTTTGGCTTATTTGCAAAGATGGAGATGAGTGATGATATGATGAAACTGATGAATAAAAACTCAAAAACATCAATGCCCAGGCCAGGATTTGAGCCCAGGACCTAGCGTCGTAGTGCAAAGAATTCGTTTTAAAAAAAAAATAGTTTTTTTTGGTTTTGGAAAAACAAGTAGCTCAGGATATTGTTTGTTGAATAAAATTATTATTATTATTATTATTATTATTATTATTATTAAAGGCTTTCATTTTTGTGTTACAAATTATTTTTTTGGTTGCTATACAAAGTCTAATGTCAAAATATGAATATTGAACTTACATCACAAGTTAGCTTGAATAAAGCAGTATCTGATCACTCATTTTGATAATATCATTGCATGTAAAGCATGGTATCTACAACAATTCCTTGAACAACCCTCAAACAAATCGCATGTAGCACCACCAAAAAAAATAATTCGGATGAAATATCCTGTTTGTATGATAGTAAACATACAAATGAATCATATTTGCTGTAAATAATTTAGAAATTTGTTTTAATTTGTAAATCAGATTTTTCTGAAACATCAACTTTCAATATCTCAAAACCTGCATTTTGTCACCTTGTTTTACACCCGAACCCTTTAATTTGCTTCACCTCAATAGGTTCATGTTTCATTCAGTGAATTACCTCTCTCCATGTAACTGCCAAATGGATATACTTAGATACAATGATATGATTTACATGTACATAGATGTACATGATTTCATGTACATCTAACTGAAAAAAAAATCATTTTTCAGTTACTAACTGGTATTAAATGGCTAACAGAGAGAGTGTACACCACATACAATACATCTTTCCAGTATCTGGATCCCTGTATGTTTGTTCAATGATCACACAGTCTCCCCATACAAGAACACCACAGCCTTGATATCTATCCCTTTCAGCAATGTTTCTAGATGATAATGTCTCCCTACTTATGCCAAAGTAGTGCATTACTCAATTCATTGTGAAATCCAACATAACAATATGAATACAAATGGAAGGAGAATGAGAAATTTTACTACAATGCATGGAAAAACTTACAATTCCTAATTCCAAATTTACTGTTCTTTGTATGTGTACAGCTCATTTCAAAAAGCCAGTATAACTAACACAGTGACTACATGTAATAAAGTTTTGTACACTCTAAAATATTATTGAAGAAACATGCAAAGAATACAATATAACATACCCGAAGTCCATTTCAGCTTGAGGTTGCAACATTGACTCTCTCTCTCTGTACAATGCTGCTTCTAGCAAAAGACTAAATCCATCACATGAAGTCGTACATGAAATTTGTTCAGCCTCATTCTTATCTTCAGCTTCATCTACATACTTTATGGCAGAAAGCAAGATATCTATGCCTGGACGTGGAGAAATGGATGCTGCATCTTCAGAGTTATCGATATCCACAACCTCTACAAATGGAGAGGCTCTTTGCCTTCCCCTGCCTGGAAAATTAGGAATGAGATCAACTTCTCCAGTTACACACATACATATGGAACTGCTTCAAAGGTACCAGCATTCATTACAGGCACTAGCATACACAGAAGTAGATGGGGGGGCTGACGGGGCTACAGCCCCTCCAAAATTTTGAGAAAACAAAAGTTTTAAAATAAAAGTACTGAAAATCTCGAGAAAAACCAGAACAGTAAATTCAAGCCCCTTTAAAATGATCCAAATTGCAATTTTTGAGAGTGGAAAGTTCTAAATATAGCAAATACCTTGTGTATGATGCATCTAGGAGTGTAAACATTTGAGAAACATTGGGTTCTTATAAGTAACAAAATCACATAAATCCTCCTCTCCATTTCCATGTATATCGTGATATTTTAATGCACACCAAAAAAGCATTCTTACTATTTTAAATCTCTTATTTACTGATTTCAATAAGCAAATATGTAACAATAACAAATCTAATGATAATAATAATAATAATAATACTGCGGGAAACTATTTGGTGGGCTTGGGCTTCACAGGCCAATTGAAGTTGATGACACTGAAAGCAGTTAAGTACCATCCATCCATACAATTGCAGCCCATCCAAAAAAGAAATCCTGTGTACACCAGTGATTACAGGCAGGTTGTTAAAGGTCCAGAAACCCATAAATTCTAATGGGTTCTATTGGGTTCTGCTGCAGGACCAGAACCTTTTTTTTCTCGCACAATTTAAATTCGGTCCAAGTTGCATATTGTTACATTGAAAAAAGGTTCCTGGACCATATTATAATTGTTCCTGAAGAAAAGGTTTCTGGACCGTATTTAAATTGATGTGGAAAAAAAGGTTCCTGGAGCGAATTGAAATTCTTCTGGAAAAAAGGTTCCTGGACCAAATTGAAATTCATCCGGAAAAAAGGTTCCCGGACCGTATTTAAATTGATCCGGAAAAAGGTTACTGGACCTAATTGAAATGCTTTAAATATGAAAAGGTTATACAGTGTCTAGAACTCATTTACGTTTGCTGATTTTCTCTTCCAGTCCGGAATTGAAATTATTTACAATTCTTGGGCCAGGGTTGACCGATTAAAAGTTGCCTTCTAAAAATGTCCGCCTGTACATTTTACATTGGAATGTCACGCTGCTGTTGTAGAAAGCATAGCACAGGGAATAAATAATAACACTGTTGTTCTCTCATGGGCCAGGTTCAAAAACTCCCTCGTTAAAGAGTTACTGTACATAACGCAATGGACTATATTAGCGTGGCATCACATTGAGCTCAAACAAACCCATTACGTGTTGCTCCGGCATCTGATCCAGGAACTGCAGCCAATGCCAATAAGAGCTGCCCAGCAGATATCACAACAGGGACAGGTAGTGTTGCCAGAGATGTTGCGAGAGAATGGGGTTAAATGGAGAGGGGTAATGTAACTGTAGCATTTGTGTTTCGCCCATTTCTACCTTGTACCTTAGATTCTCAAGGCAGCCAGCACCTGGATTATTCTTTCATGCTCACAAGTGGATAATTGTTTATAGTCAGGTCCGTAATCAATCCAAGTTGCGTATTGTTGCATTTCAATGCGGAACTTGGACCCTATTTAAACTGATTTGGGAAAAAAAGTTCCTAGACCATATTGAAATTGAACCTGGAATGAAGGTTTCCAGAACGAATTTAAATTGGTTCAGAAAAAAGGTTCCTGGACCATATTTAAATTGATCCGAAAAAAAGATTCCTGGACCGAATTGAAATACGTTACAGATAAAAAGGTTCTTTGCAGTCCAGAACCCATGTATGATTGCTGATTTTCTCTCCTGGACCAGAATTCAATTTATTTAAAATTCCTGGACCTTTAACAACCCTGATAACAGGTACTGTATGTCCATAATGTAAATGCATGGTGGCTCTGACCAATTCCGGTCAGAATTCTAGTATGAATAATTGTTTGAAGCATATAATACTGACAGTTTGCATTTACAACACATGAAATATGCCACAGTAGAGTTGACAGGTGTGAATAAGTTACCACAAAGTCTAGTTTTGGGTTTCAGACCTCAAAGACTATTTCAGCTTGTAAAATTAACTAGTGAGAGACAGAAAGTACCCTAATAAAGTTTGCAAGATTGCTAATGACTTGTAAGACAAAATTTCAACTCAGCTTATTTGACTAAGGAAGTGGGGAAGTGGTTCGAACATGCATCATTCAGATTGTGAATCTATGGCACTAACCACTCACCTACAGCTACTACTTCATATGGTAGGGTTTACATATAATATAAGGTACTCTGAGTGTTTCATAATGGGTGAAGCATATTTTTATCTTGTATGATGGTTATATTGGCACCAAGCTACTATAACAAGAGATAAAGGAGAGACCAGTCAGCACAACAGAACCGTATAGGCCTCAGGACAGAAACGTCCGCTTAAATGCAGGAAATAACAGTTGATTGATTGATTGATTTAGTTTATTTTACTTCGCGTTTTGTGCCTCTTGGTTAATTTGCAAAGATGGGGATGAGCGATGAAATTGATGAATGGACATTCACAAACAACCAAGTCCGAGCAGGATTTGAACCTGGGACCCTTGGCATCGTAGCACAATGTGCTAACCACTCGGCCACAGGGTCCAGCAGGAAATAACAGTGTCACAAATGTTTTGAAGATCACTGGAATCCTTAACTCAGTTAACAACACAAGTAAGTAAAAAGTAAAGTAAAGTGTTCCCCTGTGCTTAGCACCACGCCATCAAGGCATATAGGGGGTGTGAGGGTAACGCCCCACACTTTCTTGATCCAGTCATGAGTGGGGGTGATGTGATTAGCACCACGCCCCTGACCACCTTTACCCTCCCCCCCCACCAGGTTTCCCCAGGTACCCATGTTATTAGATGCTGGGTGGGCACCAGGGCCGCTTCCAACGTTAGAAACGTTCCCGGATTTGAACCGGCTGGGGATCGAACCCGGGACCTTTAGCATGGTAGTCAGACGCGTTACCAACTGAGCCACCGCGGCCACAAGTGCAATTAACAATTACATATAAATAATTACAAATTGAGATACTGCTGCAAGAAAAGTATTAGTAAAAACACAATATAGCAATGCACATTTTGATAATTCTATTAACAAATTAAAATCCAGCTGGATGTGAAATATTATGGTTTTTTATGGTTTTTATGGGCCGGAGCCAGTGGTGGCAACATGGTGCAGCAGAGGGCGGGTGCCACAGTTCACAGTCAAACGAGTGCACGAAAGAGCCAAATTTGGCTCCAAAAGAGCGAAGTTGGCAACAGTGATCGGTAGCTGCCCCAGCGAGAAAGACTTAGGGGAAATTGTCCCTCCTCACCTTAACATGACAATTTACATTCTCCTAACGTAACTACTCTCATGCAAAACTGTAATTCTCACAATGTATTTGTGCAATGTGCACTTTATCGAGGCTTGAGAGTTACCAAACTTACGCGCAAACCAAAAATTCTTATTCTAGTGGCACAAGCACACTATTGGAGCTTGCATCCTTTCAAACTCTCACACAAAATTGATTCTACTTCCTTCTCTCTCGAAATATTAAGTTTACAATAATCAAGAACAAACTAAAAGAAAAATGCTTGTTGCTCATTGTTTCGATCAGCAAGCATTTTTCTTTCCAGATCCTATAACGAGAAAAACAAAACAACAATAAATACAGCCTGGCTAAAAATGGCAATTGGAACGTAAAAATTTCTTAACTCGCATATGAACGTTGTTGCAATTTCTTTACGCTGCAAAGTGCCACAATGTGATTGATCACTGAATAACGGAGCCAACTGTTGTAGGAAATTGACATTGATAAATCTTTGTGTGTGCTAACAAAAACAAATTAGCATATTTTTTAAGTACAATAAACAAGTTAACTTATTGAAAACATATGGCCGTATGTATTAATACAGTCATACTTGCTCATTTAAAGACTGCTTGAAACTTTTACTTTCTGTTGCGTATGGAAATCTTTCTGGTTCACATTACTTATTTAGACTCAGCTCCAGGAAAGACAATATATGACTCTCCAGGAATTTGAAGTGGGAATAGCATGAGCAATTCCTACAATTTGGTCTTTAAAATGTTTTCATATTTGAATTTTCGCCGACAATGTCATCATTAACTTCCCTGACGTATGGTACACATTAAAAAAAGGTTAAGTAACACTGATAGAAAATTATTTGTTATTTTCATGGTTAAAATAGCAGTTGCTGGAAACCTTCTAACCAATCAATTTGCAGAAATTAGTACCATGCTAAGATAAGGTGTGTAGTACATGTAAATTCTGCCATTGTGTGAGGGCAGCACTGCCAAGTGGCAACAGCTGACTGGCGGGGTAGAGTAATTCATGTCAGACACTTGCTGTACAGAATGTGAGCGGTGCACGATGTTTTGTGTGCAATCCGTGTTTCGAAGTTGGCTGACTGGTGGTAAAGTCGTAGTATTCATGTACTATGTTTGTTTTTTCTTTTGTGAAATAAATCTGTTGTTCAACATATGTGCTTTCTGTGTAGTGTGGTGATAAAATATAAGGCAAAATCAGTCCAAATATATTTCATAGTTATGTATTTGGCATAAAATCTATTCTGGCTACAGTGAATTTTTGTTTCATTAAGTCTACATATACACAGATGGACTAATCATTACTGGACAACCTCAGTTTAAAGTAGAATCTGATATTTGATTCCACGAGATATCAAATTCCCCTCATTACAAAGCAACAGCAAAAAGACAATAGATTTTGTTTAAATCCACTATCCTAAGATTGGCTAGGTAGAATTGGACCCACAGTTAAGAAATGAGATCCTAACCACTGTCAAATACAGGGTGTCTGGCTTAGTCCTTTAACATTACAAAACCTTTAGTTATATTCAACTTCAAATGAAACTTATTGTTTGTATGGGACTGGCAACTGTGGCCATTTGCGAGAATCACCAGTACTTCGAGTTTACATGACGCGCATGCACGTGTAATGCATAAATTCCAAGATGGCGGAGTGGAAGGTTCAGCACAAAGTGTACTGCGTTCTTTCACTGGCAGCAAACAAATCTGTGAAGCTTGTTTAATGTGCTCTTTGGTGTGAATTCAATCTTCAACGTCACGACAATGTTCATTCCTATTTGAGTATTGCTAAGTGGGATAAACAACTAAGAGAAACTGGAAGTGTTGTGTCGGTGCGTGGGAAGTACATGAAGCGGAAGGTATCAGAGGAAAACATTGAAGTGATTTGCACTGCATTCACAAGAAGTCCAAGAAAATCAATAAGACGTGCAAGTTTAAAGCTCAACATTCCTCAGTCTACTATCAATGACGTTGTGCACAAAAGGTTACGTCTATGGGTGTACAAGATCTAGTTAGATCAACGAAATTATCCTGATGATAAACCTAAAAGACAGGCAAAATGTTAACTGAAATTGACAACAACAATGCTTTTCTGATGAAGCTGCATTCCACACGTGTGGCAAATTGCCGTATTTGGAGAAGTGACAATCCTCATGAGTTTCGTAAAATTATGAGAGACTCGCCAAAAGTTAATGTGTGGTGTGGGTTAATGAAAGAGAAGATAATAGGCCCATTCTTCTTTGCTGAAGAAACAGAGAGAATAACGAATTATTTAGACATACTTCAGCATTATGCTGTGCCTAAAATGCCTCCAGAAACCATTTTCCAACAAGACGGAGCCCCGGTACATTTTGCCATCATTGTACGAGAATTTCAGATCTTTCGGATCTTTCCCCCCTAGACTTTTTCGTTTGGGGGTTCATCAAGGACCAAGTCTACAGTATGCCCGTCGAGAACTTGGAAGATCTGCTTAATAGAATTCATCATTCATGTGACCCCTCAAATGCTAGGGAATACCTGGACGGAATTGGAATATCGGTTCGACATCTGCCATGCCACGGGAGGAGGGGGGCTCATACCGAGGTTGTGTGAAGTGCTGCTGCTTGGACAAAACAATGCATGAGTTTTTCTACCAAAATGTAAATTTTGGTAATAAAATTGGGTTTCTCTGCAAAATTATGCTCTTTTGTAATGTTAAAGGTCTAAGCCGGACACCCTTTATAATTAATTCAGGAATCAAATCCATGACCGGATCAAAAAAGTGTGGGGCGTTACCCCCACACCCCCTATACGCCTTCATGGCGTGGTGCTATGCACAGGGGAATACTTTACTTTTTACTTTTTACTTATCAAATCCATGACCCAGTGATTACAATGCAACAACTTTAGCCATGGGGAGCCCTGTACAAGCCAACAGTATTAACTAATATGGTAGTGGTTCCCAACCCCTTTGACTTGCAAAGCCCTGCCTAGAATCAATTTCTATGGTGGAACCCCTTAGGCCTACCATACAAGTTAATGGTGTTTAGAATGATTGATTGATTGAGTTGATGTTTTAAGTCCACTTTATGCACAGTAAGGCTAATCGCGACTGGACCTACAGTTTAAAGTGGGATCCGAACCACTATGTGCCTCCACCAAGAATCGAACCCGGGACCCCTTGATTACAAGGTGAAGATGATACAACTGCGCCAATGGGGAGGCCCTGGTGTTTAGAAGTAATGTTACAGAGTGGAGGAAGAGGGGGTAGATAAACAATTGTGCAATGTCCATGCAATGAAATTATATTTTGAAAACTTTGAAATTTACCATTAGCTGACAGCCAAAAACAAAAAATTCGAGTTAAGAAAGAAGCAAGCCGGACTAGAAATTAGAGACGACACAGGCTATAAATAGGGACATTGAATATTGGAACACTGACAGGAAGGGCTGAAGAAATTGTGGATCTAATGGAGAGAAGAGGGATCAACATCTTTGGGATGAGTGAAACGAAATGGAAAGGAAGAGGAGAAATGAAATTGAGGAAAGACTATAAACTGTACTGGGCAGGAACTGAAGAGGGCAGACGAAGGGGGTTGGATTTGTAGTCAGAAGTGAAATAAGTGAGGAAGTAGAAAGGGTAAATGAAAGAATTATAAAACTAAAAATGAGTGTAAGAGGGAAAGTAATAGAAATAATTCAAGTGTATGCCCCACAAACAAAATGTACAAGGGAGGAGAAAGAGGAATTTGAATAAGACTTGGTAGGAAAGGAATGGAAAATTGTGATGAGTGAATTTAATGCACAAGTGGGAAGAGACAGGAAAGGGTATTATGGAAATTATTGGAGCAGATGGATGGGGACAGAGGAATGAGGAGAGAAGGAGGCTACTGGACTTTTGTAAGAGAAAAGGACTATTAGTAGGTAATAGCTGGTTTAAGAAGAATTAAGCCATAAGTTTACGAGATACAGTTGGAATCATGAACAAAACTCTGTAATAGATTATATATTGGTAAACAAGGAAGTAAAGAAGAAAATGAACAACATTAAAGTAATACCCAGTGAGAACTTAGACAGTGACCACAGGCTACTAGTAGGAGACGTGAGGAGATGGAAAATAAAAGATAGAAGGGAGGAACAAAAGAGAAGGATAAGAGGGTGGAAATTGAAGGATAAGATGATAAAAGAGAAATATCAAGAATTATTATGAACAAAAGTGCCAAGAGATGAACCCAAAGGATTAGAAACAGAATGGACAAGATTTAAAACAGAATTAGTAGAGGCAGCTGAAAAGGTATGTGGAAGGACAAGCAAGAAAAGAAAGAAGAAAGAAACACCATGGTGGAATGAAAGAACTAAAGAGTCAGTGAAAAACAAAAATGATGCATTTAGAAAATGGTTTAAACTTAAATCACAAAATGCACAAAAATAGTATGTAGAAAAGAAGAAAGAGGCAAAAACAGTAGTAAAGGAGGAAAGAAGAAAGTGGATGGAAGAATGGGCCAAAGTGCTAGAAGATGATGAAGATAAAAAAGGTAAAGTGCTCCCCTGTGCTATGCACCACACCATGAAGGCGGGCTCCACACTTTCTTGATTACGGTTGAAGGTGGGGGTGGTTTGATCAGAACTATGCCCCTGGCCGCCTTTACCCTCCAGAGTTTCCTCCAGGTACGCACTTCATACGATGCTGGGTGCGCACCGGAGCTGCTTGAACATGTAGAAAAAATCCTGGTTCTCCCCCACTGGATATCGAACCCAGGTCTCTCGCATGGTAGTCAGATGCCCTAACGACTGAGCTACAATGGCTACTATTCTGGAATCGCTCGAGAGTTAGGCAACACACATAACGTATTGCAGGGAAGCCATTGTCTCAGGATTATTTTTAATGCCGGTGACTGTACGCTGAAAACAATTTGTTTATTACACTACACCAAGATGTAGATGGGAACAAGAAAGTATTGTATGGATTAGTGAGAGAAAGGATAAGAGAAAGAGCAGACAGCTGTAAGCTAAGGGATGAAAGGGAAAATGTTGTAGAAGAGGATGAACAAATAAGGAGAATGTGGAGAAATCATTTCGAGAAATTGCTGAATGTGAAAAAAGGAAATGAACATGAAGTAGTGAAGGACAAAGAAAACCGGAAGGGAAAAGTGAATCTCGCATGAAAAGAAGTGGAGGAAGCTCTGAAGAGAATGATGAGATATAGAGCACCTGGAGTAGATGAAGTGCCAGTGGAAATGATACTGGGAGCAGGAGTGATTGGTGTCCAGTGGCTGCATAGAGTGTTGAAAACAGTCTGGCAAGAGAGAGAAGTGCCAAGAGATTGGACAAAGGGACTAATAGTTCCCATATTCAAGAAGGGTGACAGAATGGAATGTAAAATCTGCAGATGAATAACACTAATGTGCCACTCAGCAAAGGTGTATGAGAAAATATTAGAGAAAAGAATAAGGGAAGTGACAGCTGAACATGAGAGAGGAACAGTATGGATTTAGAAGAGGCAGATCAACAGTAGACCTGATATTCACCATAAGGCAAATGCAGGAAAGGCACTATGAGTATGGATATGATTTGATTATGGAATTCCTAGATATAGAAAAGGCATACGATAGCATGGACAGAACAAAGAGTTGGAAGGCTCTAAGAGAGAAAGGAGTCGAGGAAGAGATAGTGTGCAGAGTGCAGAGCACATACAAGGCCAACCAGAGCTGTGTGAAGACACCAGTGAGAAGAATGAAGTGGTTCAGTTAAAGTAATGGACTAAAACAAGGACGTGTTCTTTCCCCACTGCTCTTCATAATTACAATGGATGCAATTAACAAAGAGGTGGGAAAGAAGATAGGAGAGGAAGTGATGAAGGCCCTGTTGTTCGCTGATGACTTAGTAATATGGAGAAACAGGGAAGAAGAAGTACAGATGGCTTGATAATTGGAATGAGGAAATCAGAAGAGCAGGAATGACATTCAGTGCAGAAAAGAGTGAGGTGCTAATAACAAGAAGAAACAAGAGCCAGAAATGAACCAAGAATAAAGCTGGACACGGAAGAGTTGAGGGTAGTGGAGAGCTTCAAATATCTTAGAAGCATAATTGAGAGAAGTGGAAGAATAGATGACGAAGTAAACAGAAGAGGACAAATGGGTGGTAGACTATATCAAAGTGTTTGAAGATTAATATGGAACAGTGAAGAACCTATGAAATGCAAGAAGGTAATATATAACACATACTATGTACCAATAATTATGTATGGAGCAGAGACTTGGACAATGACAGAGAGAGACAAAAGAAAGATGCAGTCAGTGGAGAGGAAAATTTAAGGAGTATATTGGGGAAGACAAGAAGGGATAGAATAAGGAATGAGGAGATCAACAGACAGTGGGTGTGGTGAAGCTTCAGAACAGGATAGATCAGGCACAGATGAGATGGTTCGGACACATGAAGAGGATGGATGCAGAAAGACTACCAGTAAGAGCTTACAA
This sequence comes from Lepisma saccharinum, assembly GCF_977018435.1. Lineage (NCBI taxonomy): Eukaryota > Metazoa > Arthropoda > Insecta > Zygentoma > Lepismatidae > Lepisma > Lepisma saccharinum. The sequence goes on along the minus strand of NC_139230.1, from coordinate 25,431,268 downwards.
TGCACAAGGAGTGGGAAAAGGCCAAGGGGAGACCAAGATGTTGGTGGAAAGAGCAGATAGCAGAGAGTTTTAGGAGAAGAGGACAACATTGGAATACCATGGAAAGAGAGGAGTGGTGGAAGACCAGGAAAAAATGGAGAGGCTTGACTTCTATGCCGACCCAGTCAGAGGCAGGAAACAGCAAAGGATAATGATCATGATGACTCAATTTATTCTAAACTACCACCAATACACATGATATTGTCAAAACTTGGCCATACATAAAAATTCTTCCAATTTTTTCCAGAAATATGAGAAATTCAACTTGGCAAATATCCATTCAGAATGTAATTTCTAGTTTTCTTATTTTGATTCTACTTTTTGTTTCTTAATCTTTCATTTCATTGAATTATTATTTATTTTCCTGGAGCGGCCGAGGAGCCCTGGCTCCGCGGAGCACAGGTTGGGAACCGCTGCACTACGGTATTGGAGTGACCAATGGCAAATTGGAAATAGTCCACACTTTTATGATAGGGTACACACACAAGGTGTAAGACGAAGGTGACCAGACAATGTGGATTAGCCGGGACTGTCCCTTTTTGTGACAATGACTTATCGACATAGAATTACTGCAAAAATACACCTTCTCTACTATTACTATTAACTATGGCATTGTTTGGTAGAAATTATTTCACATTTCAATGCCAACAATTTTCTTAAAATATTGGAGTTTCTTCTCTGTTTGCCTAGAACTAATGTCCCCACTGAACGAGTGTTTTCATTGTGATTTGTGGACAAGTGACAAGAATGCTGTTTCAGTACAAACTTTGAAACCTATGTTGATTAATAAGGTAAACTTTAATCACACATGTGTGAAATTTTACAAATTGTTGTTTGAAAAGAAGAATGTACTGAAGAAGATCAATTGAAGGGCTCGGATGTAAAACATGATAAGTGACATTTTGATCATTTCTGAGTTCATTAAGAAAAAATGTTATTAGAAGCTATACTGTAGATAAATTGTTTTCATTTTGTGTTTACCAATTTCACAAGGCTTCACTGAGTCCAATGTAAATTGTATGACATGGCAATTTCACTCGAAAATTGAAGAATGGCACATTTTTCTTTGTAACTCAAAAATGACCAAAATGTCACTTACCATGTTTTACACCAGAGCCCTTCAATTCATTAGCAAAATATCAATGAATGGTTTCTAATTCTAAAGGACTGCTTGGTTGGAGTTCAGTGCATATCACCATATTATGTATGTAATTTACACAGTAATACTTTCAAAAATAAGTATTTATGACAAAACAGTTTTTATATTAAAATGTGTACATTTTGCCATCCTGTTTTGTCTTATTTTTCTTTTAGGATTAACCAGATGGTATGAATCAAAAGAATTAGAGAGACCAAATGAAGAAAAGTCCACAATAGCATATCAGTTTACAACCTACATAATAATATAAATGTAATACAAACCTAAATTATGTTTACCAGGCTACCTGAGAAGCCCAGGCTCAGAAGAGAATAAAAAAATAGGTCGGAAAATGTGCATACAATTGTTCATTTCAATTAGAAGATGATGGCATTTCAGGAGTTGGCACACTTATTTCTTATAAGTTGTTACACTAAATTTCTTAGGAGTTGCCAATCTTGCCTGCATTCTTTGAAATCTGCAGGGGGCCTTCACGAGTTCAGCCTGGAAGTCTTCCTTCTGTGATGCAGTTAGTAACTCATTGTTACAAGCATGACATCTTCCCAGCAATGGGGAATTTTGGAGTGAAACTATTAGAGGAAAAGGTAAAAGGGTTACTTTTATGACAGAAAATTCCCCTGGGCCAAGAACATCACTTTCCAATGAACACTTGCAGATGGTACAACAAGAGGCCGTTGACCTCTGAAACAACCAGAGTACATGATGAGAAGTTCTGGAGATTTGTTAGCTGACTGGAAATGGTTTGTGACTGCATCTAAAAATAACCAAGTAGAGTAGTTTGAGGGGAAATCACATCCAGGAATGTTGAAGGAAGTTTGTTTCCTTAGTGAAAAGTTTCTTGTTTAAGGCAGATCATGTGTGTATTGGTGTGTGTGTGTGTACAGGGTGTTTCGTAAATTCGTTTACAACGCTTGGGAGGTGATTGTACGAGTGAAAATAAGGTGGAAAGTTCATGTAACGAAATTCCGGAAACGGCTTTGTTGCAGAGTTATTGACATTTGAAAACATGGGAAAATGATTTTCCGAAGTGAATAATGGCAAAACGGGTGAAGAGAAGTCATTGGTGTTGGGCGGTCCACTAAGAAATTGGGTACGCTCTTGTCAAAAAATCAGTGTTATCCTCCAACACGACAATGCCAAGCCGCACACAGAACAGCTAACGAGGGATGAAGTTGCCAGATTTGGGTGGGAACTCCTTCGACATCCTCCCTACAGTCTAGATCTGGCTCCTTCTCACTTTCACTTGTTTTCTTTTCTGAAAGAACACATGCAGGAAAACAGATATGACACCAACAAGGAAGTGGAACTTGCCGTTAGGAGAATACTCAGACGTGCCCGAACGGAGTTCTACAACAGAGGAATTTTCAAACTTCCAGAACGTTGGCAAAAATGTGTCGATTTAGATGGTGATTATGTTGAAGACTAATAAAGGTATGTACTTTAACAGGCATACATTAGAGTCTTTTTTGTACAGTTTACTTCCTTCTTGTAACATGTTGATCACGACTTTCAGTATGCACAATATAATATGATGAGATAGTCTAAGTTTTGAATGCAGTATATGCTAATGTGTTTACATATAGTAAATTTCACTATTTGCTACAAATAGTGAATCATAAAAAATGCTCAAAATCTTATTTATATGCTTGTGTAATTGTGAAGGGTGAATTTAAGAAGTAATACACAAAATTAAAGAGAGTGTCATTACTTACCCCTAGTGTTACTTTTTCCTGTATTCCTTGAAGTTCTAGGCATTCTTATTTGCTCAAAGTCACTGCACCAAATGAAGCATAAGGTCTAAATGATCGTACTGAAAAATGGAAAAAAATCGCATTAGGGGAAATTACAGGCATCTAAAATTGTAAAATGTATGCATGAAATAAGAGTAAATGAAAGGAAGCAGGATGGGTGGTGACTGGCAAAATTCAAGGACTTTAGAACTAACCAACAAAAAGAAGTGGTTGACATATCTGACAAAATGTCATCAGACTGCAAGGTATTAGAAACTTCTCTGTCTGGTGAGTGTTTCCAGTCTCTTTCAATGATGTAACAAAAAAAAATTATGGAGGAGGGGTCAAAAGGGTTCAGCCGATACTACTACAAACTGACACCAATTAATATAATCTTACAGATTCCCACCAATATCAATGTCAACACTTGAAAATCATAACAATTCAAATGTTTTTCAGAATATTTACAAAATTTAATGTACTATCTTTAAATTTGTGCTACCTCATAGCAAATCTACCAGTTTTACTTCAAAATATTCATAATTTCACATGAAACAATCTTATCACCACAAAATCATCCCTTTTTTCCTACAGCGTATAAATATAGTGTAGAGGAACTCATTTATGACATCATGTAGACTTGAAACATACACGTGACTAATGCAAGGTCTGCCATTGGCTAGACTTCTGAGCTGCATGAACAAAGAGTTTGGCATGGCAGAACCTTGCCAACTGGGAGACACGAAGGACACGCTTGACTAAGGCTGAGTATACTGTAGCTCCATACACTTCCTTTCTGGTCTGCATGGGATGGTTGTGATTTGCCTAGGATTTGTATATAAACACAGTCAAAAAAGTTTTGCATCACCCGAGAAGTGATGAAAATAGCATCCGCAACATGCTGAAGCGGACAAGAAATGATGAAGCAGAGCTCATTGTGCGAAGTAACTCGGTCGACGTGCAATACCGATCACCACAGACGACTAACGGAGTCGGCATGTGCATGCGTGTGTTCGAGCGTAGCACCACGGTAGTCGGCAAAGGTTAGTTAGGTGTTCCTTGTGTCCAGTTAGCAAAGACGAACGAGTGCAGCTGTGTGCAAGGCATGCCTAGGCGTATGAGAGTGCAGTTTGATTGGGCCAGGATCATCACGCTACTGCAGACTGGCATGTCACAATGGGCTGTAGCTAGGGCTGTTGGAGTTGCGCAAGGCGATGTCTGTAGGACCTGGAGGCGGTATACAGACACAGGAACAGTAGCAGATCGTCAAAGGACAGGTCGTCCACGGGTCACAACACCAGCAGAAGACCGCTACGTACGGCTCTCAGCTCTGCGACAGAATACCATGACGGCAAGAAACATCACTCATGCTCTCCAGGCAGCCTCTGGTGTGCGTGTGTCAAACCAAACTGTCCGTAACAGACTCTGAGAATGTGGTTTACGGTCCAGAAGACCTCTCTGGCTCCAGTACCTATTGCCACGACATCGGCGTGACCGTGTGCATTGGGCCCGTGCACATCGAAATTGGGGACCTGATCATTGGGCTCATGTGCTCTTCACCGATGAATGTAGGCTCTGTCAAAGGCCAGATTCATGAAGAGGATGGGTATGGCGAGGCCCAGGACTGCAGGAGAGGCTTCGTGGTGTCCACGGGGTCTATCTATACCAAGGAGGAGGAATCATGGTGAGGGCAGGGATCATGCTCGGACGTCGAACGCCCCTAATTCCAATTAGAGGAAAACAAACACTGTTCGTTATGTCAGGGACATTCTCCAGACCACTGTGGAACCATTTCATCAGGAAATTGGTGTCGAATTTGTCTTGGTGGATGACAATGCCTGTCCAGACTGCGCACAGGTGGTGCACGATTATCTGCAGGCGGCGAATATCTGTCGCATGCTCTGGCCAGCACAAAGTCCCAACATGAATTGCATCGAACATGCATGGGCAATGCTAAAAAATGCCATTGTCAACCGTCCTGTGGCTCCCACCAATCTTCGTGAAGTTCTTCTTTCGGCACAGGACGAATGGGATCGGTTACCGCAAGATCACCTTGATCGTCTCATCCTCAGTATGCCACAGCGTGTTCAAGACCTTCTTGCAGCCAGGGGAGGACACACCAAGTGGTAGACAATGTTTCTGGTGGATCCGCTATGACGAACAGTCTTCTTGTGACAGTTCCTTGTTTTTTTACCTCTATCATGAATTGTGCCATTTTCGTTTTAAACACATTTCTGAGAAAATTGTACTTTTTTGTTCCCTTTTCATTCAACATGTCTTGTTCTTCATCTTTTCTTTTGTATTCCCACTGTCATTGTCAATAAACCTTGTGCTTCATATATCTTTTGTCATTTTCCATCCTGATGCAAAACTTTTTTGACTGTGTTTACATAGACCTTTCATAGTTATTCTACTAGTTTAAAATTTAAAATTTAAATAAGGGTAGATTGCTCCGGGTCAGTCATGTTGGCTTTAGGGGATTTGGGCAAGTTTGCAGTGCACTCAATATAGTGTCTATATGTAACGACTATGGACTTACTGTTTAATTGGTCTGACTTTGTTATGTGTTATCCCTGTTAAACGAATGGATATGGTATTTAATGTCATGAATGGATGGGGAGATTTCTTCTTGCTATTATTTTTGAGTTACTGAAAATTGAGGTTCTTTGTTGTTTAAATATTGTAATGGGTCTTGGATGGTTAAGTTTTTGGAAATTATAGTTAAACAAGGATTTGTTAATAAAAATTGAGAGTTTATATTATGTTTTAAATTGACCAACATAACTATCTAAAGTATTACAATACTGCGTTGATAAGCTAATTCCCATCTCACTCCATTGTTTACTATTTTAAGCAGAAATAAGAGTCGTAAGGGATTACAAGTGTCATTCCAAAAATATATAAGTGCTTCCCAATGACATTGTGGTAATGTTGTCACCTTGCAATCAAGGAGTCCTGGGTTCGATACTTACTGGAGGCACACAGTGGTTCAAATCCAACTTTAAACTGTTGGTAGCCTATTTGTGCATAAAATGGATGAAAAACTCAAAAAATTAAGAAAAACTATGCATTTTTGCATATTTTTCAAGATGTTTAGATTATTATGAGATATCCAGACTCCAAAAAATATTGACCAATATTGGTGATAAATTCCAACCAATATTTCCAGATACTCACACCACTGGCATCTGCCAATACCGATACCTTATTATTAGTTTTGGCACAGCCCTAGTTTTCATTCCTCTCCAGGAGAACAAGTCAGTGGTTTTGTCTTGACAAAGAATACCAGATTATAACATCTGATATTCTTAGAAACAAATCTGCAGTAAATTTGCAAACTGCATACTGAGGAAGGAGGTGGAGGGATACAGCAAGTGCATGTTGGTGCATTCCAGAGGACAGTGGTGTCTTCTAAAAATTTGACCAGGTTTACCTCAATTATTATTACTTGTTGTATATGCTTATTATATTTTATTTAGATATGAGTTGTGGCAGAAAAGTATTGAGACTGGCCACACTGCACATGAATCGACGACGCTACTCCTTCCCCTCACATGGCAGTTAGTTTAACCCCTACCCTTGACTCAGTACAAGTTTAAAGTTGGTACAGTTGCAACACGATTGTTGAGAGCATCTGAAGTGAAGGTGTGTTTGTGAGGTGCATTACGAAAATGGAGTGGCAAAAAGTTTGAGCAATGTTTTGCCAACAAATTTTGTGTAAAGCTTGGCGAATCTGCTACTGTGACTTATCCCTATCCAGGGCAGGAGTGTTCAGATGGCACAAGACCTTTTTAGAAGGCCGAGAACCTTGTGCGGGAAGACCTTCAACCTCAAAAACAGACAACAATGTGGAAAGAGTGAGGTCTCTTGTTAGGTCAGATCATCGATTAACATTGAGAATGATCAGTAGTGACTTAAATTTGAACCGGTTTACCGTAAATCAAATTTTAGCATTTGGATGCTGCACCACAATGCCCCATGTCACACGGCAGTCTCTATCAATGAATTTTTGGCAGTAAAAAAGCATTCCTGTGGTACCTCAGGCCAGGTATATGCCAGATCTCAGTCCCTGGGAATTCTTTCTATGGCTCAAAAATCACTTGAAAGGGCACCATTTTGGTACTTTGGATAATATCCAGAAGATCGTAACAGACGAGCTGAAGGGTATTCTAGCAGAAGCATTCCAGCACTGCTATGAGCAAAGGAACTATTTTGAAGGGGATAACCTTGATTTGTAAAAAGAATAATATTCATGGTTAAAAGAATATCAGTCTCATTACTTTTCTGTCACACCTCATAGAAATAAAACACCAATGCAGGCATGCAAGTAAAACAAAAACAGAACTCTGACAACTTCAAATTCTCCAGCAATTTCAATATATATGAAACAATTTGGTTTACCAATGGTAAACCAGATAACATGGGAGAATATGCCACTCACAGAGGATCACTCTTAAAAAAAGGAAAAAAGAACATATTGTGCTTTAATAAAAATAAAGTGTTTATAAAACTAAGGGGAACTTTTAGAAAATGATAAGCATGAATTCAAAAACATTTGTTAGAACTATTCTACACAAAACTACTCTACAGAAAAAACGACATGCATTAATTTAAAAACATAAATAAGCTCATAAAATATATACAAAAAATAAGGATAAATTAGAGGAAGCGGGATGGGGCAGAAAACACTTACCCGACCAAAAGAAGTGGCAGATGTTTCTGTCAAAAATGTCATCAGACTGTAAGAACTTCTCATGTTTGGTGAATGTTTCCTGTCCCTTTCAAATATAAAACAAAAATAAAAGAGGTGTGTGGGAAGGGGGAGAGTTAGGAGGGGTTTTATTATGGCTGACCCAATACTGCTTTGAAGTGATACTAATATTGATACTCTTGCTGATTCCCACTGATAACGATACTTGAAAATTTTAACAATTCTGAGTTGATCAAATTATTTATAAAATTTAAGATATACTTATTCATTGGAACTACATGATAGCAATCTAACAGATTCCCTTTAAAATATTCAAAATTTTACACGAGAATCATTTAATCACAAAATTCATTTATCCAAACAATTGTTACAAAGTGAAAGAAAATTATTCATTTTTCATAACTTCCAGGATATTTAAAGTCTTCAAAAGTGTCATGTGGCATTTTTGTGCACTATACAGGATTTCCAAAGGCCTGAAAGGCATTGGCTATTGGTGATTACATTCCACTAATAGTTTCCACTACCAATAGCATGGATATCAGCAGATACCAATACATCATTACTGGTTTCAGGTCCACAACCAATATCGCTGATATCAGTAGATACCAATACATCATTATTGGTAATGATGGAAAACTAAGCAAACTCTAGAAGGTTTTTGTGCTACCACTTGAAAGTATGGTGCCTTGAAAACAATGATACCATGTAACTGATAAAGTGCTGTGTATTTTAATTTGTACTTTTGTTTACATTTGGCCTCACAATAAATTATGTATATATTAGAACACAAACCTATCCATTCTTTATTTTTCAGTACGTTGGTCCAACATAAAACCATACATTGGCCCAATGCAAAAACCACATGTTGGCCCAACATAAAAACCCCACATTGGCCCATTGTTGGAACAACGGCCAAAATTACCATTGCCCAATGGTATGTTTTTACATTGGGCCAACCACTTTCAGTACTGTTCGCCCAACATTGGGCCAACCACTTTTGGTTACTTGGGGGAAGGCAGAAAGAGAGACACTGTCTGAAGCTCACATTGCAGGTGTAATTGTTGCTTGCTTTCTGTTCTTTTTTTTTTTAGTGTGCAGTGTAATTTTCACAGAAATTTTCTTGCATTGCATCTCCAGGTAGAGAAACAGTTTGGCAACTTGTTCCGAGATTAGGAGAAACAGAACTTACAAGAAGTATGGAAGAGGAACTTTTGCATGTCAATCAAAATAACATTAAAAGATGCCAAATGTGTGAATGCAGTTAGCCACTACTTGGAACAACTCTTATAACACAAGTTAGTACTCATTATGCAATATAAATATAATTGTTTGCATGGTGAAGATATGTGCATAAAAATAAGCTAGATATCGTGGATCAAAAATACCAGCATCTGTGCCATGCCTTGCTGTCTGCAGTCATGTGCTATCTTGGCCTAGAGCCAAAATGAAAGCACTGTAGTATATCATGGTTTTGTTTTGAAATATTCACAATCTCTAAGACAAAAGACAACTTTTCATGACAATATTAATTTCTTCCTGCAGTGTTGTTGAAAAAATTACAAAATTATGCATTTCTTATACTTTCCCAGAAATTTAGACTGCAAAAGTGTCACATATTATTGGTTTTGGTAGTATTGGTTTCGGCTCAGCTCTAATTTCTATTCTTTTTCAGGAGAACAAGTCAGTGGTTTGTCTTGACAGACAATTACAGATTCCAACATCTGACATTCTATGATTGGAATTTGCTGCAAATTTGTGAACTGTGTACTGAGAAAGAAGGGGGGGGGGGGGGTTATAACAAGTGCAACTTGGTGCCTAGCTTCAAAACAGAGAACCATGAAATTATAGTTGACAATGCCAGATCATTTTTTTTTTCAAATCTAATGTCTTACTACATTCCAACAGGAAATCAGAAGTGAACACTTCAATGCTCAGAAGCAGGAGTAAAAACTTAAAATAAATCAGGTACTAGTTTTTTTATTTTTAAATATGATTTAAGAAAGCCATGAATCCAACAAACACCAACTAAGATAAAGCTACAGATTTTAAAATATGATCTTAAAACATTTAATTTATTAATTAATACAAGATTGGATTAAAAATAATTATTGTGCCAGAGTGGCCTTGCCTAGAATATCACTGCAGATTTTCAAATCTTGTAGAAATTTATAGTAGCATGTTTATTATTCTGATTTAATGATACACGTGACACAGAAAACACAAAGACATTTAAAAAAATACAAACTGTGCTCATTACTTGAAAAAAGGTAATGGAAATTTCCATAAGAGAACTCGAAATGTTAAAAAATATTTTTTTAGAACTTAATTTGAAGCCATGGAATTTTCAGGCACCATGGCAACAGAGTAATATTTTTCGGTACCCCTCACCCATTTTACCCCCTGGAGAAATTTAAATATTTTGCATGGTTTATGAAGATTATGGCCTTTATAAATGTTTACTGTTGTTTTTAGCTCGAGGAAATATGTTATTGTGAAGTAAAGTAAGTGTGAAGCACTTACCATGGAGCAAAACAGCCCACAGGGTTTGCACAAGTGAATATACAAGGGAGAATCAAATGAAAACCGCAAAAGTGAAATTAAAAATCTTTTTTTCTTTCTAGGCATTTGGAAATTTTCAGACACAGTTCTTGACGTCTTTCCGAGCTGGTAGTACGAAGCAGTGCCGGTAGGTGGGGTTGGATGTGAGTAACAGCTGATTCAAGATGGCGGCACCACTACGCAGTTGCACCAAGCAGGAACAGCGTGGAGTTATTCAATTTTTATGGAGTGAAGGTGTGAAACCAGTTGATATTCATCGGAGAATGCAGACGAAGTATGGGGATGCCTGTCTGTCACAGCGGCAAGTCTACGATTGGTGCAAGAAATTTGCAGAAGGTACGACTTTATTGACGGATGCTCCCCGTCCAGGTCAGGCTCAGCGAGTTGTGATGGAGGAGTCCATAGCCGCAGCAGATTGGCTTAGTCAGGAAAACAAGCATGTCACCCTAGCTGAAATGGCTTCGGTTCAGTACAACACATAGTGCATGATGAACTCCGCTACAGAAAAGTGTCCGCCAGGTGAGTTCCTTGACAGCTGATGCAGGAACTGAAAGTCTGTCAGGTTGACACATGTCAAGAGCTGCTGAGGCTTTATGAAGAGGAGGGTGAGGATTTTCTAGCTCACATTGTCATGAAAGTTGGGTGCACCATTTTCAACCAGAGATGAAATGTGCAAGCAAAGAATGGCGACATTCGTCTTCGCCAAAACCAAAAAAGTTTTGCAGCCAGCCCTCTGCAGGGAAAGTCATGTTGACTTTATTCTGGGATAAGAAAGGTCCTATTCTGGAACACTACATGCCCCCACGTACGACAATGACTAGTGCCACCTACACCAACCTTCTCAAGAACCATTTGAGGCCAGCGATATGCACAAAGTGAAGGGGATTGCTGAGTGCAGGTGTTTTGCTTCAACATGATAACGCCCATCCTCATTCTGCTCGTGCAACCATGAAAACCATCGATGACCTATGCTTCAAGTGCCTACCACATCCACCATACTCACCAGATTTGGCACCATCTGATTTCCACATCTTTGGTCCATTAAAGGAGCGGCTCAGTCGGTAACGCGTCTGACTACCATGCTCAAGGTCCCGGGTTCGATCCCCGGCCGGTTCAAATCCGGGAACTTTTCTAACGTAGGAAGCGGTCCCGGCGCCCACCCAGCGTCGAATGACATGGGTACCTGGGGGGAAACCCTGGGGGGTAAAGGCGGTCAGGGGCGTGATGCTGATCACATCACCTCCACTCATGACTGGATCAAGAAAGTGTGGGGCGTTACCCCCACACCCCCTATACGCCTTCATGGCGTGGTGCTAAGCACAGGGGAACACTTTATCTTTACCTTTTTACCTTGGAGAGCAGAGATTCAAGTCTGAAGAACACGTCCAATCGGCGGTACACGAGTGGCTACACAGTCAACAGAAAGAATTTTTCTCACGCGGTATCGAATCACTACCTATCCGATAGCGTAAGTGCATTGAACTGGGAAGGGACTATATAGAAAAATAATAATAATAAATAATAAATAAAATAAACAATAAAAATAATCCCTGCAGTATAACAGTGGAAAAAAAATAATTGTGGTTTTCATTTGATTCTTCCTCGTAGCACCCAACATGACATTCCACAACAGCAGTTATAATTTTACATCATTAGATTAACCCGTGAGAACGTGTGCAGCGACATCTTACATGAGGAGGCACATGCGGACAAAATGACCACGCACTAATATTTAGGTCTATTGGGCTTGTTTCATCATATTTTGTAATTAGTTTTTCGTACTTTTTGTTTCCGTGTTTCTTTTAAATGTTTCTTAATTTTTTTTAATACAATATATAAAGCTGGTATGAGTTCGAAAAAAATATTTTGTTCTTTATTTTTGTAAGGAAAAAGAAACATGATTTTACCAAAGTTTAAAGGTAATTGTTTTTATTCTTATTCATTTTTATAATTGAAAGAATGCAATATAATTATGAAACAAACATAATTTTACGTAAGTTTGATGAAAAAGTTTTAGCGTGAACAAAATTATGATACTAAAAGGTATTTTTTCTACATTTACTAATAGTGTTTTTTTTTTAATTTCACCTCTTTACTCTACATCCTCTTCATCGCCATCAATTTCTATTTGCACAATCCATACATTAAAAAACTGTGTGTTTACGGCAGATGTACAGTGAACAGTGCATGCATTTTCTTTTTTTCTGATTTGCATTCTTAAAAGCCAAAAAGGTATCATCTTACTCTTTCAAATTGCCTTCCAAGCTCTTTATCACATTGATCCTCCTTCTTCATGCTTTCAAGAAGACTATGAATTTAATGCTATTCTTCCAGGTTCATAACCATACCGGAAAATCCAATAAAGATATATTGTTAAATCTGTAACACGAGAATGGATGCATGGTCAAAATCACCACAGAAGAAATGAACTGTGCCTTTTAAATGGTAGAAGGCCACTGTTAAAATTGTTGGCTGGCCAGTACGTCTCCCACATTCCCAGCATGGATAAGGTGGGGGAAGGAGCCAAACCAATGCGCACACATGTGCAAAAAGACAAGCAAAGAAAGAAATTTGCAGTCAAATCCTTGCCACACACATTCTCTCGAGTTAAGAGTTTTAGATTCGGAGCTGATAGCAACTTCCGACATGTTCTTACTTTATCTTAAGTGTGCACACAAACAAATTTTTAATAATATAAAGTAGTGAAAGCAGAAAAATGGCAGGTTTTTACTTACGTGAGCCATACTAAGGAAGCAAATGCTGGAACCAATTTTATATTACGTAAAACATTGAAATCTGTCCATTAAAAAAAATCAACATAATTGTTGAGGTACAGTTGGTGAATGGCCTCAATTTTTCTACCCCTGTCCAGAAGCATGCAAATACATATCTACCTGTCTTTAAATGTTCCATATATTTAAACATTACACTGGCACAAAATTGTGTACAATATATGTCTGTTATATACGGATATTTGAATGCTAGGCATAATTGTTATTTGCTGTGGAATAATGCTAAGATGATTTACAAGTAAATGGCCATATTTTGAAATATAAAAATAGAAGGAAGTAAAAGACAACATGTAATTATGTCTATACAGGGGTACCAAAAGTCCCATTACCCCCTCCTTGAATTGTAGACAAACCTGCAAAATGTTATTTTAACAGCATGCGTATGATGAGAGGATGGTATACCATTAAATCAGACCAATGGCCACCATTTACTCTGTGCGCACACTGCCATTTTCATGGCACAGTACTATTCGCCTCCACGTGCGATGTGAAATCCTCCGTAACTTGGCTGGCGTGAAGGAAGCAAACGCACTGCGAACAACTTCTTGAAGTTCCTCGGTTGTCTGATAATGATTATGGGCGACTTTCTGTTTGATATGCCCCCATAGCGCATTATCACAAGATGTCAGATTTGGACTTCGGGGTGGCCATTTTAAAGGTGCTGGTAAATTTGGCAATCCTCGTCCAAACCGTTTGTCTCTGAACACATCATTGAGGAATTCTCTTAAAATGGCCACCCCGAAATCCAGATCTGACATCTTATGTTATGGAGGATTTCACATCGCACCTGGAGGCAAATAATACTGCACCATGAAAATGGCAGTGTGCACACAGATCTTCTGGAGTAAATAGTGGTCATTGGTCTGATTTAATTGCATACCCTCCTCTCATCATAGGCATGCTGTTAAAATAACATTTTGCAGGTTTGTCTACAATTCAAAGAGGGGGTAATGGGACTTTCGGTACACCCTGTATATGAGAATAGGAGTGAAAAATCTTGTCTTTTCATCAGATCTGCAAACAGAGTATTCAAGGAAGAAATGACAATATTATTGATTGTGGAACAACTATTAAACAAACATAGGGCATAATTTTAACGTTACAGCACCTAGAATAACGTAGTGTGGAAAACGGCATGCTTCTGCGCTCTCTGGCTGGTTCCACTCGAATATGATCCGCTAGAGGCACTGGTGTTGACCCCGGTGCTTGGTGTTTGACTGCTTATAATGGAAGTAAATGGAGTTTTCGCTGCAACGTCTGATTCTTTTACATGAAGCATTTCTATGAATGTGATAATTGCTATGATATTTGGTACAGTGGTCGCGAAGATATTAACGAACATTCTAGACAGTCGACCACGTCCTGTTATCGTCATACTTTCGTTAATAATACGGGAGAAAAAATACGCATGGAATGTTCTTGGCGACTAAATTTTTGTGTATGAATTAGGTTCATTATTATTATCATCATCATCATTTCTTTTAAAGATATACACACTGAAGCATTTGTATTTTTGATATTTACTGTCTCTTTTCTTCCGCTTTAAACTAATCGCGGCGATGATGATAATGGTGATTGCATGAAACGACAAGGGAACCCCACAAAACTTTCTTAGTGCCATCGACATGAGTGTAAGGCAACTTTCAAACCAATGGGACAAGCGACATGGGATGTTCACACTGTCACACTAGTGACACACACTTCCAGACTGTAAAATAGCATTCATTGCACATGAGGGTCCAAACAGCAAACGACACTTTCATATGGAGTATTCGCGTGCTACTTGTTACTTCGGTCGGAAAGCTCCTTAAAGAAGGGTGCCGAGACCGAAGCGACGCACTACAGGGTGAGTTCCCAACTAAGTGACAAGCGACATGGTGCTAGCAAGCGTTGCTTGCGAACAACAAATAGGCGACACGATAACCGCACATTACAACAACAGATCTAGGCGACACGATAAGCCACACGTGTCACTTTGTCGCTTCTGCGTCGCTCAAACTGGGCCATTCCCTCAATAGCTTGCAACATGTTGCCGTGGTTTGTTGTTCGCGCATACGCGATGCAATGAGTGTCTTGCTTTAGTGAGATTGCACACCAAAGTGACAAGCGGCACGCGACACTTATCGCTTGAGGATTTCACCAACCGAACGCTGGCCTGTGCTTCCCGTCATGCCGCTACGATGTGAAATGTTGCTCTTGATTGGCTCCTTTCCAAGCAACATGTGTCACTTCGGTATGAAAGTTGGCTTGGACCGAATGACCCGTGTTGCTTTGGTGTGAAATCCTCATATTGTTTGTCGCGTGTTGCTTTGGTGTAAAATCTCCTTGAGGAAACGGTGCAGTCAGAGCTTTTGTCCCTACGGTTCGAAAGGCTGCATTGATTTCCGACTGCTTGCTTTCAAGCGACATTTGTGGTTTGTCGCCTCGGTATGAAATATCTCTCAGGATACTATTTATATTCTAATAACATAGAAAAATAAACTCTAATACACAGTCCAAGACCTGACGTCCGGAATCACATTGCAATGTTTCTTCTTGTGTTACACATGCTATTTATTTATTAAGTTTATTTTACTTTTCTTTCCAAATTAATGCCATTTCGTGACTGCAAATCACTCAACAAATATAACTGTTTCCATCAATTCACTTACCACCTTTCTAGAGAAACAAATCTACACAATATATTCCAAAAACTAACTAAGCCGCATTACTTTCATAACAAAATTAGCACCTGGGTCGATCGCACTGCCATCTACTTGTCATTGTCTCAGGGAACCAGTTTCTTGGGTCGTTTTCCACACTACGTTATTCAAGGCGCTGTATTTAACGTTTATGGCATTATGAATAATTAATGAAGATAAAAACTAGCATCTGAAAACAACCAAATTTAACTTTGGAAAAAGCACAATATTGTAAATATTTTCACCTCATTGAGTGTATGAAAGATTAAACAGGCCACAAGAAATGAACACACTGTAAAAAAAAAAAATGTTAAGAGAAGAGGAATATGAAATAGTCACAGTTATTAACGAGAAAAAGGCAACTACACAGAAAATGACTGAGGATCGAACCTCATTGGAATGATGGAAAAAGGCCAATTTTCTTGTGCATATAACACACCATGCCATGAAGGCACATTTAGGAGATGTAAGGGCAGGGCTCCACACATTCCCGATCTCATCCATTTTGGAGATGATGTGATCAGCACCATGCCCCAGCCACCTTTACCCCATTGATTTGAGGCTGGGTGAGACCCGGAGCCGCTTCATGCAGGGACAAGGCCGGAAAAATTCTGAACTTTAGATCAACCAGCCCGGGAATCAAACCCGGGTCTCCCATGTGGTAGTGAGACACCCTATCCACTAGACCACCACAGCTTCTAAGTTCCAAAATGTCCAAAACCCCACATGCAGCATGCACTTTTTTTTTCAAATGCTGAAATATTCATTTGCTCCACCACCACAACTACCCCTGATGCAACTACCACCAACACTGCCACCACAATGATTTTCATCCACCACATTGCCACCACAACCATTTTCTTCCATCACTATTGCCACCAAACTCACTTTGATCAACACGGCTACTTTTACCAACCCCCACATGAGTTCTTACTTTTCTTTAATATTTTAGCATAAAGAGTCTTCCAGAACCTATTTTCTCTTGCACACTTTACAGGTGGTTGAAAATTCCTTGCATCATCTGAACACTTGTGTTCAAGATAAGCATGCTCTCCATACACCAGTCACTTTCCACTAAGTTTCAATTGTGTCGTCAGGAATTTTTTTCACGCAAAATTTTATCATGCTAACACTGTTCAAGATTCCACTGCTCTATTTCTGCTGCACACAACTGCCACACACACACTGATGTGAGTCATAGCAGGCAGTCACCCAGCAATACTTCGGAGATTGCAGTTGCGCAATGCTGGAATTTCAAGGTCATGCCACTTCCTGCTGGAACGTGCACAGTGTTGCCAGTCCCATTAGTTTTCTACCACACAACCTATATACAGACATGACTTCCACCTTTGGATGCAATAGAGAAATGTGTTGAACAAATTCTTGCCACTATACAACACACTGAAGGAAAAAAGAAACACCATGCTACATCAGCTGGCCTGCAATTAGAATTAAGAGCAACAAAAGTTAAATTTACATAAAATTAGGAATTGGACAGATTAATCAGCACTCTTTATCAGTATCGACCAATATAGGCATATTGGTGTGTAGGTAAATTTACAAATAATTTTACCTATCTGATATATTTATAAATATCTTTTAATTTAGTGCAGTATGCTGCCAATTTGTTATAATTTTATGGATAATCTCCATTCCCTACTTTTTAAAAACTAAATTTCTAAATATGCAACTTCTTTTGCATTCCAGTCATCTGGTAACATAGATTTATTAAAGAGGTCAATAAACCATTTGAAATTTCATGTCAGATCAGTAGAATATTGGTCATCGGTATCAGTAAATTTTATATTGATACTTTGCCGGTATTGGCCAAAATATCATTTCGGTCCACTCCTACAGAAATTTACATTAGAAATCTGTCAAAAACAACCTACACAACAGAATTGGAAACCAAAATTAACAGTGAAAATTTTACACAAGAACATTCTAGCATCCAGATGGTCGATATTTTGACCATGCCTGGATATCCATTGTGGATGGAATCGACCATCCAGTGCCCAACAGCAATTAACGTGCCATTTCTTGAAAACTACACACAATATTTCAGTTGTGTCTTTTTTTGGCTTTAGTATACATATGAAGGTATGACATACTCAAATTAAAAAACAATATATCCATTGTAACTATTAGTAACAAGTGCCATTTGAAAAAATCTTTTGTTTCCCTTTGTCATCCCATATTATTACTACATCGTTTTGAAAAATTTAAATTCTACATATAAGAATGAGTAAAAAGCAACATTTTAAGCAATGTATGACAATTAATGGTCCAAAAGGAATGCACGGACAAAGGCCCAAAGTTTGAAATTTTCTGTAATTATGCAAAATTTCTGAATGCCGTATTTTTTATTTTTGGAAATTGCTGCACGGGCATTACATATCCTTATAGTGTGTTCCTTTGTTGTGCTTCCCTCCAGCATCCATAGGGCCAACGCTAGAAGCGAAATTCTGGTAATTGTTCCATAAGTTGGCAACACTGCCACCATATACAATATTTTTTAGCCAAAAAATATCGGTCTGATTTCAACAAAACTTTGCATAGTTGTGGAAATATTCCACCACTACATAATACATTTTCTTCTCATTCACTTCGGTCTATTTGGAGGTGTACAATTTTTGGAGGTGCCAATTTTTGGAAAAACTGAATTTTCCTCTTCATCTTCCTTCAACATTAATTATTGGGAGGCACGATGTATAAATTTTACCTCTGCTAAAAGCCCTGCCTTCAAGAAAGGAAACAAAACCAATTTCAGCTCTCTTCGACAATTAGTTCTCGAGCTACGATTTTATTTTTGTACTTTGCAGCAAGTTTGAAAAGAGTGCAATTGAAAGGGGCCTCAGAGTTCAACAAGAATACAGGCACGCAAGGCTCTACCATGTAAAGATTAATTTACATTTCCAAGATTAATTTACACTTTTTTGTGTGTCACATAATCTTAAGCCCTTTCTTACCAGCAGCTGCTCTGTCTCCCCTCTTATCTACTTTCTACCTTTTTCAACTTTAAATAGTGGCACTTCCATTTATGTTGTCATGACCATTTAAATTACATATATAATAAGAACCCATGGCATTAACAGCCCTTGAGAGCCAGAGCGTACCTAAAGACTGCCAGCATTACGCCCACCAGAGGTAGGAGATCACCCAACCAGTTACGGGGTGATGTGTGTCAAGCACAACAAATCCCCAGTTGCTGTAGGTTTTTCAAGACCAAGTTAAGCTACCCATTCATAGTTCCCCAATTTCCTTACAATGGTGGGTGGCCACCAGTCCCATACACAGGTCGAAATCTCATGAGAAAAATTGTTAAGTTTCCCCCAGGAGACTCGAATGTGTGCACATACCTTAGCCGGAGCCCAAAGATTCATGCTTTAGACCACATGGTTACAGTAAAGGATGACTGCAAATTAAAACACACTGAAAGAAATTAAAAGAGTGTACTTACAAGTTGTTAAACTCCAGATCTTCTCTCCAAAGTTTCAGGACTGTTTCTGCCTCCATTTTCAGGTATAGCCAGGAATTAAGACATTAAAAAGGTTTTATAAAAAATATAAAGTATCAAGCAGATTCAGAGAATGATGGCCATGTCAGTCAAAATTTTACTTTTAAGTCCACCATGTAATATACCTATAGAACCTCAGACGCACGTGATTACAATGTAACGTAGTTACCAGTATGACATCAGACCAGGGGCGGTCCGTGAATTTTACTGCAAGGGAAGCACATGCCACAAGATATTGAAACAGGCATTATTATTATTATTATTATTATTATTATTATTATTAATTATTAACTGTCCTTTATGAATTCTTCTAACACTAGATTGTAGAATCCATCTTCATTTTAATTTCAGTTTTCAGCTTCTTCTCAATTGCTGCCCTTGGGTATTTCTGCGGCAACTGTTAATTCGGCAAAGTGCTGAAAATGGCACTAGCACAAGACACAGAAATTGTTGAAAATAATTAACA
Organism: Lepisma saccharinum; assembly: GCF_977018435.1. Classification (NCBI taxonomy): domain Eukaryota; kingdom Metazoa; phylum Arthropoda; class Insecta; order Zygentoma; family Lepismatidae; genus Lepisma; species Lepisma saccharinum. The sequence continues at coordinate 25,411,614 of NC_139230.1, read as the reverse complement.
CATGTAACTTGAAAGAAAACAGATGATGACGAAGCAGGTTTCTTAAAATAAAACAAAAGTTATTGTACTCCCTTCCAGATATCAGAGGAATTAGTGACACTTATTGCTCTTCCGAGACAATCTAAGACAAAATGTTGACCATTAACTTAATTTCAATTGACAGAAAGAGTCTTCAGAAAAACGTTTCTCGCGTTCTTCATATCCATTATTTCTGATCTCCAGTTTCTGCTGTTGGCCTTCTTGCAAGTCTATTCACCCTCTTCATTTGAAGATAGGCGCTCTTGGATGGCATAGTGGTAACACCATCGCCTTGTAATGAAGGGGTCTCGAGTTCGATACCCGGTGTAGACACAGAGTGATTCGGTTCCCACTTTCAACTGTAGGTCCAGTTCCGATTAGCCTATCTATGTATACAGTGGACTTCAAAGAAAAAAGCATTTGAAAATAGGATGCAAAGCCAACACTAGTTTTAATGCTCTTCTGCAACCAAACTATTATTACACATTGGTCTGGATTAAAATGAACACGTTGTGTTCTTTATTACACTCGGTACAGTTTAAAGCAGGCTTTCAAAACTTCTCAATGTCAGGCCCTGGACGAAGAGTGTTTCCAGCTCTCACCTACGCTTTTTCCAGCACCATCAACTGGCTGCCGCAACATGCGGAATGAGTTTTGCAGATTCATTCCCTTTGAGTCCATTGAAGCACAGTGATTTGGCCAAATGTTAAGTGTTATTTTTAAACATATGTTTTTCACGCAGATTCCAGGAATAGCGCACATGAAATTCACTGGGACAACACACAGCACAAAATTCGCTTTAACTGAAGGGAAAATATTACAATATAAATATTTTTTAGGCACATTTAACTTGCAAGAAACTGTTAGGCTGGAATGAGTCGCGGTCATCTTGAACACATGCAAAAAGTTAATACATTTTCTTTCAAAAACAATGTTATAGATTATACATGCATGCTAGAGTAAAAAAACTTTCAGGGCTATCTTTGTACTATATTTTTAAGATATTAAATATATTTTTAGGATATAAAACATAGTGTATCATTTCATGCAACAGAAGCAATCAGAAATATAATAAACACATTATTTCATGTTATTTCTAGTTTTGTTATTTTTATTCAAAATAGTTTACTATCGGTAATCACAATCATACAGTTAATTTTAAATTAGCCATTATTATTAAGAGCAAATATTATTACAACTTATCCCTACTAAATACCTTTGATGATTAATATGGGACTTACATAGAATTATTTACATCTAACAAATGAAAAAAATTTTCTCATATCTTTGTTTATTAATTAATATTTTGATACATTTATCACTATAAAAAAAGGCTTACGTGACTGCTAAATTTACTGCTGCCAGTATATACTTCACATAAAAAACACTTAGGTACACAATCACAAATGTGTTGTATTCAAACATAATACTTTTTAACTATTAGACTTCTCCAAACATTGTCAACATTATTTATAGTATTAAAAATTTAACATAAAAAACGATAAAAATCTTCTAGTTATTTATTTGAGTGTGTAGTAAGTGTGCAGTAATTGAACTTTGACACACTGTGATTAATAGTATGAACAAGCAGATAATTTAATTTTGAATTTAGAAGCCACTGGCTAATGCTTGATAAACTCCATTGATGTGAATCACAAAGAATTTATGTACAGAGTAAACAAAAATATAAATATATCAACATCTTCGTTTGATGGGTTTCCAAGCAGGGTTGCCAGGTTGCCAAGATAAAAATATGGGACAAAATCGCATTCACAAGTTGAATATAATTTGCCCTTAACAAAAATTTTACTCACCTCTTCATCTACAGGACAATTCTTTCTTACGGAAAAGCTACCAATTGATGTAGTAGATAAACAGGGTACCTTGTGTCCCATTCTTCGACCATACTGCATTACACGTGTTATTGAAAATTCCTTTTTGTAGAGTTTACAACCTGCATTATATTTATTACCAGTATCATACCAGGTGAAAATCTTCTTCCTCCAACCATCACTTGAACATACACAGGCATTTCAGCTTCTTTGCATCTAGGGCTGAGCCGATACCATTTTGAACTCGTACAGATACTGATGCTTGAAAATTGTAGCAATTAAAAGTTGTTCAAAATATTGATTAATATTAGTGGGTGAGTATTCCACTCCAATTATATGCAACAATTTACTATAGTTTGTTTTGCTTCCAAAATTCAAGAATTTCATCAGAATATTAAAATACTTATACAATCACAAAAATATTCTTTATCGCAAAATATTGGTGCAAAAAATTTCAAATATTGCATAAGTTCCAGGATAATCAGTAAATAGTCAAATTGATACTGGTCCCGGGTTCGATACCCGGTGGAGGCACAAGTGGTTCGGATCCCACTTTAAACTGTAGGTCCAGTCCCAATTAGCCTTATTGTGCATAAAGTGGACTTAAAACACCAACTCAACTCAACTCAAATTGATACTTTCCAATACTGATAGGCATCCAATGAAGATTGTGATAGGATGCAAGACATACATATTACTTAAATAAAGAACTGTCCCATCCTTGCAATTAACAAAAAGTGACAGAATTAATCAACCAATCAAGGAAGGAAAGAAAGAAGAAACTGTCCCACAAAATCCGGGACACCTGGCAACCCTGTTTCCAACTCTCTCCACCATGATCAACATGGAGGTCAGAAATGTGAAAAATACACACTCGTCCAATACCACTGTGTAAACATTTTTCTTTGTTCCTTTTTTTTCAAATTGCACCTCATAACTTGATCCAAACTTCATGAGTGCTCATAGCAATCCACAGGTTAGGAATGAAGAAACAGCTTCAAAGCTTTCTTTGCTCAAAATACAGATCTTGAGTGAATAAATACCAGCTTTATCTTTTGATCTAGTTCCAATTTTGGAACAAAAAATTGTAAGTATTCAAGTAGATTCTTGATCAGAGTCAGTCTTGAAACAAATGCGAGGTCTGTGAGAATCCTCTGTGCTGACAAGAACCACTTTGTGTACTACAAAACCTATGGACTGCTATGCGCCAACAAAAAAATGAAGTAGTTGTAATTTTTATTAAAAATGACTGCACTCAAAAAATGAACATACAGTATGATAAAAAATGAATAAAAAAGAGTGAATGAAACCTGGATATGACAGTGAAGAATGAAAGAATATAATTTCTTAAATATGTTAAGAAAAATCATTAAAAAAATTAACACTCGCACATGAGCAATCCACCAATTTCACACACAATCAATTTTGCCTCTTGCTATCTACCTTAGCAATGCCTCTAAGAGGACTTAAAACAAATTCCGTGCAAAATCAGTTAACATGGATTTATTACTGGTATAATAATTTATAAAAAAAATAATTTCAAAAGCTTCTCCACAAAACATATTATATAAAAGCCTTAAATGGTTTGAAACAGTACAGTGATTTGAACTGAAGATTTACAATTGTAAATTACATTTAATCATATGAAGGAAACTTTATGTTCACCTTGAATAGGAAACAAATCTGTCAATCACCCAGGTTTCATTCCATTTCACTATTTTGTAAACAATATATACTTCCATTTTGTATTTTTCACAAAATTTCTGTTCTTACACAGCATTTGTCTATAACAATAACTAGCAAAACCAATTATTCACAGTTGATTAAAAAAAAAGGTCAAGAAGGGGGTCCAAAAAAACCACTTAAACTTTTTTAAAAAGCAAAGATTTTTAGAATTTTTAGTCATATTCAGTGTATCATCTTGTGAATTTTCAATATTTTCCCCAATCTCTGCTTGGCAGTGGCCATGCCCTTCTTTGGTTTCCGGTCTGTAATGAAAAAAAAAAATAATAAATAAATAAATGATTGCTTGAATAATTTGTAAATGAAATTCTCAGTGAGGGGATGAACATCTATTGTGGCTTTTTCATATGAAGCAGTATGAAAATATGTCTCAAAACATTAGTATCCAAGAAACAAAGAACTAGAGGGATGTACTGATTTTGGTATTAATACTAATAATGATTAGGACACACAACAATACCCACAGGATACGGATGCCCTTGTCCACCCTGGACAAGGATTCCATGTGTTAATATTTGATTATACTTTGCTAAATATTAGATTTTCCTATGCTACCCATTTGGAGGAGCTCCCACTTGAAAAAAAAAAAACAGCTGTTGCCGTGGAAGATTTCAATGTTTGGGAGAGGGGAACTTCGATTGCCAACCAGGCTCCTATAAAAGTGGCAGTTTTAGGTAAGAGACCAGATCAACACTGATTTTTATGATGGTAAGAAGTAGATTCCCTATGAATCTTTGGTGTTTAGACCATTAATAGTGGACTAAACTGATTGATATCAGAAGTAAAAGTAGCATTTGTTTTAAGGCTTGGCAGGACCTTTGGCCAACACCAGGGCAGCTTTTTTTTTATAATTTTCAGTTCCTTGCAAAAAATCATAATGTTATTCCAATTCTGAAAAAAATTTACATCTGCTTAGAATTCTGTCCAGAACATTCACATGAATATTCGTGTGGTTTGCTTTCACCATTGTCTAGATATGATCAATAGTTTAATAGACTTATGCAGTAGTGAAACTATTGAAAATATCTAGACAACGGTGAAAGCAAACCACATGAAGATTCACTTGAATGTTCTAGAAGGAATTTTAAACAGACGCAATTTTTCAGATGTTGTAATATCATAACATTTTTTCACAAGGAGATGAAAGTCCAAAATTCCAGCCGAGGCTTAAGCCAACCCCTGTTAAAATTCCCAAATTCCCATTAAGAAAGTATTGTATTGATGAAATACACCAAAAATGCATTATATTGCCTAGCAGGCTATCGAAAGAGAATGCTGCATAACGAAATGCACTAGAACACTTCCCCCTAGGGGTTGCTGTTGGTAATCAGAATACAGTATTATTAAGTACAGGGTTGGCATGCTTATTCTACGTTAATGGAAGTGCCAAAGGTTGAGGCCAGACGTGCACACTTGCTGAATTTGGTTGCACAGTGGAACCTCGATTTTACATTATTGAGGAGACCAGGGTGAAAAAACTTAAAATGTGGAAAAATGATAACACTTCTATGCTTAATTTAACTAAGGGATGCCTCATGCACCACAAGTTCTGCATACTTCACTTTAGTCAAGTGGCATGTGGGATTTGAGTAACTATAAATGGAAATAGTAAAATAAGATATAACATATCTCCACCTCTTCTCTCCACTCTGATCTTCTCCTCTCCTCTGCTTGTATCTCATATCCCCTATGGTTCTCTCCTTTGCTCCAATAGAACTACTTTAGCGGGTTCCAAATTTGGTGTGACTACTCACTAACTGTCATGAAACAATTGATTTGAATTTGGTGGTAAACAATGATCATGGGACGGATGAAGGCACTTGCAAATGTAGGTGACTGTGACAATTGTAAAAACTGCTCCGATGTTCAGGATATTCTCAGACACCTGATCGCAAATCCAATATTACCAGTCATTTGTGTAGTATGAGATTGAAATTCCACCAAACCATGTTATTCTGAATGTCTAACATCCACATAAATACTACATAAAAACATAATAAAAAATATCAAAGTGAACCTAACTGTAATGCTTGTGAAAATTTTAATCCACAAATTTTGCAATTGTGTGTACAAAAATATAGCATATATGCAAAATACATTTTGTTAAAATGATAGATGCTAAAATAGATTTACATCTTTCATGTGTATGGATTTCATGAATGAAGCATTAATTTATGCAATAATTCCTTCCCTACTTATCAGCCAGAGAACAGAAATTTTAAAATTGTTACACTTAAGATTAGCTACAATTCGAATTAGTTAAGTGAAAAATTTTAACCTAATCAAGTGACGAGAAACATGTGGAGGCAAAATGCTCAGTAGAATTTTAAGCGTAACAATGGCTTTCAAAATTTAACTTTTTCTTTGTTTCAGAAAGGAAAATAGTTATTTCTTAATTAATTTGATGTGCTGAGTTCAAAAATGGCATTAAAATTTTGGGTCTCCTTAGATAACCACGAAAAATTTAGTTTTAATTATTTCTTGGGGCAGCACCTTACAATATGTAGAGTTGTAAGTTATTTACTTTACACATAAATACTCATCTCTGATTTTGAATAATGCAGCTGTCCTTTCTGTTCATTTATATACAGATAAAGGTATGACATATTCAAAATACAATGCAATATGAATATCAAAAGTTTGTCAACTTTCATTTTAAAACATAGATTATTCTAATGCACTGAAATGTTTTTAGAAATTTATAGAATGTGAACTGCAGTGAAACCTCGATTTTACATTTTTCAGGGGACCATAAATAAAAAAAATGTAAAATGCGGGAAAGCATAAGGGAGGGGTAAAACTCCAAGTGCCAGTAAGAAACGACTACACAATCAACTTTTTTGGGGTATAATGTGTCAAAAATTATTTAACAATGGGAAAGAAGTATGAATATGAATTCCTAAGGAAAGAAAGCAAGACCTGCTGTGAAAATCTGTGGTGGATTATTGTGACCCACTTTCATGGGTAGGAGCAGTGTATGAATGCTTCTAATTGCCACCTACTAGGTTCAATTTATGTATCTGATTGTGTGGGATCTTAATTTACTCAGCAAACTGGTAATTATTTGCTAGGTTTAGAAGTCTCAGGTAATGGGGAAGGGGGGTTGTTTATCACTTATAGTTAGACGTCAAGTGGTGATCATCTTTATATACTGTAATCCAAGTGTCCTTGATTGAGTTCACAGTGTAGACGTGTAGAATGGTTCAGATTCCACTTTAAACAGGATATGTATCCGGTCCCGATTAACCCTACTGCATAAAGTGAACTGAAAACAAGCTTTGTCAAACTTGTGCATGTTTTAGACATCACAAGAGGGGGAGGGGATGTTAATAGACAATTTATTGTTGGATTCAGCAGTCTTGCAGAGGGAAAACATGCTTTTCAACAATAGTTTCCCAATAGATAACATACATTTTTTTCATTGGTCTCTGTGTCCATTCCTTCATTCAGCATTGTGTGACTTATTTTCACCATGTGAATGGTTTCGAAGAAAAACAATGATTATATTACACTTGGCATTCTGTGCATTTTTTCCTGCACTGCTCTGAGCATTCAGTGTTAGACACAAGATAAGAGTTACTGTTTATCAGAAGGCAGCTTTATCTCTGGTGCTCATATTTCATAATCATGAAAGCAAAACAGCCTTGCAAGGCAGCAGATACGAAACAATGGATGAGTCATTATTGCTTTGGAGCAATGAGACAAAACACGGGCACCTGCTGCATCAAGCAATTATTGATAGCTGTGCATGCCACTGGTGGATTAATGAGATAGTGTGGGGGAAGGTGGGATACTTCCTTTTTTACTCACAGCATGCCCTGTTCATTGAATGTAGTATCCAGGAGTGAGTGCTTAATTTTACATGTCAAAGGAAAGGAAGAGGGATGATCACCAGAGGCATGCATATTTTGTTCTTGATGAAAATAAAATGTGAAATAACACATTGTAATGTTAATTTTGCATGTTTCTGAAAGGTGTGAGGTGCATTGTCACAAAATGCTGCGAAATGAACTGCAAAATGCGAAATTGACTCAAACACAAAATTTAGAGTATATTTACCGACACGACACTTTCTGAAGTTTGAATTATCCTGTGAGTTATGCAATTCATGGAAAATTGATTGATTCTGATGTAAATATTTGAAAAGCAAAAATGGATGCCTTTATACAGGAATAAACATAATATTCTGGTAACTTCATAAATGTGCTATTAGAAGGGTTAAGTTTACTTTATATAATAATAAAAGTTTTTAAATCAAATTTAGGATTATATTCACAATTTTTAAATGAAAATTCCATTTTATATACCACTTTTGATCAGATTTTTCACCGCTATAACACCAAAATTCTATTTAATATGCTATTTTTGAACCCAAAATTGACTCTTTCTGTACCAAAATTTTGCATTATATTTACCAAAAATATGCACCTCTAATGCTCGCATTTTGCCCTTATGCTAATTGGCTCTCAGGAGCAAGAAAATCGGGGCTTGGAACTTTTTAGTAATTGGAAGACTAGTGATGATAGCAGAGGGTGGCATGATTAAGGCAAATGACTTACAATTGTTTTGACAAGAATATTCTTCCATCAGTGAGTAAAATAATGTGCAAAGAAAAGAAGAATCTCTTTAGCTTGTGCATTCTCAGCTTCATTCTGATAAACAAATGATATGGTGGTATTCGTGAAAAAACCTGATTAAAAATAATTGACAGAGAAATCGAAACAAATTCTCATTAAAAGGAAAAGTTCAGTTCTTATCCAGTATCAGATAACGGGAGGTTGGCAATTTAGCAAACCCCTTCTTAATGTTTTCCATTGTCAATGCAGACAAGAAGAAAGGAAGGTTTTTCAGAAACAAGTAACTCCCTCCCCCCTTGTCCTTTTAATTAGAAAGGATTCCAAAGTGGATGGGTAAAGAAGCGAATGGTGATCGACCTCTGTTGTCAATTTTCCACTCGCATTTTTATGGAGGGGGAAGGGGGAAGAAATACACCTCAGTCACACTCTTACATTGTGTCGAATCTCTAGGGAAAGCAGCATTTAGCGAGAATCTCTAGGGAAAGCAGCATTTAGAGAGAATCAGTTTGGCAACAGTGCGCTTGTTCTCCAATCATGAGGCAGAAGGATCGGCCAATTTCATCATGAGGGGGAATGCAAGAAGTGCCTTTTCACTTCCTGTCCATCAAGAGAGGTATGACTAATGTAACTTGTCCACTTTCCCCTAGCCATGCCTCTTCACTCACTCCTCTCACAGGTTGTGTGGTGAATGGAACAGATGCAAAAGCAAGGAAAAGGAGGGAGAAGTTGCGTGGCCAACAGACACTTACGGCAAATTTCGACACGGGTTGGAAAATGTATAAAGCTGAAAATGGGAGTTAGGGCAAACATATTAAGTGAGAAAACTGTTTTATTTTGGATGGAATGGACAAGTTTTCAGAGGAGGTACAATACTGAAATTCCATCTCATTACACATGCAATTTGAAGAAAAATTTACGATTTACTCAAGAAATCATTTTCCAGAAACTACTATGGGGCCCACATTACACCAAAGTGAATAAAAAATTCCAAAATGTAACGCTGCTACGTACCTACAATCAGAAAAAATATAGTTCAAAATTGGCCCATAGGTTATCATAAAAATAATTAAAATGTGATACGTCATAGCAAAAGAGTAATGTTGGAAACTATTTCTTAGCAGTATTAGTTCTATGTATCCTACTTCAAGGTGGTTACTCTAGAACCTTGACAAAATTCAAGTATAATTCCCGGTTTTCAAGATGAACTTTCCAAAAATTCAAGGATATGTTTTCTCCATTTGCACCTTCAATTACTGCTTCTCACCCCCCCCCCCCCACACACACACACAAATATAATATAAAGGATTTGTGTTATTCCATTCCTATCCAAAAATTCTAATTTAATTCAATTAAGCAGTACACATATTTAAAATATTTAATGTAAGGTGCAGAGTTCACATTTCTCATTTCACATATTCCGACTCAAAATACATCTAGAAACATGTCACAAATGTTATGGTTCGAACAGATGTTCTAGGGTTACCAGCCAGGTTAAATCGGAGTTAGTTTCCAACATTTTGAGTGCATACATTGCTCTCATCTTAAGGGAGCAACTCACTCCCTGAAGATGAGAGCAATGGATGCGCTCGAGATGTTAAAAGCTAACGCAGTATTAACCTGGCTGATAACCTGAGAACACCTGTTCTAATCACGTCGTCAGGAAAGCTACAATTCCTAAATGTTATGGTATATACTAATCTATGAAAAACTGTTAACCGTATAAGAATTTAAAACTAAACTTTACCTAATCAACTTCAACATATCTTATCTTGCAATCTTCCGTCTATCAGGTAGATTGTTCTGCAAAGGACACTAACAAAGGAAATGGGTTGAGAGAAAACTGTTTGAGTTTCTACACAGCTTTCTTTTCCTCTTTGATAAAAATAAAAGCTAAACTGTGCCTCAGAGCATTTATAAATATGTATAAATTCAATGGAATTTGCATTAATGAAATTTTAAATTTTTCACGTCTACTGAGAAAAATTCACGCAGAATGCACGCATAATTCCCGGAGCCAATAATTTACGCATAATTCACGGAATTTAAGGAATTCCCAGTGAGCAGCCACCCTGTACTTACTTGAATTTACATACCACAAAAGACCAATCTTTGAGAAACTATTACTATTTTGGATTTTCTTTAAAAATCTGCCAAAAATAAGTTTTAAAAATTCCTGGGAAAAAATGTAGTTTTTATAGGAATGCAGATTTTTTAAAAATGTAGGTAAATTTTCGGTATCTGGAAAATGCCTGAAACTTGCTATTTATGTCACTTTCCACATTCCTACTTACGTATTCTGCATTGAGAAACATTGCTGAAGCTGAAGGTGGCATTTCGCTTTTTTCACGGAAATAATCTATATATTCGACGTATGAAGTAAGTTTTGTTAGTTTCTTTTTCCCTTCGGTAACACACTAAATGGCGGTCACAGTTTCACTACTGTAGTCGGCATGCAGTGTTTCCACCCCACTCCACCCAAAAATACCTACGTAGCCCCACAAACCATTGATGCATAGCCCCACTAACCATTGACACACAGCCCCACGAACCATTGACACACAGCCCCACACGCCATTTGTGGAAACGTACCTTCTTCAGTTACAAAAACACGTGTTTCACTGACCGGGATTGACCGGGATTACGTCATCACACACAGGCAACATCCGGCTGGAAGAAAATGGATGCAACAGCTTTCGTGCATTTATATTGAAAAATACATGATTTACTGGCAAAATGCAATGAACGATGCGAGAAAACACTTCCCCGATCTTCCACAAGTCTAAAGAAACTGCATCCGATAAGTAATTTCTCCTGTAAATTTTAAGAAATCCATTTTCCGGATACGGAAAGTTTACCAAATTGTATAATCTTATGAGAGCTGTAAATTGGAATGATCTGAAGAAATACACTAATGTTAATGCTGCTATTGATAAGTTCTATGAAATGTATGACATGTTTAACAAATGCATACTTTCAACGAAAACTCAACCAAAGAAATTTCTGAGCTGGTTCTCACGGGAAATTATAAAGAATATCAGGAAAAAAGCATATCACAGGCAAAAATGGAAAAATAATGCTCCCCATGCTGAACATCATTATGAGAAATTTAAAGAACTTCGAAATGTTGTTAAATGTGGGATTCAAAAAGCATATACACATTATATTTCAAGCACAAAGTATAACATACTTCATACCCATATTCAGCTTTGCCAAAAATATGAAAAAACAAAAAAGAGCATAACCTTTTAATATCAAGGTAAAGTACTTTCTGACATTCTAGAAGTAACAACGGCATTTGCTAAATATTTTCAATCGGTGTATCGACAGGATGATGGAAAAAATAAGATGCTGAATATTCAATCTTACAGTGAAATCAATAAACTAAACCTATCAGATATTAGTCTCAAAGAAATCAAAGATGCCATAAAAAATCTTAAACCAAAAAAATCTATTGTTTCCGATAAAATTCCACCTTACATACGTAAAGGATGCGGTGAGATACTCAAAGTGTTCCCCTGTGCTTAGCAGCACGCCATGAAGGCGTATAGGGGGTGTGGGGATAACGCCCAACACTTTCTTGATCCAGTTGTGAGTAGGGGTGATGTGATCAGCACGACACCCCTGACCGCCTTTACCCCCCAGGGTTTCCCCCAGGTTTCCCATGTTATTCGATGCTGGGTGGGTGCCAGGGCCGCTTCCAACGTTAGAAAAGTTCCCGGATTTGAACCGGCCGGGGATCGAACCCGGGACCTTTAGCATGGTAGTCAGACATGTTACCGACTGAGCCACCACTCAAATATATACTCAAAACATTAGCCTTGTCATTGAGAAGGACTTTTCATTCAATGGAAGCATCACACTGTAATTGTTCGTGACAACCATTCATAATGCGCAGCTCTTTGTGGATGTACCCAATTAAAATCAAGTGAAATAGTATGAGAACTTCTCTCCCTAGACGTCACTTTGATCTCAATGTATTACCAATGCGCTAAACAAATTTTGAGGCATTTTTCTAACACCTCGAAAAGGTACAAGAATTCAGTCATAATGTTTTACCGGTTAAAGATATGTCTAAAAAAAACTTCACCATTGCATTTCTCGTGAAATTCTAGCCTGATTTGATATATCATATCACACCCTTCCCATTTAAAATTCTGAAGTTGAATTCAAGATGGCAGGTTTCAAGATGGAGGCCATCATCATCATATGCCCTATAACATTTTTCTCCCACCCCTATTACAACCCTACAATGTTAGATTCGCAGAATAGTATGTCATACAACTTTCATTCAGGTGTATCCACACTTATGAACCACCCTGTATAAGAATTTACCTGAGGAGCTTCAAGATATCTTAGGTAGATTGTTCTGCAAAGGACACTTACAAAGTAAATGGATTGAGAGAATTATTTTTATTTCCCACACACCTTTCTTTTCCTTCCTCAATAAAAAAAAACTAAACTGTGAAAAACTTGGTTCATAAAAAAATATAAATATGCTGACCAAGGCAGTAATTTATTTTATTAAAAACATAAACTAAACGTAACGTTTCAACCTTCTAGCAAGGTCTTCATCAGACTCTGTATCAAGTACAAAAGTAACAAGATACCAAGATACTTGATACAGAGTCTGATGAAGACCTTGCTAGAAGGTTGAAACGTTACGTTTAGTTTATGTTTTTAATAAAATAAATTACTGCCTTGGTCAGCATATTTATATTTTTTCATAATAATGGAAACAAGGCTTAATGGTGTTATAACTTGGTTCAGAGCATTAATAAATATGTATAAATTCAATGGGATTTGGATTAATAAAAGTTGCAATTTTTCACGTCTACAGAGAAATATTTAACTAGAATTCAGGCATAATTCCCAGAGCCAATAATTCACACATAATTCCCAGGTTTCAAGAAATTCCCGGTGAGTAGCCACCCTGGAACTGCAAAATAGACTCTTAAACATGAAATTTAGAGTTATTTTACCGACACAACACTTTCTGAAATTTGGCCTCCCCCATGGCGCAGTGGTAGCGTCATTGCCTTGTAATCAAGGGGTCCCGGGTTCGATACCCGGTGGAGGCACAAGTGGTTCGGATTCCACTTTAAACTGTAGGTCCAGTCCCGATTAGCCTTACTGTGCATAAAGTGGACTTAAAACACCAACTCAAACCAAACTTTTTGAAGTTTAAATTATCCTGTGAGTTATGCAATTGAAGGAAAATTAATTAATTCTGCTGTAAATATGTGAAAAGCAAAAATGGACCCCTTTTTACAGGAATAAAGTTAATATTCTGGTAACTACATAAATTTTGTGTAATAAGTGCAGATTTTTAATCAAATTTAGCTTTATGTTCACAATGTTCGCAATTTTAAAACCTAAATGTCATTTTATAAACTGCTTTTGAAATGATTTTTCACCAATATAACACCGAAATTTTATTTTCGAACCTGAAATTGACTCTGTTTTTATACTGAAATTTTGCTTCTTTATTAACAAAAAAATGTGCCTTTAGTTGTTGGTAATAGTAAATTTTAGGTTGGTACTTTATTAATATCAACAAAAACTTCATGTTGCTCCATCCCTAATGTATAAATGTATGTTCTGTAGACACAAACCTTTTCAGCAACATGTGCCAGGTAAGGGCCAACAGGAAAGAATCAATTTTCAAATTTCACCAGAAACAATATTTTTTTTTTCATAAAAAAATCTGACAAAAGTACAGTCAACTCTCGATTCAACGACCTTTCACAGTTCCCGGGAAAAGGGTCGCTGTTTCGAAGAGGTCGTTATTGGAATTTGCACCAATTTTCAGCTTAAACGGAGCTCAAACGGACATAAAGATGCCTAGGAGATGATAACACCATGTATCCTGGTAGTTATACAACCTGTTATGCACATGACGCGTGTTGTGAGAAGGAAAATAGAACATGAAAACGTTTTCATATAAAAGGATTTAAAATAGTTACTTTCTTTCAATTGTGCACAGTCGTTGCTCTCCCATGAAATTCTTACAATTCTAGTTCATGAGAAACCAGTTTGCACTGAGACCTATGGAAAGGAAAACAATCTCTCGCTTATTGCAAGCGAAACTCGATGAATCTTGACACCAGTCAGACTGGCGCCAGCAAAAGTCGGGAGATATCTGGCAGAATGAAGGTTGGATTTCATACGGGTCTACTGGAGCATTGTCTGTTAAAAGATTAACTAGTAAGATTAGATCTCTCGGGAGAAACAACACAACCTTTCTAGGCACCAGACAAAAAAAAAGGGGGGGCTGTAAATTCCGTTCTGGTTCGGCAGTGTAAAATACATCGTAAAAAAAGGTCACGTTTTCTTTGCTTCAACAAACTTCATTCACCCCCCCCCCTTTCCCCCCATTCAAGGGAGCAGTCGAAACTCCTTCCTTGACTTGCATTGTAATCCAGCGTGAAAAAGGAAACACGCAACTTGCGATCTGTTTTCACCCAATGCGTATTCTAGGGCATGTCATTAAACAGCGTCGCAGCCGATAATCATTCGGGTTTGTAATTGAATTTCACTTTAAACCAGAGGCGTGGCGTGCATGTAGCCGCTGTTACCGCAGGTAACACCAAAATATAAAGAATTGAAGAACCCGTCTTAAAATATTATTACGTACATAAACGGGTAATATTGTCGTAAAGTAAACATTGCAGACTGACTTTTTTTCTGACACCGGCAAAAGCGAAGAGGAGGACTGATCCGGTACCCTCCACAGGCAACATGAGGAAAGGGACCTGAGCCCACGCAAGGAAGATTTCGCGTTGCGGCAAAGACTAACCGCGGGGGGAGGAGGAGGGTTTATGGTATGCCTGTTTAGCCGGCGCAGTTGCCGGTGACCTTTACCGGAAACATACCAGTGTTGCCATATTCAACTGACAGAAAAGAGCTAAGTCGCCTAATCGAGTCTATCTTACTCTGAAGGTGTCCAGTCACATTGGGGAACGATGGCGCAGTGGTAGCGTCGCCGCCTTATAATCAAGGGATTCCGGGTTCGATACCCGGTGGAGGCACAAGTGGTTCGGATCCAACTTTAAACTGTCCCGATTAGCATTACTGTTCACGAAGTGGACTTAAATCGCCAAATCAAAATTTTAAAAAATCAAATCACACTGGGGCAAAAGCAAACTACCAAGTGATATTTTGTATTTACACTAAATATCAGCGATTATGAAAGTCCTCTTTGTCCTTCTTCGACATCATGGGCAAGGGGTCCGCTGTCCTTCTAAAAATGTCAACCTAAAATTCTATATTTCACACATATAATATTATTTCGGTTACAGGAATTTGTGATAATTGTTGATAATACTGATTGAGATTGACATACGTTGTCGCAGGAATGCAATAATTTCGGATTGAAGCAATGTTTTTGAGGTGGTAGAACTGTTTTTGGGTGAAAACAATACTTACAAGCATAATTTCCCGATTGTTATCTTAGCACGCTCTGAAGTGTCAGGTGTCGCAGGTTCGAATCCTCAGCAAGAAATGGTTATTTCAATGTTCGTTGTTATTATTTTACTTACGTAATTATAAAAATTAATAATTACATACACAAAGAAATAATAATTTTATTTCAATAATTCACCATGCATCCTCATCGTCACGATTATCCTATAAAGCGAAAGCCTTAAAGGTAGCAAAGGAAGTAAAATATACGAAATAGTAGTGGTGTCAGAAATGAGATTTCAGTGGATTTAGCGAAACATGGGAGTGGGAGTAGTTAGGAAACAGATGAAGACTACATCTACTCTACAATCTTATTTGAAACGAAAAGTTTCGCGATTTGGGCAAATCTGGTTTCAAAAGAACTAAGATGGCAACATTAGTAGAACTGGACTTCTTGCAGGTTCCGAAGGAAATATTGGGGAAGGGTCGATGCTGAGAGGGGAGGGGGCAAGGAGGGTGCTTCAGGTGTTACAAAAGTAAACAACGGTTTTGTGGGAGGGACTGTGCAGTGGGAGTTTTGTGACTGGTGTCTTTCGTCTTTATGTTGTTTTCGGGCATTGTCAATTAATTAATGAAGCTTGCTCCGAGTTCCGAGGTGGCGGGTTCATCCTATCTGGACAGTGTGTGTAATCGTGCGATAGAAGATATTTTGAAGCAATCTTTCGGTTCGTTATTTTGGAGAAAAAATCGAAATTGTGGCGAAAGGGAGGCCAAAGCCTATTTTGAACGATTTTAAAACCAAGTCGTCTGCTGGATATGACCGACATTTCAATGTTTCGTGGTATAATGACTATCCGTGGTTATGTGGATGTGTGCAGTTGTCGAAACTCTTTTGGTAGCCATTTTCGGGTGAAAAAAAAAAGTGTCGAATTCAGATGTGGATAACGTGGACCATGACCATGACGCACCCAAAAATTCAAATTCAAATGAAAAACTTCTCTTTATGACAGCATCATATAAGTTTTTTGATTTGATTTGATTGATTTTGCTTCGCTTGTGCCACTTTTGGCTAATTTGCGAAGATGGGAATGAGTGATGATATGATTACATTGATGAATAGACATCACAAACGCCCATGCCCAAGCTAGGTTTCGAACCCGGGATCCCAGCATCATATAACTATTTTCAAAGTCGGATTGATCTGCTCTATAAGTAGCCTTCGATGTTTCTGTAAGTATCAAATTACGTATTATTGTGTCAACAACCAATGTTTGGGATTTCACTTGAGTCCTTATGTCAACATTTTTTTTCCTGATTAAGAACTTTACCAAAATCTAGTATTGAATTGCATACGTACGAGATTAATATTATATGAACTACTTGGAAGACATTGGGGGGGGGGGGGGCATGAGGTGGGGAGGCGCCCAAGTCTCCCTTAAATGTCCTGCTGATAACCGGTAACACTTTTAAAAATCCACGCCACGCCACTGCTTTAAACTATATACTTAGTCCCGATTAGCCCATCAGCATAAAATGAAATTAAAACAAGCTTTATGAAACTGCGCATTTTCACATATGAAAATGGTAGATCGTTATTTACCCTCACGTTAATCGACGATTTAATGTTGGATTTAGGAGTATTCTCGATGTCGAACACCCACTCCTCCAAAAGTTTTCCCCTTGAATAATGTATTTTTAATCGGTCTCAGTGAACATTCCTACATTGAACACTTTTTTTTCACATGAATGGTTCTGAAGAAAAGGCTGATGCGAATTAAATTTACAGTTTTGCTTATCAGAACAGAAGGCACAGAACATAAAGTTGTTTTAACTCTTGTTTTCCTTTATGGAGATCGAATTTCGTTATCGTCAAATCAAAACAGCTTTACGAGATTCAAAACAATAACTTTTTCCTTCGCGCTGGATGAGTCATTGCTGTTATCAGCAAGCAAGAGCTTTGCAGACGCTAGACAAAACACTGGCGCCAGGTGCAGCGTAAAAACAAGGAGACCGGCTGGAAGTTCGAGCAACAGGTGGCGGAAGAGAAAAATCCCAGCATTTTAAAGATAACGCAACTGTCGAAGACGGAACTTTTGACAGCAGTGTAAAGAAGAAAGAAATGACCCTTGCTTTACGTTTTATCATGCAACAGAATAATACGCAATAATTCCTATGCAGACAACAGCATAAAAAATAATAGGACCTCAATTCTGCAATTATCAACATTGCCGTGCACACCAGTGGCGAAGAATGAGTTGGGGAAAAAGAGGGGGGCACTTTTTTTTTACTTGTTCTATGGTTTTTGTTCGTTTTCAAGAATATATCCAGAACTGGTTGCCCCATTTCAGGCGTCAAAGGAAAGGAATAGGGGTGGGTCCACTTCCACCCTCGCCTGTAATCAGCCCGTGTGCACACACGAGCAAGAAAATCGTGGCTGAAACAATCGGCATCGCCCCTCCCCTCCCTCAGCCAACGGAACAATTTTTTGGCAGATATTACGACATCGACACAATTAGAAAAACATATGAAGTGGAATTATGATTAGGGTTACCAGACGTCCGGATTTTCCCAGACATGTCCTACATATTAGCCTTATGTCCGGCGTCCGGGAGGAATTTGAAAATTATCATAAATATCCTACATTTTGAGCGTCACATAATATTAATTAGGAATGTAGATACTAGAAAAAAAACATGCAAGTTACAAGTCTATGGACTGTGCTTCCAAACTCAATGGTGAAATTTATTTTGATTCAGTCATTGCCCAAAAAGAAAAAAGTTTGTCCTGCTATTAAAAATAGGGAAGCACAAACTGAACAAAGTTTTGGAACCACTTTCTGATAACGTAAGCCTTAGGGATTATACTGATGGAACAAGGTGTTGCCATTCTTATTCAATATAATTTGATTGTAAAGCACGGGTATAGAGAACAAAGTTATTCAGGGTGTCTACCAGTCAAGAAAGTCATGGTAGTCAAGAAAAAGTAAAGAAATCAACAAATAGATCAAGAAGTCAATACAAAGGCAATAAATTATTCTTGTGGTCAAGAATTTTTGCTATAATGACGACTGATTGGTTGATTTAGTATATTTTACTTAACTTTTTTCTGTCTCTTTGGTTAATCGCGAAAATGATAATGAATGGCGGTAAGGTAAGATAGATGATGGGACAGTCACAAACATATAGGGACAACCGACACAAGCCCCACATAAGATTATACTGGCTTGAGTCCAGATGCCAAAGCCTTGCTCGTCTGCCAAACACAGTTCAGGATGCATTAATACGAGAAAGCAGATCTAATTCTCTTCTTAAATTCCGCATCAGTTTTCATCTTAACTAGCCCTTTGGTAGGGGGTTTTGGTACTATTATAGTATGGGGGTGACACCTATAAATCATATAGTTCGCACTTTTTTATATTGCTAACGTACTATTTTGGAATGCGGTAAATTTCCTAAGGTGAAATATGCATTTCTAAGTAAGATAATGTCTATTTCTTACATTTACAAGTACTTACTATTACTTCTTCTTTGTAGCTAATCAGTGGTGATTTGTTCATTCTAGTTTTTTGGACTTTTAACCACTGTTATTTTCAAAAAAGATATTTACCTATGTTTCGGATGCTGAATCTGCCTCCGTCTTCAGGGTAGCGTGTAGTCGTTAGGTAACATAAATGGTTGCCTAGGAGGATTATTCTTGGTGGCCTAGGCTCCACCGCATCTGTCAGTCACAAGGACCTCTATATACATAAAATTGCCAGGTGAGATTATGAGTGGCCCAGGCTTCACTTTGCCAGATGACCATGTCAAGGTCACAATCAAGGCTTCATGTGGCACCGTTAGGTTTCCACCTTGATCTCCGGGGACTGGACCGCCCCGGACTGCATGTCACAAAACAAACCTCAGGCTAGGATACTTTGAAAGATCCAAACTAGCGACCCACGCCTGGGAAAACAGCCACAGAATACATTGGGATAAAACACAGATAATAAACAGGGAAGAAAATGGCTACAGCAGAAAATTCAAGGAAGCATCGCATATGACAACAAGAACAGAACCGATCAGCCAACCCAGCCTAGAGATCAGACCAATATGGACACCATTAGTCAGAAACTTTTTCAAAAAAACAATAGATGGCAGCACTACACCAACGCATCCACATGTCATACATTTACCCACAGAACACAGCAAAAACACTAAAAAACAGTGAACTAATTGTACAAAAATACAAACTACAAAAATCACTAACAATAATGGGACCAGAGTACACAATTCGGACACTATCCCTCCACACACATAAGATTTCACGCATAGTCTCTATAGACTATTCATACACATTGCACACCAACCCCGCTTTACATCAACATGCAGTCTGGGGCGGTCCAGTCCCCGGAGATCAAGGTGGAAACCTAACGGTGCCACACGAAACCTTGATGTGGTCATATGACAAAGTGGAGCCTGGGCCACTCATAATCTTACCTGGCAATTTTATGTATATGTCCTTGTGACCAACAGACGCGGTGGAGCCTAGGCCACCAAGAATAATCCTCCTAGGCAACCATTTATGTAACCTAACGACTATACGCTACTACACGCTACCCTGAAGACGGAGGCAGATTCAGCCTCCGAAACGTAGGTAAATATCTTTTTTAAAAATAACAGTGGTTAAAAGTCCAAAAAACTAGAATTACTATTACTTGTTATTTCGATTCTGTAACACATCATGGCAGGCGATAGCGTACTGGTTCAGAGCATGTTGTGCGAGTGTTTTGTCGATTTATGCAGTGTTGCAACCTCGTTCACCAGAAAATACCTACTTTCGTGCCCGGATTTGAAATTATGCTAATACCTCGCAAACCATTGACGTTAGCCCCAAAAACCATTTTCCGTAAGGTTAGGTTAGGCAAGCATAGTTAAAAAAAAATTTAAAAAAAATTAAAAATACTCGACACGTCATGTTCTAGTGGAAACACGGCGAGTTTGAAACACTGACTATGGGGTTACGTCATCTTAACACATGGAACATTGTGCTCTCGTGCAGAAAGCAAATGGCGGCAGCAAAAACAGCGTGTCGGACAGAGATTTTCGCAGAAAACAACATGTATTCGCATTAAAATGGATCAAAACTACATTCACGAAATTCCACAACGCTACAGAAAATGATTTCCATAAGTACTTTCTCCTGTAAATTTGAAGAAATCCATCACCTATCACCCCTATACTATAATGTTACCAGGGTTTTCAATAAATAAATATTTATTTTCTTAATTACTAATTTCCAATTTTACCTAAGTAGGGGTCAGATAAATAAACATTAAGAAAGACGGGAAAAAGGTCTAGAAAAGTCCAGATAAAGTCAAGAATTCTGGATGTGTTGTTTTGGTAGACACCCTGTTATTGAACTAAAGACTATACCCAAGATGAAACTTCTCGAATTTTAAATTACGGTAATTGATGAATATTTGTTCAACATTACAGGTCATAATTCAAATGTTCAGAGAGTACTTTTATTACAATCAGCCCAACAGACCTAACGAGAGAAATTATTTTTTTCATAAAGTCTGTAAAATGTCTGTTACTGGTCCCTATAATTTCAAAGAGTTTGACTGTCCACTCTAACATAATTATAATTTGACTAAAACCTGAAATTTTGATAAAAATTGTCTCCTCAGAGAAGTACCACTTAAATCATGTAGTAAGAGGTGTATTGATTAGTATGATTGCAAGTCTTGAAATTTTGCATTTAAAAATTCATTAAGAATTCATTTTTTTTAAAACTGGAAAGTGTAATTTTTCAACTACTTTCTAACGTGCTCTATAGAAATATGTATTATTTATTGAGAATGTTTTGTGTCCTACATTTTGACTTAATGTCCTACATTTTGGGACAGCATGTCCTACATTTCCCTTACAGCGATCTGGTAACCCTACGTAAGATCGAAGTAAACTTTTATGGAAACCTGGATGACAATGCATTAAGCGGGTTGATGATCTTTAGTTAGCCTATGTGGTTATGATTATCTCTAGAGCCCGGAAGTTCAGGCATTTATTTTCGTTAAAATAGGCAGGCAAAAAGGCATTTATAATGTGGTAAATAGGCACTAAAAATGAAAAAAAGGCAAAATAAACCGAAAAAAGGCACATTTAAAAGTCGCTTACTTTTATCTATAATTTTTGGCAAAATGTTAAAATCTAAATTGGGAAGAGCATTTCAATTTTCTCCGTCTTGATTGCACATAACTACAAGGTGTTTTTTAAGTTCTCAACATTCATTGATAGTCGTCTGTCAGAGAGAATGTTTTTCATAATAGAAAATGATCTTTCTACTTCGACAGAAGTTATTGCAGCATACATATAACAAGCTAATGTAGCTGGACTCATTTTGGTAACAGCATTTTCACCTTTTAGAATATCACAAATTGTTTTCAATTGTTTCAAGTCCTCATTTGCACTCACTACCCGTTTGCACTTTTCCACAACAGCTGACCCCTTTTCTCCTGGCGCTTCCATCATCTGCTGCATAGATTCCTTGAAGATTTTCATGGATGCTATAATTGTAATTGTCTCTGGCAATGCACCATAATGTGCAAAAGTAAACTTGAATAGCACAGGAGTTTTTTCACTTCACGAATTGAAGCCGCTTCATTTTCTGGAAGAGCATCGATCACCTCACTGATTTTTTGAAGGTTGTTAGCATAATATATAGCTGCTGATATCCAGGTTCCCTATCTCGTCAAGACTGGTTGCTGAGGTAAACTAAGCTCAATCGCAACTTTCTGAAATTTTCGGGTTCGAGAGGGAGATTTCAGAAATATTTTCTTTGTGTTCGAAATCAACCTGTCCACTTCAGCAGTCAATCATGCACAAGAAATATTAACCGAAAGGCAATATCCTGACTCAGCATGAAATACTTTTTTCTCACACTTTTCTCCTTCAGCAATGTTGAAACATGCGTGAGTTCAATATTACTTAACCCTCGGATGCATGTCACTTTTTTTTTACAACTTTACATATGTGGGGTCAATTTGACCCCAATGCAATTATGCATTGAAATACGTACGACAGAGTAAATAGTTCAGCTAATATGCTTTATTGGTCAATAAATATAACTCTGAATATAACATAGGAAACAATTACCCTTTTGTTATTATTATTTAAGCCCCCCCAAAAAATAACAATGTATTGACAATTCACTGTTCTACATATTAATGGTAGTTACACTTCGCTCGCAATTATCAGAACTTCAGTTGACCTGAGAAACAGTATTTTAGAGATAACACAATACAGCACTAAATATTATTTTATCTAGAACAAATAAATTTAAAAAAAATAAAAATAAAAAATAATAAAAAAGAAATAAAAAGAAGAATGTGCCGGCCTCTCATGGCAATTAAATACACCTCACTCGCATTCTGAGCACACCACAATCACACTGCTGTGGACCTTGCACACAGGTTTCCCACACCTTCTGCAACGTTCCGTCATCTTCCTGTCCTCTTGTCTTGTGCAGACCTGGCATCTTACTCTTTTCTTTGAAGATCTATCCTCCAGTCTCTGTGCCTGCCTTACTACGCCGCAAAGTTTCATTGCCTCGGTTACTGGTTTCTTCAGGTTCAAGCTTTGGCACCTCCCCCGCATGTGAGGAAGAATCAACTCATTTTCCAACTCGATAAGGAACTTACGGCATCTGTGACTGACGCCTGAATAGTAATTAGAATGCTGTGACAAGTAGCATGTGTATGCATTGAGAACACCTACATTGATTACATTATAGAAGAGGGCCATTGGCCATCGAGGTGTCTGTCTTCAGCAGGTGTATGTTTGAAGCAGTTTGTCCATGGCGTCCACTGCACTCTATATTTGGCTGTAAAGCTTTATGATTTCTGGCTTCTTCTTAGAATCATCATCATCATCAATGTGTATGTCATGATGCATGGTATTGAGTAGAATGACATTCTTGCTTTTCTTCGGCACGTAGCTTACAAGGATCTCATTTTCATGGAAAGGCGAATTGTGATGTGAAAGGCTGTCTTGTCTTCATATTATTAAGTGCAGGTGGGATTTCACGTCTGTTTTTCTTTACTGTTCCAACAATGGTAACATTTTGTAACAGGAGAGCGTTAGCCAAGTCATGACTTGTGAAGAATTGGTCAGTTGTGATATTTCTTCCAAAGTTCCGCAGTGTATAGCACAGTTTCTTCACGACGTTGCTGACGAGGTTCTTTTGAACTGGATCTCCTGTCTGTCGTCCCAAGTAGATTAGACCGTCTTTGGCGAAAAAGTTATGAGCATCGCACAACCAGAAGATCTTGATGCCGTATTTGGCCGGTTTACTTGGTATGTATTGCATGAACTTGCATCTCCCACGGAAAGGCACTAACTGTTCATCAGTCGTAAGAAAGGCGCCTGTTACCATGATTTTAGACGTTTTGATAAAAAGTGTCCAGATATATCGAAATGCAGCCATGTGATCAGTCTCCAAACGTGCAGCACCATTATGTTTGTCATCAGAACAGAGCAGTCTTCTGATTTCTTCGAAAAGATTTACTCCAAAGGTTGCTTTGTATTGTTACTTCGGGTTGGAAAATTTTTTGAGAAAAAGCTCATGAACAGGAACATCCCAACTTCTCTCAGTTGGCCTCGAACCGCGCCAAATACATCTGCGCATGCGCACTTTGCAGTGAGTCATGGCAGGGTGGGTGGTTGACTTTGAGATGATTTAGTTTATTTTTTCCGTAATTGATCATAATATGTAGGATCAATTTCCCGTTATGAATGTTTTCCTGCTGTTTTTAGGCTGGGGTCAAAATGACCCCACATATTAGAGGTCTGCACGGGCCTAAATTGTAAGGCCCGAGTCCGGCCCGGCCTGAGGAAAAGAAACCCGAACCCGACCCGAGTCCGATAATAAGTAAACATGAGCCCGGCCCGAGCCCGAACACATAATTAAAATTACTTTCCAATTCAGCATTTGAAAAAAAAATGGGCACTGTTGTACTTCGTTAACTAGCTGTTATAAAAAAATGTATTCTCATTCTCGAAGTAAACCATAATTTCAATAATTAAAAATTATTTTTCGATGACAATATTCGCTAACAAAATAGCCACGAGGCCCGGGCCCGACCCGAGCCCGAGAAGTTCTGGTTATTTATGGCCAGAGTCCGGCCCGCGGGCCGGGCCGGGCCTAGGCCCGAGGGCCTGGCCCGAGCCCATGCAGACCTCTACCACATATGGAAAGGAGGGGTATTGTTAAAAAACGTTAAAAATATAATTTAAAATAAATTGTAAGAAATTTATTTATACATGTTCCTATAGCTGAAGTAGCATGGTAAGATGTCACAGAAAATCAGAATTTTTTATTTAGATTTTATTATAATACCAGGAAATAAACAGACAGTGGGGTCAAAATGTCAAATTTCATTGAAAAAGGCAAAAAAAAGGCATTATAATTAAAAATAGGCAGTGGGGTCCCAAATAGGCAAAATAGGCAAAATGAAAAGGATTCCAAAACATTCGAAACAACATAAGAAACGTATATCCGGAGAAATTTTATCAATATATGCAGTAGATAAAAAGAGGCATTTTGCCAAAGTTCCGGGCTCTAATTATCTCTAACAGTTTCGCTTCTTTATGAAGTGTTACAGGAAACAAAGAACACGTTTTGAATGAAAGCGGTTACCGGAAGTTGTCGGCTACAAGGCCAAGAGTTGCTCAGTCACGGTAACTCTAGGTCAGAGCTGGACAGACGGGCCAGACTTCCAGGTGCCAAACATCTGTATTTTGGAACCTTCCTGCGATCTTATCTCTGAAGCTGGTGTATTTCTCGATGAAATGTGCCATACACGTTGGCAAAGACTGCAAGTCCAGCGGTCATTTCGGTCTGCTCCCCCCCCCCTCCCCTGCAAGTTTTCAGCAGCTCTTAGGACAAGGAAACAAGTCAATAGTGATGGGTCGTTCCGGAACGAATCGTTCCAAAGGAATGAAACCAGCAAGTGAACGAATCGTTCAGATTCCGTAAGTCAGCTGGAATCAAATCCGGTTTTGTTTTGAGCTACTGAGCCTGCGCCGTTGTCAACACATGCGAGAAACTTCTACAAGCGGCTTCTCTTGTCCTATTGTTCCCTTACTTTCCCGTTATCTGCCTCAGCATTGAAAAGGCACTCCGAGGAGAATGAAGAGGGTGGGGGAGGAGTAGGAGGAAAGTTGTATTTTGCACATTCCAAGTGGTCTGGGCTAAGTAACTGGGACAATGTGAATTCTGCAAAATTCTGCCCTGGCTCAGAGAAAAATTTCCCTCCCGTGTAGCAAAAAATTTCCCTTTCGACTTGAAAACTCCTGGTCTTCCACAACCAAGAAATACAACCATAAGTTAGAAAATTAATTATCCTTACTTTCAGGATTTATCCAGAACTTCTAATCTAAGAGGGTGTAAATGATGTAAAGGCAAATTTAGCACCAAATCAGACTGATTGATTGATTTGTTCTATTTTACTTTGCTTTTTGTGCCACTTTTGGCTAATTTACGAAGATGGGGATGATTTTTTTTATTTTGATTTAGTGTATTTTACCATACTTCACATTTTGTGCATCTTGGCTAATTTGCGAAGATGGGGATGAGTGATGAAAGGGTGAATGGACATTCACAAACAACCAAGCCCAAGCAGGATTCGAACCCAAGACCTTTGGCGTCGCAGCACGATGTGCTACGACTTGGCCATAGGGTCCGGCATGCGAAGATGGAGATGAGTGATGATTGATAAATGGACACTCACAAACATCCATGGATTCGAACCCCTAGTGTCGTAGCGCGATGTACTAACCCCTTGCCATGGGGGTCCGCTACCAAATTAGATGACTGTGAATAAATTGAAAGGGGGTCTGTTGCGAAAAAAATATAGCCGTGCTATTTAGAGGTGGATAATTCACTGAGTATGTAGTTAATTTATTTTATTTTCGTTGGACAAAATCTGCTTTAATTGAGTCGTTATTGTTAATTAATATTTTTACTTGAATGTTGTTACACTTTTTAACTCAATCACGATCAACTAAGTTCGAACTGAAAGAAAATACATTTCAGGTGTTTATACTTCACCAAAGGAAAAGGGTAAGTATTATTTAATGCAAGACGTCTAATTTACCGTTTCGTGCACATTTTAGATGTTTCGCCCTTTTCCCTTCCTTGGGTCCACAATTTCCTGTTTCTGGGAGTTTCCTGCTGGGACCATCGCGGTTAAACTCCTATCCCCGCTATTGAGGTCAGAAGGAACCAAGCAAGAAGCCAATGATAATAGAGGGCATTACTACAGTTTTTAACTCGCTCCAAGATCCCCAATAGGGTGACTGTACATTTCAAGGACTAGCCAGTGAGCCTTGGTATGAGTTTTTGGAATCGGAACGAGAGTTTGGAGTCGGAACGAATCGTTCCGAGGTTTCGTTTCGACCAAACAGCCTGGAGAGAGAGGCAAGGGTGCGGGTGTGTTTGAGATACACCTGCGCTTCGTAAAATCAAATTTTCGCTGAAATCTGAATCTGAATCATAAGAACATCGATTTCTAAAAAGAAACGGACATAACTATGTATTTGAAGTTGATAAAAATACATTTACGTTGAGAGAAGAGCGCAGTAATAATTTGGCATACATAACAATTTAATTTATTAATTACATTCGACGGTTACATTTTTCATTATTCTTCCCTCATTACACAACCTTTATCAAGAATAGATACAAGGTAAAAAGAAAATATGAATTATGGACCATTCTTGTTGTTGACATAAAAGAAACATATATTTTTAAAAACCCGGTATTGATATATTTACGTCGACAAATCAATTACACGCAATCGGCCTCTGAGAGATTTTGTTTTACCACATGGCATATTTTTCTTAGCTTTATTTCCATCGCTTTTAGTGTGATTACTATTTGTTATAGCTAATATCAATAATAAATGGGATGGGAATAAAATGCATGATGATAATTTTCTCCTTTCAAAGTAAAGTATAATTTCACATTGTTGAGAAGTGCAGCCGCGAAGTGTAAAATGCTGCAAAACAACATTGAATGGGCCCACCCTTTAGCCACGTGTAATTAACATACACTATTATTACCAGGTCATCGTCAGCACAAAACTCCATCCTACATTATTTTCAATTTCCCTTACCTCCTCTCCTGGCAAAGAGGAACGAAACATGAGCCTCGTTCCTTGGAACAAGAAAAAATGATTCCAGGTATCATTTTTCCGAAAAGGAACGAGTGAATGAAATCATGGTGGAACTGGAACGAGACGGACTGGAGTAGGACCAACTTCCAGTGGAACGAAAGGAACGAGTTGGAGGAATATATTCCTTTAGGTGAGCGGAACGAAAGGAAACGAATCCACAAAAGGAATGACTTTTCCCATCACTACAAGTCCAGGTAGATTTAAAATAACATCGAAACACATTTGATCTTCTATTCTCACGTATCCAAGAGCAAGAGTGGCAAAACAAGCCTGGCGTGTTGGGTAGAGGCCATAGGGTGTGGGGTAACATTGGTGCACTTGAGAGAGGGGAGGGCAGAGGTCAAGTGCTATTGGATATCACTCAAGCATGGTGTAGTGGTGTCTATTTTTAGTTCAGACCCAATTGTGAGCGGTAGAGTGCTCGAAAGGGAATGAGTGGAAAAAAAACAACGCATTCTTCGGCCGATTTCCTTCAATTTTTTAACTTTTTCCCCAAATTTTTCAACTTTTTTCTAAATTTTTCATGGTTACCGGGAAAAGGGTCGTTACTTCGAGAGGGTCATTATACCCGGGGTCATAGAATCGAGAGTTGACGTAGTATTTATCTTGAAAAGTGGTCTTTTTTTAGTTTAAATTCTAGTACCTACACCCTCCCCCCCTTCCCTTCAGTCTACCAACATAATGAAGAAGTGTGTATTACTCACTATCAAATATAAAAACGTTAGATAGTAGCAAAAATGTTCACAACTTACGTGAGTGAGTATAAATTTATTCAAAGGATGTTTCGGAGGTCAATACTTCCTCCTTCTTCAGGTCCACATTAATATCTAGACACCAAACATGGTGTCACGTAAAAAAAGTGTTATATAGGAATATAGGTTGAAGGCAAGGGTAAAAAACACTTATAAAAGTTTCCGGCTTTAAGAAAGTAAAAGTTCCTGTGTACTTAAAAAAAAACATATTAAAAACTAAAAGGTTAAAATCAGGTCCCCTGCAGCTGCCTGAGAACCCGTATCAGACATTGAGGCAAAGCATGTGAAAAAAAAAAATTCATACTATCTAACGTATTTATATTTTTATAACTTTCCTACAGTGATATGTTTGGGGGAATATGTAGTGAGTGATATACATTTATTTTTACTTTGTTTCATGATAAACCATAAAATGATCTTCAACATAACTTCTCACAACTGCAGGTACAAAGCAGTGCTACATTTTATATTAATTTGAGTAAAATTTCCTACTTCTTCCTCTAACCGCACTTATTCAGAGGTGGGATGCCCAAATTTCAATTTTTTGTACACTCAAGTACATTTAAAGTGCAAACTGTAGAATCCAAAATTGATTTTTTAATACAACTTTTTGATAAACAATAGTCATATTGCATTGTAATTCAAGTATGTTATAATTTGAATATAGTAGCCAATCATACCACAGTATATTATAGAAACATTATTCTATTTGAGGATAATGATAAAATACTTTACTGTGCAGGACAATGAAACCCAACAGAAACACTGGAAAACAAATTTCACTTACCTTTTCCTGAAAAAGAACCAAGTGAACACACTTTATATATTTCATATGGGTTGGTGTTTCTGCATTGCAAATTTGGATGTTTTCCCGATTAAATTTTAAGGTCCGCTGCCTTCATTAACAGAGGATGCACCATCTGGGATGGAGATAGTAGTGTGTCACTGCTTTGTTTGATCCTGGGTGGTGGTAATTCCGTTGTCTCCCATCTGGCAGCACCGGTGCAAGTTTCTTGGTTTTGCATCTTGTGCTGTGCTTTCCGCTAGCAGCTGTATTGGTTTTCATCATCTGACAGTGTTGCGAGATCATGATTGGCAGGTTGGGTTGCCTACTGCATTGTGTTGCTTGGTGTGACATGTTTTTTTCTTCTTGTGGTATGGGAGCCGGTTGGATGAAGATGGAATTGTTTGTGGTATAGAGGTGCTGTGAAAGCCCTGATCCTGTTGTCTTTTTTTTTTTTTTTTTTTACATGTTCCTCAATCCATTCTTGGACAGGGTGGATGGTTCTGCAGATGTAGCTGCTGTGGCATTGGCATGTGGACTTGTAGACTCCAGGGGATGTGAGTACAAGTCTATGAGTAGGTGTACAAGTTCACATGGCAATACCAAAGCAGCTACATCGAGGATCAGGCCTTTCACAGCATCTCCATACCACAAACCACTCCATCTTCTCTACATCCATATTACACCCAACAACCTGCTGCCTCATGGAAAACATCATCAAAGAAACCCATCCCATCATCAAACAGAAACCAGAACTAAACCTACAGAATAGACAAGCACACCCGACGTGAAACTGTTCTTAAAAAAATCCCAGACCACATAAAGAAAAATGAAAAATGTGGTTCCCCACCCAAACCCCTTCTACCCACCCAAGGAACACCAACCACATCCCACCTAGCAACACAACCTGCCAGTCACTGCCCTGCAACACTGTCAGACAATGGAAACCAAAACAGCTGTCAGTGGAAAGCACAGCAGATGAAACACACACCAGTGCTGCCAGATGAGAAAATGGAAATACCACTGCCCAGGAACAAACAAAGCAGTGATGCACTGCCTCAGATGCTGCATCCATAGGTAATGAAGGAAGTGGGACTTCTAAATTAATCAGAAAACATGAAATTTAAAAGTTGTAAAAAAAATAAAAAATAGTACACAATAAACAAAATTCTGAGGAAATGACATCCTGGTTTATTGTTTAAAGGTTGGTCGGTTGAGTTGGTGTTTTAAGTCCACTTTATGCACAGTAAGGCTAATTGGGACTGGGCCTACAGTTTAAAGTGGGATCCCAACCACTATGTGCCGCCACCGATTATCAAACACCACTGTGCCCTTGGGGAGGCCCTATTGTTTAAAAGCACCAGGACATAAGCAGATACCCCTGAATGTACACAGGTCTCCAGGCTTTTTCAGGGAGTTCTCCCTTTATTTTATTTTCAAATCACTCCCCAATTGTCTTTGTGAGGCTGGGTGGCACAAACTTTCATACCAGGCATCTAACCCAGGACATCTTACAGCAAAGACAAAAGCATTAATCATTTGGCTTTTTGGGAATCCATAAAACATATTACAGACATTGTACAAATAAATAGATGAACAACATGTATGCACACATATTTATATTATTTTCATCTGCAATATCACATCCCTCAGACTATCTCTTTTATTTCCACAATAACAGAACATTATTTTCAAATATTCTGTGGTATTCTCACTGATCTTTTTGAAATTGTGTTTTCCCTCAAATTTTTCTTCTCTATAGAGCAATGCCTGTCTATCCAATCATCATCTCAACAGCATCTCACAGTAAGTGGTATGAATATTTCTACAATATTAATGGCAAAAATCAGCATGTGTATCACCAGTAGAGGAGGACTAGTTTGAAAATGAGTTTAAGTTTTTGTTTTAAAACTTTATGCACAGAAAGGCTAATTGGGCATGGACATACAGTTTAAATTGGCACTATGTGCCTCCACAGAATGAGTTATATCAGCAACACATTAAAGAACCTTGCAATGCTATGCTTTTAGGCTAAGTGAGCAGATGTAAACTTCACTGTCCACTATATTTTTGCTGAAAATTTGTGCAAACTTTTTCACTCTTTTATATTGCACATTTCTTCCAAATGTAATGGAAATCACACCCTCGATATGTTTTAAACTGCCCAACTGCAAAATAACCACTAACCATCAGTGAACCAATATTATCACTATATCCCTACTACCAGATAACCATTACCAAATATGACTCTTAACAACAAGCCTCTTGGAAATCAGGTAGATCGCCTTTCTCTTATTAAAAAAAAAAAAAAAACTAAAAGTAAATATTTATCAGAATGAAAAATTCACCAAATTTTTCTGTACCTCTGCGAGCAAACACACATTTGACAATGCATTTTAACAGGGTTGCTACAACTTTTGATTATGAAATTCCCCGACATTTCCAGGTTTTCCAGTCCAAGAATGAATTTTTACCAGATATGATTATTATCATGATTTTTGCTTTTGAACCTTGTGTTTTTTAATTAAATATGCAGGTTCATTAATTATTATGAATATTGACTTTCACTTTTTTTAAAGCAAATTTCATTCTACATGCACAAAAACATGTGAAAATTCAAATAATAATGGAAAACTACAATCGGCATGAAATGAGTTGGGTGCTATAATCACTTGCATCTAGCCTTCAGGATAAAGTAACAGAGGTACATTATTTTACCATACCACATCTCAACAATCTAAAAAAAATGTTCATAAACCATACAAAAGGTTTCACTTTCTAGCAGATTTGCTACTATTCCTGTGTGCAACAAAAATTTCTCCAGATGCTGTGTGCTTATAAATGTAAACAAAAAAGCATCATTTTCTATGACACTATATGGCACTTTCTGCACTATTCATGTGCTTCTTACTGTTATGCAGAATCAACAGATAACAGGCTAAAGTTCATTACGTAAAATTCTACACACTTGCTAAAAAAAAAAAATATTTTCTTGCTACTCCAAAATGTAAATGACAATAAGACCAAGATCTCTACAATAATATATTATGATCATATTGTCAACCTGCTTTAGTTATTATAATCAGTATAGCTGAACTACAAGTTTTACTTTGATATTCTTTCTAAAACTTAGGATAAAAAGTGAAAATTAAATATATTGCCTATGGATCTATGTAGAACCAAAACTCAAAGGAATGATAATTTTGCAACACACTGAGAATAATAAGGATGAGAGGAACAATTTTCTGAACTGAATCTTTTTGGGGAGTAGAATCACAAGAATGAAATTCCGAAGTGGAAATGAACCACTTGTTCATTTTACAACTTTCTGTCTTGCAGAATCCACAATAGACATTAATTGCAGATGATCACTGACACTTCCCTGCTTTCCAGGTTTGCCAGATGTGTAGCAACCATGTTTCAATAAAACTTACCCATAAAACATTCACAAACAAGAACAAAAATAATTGTAAATATGATGACATTTTTACATACTTTTGTTATCCACCCTCTTGAGTCCTAGCAAGCTGCTGGATAATCCACTGGATGGTCCTGGTTGTGGTTCAGGTACAGGTTTTGGTTTCTTTTTGTGATAAGGCCGTTTAGGTGGCTGCAATGAGAAAGAAAACAATCATCACTAGCACACACAGAGGGTAATTACTTAAATTGTTACACTTCTGGTTCAATTGTCACAATTAATGAAATTTATATGATCCTTGTGTTGTTTCATTAACAAATAAAACAGGAACTCAAAACATTTTTTTTCGCTCGTCACACACACCTTTGGACATAACCAATGTTGCCAGTAATTTTTTAAATCAACATACTTTATTATGAATATGCCATAATTAACCCCATAAAATCATCTAAAATGCATAAAAATTTATCGTTCTCTTTTCAACTCGGTAAATACCCACACAGACCATTGATACACATAGAGAACTATTGCAAGTGACTTTTATCCATGCTTTTTTTACTTCATACAAAAACTGTTTTACAACTTTGTAACTTTCCCACATACTGAGCATTCATGTAGAGCATGTTTTTTCAAGTTTAATGTTTAAAAAATATCTACATATGACAAATTAACAAGGTCCATCGAACTCTAGCTTTTCCCAGTCTTGAAGGTCTGGTCATAACATGGCTTTTTTTCAGCACCCATGTTTACAACCCCAGCAGGGTTTCTGTGATGTCATCAGGATGAAACTTCTCCAAGTGTCTGGTATTTCCATCATTGTAAAGCACGCAATGCTCTTGTTTTTAAGGGGAAAAATGCATATTGAAGAGCATGGCAACACAACTTACATAGAATACATGAATGTAATTGTGCATAGAAAAAATTTAAGTAAGCAAAAGCATAAGATTTCCGAAGGTTAATGCCGGAAAAACAGCGAAAAGAGCAGCTCTGGAGTCATTGTGTTTGCTCCAAGGTATTTATCTTTCTCATTTTTTTGAATCCTGCCATTCAGATATCAAATCCGGAAAAAAATGTTCTTGCTTTACAAACAGTGGCGGAGATTAGGAAGAGATCCCCCCCAATTTTTGCAATACTTTTGCCCGTGCTCTATGATCTCTTAATGCTAAGTCTTGTCTAACAAGAGAAAGTAAATTGTCCTTGCCCCCCAGTTTTGGCACCTAATCGCCGCTTCTTTTTTCTTTTACAAAACGCGAAGTACATTCTGTAGTTTTGTGTTAACGATTGTTTCGTTTTCTAATGTACAAACAAATGACAGGAATGATCGATTTTTGTTCTCGAGGTTACAGACACACTTACTCAGGGCAGACAGAACCTCCTTCCTAACACATCTTGCTTTCACACTATGGATGGACAAACATATGTGAATCCAAGAAAATTTAAAATCTCAATTCTGAAATTTTACTGCCGAATTTCTGAAGTAATCCGAATTTCGCAGATATATATTTATATCAATTTTTCCATTTTTGAAGTAGAATCATTAACAAAGCTGTTAATGTGCTGTATTTTAAGTTTTGTCTTCCTCATTTCATGATCATATACTCTGTAGTAAAAAATCCAGATTTGGCCATCCCTACTTCACATGTCTTGCAAGAACGCTATTATCATCACTGACCTGTTCACGTATAACTGGAATTATCAATGTAAGAATGGCACCTTTCTTCAGCCTCTTCTTTGGTGTCAGTCCTAGTAATTCGAATGTTCCTAACATTCCGGTAAAAAATATTAGCAATCTGAAATAATGTCTTTCTAATAGCCTTCGCTCTGACAATTTTTCTGAACTTTCATCGGATGGAAATATATGACAAAATTATTAGTATTTTTCATTTACTTGAGATAGTGCGGCATGGGCTTATAGCACATATCATTATTCGGACACTAGAATATGAATCACATAAAAAAATAAATGGAAATACACGAATACAAGAGCAAGGAAAGAACACAGAAACACATTTCCCTTGCTAAAACTAACGCATACCAAACTTTCCCCAACGATCTTTCATCCCTATGACGTCACAGTTTTACAACTGCCTCGACTTGCCAAAAAGGGGCCTTATGACCAGACCTTCTGTGGTAAGTGGCAAACAACGTTGATGACCTTGACAAATTAATACACCCAGTGTAAGTTTCATGTCTTTATCGCTTTTTGTACAAAAGTTACGTAAGTTCAAAGTCCTGGTTGTGTGACTTTTAGACAACACTGTACAAGGCTAGGCAAGGTTTTTCATGGTCTATGGTGAAAGATGCAAAATGCAAAATGTAAACTCTGGGAAAATTTTATAACATGTTGAATTATTGTGATTGAGAAGGTTCTGTAGT
Organism: Lepisma saccharinum; assembly: GCF_977018435.1. Classification (NCBI taxonomy): domain Eukaryota; kingdom Metazoa; phylum Arthropoda; class Insecta; order Zygentoma; family Lepismatidae; genus Lepisma; species Lepisma saccharinum. Next base: position 25,376,499 of record NC_139230.1, on the reverse strand, counting down.
TCAATGTTGAAGTAAGTGGTCTGGAAACAAAACTGGAGTTCCACTGTATGTTTTTTCATTAAAATGTTTAATCATATCAGAAGAAATAAACAAATTTAATTAAGAATATAAATAATAAAGGGAATAACGGCAAATGTATAATTTTTTTTACCATAAAATTTACACAGTACAAATTCCCAATTTTACTACTTTTGAATGGCAAATTTCTTTTATCAATAATGAAAACACGTAAAATTATTTAAGAGAGCAACTGGGATTTTAGACCAAATATTATAACTGTTCCTGCTTAAACCTGTAGAACTCAATGTATCATGAATATTGAACTAGCAACAAACAGAACAAAATTGAAAAATTGCTGTACGTACAGGTAAACCTGCTCTTCGGGCAGCTGCAGCTTCAAGTCCCCTTTCCACTGCCTGTTTTCGTGTTCCTTCTCGAATAGGCCTATCTGTTTTAGGAGTGACAGGTCCAACTCTGGCTTTAGGATTCCAAGCTTCATCTGTTCTTCGCTTCCCCCTTGGTTTAAATATATAGTCTTCATCATCTACAGGATCTAATGCAGGATAAACTGGAAAAAAATAAGTAAAGAATTAGTTACACATGCAATAAAATGCAACATTTTTCATATTTTGTAGCATGGTGACAAAAATAAAGCACATATTTTTTTGCACAAGAATTGGACGCAAATACAATCTGGCAGAAAAAGGAATCTAGCGAGAAATGTTACTGAAACACTAGTACAGATCTGAACAAATGAAGCAGAAGACCTAAGAATGCGCATCATAAAATACACCAACAAATACAATGTAATACTCATTCAATGTAATTTTTGTTTCCAAGGCTCCATGGTACTATGAGTACAGAAACAAAAACTTTTGTTTTTATAAGCATAAACATTAGGATTGAGCTAATACATATCAAGCCCAAAAGAATCGGACAGCATTCAATTACTGAAAATGGCTGATACTTTTCCAGAGTCCAAATAAATCACATGTTCCCCAAACGTCAGTTACACATTCTTGGAATATAAATATGCTGAATATTATTTGAAAAATGGTTTTAAATTAATTTTGTGCAAATATTGTGTGACCAAAGTACAAGCCATAATTAAAAATGGCAGCTATTTCAATGTTTTCATCATCTCGTAGGTGATCGATCCCGTGACTGATTTTAAGCAAAACTGGTAATTTGATACAGTACAGTTGCAAAGGAATAATTGCATATTCTTAAACATTCTAATCAACATTCAATTGTTACTATGTTACTATCAGTATCAAGATAAGTGGGAATTGGTAAGGGAAGCAGCACTGTGTGTCAAAGTTTGATTTCTGTCCAATTAGCGCACAGATAGGATAATTGGAATTGAATCTACAGTCTAAAATGACACAATCCAACATGCCACATTGTTGGCTGGGTATATTGAGTGGTTGAATAATGCAACATCGAAAGTTCTGAATTCAAATTCTGGCATCAGCATGGGTGATCCCATACATGCGTTCCTTAATCAATTTCATCCAGTCATCATTCATCCATCTTGTTATGATTAGCCTAAAATACAGAAAAGTGACAGAAAACAATACATTAAAATTTATATAATACACAGAATTATGTACGATCAAAAACTAAAGTATGAATTTCCTTCCATAACATTACTTCCTTCTGTAACTTATATTTACTAATGATCTCCCAAAGGCACAAACATTTAAATAATATTTGAAAAATGCAATAATAATTTTGTAACACTTACTAAATTCATCATCTTGATACACCTTATCAACATTTTCTCCATAATCATCAGCAATAATGAACTTTCTCCGTTTTGGCCTGGAAGGAGCATGTTGCTGGTCTGCACTTAACTTAGCTGCTGCTGTCATCACTACCCTACTTATAGACAGCATTCCTGCTATTGCTTCTCTTGTGGAAGGAGATGCATCTCGGGACCTTAAAGAACCAAAGAATAGCATGAGTTCTGTAATAGTTGCTGCACCAAAATTTCTGATTAATACTTGTAAATACTACCGAAATTTGTTTACATGTTTACAATTATAAATACAGAGAAACTAGTACTCGCTTTATCCATGAAACTGTTTTTTTCTTTTCTTTTCTTCTTTGTTCTATTAATTTCAGTGGCTACTGCCACCATCCTCATTGGAACTTGTTGTACTGTTGCTTGGCATGCTTCTATTGTTCATAGTTCTCCAGCCGCCGTTAGGTGCGCTGTTGTTAACTGTACGTCTGCGTCCCTGTCGTCTGCTATTTCCCGGCACTAACTGTTGTAGTAGGGGAATCCATGTGTGGTGTGCCTGTCCGCTATCGATGTTTAGCTCATGTGGGAAGTGCATAATGGCATGTGTTTCCTTGATTTTGGTGTCTACGAGTGTGTGGGTGGTGTGTTTGACTTGCCCCTTTTGTATTTTATGGCTATTGTATTTGATGTGTTTAACAAGACCAGTAGTGGGTTGGGCTTTTTTTGCATCTGTTAGGTGTTGTTGGATTCATTGGATTCTGATGAACCTGCTGATATAATGTGCCTTGCACTCGCACTCTGCAACATATACACCTGGGTTATCAACGGGGGAGAGGAAGTACGGTTTGTGTTTGTTTAGTTATCAGTTATTTTGGTATTGGGTTTCTGCGCTACTTTGATGTCATAGGGGAGAAGGGCTTTGAATATGCGGTTGGATGTGGTGGGATAGTATGGAAGTTGATTGTGGCTGTGTAGGGTGCTTGACCTGTATTTCCGCTTTACTGCACCAAGTGGAAAGTTGTACTTCTGTGTAGCCATGTTTCAGGGCTATTTCATTGATGGTGGCTATCTCTTCTCATAGATCTTCTTCTCTGCAACAGTAGGAGTAGGCTCTTCGATAAAAGTTCAGCCACACATTGGCTTTTTGTTGGGGGGGCGGGGGGTGGCTGGAAAGAGTGTGTATGTACTGGTCGCCTGCATCTGGTTTTCTGTAGACAGTGGTTATGAATTTATTAAGTGTGCAGCTAATGGTGATGTCCAGGAAGTTGATCTTGCCATGTTTCTCTTGTTCTATGGTGAAGTTGAGCCTGGGGTGGATACTATTTAGTTTTTCACTAGAAGGTTGAGCTCTTCTGCCTTTTTGTATATGACTATTGTGTCATCTGCATACAATTATATTGAAATTTATGGTATGTTAAAGAAAATTTATGAGTGTGAGTGTGTCTAGTGGCAATTGCAATTAATTAAAATATAGTATTTTTACAAAAAGAATATACTGCCGACATATGGTCCATACATTGACCCTCATCACTGGTACTATATGGAATTATAGACAGGAGCCCACTACTACCCCAATTGTCCTCATAATAAAGGGAAACACCAAAATTTGGGAGCCCTTCCAGGAACTGAACCAGGCATAGCTAACAACAAAGGCAACAGGACTACCCAATTAGATATATAAGATCTCTATCACCAAAAGCATTTTTCATAATTCAAGACTTCTAGGAAAAAACTTAAAATAAAATAAAAAGTATGTGCAACACAAGCAGCAACATTGCAATGTGGTTCTGGACATCAAGAGTTAGGTTATTTACAGAGGATATTTTCTTTCAATGTTAATAAAACTGAAGGAAAAAACAAACTTCTCCTGCAGGAGAAAATACAAGTTTCGTGTGCTATGTAAGATAAAAAAAAATCCCAAAGTGGAATAATTTGAAGGAATGTATAAAGTCACATCAATTTAAATTGCTGTCTCGAATGGCCTTTCGGAGCTGACATTCTCATATGACAAAACACATATGGCACTCAGAAATGAACCTTCAGAAATAAATGCAACCTTTTGTCCCAAGCTGCACAAATGTTGCTTGTTGCTTTCAGGCCACTCAACTCCTCTGGTTTTTGAACTAGTAAAATGAACATTTTCAGATACAGACTAATAGTTTTGAAAATATTGCTAAGTATTTTATGGTTGATTGATTGATTTGCTTTATTTTACTTTGCTTTTTGTGCCACCTTTGGCTAATTTGCGAAGATGGGGATGAGTGATGACATGATCAAATTGATGAATGGACACTCACAAACATCCAGGCTGGGATTGTAGCACAATGTGCTATGAGTATTTTACGGGCTAAAGTCTGGTAAGGTTATATCACAGTATAAGTATCTACATGAAACTCTTGAACCATGGTGAAAAGAAGAGTTCTGAGATACTCCTGATCAAGTACAACTTGTGTTGCCACCATTGGACATCATCATAATCTCCTAGGATGCAAGGAAAATAAGGAGGGATCAACATCAAGAGAAGTGGAGATATTTTCACTCATTCCCACTATCCTATCTTTTTCTCTAATTTTGTTCAATAGCAAATTGTAAGAGTAGGCCATAAAAAGCTGCCTTAGTCTTGAGTGTGCTAACGTTGCATTTATCTCCAGAAGAGTGCAACTTCATAATGTAAGCAAAATCACAATTTCTCCAATACAAGTGTCAAACAATAAAGTTAATTTACTTTTCAGAATTTAATATGTTAAATTTCTAATTTCTATTCTTTAGGGGTAGTTTGGCGAACAGTTTTTCTTTCTTTTTCTTGTAAGCATTCCATCTCCTCAGAAACTTTCCATTTAACATTCTTGCCCTTCATAGCCAGCAAATGACCAGTTTCTCACAGCTGATTAGGAAGATACTTTATACACAAATTTGGAAGGATCACGTTCAAAAGAGTAAAAGATTTTAATGTACTCACCTACTGTTGATACCTTCCGATTGTTCACGCTGAAGACATGGCCCTTCTTCAGAGATAGTGCACTCTTCCACCTTCATAGAAGATTCAACAACTGTTTGGCACCTTTAAGAAAATATAACCTAATTAAGTGGTTGTAATTGGCAATATTAATTTACTGATTTTCTAAAAATAACCCGTAAATAAGTGCATTGTTCAGACATTTTGAAACCTTTTTATGAATATAAAAGTGTACTTCTTATACCCTAAGTTTGTAAAGTAATTTAAAATGCACAGTTTGCTTTACTAAGGTTACTGAAGTCTTCTGGATTTGTATAAACTCTAAGAAAATGAATGAATGGTACAGGTTCTCATTGAATGCTATTATTTAATATCAATGACTTGTGTGGGGAAATCTTATACCAGCACTTTTTCAGTATCAGTTAAAATTTCACAAAAGTTCATCCCTAGTATATCAGCTACAATTTTCTTCAAAGGGGCTTGGCAACTTCCCATAGCATATATGCTAATGTAACTGATACTGTGTGATAGTAAGGATGGTCAAATACAAGATTTGGCAATACTAATATTATACCGATCTAATAACAACCATTACCATCTAAAAATGGGGGGTACAACCATCATGTGAAGCTTTTTCTAAAAAAAAAAAAACTAAATTGTAGTGGTATTACCAGTACTTAAAAATAATTTATTACTAAACTGTCTTTGGTGCAAGTTTGTGAGTAAGTACAGTATTCCAAACTACGTTTCGGGAGTCAACTGCTCCCTTCCTCAGGTTATCTCCTTGGCTAGCGAAATTGCTTCATAGCCATGTCAAATAGAAGTAAAACAAGGAGTAAGGTGATAGGTTTTACTATGGTAAAAAAAAAGGTTTCCTAACAACTTGCCCATTCGTGATAAAACTCCCATACCCACATTCCTTTCTTTATAAAGCTACCAAAAGCGTAAAAAGTCAGAGATAAAAACTTTAAAACTTGAAACATTAAAAAACACACACGCAACTACATGCTCACCAGTGATGTATCAAGATTAGGATGCACAGAATACTTGTGAATATACAAGGGTCATTCAAAGTTGACACAGACATTTGTGAATAAAAAAAGTGGTAAATAGCTGGAGAATGATAAAACTGCCAGAGGATGTACCTTCATCCGTTGTGACAAATGCATGTTTGCCCCGATGTAGTTGGCACATGTGCAGTAGTGTTAGCAACAATGGTGCAAGAAGTGTGTATGTAGCTGTGGAGCAGCGGTGTATGATCAAATTTCTTGTGAAGGAGAACCTGAAGTCAGCTGAAATTTTGAGAAGATTGCAAGCACAGTATGGGAAACAAACAATGTCATGCGCAGGAGTGTACAAATGATGTCAACACTTTGGCGAAGAATGCTAGTTGCTGACAAATGAACTGTATGGATACATTTGTCTGACTGGGACATGCAAAGTGTTCTTTATGTGGATTTTTTTTTGCGGAAAGGGTCATGATAAATGCCCAGTATTCCTGCACATTGATGAAAGGTGCCATATGTAACGTCATTTGCAAGAAAAGGCCAGTATCATTCTTCACCATGACAATGCATGGCCCCACATGTTCAATTTGACAGCAACAATGCTCCAAAGGGTACTGCTCCATGTTCATACACACAGGACTTATCCCTCAGTGATTATCAGATTTGTTTGAGCTGCTTACAGAGCATATGAGAGGGTAGAAATTGAAGACAGATGAAACACTGACAAAAGATCTCCTGCAGTGGCTACAGCAGCAGTCAACTTTCATCTACACCAAAGAACTCAGGAAAGTGACACAATGATTGGTTAGTTGGTTGATATGGTGTTTTAAGTCCACTTTATGCACAGTAAGGTTAATTGGAACTGGACCTACAGTTTAAAGTGGGATCCGAACCACTATGTGCCTCCACCAGATATCGAACCTGGGACCCCTTGATTGCAAGATGACGATGCTACCACTGCACCACCGAGAAGGTCCTGACACAATGATGGCAGTGGTGTCTGGATGCTCAGGAGGATTCCTTTGAAAAACTCACATAGTTTGGTGCTTATAGGACTTTCCAATATTTTTCCTAGAAATAAAAGTCTGTCAACCTTGACAACCCTTGTTTGTTAAAATTGAAAAGTCCTAATCGACGCATGTAATTTTTTGTGACATTTTAGCGAACATTTTTCTGGTCTGAAGAAAAAAATTAACACATTAGTTGCTATTATTGATTTGTGCATTATAGTTGAAATATTACACTTGAGAAAACTGACTTTAGTGCTGCAAAGTATGGACCTACAAAATTTAATCTTCTGTGTCTGAAGATTATGCATTGCTATCATTGGTTTCGTTATCTGACATTCCTATGCCACGATTATGCAATGAAATATCATAAACCAATTTTTGGACTGAAAAAATAGGGTGTGATGATTATGCGGTGGTGACAATTATGTGATGTAATATGGTAATTGAAGATCATTTAACATGGCAGCATTTTCACATAAATAGTAGTAGCACTGCAACGTGTTGCTTCATCAGATGATTGGATAAGATTATCAAATTTAAAACACAATAAGAGGTAAGATCTAGTATTAAAAAGGTAAAGTTATTAGCGTAACCAACCAGTGTGACTAACATAGTGAACCACATGTAATAAATAGAGTCACATATTTTTGGTAAATAAAATATCAAAATTTTGGTACAAAAACAGAGCCAATTTCGGGTTCAAAAGCGGTAAATAAAATACAATATCGGTGTTATAGCAGTGAAAAATTGAATCAAAAGTCCTATATAAAATAACATTTTGGTTTTAAAATTGTGAACATAATGCTAAATCTGATTTAAAAACTGCTCTTATTACACAAATTAAACATTTCCCTTCTAATAGCACATTTATGTAGTTACCAGAGTATTAAGTTTATTCGGGTCCGTGTCGAAATCTTACACCCTCGATTTCGCAGGTGATTTTTTTTCGTATTATGAAGATTATGTGCTGCTAATTGTGAATAATAAAATTCTAGAGCGCGGAAATAAGTATTTGCGACTGTACAGCCGCTTGAAGTTGATATGTAGCCATTTGAAGTTGCGAGGTGGTTGCTGTGTTCAAATTTCCCACAGATTCCGGGCTCCGCCCCTGGGGTAATTAACTTACCGCCTCCTACGGCTACCGCTGCCCCGCCTTTCTATATAGTCTCCCTTTTGAAGGTATATTAGAAACTGGCTGGAGCCACCTGCCCCCAATAAGCCCTATTTTTCGCAGACACATTTAGTTACCAAAGAAATAAGGCTGAAATTAAACCTCAAAAGGTAACTTACCTCTTTCTCCCAAGTGCAGGCTGAATTTGCGGGTCAAAGTTAATTTGAAAGTCCTTTTCCACAGAATACTACCCTCCCCTTTCCGTACCATCATACAAATAAGAAGTTGCAAATTATACCATCCAACAAATCATTCAGAAAATACAACCCTCCCCTTTTCTGGCCCGCAGTTGCAAAGAGAAATGTCCATGATGTGCCACAAGATAACATTGTCACACAAATCAATTCCAATGTCTGAAATCTACAACCTGCCAATACGTAATACAAATAACTAGAGCCCGGAAGTTCAGGAATTTATTTTCGTTAAAATAGGCAGGCAAAAAGGCATTTATAATGTGGAAAATAGGCACTAAAAATGAAAAAAAGGCAAAATAAACAAAAAAAAGGCACATTTGGAAGTCGCTTACTTTTATCTATAATTTCTGGCAAAATGTTAAAATCTACATTGGGAAGAGCATTTCAATTTTCACCAAATTCACGCACGTAACCATGTAACTTACCACTTAATGGCACACTAAATTTCGGCATGATGACAAATACACGATCGTTTCCCTCCAAAGTGCAGAACTAAACTAAAGATAGAGAACTTGATTTTGGAATGCCTGCAAAGGCCTTTGGGCATTAGTGCTGTTTCTTGTCAATAACGTCCTGACACGGACGCTGGACGTGATGACGTAATTGTGCAGATGTTCTGCAACAGGTTTTCAGCAGTCAATCATGCACAAGGAAATGTTAACCGAAAGCCAATATCCTAACTCAGTATGAAATACTTTTCTCTCACACTTTTCTCCTTCAGCAATGTTGAAACATGCGTGAGTTCAATATTACTTAAATAAAGCAAAAATTATTCACATAATAAACGGAAGAAAAATAAATGCCAACAACGCTTTTTGGGAGAAAAATAATTTATATACACACTTTTTTTTAAAAAAAATGGTCCAATTTCATTGAAAAAGGCAAAAAAAAATGCATTATAATTAAAAATAGGCAGTGGGGTCCCAAATAGGCAAAATGAAAAGGCTTCTAAAACATTCGAAACAACATAAAAAACGTATATCCGAAAAAAATTTATCAATATATCCAGTAGATAAAAAGAGGCATTTTGCCAAACTTCTGGGCTCTACAAATAACATATCGCAAATTATCCCATTGCACAAGTCAATCATAAGAAGAGAAAGAAAATGTGTAGACGTGTGCCTGTGACATGAATCGGGTATCCATTATGGAAGCGCCAAAAATCTGTATACGTAAGGAACTTCAATATCAAAAAAACGTAAGTTTTGTAGCCGTAGAGGTAAAAAAATACCTTCCGCGCTATTTAGAAACACCCTTTGTTACAAGAAACTTATTTATTTGATGAAAATATTTGAAATGTTTGTAAAATCCAGGGTGTAAGATATCGACACGGAGCTGTTTATTCCTGTATAAAGGTGTTCATTTTGGCATATCAAATATTTACAGCAAAATTAATCAATTTTCCGTGAAATGCATAACTCACAGGATAATTCAGACTTCATAATGTGTCGTGTCAGTAAATAAACTCTAAATTTCATGTTTAAGAGTATATTTCGCATTTTTCAGTTCATTTCGCATCATTTTGTGACATAACATAGCAGGAAAATGCACCTGACATCTTTCAGGAACATGAAAAATTAACATTACAATGTGTTATTAGCATTTCATGTTTTTGTCAAAAATGAAATATGCATGCCTCTAGTAATAAAAGTTTTGTAGACTACAATACTATGAAATCAATATGCAAAGAATACATACCCGAACTCTATTTCAGATGAAGTTACATATGTTGGCTCTTCTTCTGTGTACACCGATGCTTTCAGTAATTCATCTATTCCATTCTTTGGAAAATCGGATATAACATCAACTTCTCCAGCCACATCCATATCTGGAACTTCTTCCAATGACCCATTGATTACAGGTATGCCTGCATTTAAAGAAATTAAATTACCATTGCAGAAAATACTCTATGTTATTTTCATGGCTAAAAATTAACTGAACTTAGAAGTTGGTGTAAATCTTTAAACCAGTCACTAAACACAATGTGTAGCAGCACGAGGGAAAATTGCTCATGATGTTTGAGATTTTAAGTATGCTTTATGTACAGATAGGCTAATTGGGACTGGACCTACAGTTTAAAGTGAGATCCAAACCACTATGTGACTCAACTGGGTATCAAACCCATAACCTGCTCAAGATGTATTGATAGTTACACATTAGGCACAAAGATGTATTGTGGCTAAAGTGAACATTTTCTTTTATTAAGTCTATTTATGTACAGATAGGTTAATCATAGCTGGATAACCTACAATTTAAAGTGGGATCTGAATCACTGACATTTGCATCCATGAGGTATCAAATCCCTCTCATTCCAAGGCAACAACAAAAAGGCAAAAGCTTTTATTTAACACTTACAGTGCTAATCACGTATATACACGGAGTTCCCGAACTTCTCTAGTGTGCGGACCACGTATATATACGGAGTTGAATTCAAAATTTATTTCAACGGTCATTTGCCGTACGTTTATCGAGTTAGCAATCCTGAGTAATGTTTGGACATCATACTTCCTCATACTGCCACTAGATGGTGGGCAAATGCTCATAATGGTTCTGTTCGCGTCGTTGTGTGATAGCGATATGCTAGTTGTTTACGGCCACGATGGCGGATGAAACTCTGTAAGAGGGTGTTATTATCCTCGCATTAGATGAGCAATAGTGATGGCGATATTTTTTATGAAGATTGGCTGGATGATGATGATGAAGATCCAGATTATCTTGAAACAGAAATATCGGATGTTACAGGTGAGGAATTTTGAAAAAAAAAACGTATGTTAGAGGTGAGTAATTTTGAAAAAAACATATGATCACATTAGAGTTTGTGTTCCGTGCACTATGAGTAACTGCTTTTGATCTCCTGTGAACAAAATAATGAGTAATTTGTGTTCTCCTTGTATGGATTGTGTCCAAGGTAGTCATGTGGTTTTAATGTAACATATCGTATATCAAAATAAAGAGAAAGAATCAATACTTTTCAACAGTGTATAATACATATATTTTACATTTTTAGTTTTTGAGAGATGATTTTTTAAAAAGTAGTGAAAACGGTTAGCATTCTTGGGACAGAAAGAGACTTAGAGGTCAGCACTGTAAGTGTTATGTCCCATATTATGAAATTGGACCTACAGTTAAAAGTGGAATACAAACCACTGTCAAATGTGACTTCATTAGGAATCAGACACAGGACCCCTTGATTACAAGGCAATAAGGTTAGTTACTACACTAATTAACACATCAGAATCAGTTTTGAAATTGGTAAAAATCAATATTTAAACCGATTCTAATACATTATCTTTTATGACTGAAAATTAAATAGATGTGGCTGAACTGGTCTTTCTATTCTTTTATGTATTGTATTTGTTTGTATTTTTGCTATTAGTATTGCTTTTCTGCAACTTTTGACTAATTGTGATGATGAGAATGAGCGATGACTGTATGAAAGTGATGAACAAGCATGTCCACAATGGAACTCACAACTTCAATGGTGGGATTGAAAGTCAACCACTTAGCATCCTCAGCCACCAAGCTGGTGATTTTTCTTTCAGTGTTTCAGTGTAAAATTTGTGAGGATGCACACAACACACAACAAAAGATTTCTATAGCATGTTTATTATTGTAATGCAAATGATTGATTGACTGAATTGAAATTGTTGGGTGCGTTGGCACATATGGCCATTTTGCACCCTAATGCAAATTAATTTGTGATTGTCTTAAATAATCATGATCATTGGAATTAGGCCAAAACATTTATCAGCAAGCAAATCAAAAAACTTCCTGTCATTAGCATGGATGTTTCTTTGGAATGTCCCCATCAACTTCATGTAGTCATCATCATGATTAGCCTAGAGTTACAGAAAACTGAAATAAAATTTTTCAAAAATGCAAATATGCAAGTGAAAAAATGCCACTCACTAGTTCACCCAGTGTGGAGGGAGCCAGACAAAATCTGTTGTGAAGCTTTAATGGACTCAAACACTTACCTGAAGCATATTTTACTTTAAAAGTTGTCATGTATTCAGGAACACTATTTCCTTTATGTCTAGCTTTTTTTGGAGTTTCGTCAATTACCAAACAGTCTTCATCGCTATCATCTCTGAAGTCATACACGGACTCATTTATATTTGGTTTTACATCCCCAGCACTAAAAAAATATATTTATAAAAATGAGTAACATATTACAAAAAAATGTATTCATAATGTTACTTACACTAATATTGGTTAATAATTATGAAAAGTGTTCTTCATTTATTGCATTACATGAAATGGCCAAAATGAAAGTGTCAGACTTTCCTCATAAACAAAATTACTCGCAGAGCTTACTTATTATTACTTACATGTTACTTTACTGAATTCTAATTAATAGAACTTCCTTACAAATAAAATTACAAACGAATTTTAATGTAAAATCAACTGAAATTATACATGTTGTTAAGAACAACTGCAAAAAGTCATTAATCTAATGTTCAATGCTGCCTCTCTTTGGGGGTGCAAATCCTTTCCACAGCTAAATCTCTAGGATAATAGGTTCTTTGTAGGAATTGTGAATCAAACAGTGCACATCTTCCAATGGAGACAACAAGTAGAATATATTATCTGATTTATTTTACATAACTAGGTTATATTAAACTTATCTTGTTACATATATATACAGGGAGGTTATTGCAGCATGCCACCGCTTCAGCATCGGCCGCTTGCCGGCCCATTCATGCAACAGGTGCCGGCAAATTGCGTAACAGATAGCCCGTAACAGAAACCGCTTGTTTTGTAATGTTTCCACTTTTCACAATTACAGTTACAATTACAATTGAAATAAGCACGTACCTTGTCGCACGGATGCAGGAAAAGGTGTCCTCCCAAATACAAATATTTCTGGCACCTTATTTCTGACGTCTAATCTTAGATTAGTCATCGCTACTTTATTCTCAGTTGTCGCGACAGCGCCTGCAGCTTATCGGGGGTTGGGTGAGTTGTCAGCCGCGAGATGGCGCTTCATACTGCACGTGTCGGCAGTGATGCCAACCGTAGGGACATGTCCCTACGCATAGGGACTTTTCACTAAATTTCGCCCACGTAGGAACGTAGGGACAGATTTTGCCAAATGAGGGAAAACGTAGGTACTTTTTTCAATCTTGGTAAATTACATTTTATGAATTAGTTTATCTGGATACTTTAGCGAGGAGGAGAAAAAAGAACTAGTGCTTCGGGAAATTTCGAACATTTCCCGTCCAGAAAATTTTCCGACTTGGTCGGGAAATTGCAAATTTTTCAGTCCCGAATGTCGGGATTTAAAAAAATTACCGTCCCGATCCCGTCCCGACCCAAAAAATTCTGTCCAGCACACCCCTATTATTCATTAAGGCAAGAATTTACAATACCGGACCCTTCTGTAATTTCTATGCTACGTCTTATACTCACGAAATAATTATTCGTGATTATTTATCTCAAGTTAACATGTTGGGGTGAGGGGGAAAAAATGTTCATTAACGTGTAGAAGTTGTAAAATAAGCTTTTCAATTCTCGCAATGATTCTCCGTATACAAGTATGGTAGCCATATTTGTTGATATGAACAAATTAAAATTAGTTACGCTGTCTACAGCGTTGCCACACTGTTGATTTCATACTTGGAGAGCATGGATCGTGTAAGAATGGCGGAAGAGAACAGTAAAAAAGTTGTTAATGTTGTACAGATTGTTAGGTGGAGTGTGCAGGAGGATGGCTGTGGGCTAATTAATAAACTTATGGATTTCAGTATATTGCCCAAAGAACGTGCTTACATGTGACAGCGACAATCACGATGTAGAAGAACTGATTTGATTACAGGTAAATTTGGCAACAGTACATCAATCATAAAATTGCAGGATACGAAAATGGCCTTCGATGATGAACGTTTGCCGTTAAAGTGCTACGAAAATAATATTTTTTATCGGTTCGTAATCACAATTACCGCAAAACCATTCAGGAATAGCCCCACTGACCATTCTTGGTAAGTTTAGGTTAAGTTAGGTTAGGCAAACATAGTTAAAATTTGGGCTCGAAAAAAACATGCACGGGTAGCCCAACAAACCATTGACGGATAGCCCCACGAACCATTCAGGTACGGTTAGGTTAGGTTAGGATAGGCAAACATAGTTAAAATTTGGGGTCGTAGTAATATCAGGAATGTATATTTCGTTTTTTAAGTATTGGAAACACAAAATCTTCCGGTAAATAATAAGCAATCGTGCCGATCGCGGACCACTCAATGTCACTTATTTTGCAATTTCTACACGTGACCCCCCAAATTTTAACTTCAAATTCGTGATTAGGAGGCCTCAATTAGTGAGTATGCGAAATATTACAAAAAATCGGGGAGAGGTCCTGTATTGTAAATTCGCTCCTTCATTAATTGTGGAAGCACCGAGCAGAAAGATTTGGTAAGTAAATGTGTATATTTTATCTTCTGTTTGCATGCTCATGAGGTGTTTTTTTTTTAGTCACTTTACTTGGCGTAGGGACATTTGGTCAGTTGTAGGGACATTTTGACTACGTCTGTAGGGACATTGCCGAAAAATGGTTAGCAACACTGTCGGCTACCAGACAGTGAGTCTACGCTCATTCATGTTCACTTCTGTTCGCGTTTATCAGTACGCGTTTTGTTTATACTGTGTTATTGAGTTGGTGTGCTAGTGCTTTATTGTGTGTTAATTGTTATTCATTCATTACTTATGTCGTTAAACAAATATAGTCTTGAACATAGAGTTTTTATGTACGATAATTACGTGAAAACGAATTCTTGCAGAAAAGTGGTCAGGGATTACGATAGACAGGATCTCTTGAACCTAAGAAACGTGTTGTATTGCTGTTGAAGGAAGTCATTTTCAACATCTCTTATAACACAGGAGGTTAGTGATCATCATTATTATTACTTTTAAATATCATTTTACGCTTTCGGTTTGCTTTATGCGCCGGGATGCTGTCTTCCCTTTCTGTCAACTGAGGATAAAGTAGCGATGTCTAATCTAAGATTAGATGTCAGAAATAAGGTGCCGGAAATATTTGTATTTGGGAGGACACCTTTTCCTGCATCCGTGCGACAAGGTACGTGCTTATTTCAATTGTAATTGTAACTGTAATTGTGAAAAGTGGAAACATTACAAAACAAGCGGTTTCTGTTACGGGCTATCTGTTACGCAATTTGCCGGCACCTGTTGCATGAATGGGCCGGCAAGCGGCCGATGCTGAAGCGGTGGCATGCTGCAATAACCTCCCTGTATATATATATATATATAATGGATAAAAGCAAGGAGGGCCAAAAGGGCTAAGTAAAAATCAAATAAGGTAAAAGGAAACACTCACCGGACAGTAGGAAAATTCAAAATTTTCGCTAATTTATAGCATCATCGGTGTGAGAAGAAACAGAAGACGGAACCGGAAGTTGGGGTCCTGCAGAGTTGCCAGGTCCCCATTGAAGAAGAAGCGGTGCGTAGAACGAAAAAAACACTGTTTCGTCACCAGGCTCGTCGTAAACTGTGAGTGGGGAGGATGAGTTGGGAGGGAGGGTGGGAGGGTGGGTGAGGGTTGGGCATTACTGGGTGGCCTTGTTCAGGCCAGGTGGAGTGGTTGCACTCATGGCCGATATATAGGCCCTCTCCCATCTTTTGCGAACAGAGGTGTTGGCTGGTTGGGGTAGGAGGTGGATGATCGCTACCCGGAAGCAGTCGTTGAAACTGATGTTGTGGTGGTTGGTGTGGACGGCGACAGTGAAGTCCAGGTTGTGGGTGGAGGAGCGGTGGTTATTGATGCGGAGGTTGAGGGCCGTTGATGTTTCCCCCAGGTAAAAATCACCACAGATGTTGCAGGTGAGGATGTAGATAAGGTTTGAGGCATGGCAGGTCCCTTTGGGATGGAGGGTAAATTTGCCAGTGGCCGTGTGCACCTGGAGGGTGTGAGAAGTGATGAGGATGGGACAGGTCTTGCACCTGGGTCGGTTGCATTTATGGGCAGGGGGGTGTTGGATGTGTGGTGAAGGAGTGTTGTGGACCAGGATGTTTTGGAGGTTAGGGGGGCGTTTGAAAACCACCCTGGGTTTGTCGGGGAATATGTTTTTGGTTTCGGGATCACTGTGGAGGATTGGGAGAAGAGAGTGCAGTGTGTGCCTGATTTTGTTGAGGTGGGGATGATATTGGGTGATGAGTGCAGGTGGGTTGGTGGCAGCAGGTTTCTTGGTGGTAGTGGTATGTGAGGCAGCTCGTGATATTTGCTTGGTGACCAGGATGGAGGGATATCCACGGTTAACCAGGGCCTGGTGTAGGCGGAGGTTATAATTCTGGCGGGAGGTGGGTGAAGTGTTCAGGCGCTGTCCCCTGAGGGCCAGAGAGAATGGAATTGCTTTTTTGGTGTGGAACGGGTGGGAGCTGGAGAAGTGTAGGTATTGCATGTGGTTGGTGGGTTTTATGTGGATGGAGGTAGTCAGGTGTCCTCCCTCGATGTGCACGTCCACATCCAGGAAGGTGATCTGGTTGGGGGAGTGTGTCCAGGTGAATTTTAGGGAACGGAAGTGGTTAAGTTGGTCCAGGAAGGCTGACAAGGACGGTTCTCCATGTGTCCAGAGCATGAAGATATCGTCGATGAAGCGGAGCCAGAGGAGGGGTTGGAGGGGTTGGGTAGCCAAAAACTCTTGCTCAAGTTGGCCCATGAAGAGGTTTGCATAGGATGGGGCCATTCTGGTACCGATGGCTGTACCTCGGATTTGTAGGAAATTTTGGTTTTCAAAGGTGAAGTTGTTACAGGTGAGGACAGGGTGGGCTAGGTGGGTCAGGAAGTTGGTGCTGGGGTTGTGAGGTTTGGGTCTGCTATTGAGATAGAATTCTATGGAGCGGAGGCCATGGGAGTGAGGTATGTTGGTGTAGAGGGAAGTGACATCAATGGTGGCAAGGATGGTATTTGGGGGCAATGGTGGGAGGGTGCTGATTTTCTGGAGGAAGTGGTTGGTGTCACGGAGGTAGGAGGGCAGAGCTTTCACAAGAGGCTGGAGATGGGAGTCAACAAAGGCTGAGATTCGTTCTGTAGGTGAGTTATAGCTGGACACAATGGGTCTGCCAGGGTTGCCAGGTTTGTGGATTTTGGGCAATAGATAGAAGGTGGGGGTGCGGGGATTGTCGGGTATTAACATGGCGGTGGTACGAGCTGTTAGGCCTTCAGGTGGGCCGCGGGTGTGGATGAAGTCCCGGATTTTGGTGAGGTGTTCGGCGGATAGGTCAGCTGTTGTGGGTTTGTAGGTGGAGGGGTCAGCCAGCTGGCGGTTGGCTTCCGCCAGGTAGTCTTGAGAGTTCAAGACCACCGTGGTGGACCCCTTGTCAGCTGGGAGGATTTTGATGTTGTGGTTGTTGCGGAGGTCTCTGAGAGCTTTCTGTTGGGGGGGATTGAGGTTAGGTTGGTTGTGAAAGTTATTTAAGAATGAGCTGTCAGAGGTGGTGGAAATGACGGCAGTGATGTATCTTTCCAAGGGGTGGTTGGTGGGCAGGGGGGGTGGATCTTGGGAGGAGGGGGGGCTAAATTGAAGGAGGCTCGGGTGGGTTTCACTGGTAGTAGTTTGGAGTGAGGGATTTTTGGCCCAGAAATGTTGCCATCGGAGGCTGCGTGCAAATGTGTGTATGTCAAAAAGTAGGCGGTTCCTAAACATCCTGGTCCACAACACTCCTTCACCACACATCCAACACCCCCCTGCCCATAAATGCAACCGACCCAGGTGCAAGACCTGTCCCATCCTCATCACTTCTCACACCCTCCAGGTGCACACGGCCACTGGCAAATTTACCCTCCATCCCAAAGGGACCTGCCATGCCTCAAACCTTATCTACATCCTCACCTGCAACATCTGTGGTGATTTTTACCTGGGGGAAACATCAACGGCCCTCAACCTCCGCATCAATAACCACCGCTCCTCCACCCACAACCTGGACTTCACTGTCGCCGTCCACACCAACCACCACAACATCAGTTTCAACGACTGCTTCCGGGTAGCGATCATCCACCTCCTACCCCAACCAGCCAACACCTCTGTTCGCAAAAGATGGGAGAGGGCCTATATATCGGCCATGAGTGCAACCACTCCACCTGGCCTGAACAAGGCCACCCAGTAATGCCCAACCCTCACCCACCCTCCCACCCAACTCATCCTCCCCACTCACAGTTTACGACGAGCCTGGTGACGAAACAGTGTTTTTTCGTTCTACGCACCGCTTCTTCTTCAATGGGGACCTGGCAACTCTGCAGGACCCCAACTTCCGGTTCCGTCTTCTGTTTCTTCTCACACCGATGATGCTATAAATTAGCGAAAATTTTGAATTTTCCTACTGTCCGGTGAGTGTTTCCTTTTACCTTATTTGATTTATATATATATATATATATATATACGAGGAGGTACCAAAAAAAATGGAATTTTGTCACCTTGTTTTATTTTGACCGTACATGTACATGTTGTAGGTACATTCAGGTAAGCATGTCTACTCTAGTAACCTTCAAAGTATTGCCCATGTACTTTAATGCAATTGTACCAATGTTTTTCCCACTGTTGAATACAGTTTCGAAACTCCTCTGGTGCAATACTCTTCAAGGTTTTGTCCGTAATGTCATTGACCTCATTGACGTCATGGAATCGCTTCCCTTTCACATTCCTCTTCATCCACAGGAACAAAAAAAAATCACAGGGTACTAAATTGGGTGAGTACAGGGAATGGGGAACAAGCACCATGTTGTCCTTTGCCAAGAACTGTCGCACTGACATGGCCGTGTGGGCTGGGGCGTTGTCATGGTGCAGTAACCACATTCCACTTCTCCACAGTTCTGGACGCTTCCGTTGCACACTTTCACACAATCTTCTCAAGACATTCAGGTAAAATTGCTGGTTCACTGTTTGTCCTTGGGGAACAAATTCCCTGTGAACAATCCCATTCACATCAAAGAAACAAATCAACATTGTTTTCACATTGGATCGTACTTGATATGCTTTCTTGGGACGTGGTGAATTTGGGAGTCTTCCACTGGCTGGATGCTTGTTTTGATTCAGGATCGTACCCATAGCACCAGTACTCATCACATCCCCAGTCACAATTCGTTTGAGAAAATTTGGGTCCTTGTGCAGTTCAGCCTTCAAGTCATGACAAACATTCACTCGATTCTTTCTCTGCTCCTCTGACAGCAAGCGAGGCACAAATTTAGCAGACACCTGTCTCATCTTCAAATCGTCAGTTAAAATGCGCTGGCAGGTACTCCAGGACAACACCACTTCTTCAGAAATTTGCTCGATGGTCTTTCGACGATCTTCATTAATGGCATATTGAACTTTTCCAATGTTTTCTTCATTTCTGCCTGTCAAAGGAAGGCCAGGCCTTGGCAAGTCTTCAGTTGACATGTCACCATCTTTGAACCGGGAAAACCACTCATAGACTTGTGTCTTTAGCAAAGCAGCTTCATTAAAAGCTTGGCGAAGCATAACAATGGTCTCAGCAGCCGTTTTTCCCAACAAGAAACAAAATTTAACACAGGTCCTTTGCTCCTTGTGGTCCGCAATCTCAACAATCACTCAAAAATCGCCAGACTCTTGCCGCAACAGCACAAACAATGCAACACTATGAACGAACCGCTCAGCACAGAATAATGCCAACTTGCAGATTGATGCAAGATATCCCATACTAATGACACCTAGCGGCACAAGCCGTAAGTACATCGGTAATCCGCGCAACATTATGATTCCGGTTCATTTTGGGTACCTCCTCGTATATATATATGTATAAATTTATATCACTTTCCTTTAAAATATTATCAGGGTGGCTACAGACAAGCAGAAATTAAATTCCCTGACTTTTCCAGGACAAAATTTAGATTTTTCCCTGACAATTATAAATTATAAACTAAATTCATGTCTTTTGCAAATGGAAATAAGAATGTCACACAGATCCAGGTGTAATAAGTACCTATATTACCTTCCACGAAATTGACTTCATTTCTCTATGATTTGCATTCAAAATGCAAAATAGTGAATTTGGAAAATTATTATTATTCGCAAGCTAGGGAGGAATTATGGATTTTTTTCATATGCAGTCAGTTTTTCAATAAAATATTTCATTAAGGAAAACCTCGTTAATACGAAGTTCGAGGGACCAAAAAATGTCAACTTCGTATTAAACGACTTCGAGTTATCCAAACTTTTCAAGATGGCGCCTGTTTTCAAGTGTAAATAAAGTAGAGTATAAATTACCCCCATAAAGGATGTTTTATACTTGGTGGTAGCTCAGAAAATAAGCTTTATATGTACTATATAATAATATTGTACGTTTTAAAGAAAGTGTAAAAAATGTTACACAAAATGAGAACACGGAGCTTAACGCGGACACAAAGATTCCAAGGAGACTGTTAACACCATTTATCCTGCCTAGTTATACAACCGGTTATGCACGGGATGCATGTCGTGGCAAAAAGTCTTATAAGAAACGGTATTTTCTTTTAATTGTGCAAAGTCGTTGCTCTTCCACGAAATTCTTACAATTTTAGTTCATAAGAAACCTGTTTGCACGGAGACCTACGGAAAGGAAAACAATCTCGTTTATTGCAAGAAGTGAAACTCGGAAGAATCTTGACAGTAGTCACACTGGCGCGAGCAAGAGACGGGAGATAATCGGACAGGGATTAACTGGTAAGAGAAGATTCTTTTGGGAGAGAACACAACCTTTCCCTGGCACAAAACAAAAAAAACGGGGCTGCAAATTTCGTTCTGGTCTGGCTGTCTAAAACACATCGTAATAAAAAGTCACGTATTCTTTGCTTCAGTTAACTTCATATTCGCCCCCCCCCCCCCCCCTCTGCAGGGATCAGTTCAAACTCTTCCTCAACTTGCATTGTAATCCACTCTAAAAAAGTAAACACACAACTTGCGATCTGTTTGCACAGAATGTGTATCCTAGGACACAAACAGTGCCGCACTCGATAATGACTCTGGTTTGGATCCCACTTTAAACTATATTTAGTCCCACTTAGCTCATCAGCATAAAATG
Source organism: Lepisma saccharinum (assembly GCF_977018435.1). NCBI lineage: Eukaryota > Metazoa > Arthropoda > Insecta > Zygentoma > Lepismatidae > Lepisma > Lepisma saccharinum. The sequence goes on along the minus strand of NC_139230.1, from coordinate 25,355,385 downwards.
AACTAAAAACAAGCTTTACGAAACTTGCCTATTTTCAGATTAATCGACAATTTGTTGTTATTGTAGGTTTCAGGAGTATTCTGGAGGTCAAACACTCGCTCCGCCAAAACTTTTCCTCTCGTATTCCTACATTGAACATTGCGTGTTTTTTTTTTATTTTTTTATTTTTTTTTAACAGCAGCACGCTAATGGTTCTCAAGCAAAGGGGGATTATACGGCTTTGCGAGGTTCAAAACAATGAAGCTTATTCCTTCCCACTGGATGAGTCATTGCAGTTATCGGCAAGCGAGAGCTTTCCAGACGCTAGACTAAACACTGGCGCCAGCTGCAGCGTAAACACAATGAGACAGGCTGGAAGTTAGAGCAGCAGGTGGCAGAAGGGAAATCATCGGCATTTTAAAGATAACGCAGTTGTCGAAGACCGAACTTTTTATCAGCAGTGTGAAAAAAAAAGATCCTTGCATTACCTTTTACCATGCAACAGACAATAATACGGGCAATATTTCCTATCCAGACAGCTGCATTCAAACAAGAAAGAGGGACCTGAATTCTGCAATTATCACATTACCATGCACACCAGTGGCGGATAATGAGCTGTTGTAGGAGAAGGAAGGGGGTCACTTTTCTTTTACTTATCATGCGGGTTTTGTTCGTTTTCAAGATGGTATTCAGAACTGTTCGATTTTTTTTAGACGCCAAAGGAAAGGAGCCCGTGTGCGCACAGGAGCAAGAATATAGCAACGGACCCCCCCCCCCCCCCCGTTTGCTGATAGATAAAGGGGAGAAGTCACTCAGACAACAAAACACGGTTTTGGCAAATTTTATGACCGGCACAGTTGGGAAACGTATGAAGCGGGAAACTGGAGTTGCAACATACGTAAGATCGACGTCAACTTTTGCGGGAAACCTAGATGACAACGCATTAAGCGGGTTGACGATCTTTAGTTGGCCTATGCGGCTTTGATTATCTTTAACATTTTCCCTTTTTTTAATGAAGTTCTACAGGGCACAAAGAACACGCTTTCACTTAAAGTTGTCGGCTACCAGGCCAAACGTTGCTCGCTCACGGGAAGTTGCTGCATCTCGAGCTCAGAGCTAGACAGATGGGTGAGACTTCCAGGAGCCACGCGTCTTGTATTTTGGAGCATTCGTGCGATCTTATCTCGCATTTCTCATCTAGCACTGGTGAATATTTCCAAGGTGACGCATTCAACGGGGAAAGAGCTTGACCTGCCATGCACAATGACAAAGAATGTCAATGTCCAACGGGCATTTCGGGCTGCTTCCCTCGAGTTGTCAGCACCTCTTATTACAAGGAAACATGTCAAGGTCAAGTTAAAATAACGTCCAAGCTCTCTCCACATTCGATCTTCTCTTGTCGACTTACGCAGGTGTCTACTTCGAATTAAGCGAAACCAGTTTTGCGGAAGGGTCTTGTAAACAACTTCGTATTAAAAATTATCCGTATTTCGATTTATCCGTACTGAAATACATTATAAATCCTATCTTATCGGCTGGGGAATGGGAAGAACTTCGGATTAAAGGGTACTTCGTATTAACCAATATCGTATTAACGAGGTTTTCCTGTATTTTTAAAGTTTCGACTAAATGAGATTAGAGTGAAGTGATTGATGGAAAAAGGAATTTTGTAATTTTTCAATCTCTTTAGCCTTTCTCGTTATTATATGGTGATAGCTCCACTGAGGTTTGGAAGCCTCTGCTTGCAAGAACTATGAGTGCAGGCTCATTTTTCAATGCACAAACCTACTTCTTGTTTCTATGTAAAGCAAACAACTTAACCCTTGCACAGAAGTGAAATAATTGAATCATACAAAATAAATTGTCATTTTTTCTTACATTATCAATGGGACTTCTCCTTCAGTACAAACATTCACAGTATATTCAAGTGAAGTACTGTGAAACTGCCAACATGCAGTTATACCACTATTATTGGTGAGAAGGGTATATATGTATTAACAATTAAATGCAAGCAATTTATGGAAGGAGAATCTACTGTATTGTAAAGGTGGTTTATTTAGCTAATCAAATATTAAAACAGGAACACACTGTTGATAACAGCTTCGGAAAGTATATGTATGAGGGGCATCCAGAAAAAAGAACCAATGGAACCTGTACGCGGCACTAGTGGTTGGAGCACAACATGCATATGCAGACAGGAAGAAGTGTCATGTGGCTTTAATCTGGTGCAGTAAAATGCAGCCGTTTTAGGACAGTTCTAGGTTAAAGATGACAGCTCTCATACAGTCTCCCACCGACTGCGAGGTATGTGCTGTAATCCAATTTTTGCACACTCAGAATCCAGCATAGAGCCACCAGCCACCGGGTAGGTGTACATACCAGACATCATGAGCAATAGTATGATCAGACAATGAAGTCCAATCCAATGTGCACGACCTCATACAGCTGAGTACATGCAGGCTCCTTTACATCATTTCAAGTGAGATATCTTGGACCACTTAACGTACAGCCCTGGCCTTGCATATACTCACTTTCATCCCTTTGTTCAGCTGAAGAGATTTCTGGCAGGACAAGTGACAGCTACACTGCAGTACAGATAGTTTCAGTCTTTGTTGTCAGACACATATGCCATGGGCACACAAAATTTAGTGTCATGCTACGACCAATGCCAGAACAACAGTGGATGATTATGCCAAAAATTAGATTATGAGTAATGTTATTTCCATAAGAATGCCATGCATGTGATTTTTGTCGCAAGTTGTAGTGAACATTTTGTCGAAGTTCAACATTAGTCCGACGGCGATATCCGACAAAAATCATATGCATCAATGGAGCCAAAATGTTCATCTGGCAAATGCTGTACCACGACATTCAACAAATTACAGGGTTGCATAGCGCCCTTTTTGTTTCAATGCTCCTTCAGAATTTCCGACAAAATGCCATGCTACGACATCCAACAACTATCAAACAGTGCCACAGTGGTAATGCCCCTCCCCTCCCTCTCAATCTGTTGACTGTTCTCCCCTTACTACTTCCATACAGACAAGAAAAATAATTCAATGCATTTTCCACGTGATATTTAGAGGCTTCTCAAATTTTTCTTCCCCTCCAGAAATTTCTCTCTCCCCCCTACCCTCCACCCATCATGGGTTTCTGTTCTGGTGCTGTGGTTGTGTTGTGCATAAAAGGGGCCTAAAAGTTGAGGCAAAGATTTAGCAACTAGATTTCCTGTTCCCATGCAGCGCTACATAATGACATCTTTCAAAGCAAACGTCTGGCACATTCATTGCATCGCATCAAAAAAAAGTCAATAAAGACAAAATTCCATGACATTTCCCTGACTTTTTTGACCTCTCAAATTCCCTCACTTTTCCCGGTTTTCCAGGTCTGTCGTCACCCTGATTATATGTCCATTAATTTTATCATAATCTTCGAAATATTCATATATGTCCAATATTCATCTCGCTACACTATCATTTTAATTTCACTTTGCTAATTATTCTGCTCATATATATTAATCCTTTCTTCTCTGGGAAGACATCAAGGAATCAACTTGAAATTTTAAAAATATAAATTGTCCAAACTCTAAAATATATCCCATTTTTTGCAAGTAGAAACTAGATAATAAAATACAACTGTAAGAGGCATTTAAACTTGTCAAGAAACCCTGAGTGATGTAATCATTATGGGGAATGTAACAAGAAATTTGAAGTGTAAATGAAAATTTGCATATAATTTAATTATATTTTACACTTATTACAAAATATAACTTGTATTTATTGTGTAAGTGCCATCAGGCACCTGTACTAGCAATGCATTTCATTTCCCCTCTCTTTCATCTGGAAGGGCTTTATTTGAATGAAGTGGATTATAGTGGAACTTTTACGTTTTCTGCAAAAAAATTTAAAATGTAGGAAATGAAAAAAGTTGGAAAACATGAGGGAACAGGGAAACTCAATTGTAAGAAATTAATGAATAATTTATTTTTGAGTATAGAATGTACCAAAAAAGTTCCAAAACAAGAGAGGTAATATTAAGGATTCCTAAGAGAAAAATCAGGACTTGTGCAGTGAAAATCATTAGTAGATTCTATTGTGGTAGGGTAGTGGGGAAGATGACACTTTTTAAGGTTACTCACAGAGTAAGCCTGTTAGGTTCAATGGAGGTTAGTGTTAAATTTGGACAATCAATATATATTGTCATACCTTGTAATGAACGGGTCTTGGGTTCAAAAACCAGAGGAGGCCCTTAGTTAGGATCTAACTTTAAACTTTAGGCCCCAATTAGCCTTCCTGCACATAAAGTGAACCTAAAAATAAACTCCCCCTCTCTCACCTGATTACATTCAATTACTTTCTTCAGTTCACAGAATTTTATATCTGTACCTGCCATAGTTTCTGAGAAATCAATCAACACTGAATGATTTGATTGTTGACTCAAACAGGCAAATGACAGGGCTATAAAAACGATTTTGATGAATGAATTGAATGTCCTTCTGTATAGGCATATTGGTCTATTGGTTAATTAGTAAAATTAGTAATAATTTTGCCAATCCAATATATTTATAAATATCTTACTTAGTGCAATATGTATTTTGCGATTTTGTTATAATTTTTGTGGATATAATATCGTCTGTCGGATGACATAATGACGTATCTCAGTTTTTTTAAGTTTTCAGGAGAAGTCAAAAACGTTTTCACACACACTTTGGTAGATAGTTGTGAGAATACTATATGCCCCTAAGAAATTTTATTTTGTCCCAAAAATGGCAAGTGTTTCTGTAATCCAAATAATGTGGTTGAATGTTGCAGGTGTTGCTTTACGTGCATGAAATTTCATAATTTGTTGAGATACATTGGTATGTCAGGTCGTAAAAATTCATCACTCAGAAATATCTTTGAGATACGCCATGCAAATTAGTATCAAGTTGCATCTGCACAATTTGACAAATCTTTTTTTTTTAATCAAAATGTGAACAAAATCATACATATAATATTCATGATGTTATTGTCTGTGAAGCTTACTTGTTTTTTTCATTTCTTTTCAAAGTGAATGGTTATTTTTATTTTGAAGTTCTTTAGATTTACATGTTTTAAATACAATGGACAAGTTACAAAACTTTTCACTACTAACGTAAGTACAAGTAAAAAAACAAAATGTGCAAAATTACCTCATAACAATACCACAAAATTCAGAGATAATTTGTCTGCATGACATTAGCATCAAGAAAGAATTTTTTTGTGAAATGCAGTGACCTGAAACATGTTGTTTCTGTAACAGATCAATTCAGTGGTTCAAATTTGCATAAATTTTTTGCAGTCACTATCGAACAATGGGAAAAGGACCAGCACACATACTTCACAGGTTATTTGTTCAATGGGGGTGTCATACTCGCAGCTATCTCTTCACTATGATTCTTGTGAGATCCTCTTGCAGTAAACTTGTTATCATGTAGATAGTGTTCGGCTTGCTTCTCTGAAATTAGTTTAGGAATATATTTCCAACTAAACATAAAACCATCATCAGTCTTCTTAAGCTGGAAAAACCTCGGATCTTCATCAAGTGCCTTAAAATCTAGAAAATCTTCCATCTGCATTGTGTGCAAGATATAAGGATGTTTTCTTCGTGCCAGTTGGAGGATGGACAGCTGTGATGGGACAAAGGTTTCTCCAACTTGCTTTAGCAATCTGGAGTGATCAGTCTCTCCTTCGTTTGCTCATGATGTAGCTAAAAAAATCTCAGCTAACTAACTAACTCTCTAGCCTTCCTAAACCCGAAGGTTAATGCCTGCAGCAACACAAGCCTATCAAGCATGTCCCTATCAAGAAACAGCCACAATAGGCCAAAAAATCTCAGCAGAATTTATTTTATATTCTCGGCTGTTAATATTACAGATCAATGCAGACAATACAATCCTATTCTTGTTTTGGCCAACACAACTGTAGTTGAACTTATGTATTCAAAGTCTTCATTACCTAACTTCTTACTCAGTTTTTCTTCCCTTCTTTTCGAGAAGCAGTTCACCTTCTTTTGGTGAATTCGTATCAATTCTATACAATTTCATACTTTATTATGACCACAAAGTAGGGATGTGCCGAAGCCGATTACAGATGTATGAAAATTGGCCGAAATTGACACATCAGTATCGGAATCGGCAAAAATCCGATATTTAAACCGGTACAGATTATACTAGAGTTTTTACCTTCTAATAAGTTTTATATTCTAGTTTTGTAAGATTTATTGAAAATTTGGTTATGATTCGTCATTATTGTAGAGTTTTTGTAATAAAATTATTGCAAACTCATTCAGAGGATCAACCTAACTATAAATCGGAAATAAAACAGTACATTGCTGATCCAGGATCTGCTGTTGTATTGGAAATTCAAAAATGAATATTCAAACCTGAAGCAAGTCCTGAAAAAAATACTTGGGCATACCTGCTGCATCAGTATTCAGTGATTGAGTGTTCAGTGTTGCTGAACAGATTTGAGATAAGAGAAGAAGTAGGTTACTTCATGAAGTGCTTCCAAATCTTGTGTTTCTAAAGTTGAATCTGGCAGAACAGGAATTCATTTTGCATTTCAAAGAACTGCTTGTGTACTAATGTTTAATCTCTTGAGAATCCATGTTCTTCTTAAAGAACATGTACATTCGCATCTCTTGAGAATATATATGTATATGATATGCAATAGAAATGTACATAGCAAATTTATTTTTGTCATGCTGAAAATAACATCCCATTTCTGTTTAATAATCTTATGTATCGGAATTGGTTAAATACCGGCATCGGTATCGGTTCCAGAAATTATCGGCATCGGTAAGTTTTCAGCTTCGTCACATCCCTACCACAAAGGTAATTACTCTCGATTCTTCTCTATCAGAAGCACAGCCAGGAAGCAGTCGCTAGGAACTCCAAGTATTGCTGAGTAAAGGTGTTACATCAATCTTTGTCTGGCACCAGGTTAACAAACAACTTTGAGGAAGTAAAGATGGTCATCGACCTGGTGTTTACAACAGCAATCCTTGTAGAATAAATAGTGTGTATTCTAATAGAGGGGGATCAGAGTCAGTTCGTCAGTTGATCATTAAGATCTGAACAGAGAGCAGAGCATTGTAGACACTACATGAGAGAGAGTGGTCTACCTATGCACATCGGTCTGAAGGCCTGATGCAGGTCTGACGCCAAGGTAGTGGTGCAGTTACACTCTACCAACACTAAGACATCGGAAAGAACAAGTCTATGTTCTTCTTCCATACCACGAGACTTCAAGAACATAAGCTTCTGGTTGAAACAGGTATTATCCTTACATCATGCAGAGACAATCTTAGGGAGACCTAAAGTCCAAATTAGTGTGTATTGTGTGTTCATTTGTCATTCTAAGCTATCCAGGTACCTCTCGCATGAGGATTAATCACCAAGTGAGTATCAACGATGAAAAGTACTAACGCAACTCAAGGGATGTCTGAAGGTCCCAGGTTAAGATCCTCAGTTCCTAAGGGAACGATATGAATTGTTGACATCAAAATTTTCAGGACTTGTTGCAATGTGGTCCGTAGTGATGCAATGCTTTCAGGCATTAAAGAATTGTCATGCATTTTGTTTACCTCACATTTCGTATTGTCAACAAACACCTGTTTGCTGTGAAACATACAGCTACTATCTTGAATGAAATGATCCCAGCAAAGCAGGATATGACACTTGGAACACAAGGAGAAGACTGCATCCTTACAGCCTGTTGATTCACAATGTTGTGATTTTCCTGGCACATAATCAGGATCATCCAGATCACTGACATCTTCTTCAAGTAACTCACTGTCGATATCAAAGTCACTCTCACCCTGTTCTTGCATAGGGGATGATATACCTTCCTTTGCACAGCAGCTGAGCAGTAGATTCTTCATTAAGTGTTTCAATAACAGTCCACTTCTTTTCTGGAGGGGAATAAAATTTTACAGATATCCCAGCTTCGACGTTCATTTTCTTTCCAAGCACATGAGTTCTATTGATGGAACAATATTTCTTAAGCCATCTTCCCAGAGTACTAAGATGTCCATCTTCTTCCTAAGGTGGCTGATCGCAAAATGATCAGAGGCAAGTTGAAAGCTTTGAGAATTTTTTGACTGTCGGATATTGCCTAATAGAGCTTACAAATAAGTTTATTTTAAGTATAGCTTTGATGCTTCTTCGGAAAACTGTGCCGCTATTGTTGAATTGTGATTATTTCCACTTACGAACAGTCCAATATATTTCTAGGCCTCCCATGGCACAGTGGTAGCATCGTTGCCTTGTAATCAAGGGTTCCCAGGTTCAATTCCCAGTGGAGGCACATAGTGGTTCAGATCTCACATTAAACTGTAGGTCCAGTCTCGTTTAGCCTTACTTTGCATAAAGTGGACTTAAAACACAAAATCAATCAATCAATCAAAATCTAATATATTTCTGTATTAGGAAACATCGGACATTCCTTTGACAAAAGGTGTCAATGTTCAATTAACCTCTTGCTTTCATTATCTCTTGTCAGACTGTGCCGCTATTGTTAGATTGTGACTTTGCCGATTTGTAAACACTGAAATATATGTTTCTGCACCACTTTCTTTTTCTCTTTTTGTGCATATTTTCTCCTATTGTTTAATTTTGCTACTGTAAACAAAATGAGATACGCCAACTTGTGATACAGTTTAGGATTTACTTTGTCTGACATAACGACGTAACTCAAGATATGCTGTACCCAGATGATATTTATCGCACAAAAACTAACCTACCTATATTTTTGTTCTGTAACTTTCAAATCTTTTGTTTCATCTGGGATTTGATTACATAACATAACCATATGTCGGGCACACCTGGCACTGCTCTCTGACATGACCAATGTTGCCAGTTCATCTTGTAAGTTTGAAAACCTACTTTTTTATGAATATGCCATAATTAATACCATAAATCATCTGTAATGCATAGAATGCATAAAAATTTATTGTTCTTTTACTAATTCAATAAATACCCACAGGGGCCATTGACACACATCTAAAATTATTGCAAGAGACTCCATATCTGTCTTTCATCCATGTTTTTCTTTACTTCATACAAAAACGTTTTTACACCTTAGTGACTTTTTCTCCATACTGAACGTTCTTGCAGATAATCATTTTCTTGTTTAATGTTTTAAAAATATCCACATAGACAAAGTTAATACCCAATGCAAGGTTTGTGTGTGTGTATTGCTATTTGTACAAAAGTCAAATATGTTCAGTCTTGGTTGCATGACTTTTCAGACACCCTGTAGAAAAAAATAGCCAATATGTCTCTCCTGGCTACTACATCATGTAAAATTATTTACTTGGCTCCAAAATATGACATTATGAACCTCTAAACCCTTAACTGACACTACAAATGTAATAGGTTAGCCACACTTGGTAAAAAGCCAAAGCAGCCAAAATTTCAGTTGTTTTTTTTTTTCAAAAAAGTTGGCTTATCGGGGAAAAAACATACATTGAAAAAGCCAGGTTTCTTGCAACTCTATTGATAACTGCCACTGACAAACAAAAACTGGCACACAAGGAGTAACTTTTTTTTCTGCTTTTCTAATTAATATCTATGAAAATTACTTATTTCTATTTCAATCAGTTTGTTGATTTAGATTTTCAAAACCACTCATGGCAAAACGTCAAGTATATCAAGCATGTTGCAACTACTGGCTTAAATATATTAAAAGTCAAAACATGCAAAATACCTGTACTTACCCTAATCTTTCCTTTAAGCTCTCACTGTGTTTGTATGTCAACAGAGGTTTTAAGTCTTTTGTAACAGGGATGCCAGTAAGTTCAGATTTCACAAAGCCTTCATTTGGATTTTCACTCTTACATTTGATTACATTTTCACCACTCAAAACTTGGGATATTACCCCAACTTTCTGCTGATTGTCATATGATGCATTATAATAATCACTGTCCTCATCACATTTTTTAATGACACACGTTTTTTTGTACAGCATGTTTGTACTATACGGATAGCTCACAGGCTTTGGTAATGTTAATTTCAAAGAAGGGTGAGAAGCTTTTGCTGGTTGGTTCAAAGGAGACTGGTTGCTATGCTTCACTTGCAATTTCTTTGGCAATGTTTTCATACTCAGTTTTGATGGAGATTTTTCACTGAACTGCAAAAGAGAAAGAATTTATATCATTTGGAAACGAACACAAATACACCTTCAAAAAATTCAAGAAATGTCACACGTGTCTGTGTTTAGTAGGCCAAATTTTCAGATTCACCTTGCTGTTTGGTTTTTACGCACACAGCTGCAAAATGGAAAGTATATGTGTAAAAGTTTGGATAAATGCTCTTGCCTAGGTTAGTTGCCCAGTAGCCGGGGAAGCCAACGGTTGTTTTCACTCAACGGCTTCCCTGTTTGAAAGGTAACAACAAGACAAAATGCTATTCTAGGCTGATAGAATTCCATAAGCACTGTTTGAGTTGCATACAGAAATGCAAATAGCATGCTTAGTAACCTATTCATGGTAAATTTTGCAACCTATCTTTTGGACTCCTCACTACATGCTTCAGTACTGTCACAAGATAGGTGGCGAAAAAGAGTAAATCTATCAATTTCTTGTGATATAATGCCACTGCTACAGTTTTAGAAACTGTAAGGATCTTCAGTAATGCAATGAATTAAACACAAAAACATTAAGGCTGTGTCGATACTGATGTACTGTTTATATCAAAATGTACAGCGGAACCTCAATTTTACATTTTTCAGAGCTCCATAGTGACAAAACTTTAAAATGTGAGAAAATATAAAAACACAGAAAATTTTAAAGTATGCTGCTTTATTCAGACCATGAAGGTTCAATGCACAATGTGGGAAAGAGTAACATCCAAGAACATAAAAATGAGGTTCTACTAGATCAGTTCAAATTCAATCACCAATACCAAATAATACTTTTTGTCATGCAACACATTGAAAAACATTACATAATAAAGTCCCATACTCATTGCACTGCACCACGAAGGAACATATGAAAATGTGAATGTAGGTCCACACACATTCTCGATCTCAGTCATTTTATAGAGGTGATATGCTCTAACTACCTTTACCCCCCAAGGATGGTTCCAGGTACCCATTTATTAAAGACTAGGTTAACCCTGGAGATGCTTTATGCAGGGACAAGGCTGAAAAATTTCCAATTTTAGATCATCCACCCTGGGAATCAAACCACTTTATCACCCACCTCCAAAGTGATGGTCAGCTATTTTTAGAATGGACTTTATTTCCTTTACAAAATATCCCATTTCCTTTCAAAAGCTCTCCTCCTATCACATGTAAAGCCTACCCACCTTCTCCCTTGCAAAAATAAAATTGAAGCAAACACAAATGGTATGAGGAAAATAGTTTTGTAGCCAACAGGACAATCTTCTGGCAAATTTTGACATCAGACAGTTGGGAAAATGTATAAAATGGGAAAACAGGACTTACAGTACACATAAGACAGGTAAACATCCTATTATCTACAAAAAATGCATTTTCAACATATATGAGGGGGGGGGGGGCAAAATAAACCGGAATTTTGTAATAAAAAAGTTGTGTACTTATTTTTGGGTGTTACAAATTTATTTTAGGTGTTACAAATTTAATCTCCTTTAAAGTACTGTCTATTTGATGCAATGCACTGGTCTAAACATGTTTTCCACTTTTCGAAGCAGTCCTGAAACTCTTGCAAAGTGATGCCTTTTAATGCCTCCATCACCTCTTCCATATCTGCAAAACGTTTTCCTTTGAAGACTTTTTTCATTCGGGGGAATAAAAAGAAAATGCATGGAGCAAGATTGGGTGAATATGGCAGGTGGATAAGCTGGGTCAGGCTGTTTTTCATTAAAAATTGTTTCACACTCAAGGCTTTGTGTGCTGGTGCATTATCATGGTGAAGCCACCACTCACCACTTTGCCACAAATTGGGGCATCTCAGTCTCACCACATCATGCAAACTTTTCAGAACTTGTAGGTAAAATGCCTGGTTAACAGTTTGACCATTAGGAATGAATTCTGAGTGAACAATGGCATTTGCATGAAAAAAATAAATCAGCATTGTCTTGACATTGGACTTCACTCATCACACTTTTTTCGGATGTGGTGAATTTGAACTCTTCCATTCGCTTGACTGCTGCTTCATCTCTGAGTCATAGGCTTAGCACCAGCTTTCGCCACAAGTAATGATAACCCCTGCCATTTTCCCTAACAGAAAACAGAAATTCACAGCTGCACATTGTTCAAACATTTCAGCCATCAAAAATCAATGAAGAAGTGAGAGGTGCTTAACAAAAAAATTTACTACATGGCACCACGACTTTGCTCGATGAAGCCGGTCAGCAGACTGATGCAGAAGAGTCTCTGCAAGAGGCATCTAGCAGCAGAAGCATGTTTCTACAATGGGACTGCCAACCAGAGAATGATTCCGGTTTCTTTTGTGTCACCCCTCGTATCATCTCCTACATGATATTCAAAATAAATCAGCCTCTGTGACAAAGTGGTTAGTGTTCAAGTTTCAAACCCTGGGTGAGGTCTGGGTGTGTCATGATGTTTGTTCCTTCATCCATTTCATCAATTTGTCACACATTCTCATTATTGTGATTAACCTAGTGAGGTAGAAAAGCTAAGTAAAATAACCAAAGCAAAATAGAACCTTCAAAGGGCCATTCAAGGTTTTCCGAGACTTCTATTTCTGCAGAGGAAATGGGAAACAGGATAAGCACCAAACTATGTCAGCTTTTTTAAAAAGAATCCCTGTGTGCATCCAAGCAACACTGCCATCATTGTAGAAGTTCTGGATTCCTTTGGTGTAGAAAGAACTGGGCTGCTGTCATAGCCACTGCAGGACATTTTTCTTTTTTCTGTGTTGAATTTCTTCCCTTCTAGATGTACTATAAGGGGACAAAACAAATGATAATCACTGTGGTTAAAGTCCGGACTGTAAGAGGAATGAGGCAAACCTTCCACTGCAAGCCAGAGTTGCTGCTGTCAAATTGGCTGTGTGGGACAGGGCATTGTCATGGAGGGGAATTCCATTTCCAGACAACATCCCAGGTCATTTTCTTGCAAATGGCATTTAGTATGGAACCCCTTATCACACTCCTTGCTGTTTCTTTTGGTCTTTCAGGTGAAATGGTGCATTCTTGTTTCATCACAAGTGATGACTGACTGCAAAAAAATGTATCATTTTTGGTTTGAAAGTGATTCAGGAGCTCTTCACAGATCATCGTGTATGATCAAATGTCACTGTTGGGAACACATCTTGCACAGTCTTTGCGGAACAGTAAATGATCGTGAATGATTGCATGTTGCAGACACTGATGTGTACTAATAATTGCCTGAATGTTGGTGACAATGGTTCCACATTAGCATGCAATGTTAATTGGACATTCAAGGATCACTTGCTCAACACACATGATATTCACTGGCATGACTGCAGTCAGACAAACATGTCCATGCAGTGCATTCATCACAAACTCTCATCCTTCACCAAACTGTTAACACCTTTTGTACACTTGCCCATGACAGTGCTTGTTCCCCTGTAGTGTGCTTGCAATATTATCAAAATTCAGTTTGTCTAACATTCTCCTTCACAAGAATTTTGATTACGCAATTATTTTCCACAGCTACACACAAACTGCTTGCTGCTGTATTCACTGCAACTGGCATGCATGTGTCAAACCCCTCATGCCAGGTGCTCGATGCTCGTGTATGATTACATTATATCCTCCACACATTTTATTGTGCTATAATTGTTTATGCACAAAAGTCTTGGTCAACCTTGAATAGTCCTTTGTATATGTGAAAAATCGGGTAATCATTCCACATAAAATGAGAAAACAAAAAAAAATTGTAATACTTACTTCTCTCATGCCTTGTAAATTTAGAGGATGTGTTAAATCCACAAAATCTTTATTTATTGGTTTCTTTTTCTTTCTTTTAGATTCCCTCTCAGGTTTTGGTGGATTTAGGGTATTTATATATCGTTCTGCATGCCGAACTTCTTTATTCAAGTCCTTTAAAAGCTGAGAAGCATCTACCGAGTTTGGTATTTCTTCTCTCCGCTTCTTATTAGACTGTGGATGAAAATAAAACACTACATTATATTGTACAATTAACATAAAACATTAATTGTGTTACTACATTTGCAACTGCTTTAAAAACATATTGTAACAAGTTTGTGTAGAATGCATGGTACCAATTCAATGTCACCATTGTATTTACCTAGTTGCATAAATATGTGGTAAAATCACATATTTATGGTTCTGTAAATAGATCATACTTTGTGGAAGGCAAAGTTATCAACAAAATGGAAGAAAAGTAAAGAATGCATTTCAGGATACTCGTACTTCACAGTGAAGGTGAAATATTGTACACTTCTGTTCAGAGAAAATGGCACATACTTCAACTGTCCAACCTTATAAAATGTGCCACTTTATGTGAACAGGAGTGTACCTGGGTACCTGATTCTCAGTTCCAGATCTGGGTATCCAGCTTTCTGTTCTAATCCCAGGCACCTGGTCCCCAGTTTCAGATCTGGGTATTCGAGTTTAGGTTCTGGGCCTGAATACCTAACTTTAAGTTCCCATTCCAGGTATCAGACTTTCAGTTCTCGATCTGGGTACAAGATTCTGTCTGTGGGTCAGTTCTCAGATCCAAATATGCATTTCCAGGTTCAGATCTGGATAATTAAGCATTGTCACATTTTTAATCTTTCTTTTCTGTTGCCAATATATTCCTTATCTAAGGTTTCAGTTCTATTCATGTGCATAATGTACTTCCATACCAAAGTTCTCTAACACTGTATTAAATATGAATATTGCTAAAAATACATATAAAACACAATACAAGTTCCTCAGTTCTTGGATCAAAGTTAATGGAGAATTCAACATATCTAGATCTTTGTTAAAAACAATAAAAAACACAAAAAGAGTATGATAAAAAACACTTTAGAAGTTCTTCCAAGCTTTCGATTCCATCTCGGAATCATCATCTCTCGACCAGACCTGATGATGATTCCAAGATGAAATCGAAAGCTCGGAAGAACTCCTAGTGTTTTTTTATTGTTTTAAACAAATAAGTAGCCGGCATGTGGCGTAAGAGGTTTTTTACTGTCATATTTAGATCTGTTTATTCAAGCCTCTTTTTTAAGTTTAACTGACTCCTGCATACATCTTTTCTGTTATTTAAATTATTTGCTTCTTTTATGCTTACGTTTATGTCTTCTAATCCATTCCTTTCACTTTTGGCACTCTGTGGTTTCAGATTCAATTGTTTCCTCTCCAGGTCGATGTGTAAATAAATACTTGCTTTGACTTGGTATCAAACATCTAAGCACAAGTGAACAATGAGTAAGCTGTACTTTCATTTTGCCTTTGTTGATAAAATACATGTCTTGTACTTCTATAATATATGACAGGAAATATATCGACTACATTTATTGAAGATTAGGTGCACACACAAGAGATGTACATTTAGTTAGTACTAGTAATGGTGTTGAATGGTGATAACAACAATAAAGGCATCATCAAACTTTCAACTACTTAGAATACAGCCATGTGGTATGTGATAATTCTATACAAGTAGTGCAAATGTAACAAATTACAGTGAATTTCCAATGTAACATTTTCGCCCTCGTGTATACAAATTCTTTGCATTTTTCTAGATGTGTGTTCAAGCCAATAGAATGAGTGATGAAATGACAGAAATCGACAAACTCAAGTCCAGCCAGACATAGACTTGTTTAATTCTTTCAGTGAATCGGTTGTCTTTCCTTTTCTATTATGTGTATTTTATAGCATACAAATGAAACTTAATGTGTGTGTGTTTCTGGGAACATGATTACTTCAAAGTAAACACTAATGAGTTTAAAGAGTAGTCACAATTTGAAGACATTTTACCTGCTTGAATTATCTCAATCCTCCAATTCAATACAACATGCAGATTGAAAGTAAAAGCCGCAAACAAAGAGATATTACAGGCTTTCATATACCTGGACTCCTGGTCAATATTTTGTGCCAATAAAACTCTCACTTCTCATATGTAAGCATATACTGAGTGAGGTCAAAGGAATTCTAACAAGCACAACTAACTGTACCATTCCCATGCTCTTTTTTCTTACACTGCTAGCCAGGGTTTTGTTTATTTTTGACATTCCTTAAGGGCATGTAGGAGTGCATTTAGGAAGGGTTTCTGTTTCAGATGCAAGGTTCTCCCTTCCATGACCCTTGCGACAGACTGTGGAGCACTGTTGCCAATTTAACTCTTTTAGAGCCCGATTTGGCTCTCTTGTGCACTCGTTTGGCTCATAAAATTTGAAATGCTCCAAGGAGCTTTTTAACTCTACAAGGGTAAATTTAGTTCCAAATCTAGCCCTTTTAGTGTTATACTGTCGATAAATAAGTATCCACAGTAATATCTAACACCATTCAAAGCTGCAAGCTTACAAAGTAAGAATCATATTATGTATCAGATGTTGTAGGGAGGTAAGTTCTAACAAAGGACTCTTTGTTGTAGGAAAGTCTTTAAGTAACAGAATTCGAGGGCACTTTTGCTATATTCTTTTACCTTATATGTAAATTGCAACAAGATGCCTAAAGTTATTTACGTGTCAATATGAATGCAAGTATTCAAAATTAAGCTGTGAACTGGGGCGCCTGTCCCACTGCCCTATTATGGTGCCACCACTCGCTCCGGACCATATAGACCAACTTCTGCCATGAATATACATTTTGCAAGTCATATTGTTATATTGGCTGCATTTCCCCACTCCTTCTTACCTCACCAGTTACTTTTATGGTGCCATGGCTGACGTGAAGATGACATAATTTTGTTATCCAGGAATCCTTTATTTTCAATTTCATATGAGTGTTGGTAGATTATTGAGATGGGTGATACAGCCAGATCTAGACCGTGAAAAGTAAGAATAAATTGTCATCAATTTAAAGTTAATGGTAATAGTAGTCCCTTTGAAAACAGAATTGTCAGAATTCCCTTAAAGGCACTGGAGGGGAAGATGTAAAACCAACAAACATCATATAGCAACAGACAAATGTAGCATGGTAAGAGCAGAATGCATTGTTTTGACAATCTTTTACCTTCATATGTGAATTATAATACAAGTGAAAATGTTTTTTGTATTTTAAGTGGTATCCAAACCACTATGTGCAGCAAAGCTAGGACCTCTTGATTATAAGGTGACAGTGTTACTACCACTATATGATCAGGGAGGTGCAATGTGTCTAAAAAGATGTTCAAGTATGTTTCACTTTTATTAATTATGAAGAGCAATGTAATATGGGCAATAGAGAAGAAATGTTGGTATAGCTTTCTCAAGAGAAGATATACTCTCTCAAAACATAGTGTTTGAAATAAGTTTATAATATAAACAAGGCAACGGATAATGTCAGAACAAGATTGCGTATCTAGAAAACCTCCCTGAGGAAAAGTACAATAACTCTGAGGTAGTGCAACCACAGTCTTAAATGTAATTTTTCCTTTACAAGAACACTAACTACAGCACAAATGTGTAGCATCAACATTGAGCATAAACAAATTACAAAACTAATGCAGTTATTACCTCCTTGTCCTGACTCCATTGTTTGAGTGTTGTAATCAATGCACGGACTCCAAGGAGAATATACAATGGACATCTGGTTCCAGCATCATTCAGACATTTCAATTCTTCAAGAAGCTTCCTGGCAGCATACCAGTTAATTGTTTCGAATGAAGGATAACGAAATCTGTCTGGCGTACGAATCTTTCGTTCTATCTCATACACCCTAAAACATTGAACATAAATCAGGTGCATGTACATACAGCATACAACTTCAAATCCTTACACACAAAGATAATTCATAGCATATTGAACAGTTTTTTCTTCCTCCAATGAAAACTAGCTAGGATTGATTGGTACATGTTGGTTATCGATAAAGCTGTAAATGGCATGTAATTGGCTGCCCATTTCTCACATTTGTTATTGTTTTCGTTGATTCAATACCTATTTGAACCAATATCAATACTCTTACTGATTCTCACAGATACTAATGCTGATATTTGAACAAACAATTTATTTTTGTTCAACATATTAATATAAGTTAATACATGGTATGTATTCTATTTGAAATCATTCCATGTCAATCTAAAAAAGGTAAAGGTAAAGTGCTTCCCTGTGCATAGCACCATGCCATGAAGGCATATAGGGGGTGTAGGGGTAACGCCCTACACTTTCTTGATCCGGTCGTGAGTGGGATGCTGATCACATCACCCCCATGTCAATCTAGCACTTTTATTTCAAAATATGGATAAGTTTTCCTATGAGCCAATATTAAAACAGCTTCTTTTTATAACAAACTCAATTTTTCCACATAGTATTGTTGCAAAATAAATGTAAACCGTAACTCTCGCATAAGTTCCAGTACCTCTAGACTCTGCAAAAGTGGCATGTGGTATTTGCAGTCTCCACAAGAAACCTGGACTCCAAGAACAGTATCATCAGCATTCGCCAATATTTGCAAAGGAAAATTGATGAGAGAGAAAAAGGGGAGGAGTTTTGATTAGGAGGAATGCAAGTTGGATCTGGCTCGAGGGAGACAAGGGGAGTTGGTCTTGGGTTTTGAAGAGAGTGGTTCGGGAGTAAGAAAAGGGGTTTTGAGTTTTGGAGAGAGGAGAGTGAGTTTTGATTTTGAAGGAGATTCAGGCTGAGTGCAGACTTTTAGAAACTTGTTTGGAAGTGGAGTGCAGTGAAGCTGAGTGACAATTTAAGAGGCGAACATCAGCAAGCAAGTGAGAGTTACTTTAGAAATCCTTCGGTCCACGCTTCTAAAGAGAGACAGGTAATATGCTTTGATAATGCCATCCTTTGCCAATGCAGACTTAAGGTCATAGTAACCCAAATCTAGAGAGTTGCCTTTTTATAAAGGATTCTGTAAATTTAAGTTTATTCAGGTACCTCCTGCAGTTAGCAGATGCAGCCAAGCGAGAGCTTACGGGCTACCGCTAACCCCTGATTGAAGAATAATTACTTTCATCTAAAGGACTCCAGGTTAAATCCCCAAACCTTTCGAGGTTCACACGCTTAGTAAAAGTGTGTCTCAATACGCTGCACTGTGGCCATGTGGTCTAAAGTGTCATGTTTTGGGCTATGGCTATGGGACACGTGCAGGTTAAAGTCTCCTAGGAGAAGTTTAACAACTTTTCTCCTGAGATTTCAGCCTGTGTATGGAACCGGTGGTCATGGGGAGCTATGAATGAGGAGCGAAACCCGATCACGGAAAACTACAACAACGACTGGGGGTTGGTTGTGCTGACCACACGTCACCCCGTAAGTGGCTGGATGATCTTCCACCTCAGCAGGTGGGAGTGAGGCCAGCAGTTAGTAGGTAGGCCATGGTGCTTACAGCCTGTTGCACCATGGGTTATTTATTTATTTACTGTTTTTTTATTACTAATCCACACAAATATGGTGGTATCAGAATCAGTATCAGCTCAGTCCTAGTTTTTGTGATTATAAAAGTATAATTCATGTAAAATATATTTCTAAGGCAACACACATCAGTCAATCATTAATTACGGAGATGAAATAATCATTCAGGTTCATCATGAAATATTCATTACTTTATACTGGATCAGGACAATATCAATCATGGGAAAATTGTACACTGGCTTCTTTTTAAGAAAGAAATGTCACATCCATCCATCCAATATTCCACTCCACTGCTAGTTTAGACTGGAATAGTTATAGCTAATGTTTTCCCACAAAAACTACAGATATATTAATGAATTCAAAGAAGTGGCAGAAAGAAAAATGCCTCTGGCAAAGTATTACACTTCAGACATAAACTCCTAGCAATATTATTCTTCAAATTCAACTTATAATGGATTCATAATTACTGAGATATTGTAATATACTTTTGCTTTCAAAACCATACAAATGCAACACTAATATTATATGGGTACATTCATCTACAATATGTATTACCAAATCATGAAAGTAATATGTCTTCTAAAATATGCAAATCTATAAAATAAATAACATTTGCAGACCCTAATATGATATATGAGCAATATGCTAATAAATAAAATAAAACAAACTTACTGCAATTGCAAAGGAATGTTAAGACTGTGGAGAAAATTTCCTCCAAACACAAGAGAGTCGACAGGGGTGAGAACAGCATGAATCCATCCGGTGGGTAATAACAATGTATGTCCTTGCTTCACTACACATTTATAGCATTTGTCCACCTACAGAGAAAAGTTAATCATTGCTTACAAAACAAATAGTGCAAAAACAAATTATTATAAACAACAACAATAGAACTGAACATTCACTGAAACTATACCAATGAAATTTAAGGTAAGAAATTAGCATAGTGATATGGAGAACTGAAGACTGCCACTCCAAGATTCCATAGACATGTAAAAATACATAAAATGCAGGGAACTTAAAAAGCGGGAAAACATAAGGGAAGGGTGACACTCAAGTGTGAGTAAAATTGTCTTTGGGGGTGGGGGTAATAATGTGTCAAAAATAATTTAACAACAGGAAAGAAGTGTGATTATGAATTCCTAAGGGAAAAAAAGCATGCTGTGAAAATCAATGGTGGTTTAACATGATCCACTTTCATGGCTAGGGTGGGTGGATGATTGCTTCTCATTGCCACTTATTAGGTTCAATACATCTGATTGTGTGGGATCTTTATTTACTCTGTAAACTGGTAATTATTTGATAGTTTTAGAAGTCTTAGGTAATGGGGGAAGGGGGGTGATCACTTATAGTTGGACGTCAATCTGCAATAGTCTTTATATACTGTAATCACCAGTGTCCTGAATTCAGTTCACAGTAGAATGGTTCAGTTCCCACTTCAAACTGCATATGTATCCAGTCCCAATTAGCCAAACAGCATAAAGTGAACTCAAAACAAAATTTGTCAAATTGCACATTTTTAGAAGTAACAATAGGTAAAAACGTAAAGGTAAAGTGCTCTCCTGTGCTTAGCACCATGCCATGAAGGCGTATAGGGGGTGTGGGGGTAACGCCACATACTTTCTTGATCCGGTCGTGAATGGGGATGATGTGATCAGCATCGAGCCCCTGACCACCTTTACCCCCCAGGGTTTCCCCCAGGTACCCATGTCATTTGCCGGGGCCGCTTCCAACGTTAGAAAAGTTCCCGGATTTGAACCGACCGGGGATCGAACCCCGGGAACTTTAGCATGGTAGTCAGACGCGTTACCGACAATGATGTAACAATAGGGGGATTGTTATCTACGTACACGTTAATCGATGATTTATTGTTCGATTCAGTAGTCTTGCAGAGGGCAAACACCCTTTCCACCAATATTATCCCCATAAATAACATGTTTTTTCATTGGTATCAGTGTCCATTCCTATGTTGAACATTTTGTTATTTCTTTTCAGCACATGAGTGGTATTGAAGAAAAGCAACGATTGTATTGGCATTGTGTGCATTTATTTCCTGCATTGCTCTGAGCATTCAAGATTTTATTCTGGTGTTAGTCAAAAGATAAGAGTTACAGTTTTGTTTATCAGAAGGCAACACAAGGAAACACATTAGCTTATCTTTTGAGTCCTCAGTTTGTGCCTGGTGTTCGTAACGACTAATTCGACTGATATTAGTCATTCGACTACTTTGACTAATATTAGTTGTTCGACTACTTTGACTAATACTAGTCATTCGACTAGTTTGATTAATATTAGTTGTTCGACTACTTTGACCAATATTAGTCATTCGACTACTTGACCAATATTAGTCGTTCGACTACTTGACCAATATTAGTCGTTCGACTACTTTGACCAATATTAGTCCTTCGACTACTTTGACCAATATTAGTCATTCGACTACTTTGACCAATATTAGTCATTCGACTACTTTGACCAATATTAGTCATTCGACTACTTTGACCAATATTAGTCATTCGACTACTTTGACCAATATTAGTCATTCGACTACTTTGACCAATATTAGTCGTTCGACTACTTTGACTAATATTAGTCTTTCGACTACTTTGACTAATATTAGTCATTTAACTACTTCAACTAATATTAGTCGCACGACTACTTCGACTAATATTAGTTGAACGACTAATTTGACACAAGTTGCATTTGTTGTACCTCCCTTGATGGACAAGAAGGGAAAAAAGCACTTCTTGCATTACCTGTGAAGATGAAAGTGCACTGTTGCTAAACCGATTCTCGCTAAATGCTGCTTTCCATAGAGCTTGGACACAATGTGTGTGGCTGAGGTGTCTTTGTTCGTCCTTCCCCCTCCACAACAACAGGAGTGGAAAATTGACAACAGGACTGGATGGATCACCATTCACTTCTTTGCCCACACATTTACAGAATCCTTCCTAGTTGATGGGAACCAAAAAAAAGTGAGAGGGGGAAATTTTTCAGGGTGGCTACAAACAAGCAGAAATGAAATTCCCTGACTTTTCCAGGTTTTCCAGGACAAAATTTACATTTTTCGCTGACAATTACAAACTAAACTAAATCGATGTTTTTGCAAATGGAAATAATAAACGCATACAGATCCACGTATGGTTTTGTTAAGTACCAATATTATCTATGAAATTGACTTAATTTCTCTATTCTCTATGATTTGAATTCAAATGGCAAAATAATGAATTTGGAAAATTATTACAAGTCACAAGCTAGGGAAGGATTACAGAATTTTGTCATACGCAGTAAGTTTAAAATAAAATACTTGATTATTTTTAAAGTTACGACTAAATGAGAGTGATTGATTAAGAAATACAATTTCTAATTTATCAGTCTCCTTATACATTCTCGGTATTATATGTTGATATTTCCACTGAGGTTTGGAACCCTCTGCTTGCAAGAACCATCATGAGTGCGGACTCATTTCTCGATGCATAAAGCTACTTCTCTCTTCTCTGTAAAACAAACAACTTAGCCTAACTCTTTCAGATAAGTGAAATAATTGAATCGAACAAAATAAAGTGTCATATTTTCTTACATTATCAATGGGATTTCTGCTTCAGTACAGTATATCCAAGTGAAGTACTGTGAAACTGACAACTTGCAGTTATACCATAAATGCTGACGAAAAGGGTATGTAGGTGTTAGCAATTAAACGCAAGGAATTTATAGAATTGCATTGTACAGGTACCTGATTTAGCTAACCACACATTGAAACAGGAACACTCTAATAATTAAAGCTTCTGAAAGTTCATATACGAGGGGCATCCTGAAAAAAGCTCCAATGGTGCCTATACACAGCACTAGTGATCGGAGAGCGACACACACACATGCAGGCAGGAAGAAGTGGCATGTAACTGTAATCTGGTACAGTTGCAATGCAACCGTTTTAGGACAGTTCTAGGTTAAAGATTGAAGCTCTCATACAGTCTCCCACAGACTGCGATGTAGCCTACATTGCATGCTCAGAATTTGGCACAGAGCCACCAGCAATCGTGTGAGGTGTGCAGACCAGACGTAGTGAGTGATAGTATGGTCAGACGATGGTGCAGACAATTCACGGAAGGCCAATCGAATGTGCACAACCCCATACAGCTGAGCACACACGGGCCCTTTGCATCACTTCAGATGAGAGATCTTGGACCACTCCCTGTACAGCCCTGGCCTTGAATGTACCGACTTTCATCTCTTTGTTCAACTGAAGAGGTTTCTGGCTGGGCAAGGATTTGACAGCTACACTGCGGTAGAGATAGTTCCAGTCTTCGTTGTCAGACACATATACCATGGGCATACAAAATTTAGTGCCATGCTACGACAAATGCCAGAACAATGCTGGTGATTATGCCGAAAATTAGGTTAGGACTCACTGTTACTAATGCAATAAATTACAACTGATATTCTTCTTTTATTTATGCCTAATCGGTAGGGACCTTGATATTTTGTTATTTTTTTCAAATTGGTGTATTTTCTTATTTCTAATTTTTTACTATACGGTGTTATTTTTCCCAAAATTCACATTTTCATTATAGCGCATTTTCTGGCAAATATCTGAAATTATACCTTCATGGTGTTTTTAAACTACTGTTTCAAATTGTAAGTCACATGGCTTATGCCTCTTCGTGAGAGTTTGATATCTTGAAAGCTATTTTGGGAAAATTATTTTCCATACCCGTTTTTTTTTAATTTTAAGGTAAGGATTTTAGATAATGGAATTTTCCCTGTATATACTGAAGGGTGCATAATGACCATAAGTGGCGACGCACCCAAAAAATTAAAATCAATCAATCTCACGTGACAAATACCGATATGTTATGGCACCAAAAATTGGCATTATTTTGTTTTCAATTGTTAGTGTTACGTTTCCTAAAATTCGCGTTTTTGTTTTAGAACATTTATCTGCCAAATACACTGAAACTTAATAAGCCATTGTGCTTTAAATCTATTATTTTAAATTGTAGGTCACATGGTCTACGTATTTTCGTGACAGTTTGATATGTTGGAACAGATTTTTGAGGAAGTAAAAGTAAAGTGCTCCCCTGCACTTCTCCATGAAGGTGTATAGGAGGTGTGGAGTTAGGGCCCCACACTTTCTTGATTACGGCTGAAGGTGGGGGTGATGTGATCAGCACCACGCTCCTGGCTACCTTTATCCCGCAAAGTTTCCTCAAGGTACCCACTTCATATGATGCTGGGTGGGCGCCGGAGCAGTTTGAATAGGTGGAAAACATCCCGGGGATCGACCCCAGGTCTCTCGCATAGTAGTCAGACGCTCTAACGACTGAGCTCCATTATTACTCGCTCGACAAATGCCGATGGTGCGCACTTAGCTTGGTAATTCAAAACATATCTCGTGCGACAAATACGAAGATGTGGCTCCCGTGTGACGTTAGATACGCACTCGATCTCCTGTTAGAACCCTGCCACTTTGCTCTGTGATACAAATGATTTTGATAGAAGTTGAAAAAATCGTGGGAAATACATGATTTAATGTGGCTGTCGGAATTATTCCATGTACTCTATAGTGTTTACTCTTGAGTAAAATGTTGGAAAACTTGCATGTTCTATGTACACAAACATGGCCTAGAAAAGACATAATGTTAAATTTCATGGAACTTTTCGTTGTTTTAGGACATTTCTTTAAAAAAAAATCACTAAAAATGCCAACAATTCGCTTATTATGCCAAATTCTCATTATTTCGATATTTCGAACGGGCGAAAAATGTGTCCAGACATCACTGCACGTTCCTAAACATAACTTCGCAGCAATTACAATTTTTCACGGTTTTGGCGTTTGCGAAAAATCAATATCCCTACTAATTGGAAATTACTTTCTGGCCACCCCTCGTATAAATCAGTAGATGGAAAGTGAAAATTTAGCAGAGCTGGCATAGAAAAGTCAATTCTTGAAGAAAGTGATTTGCTTTTATGATTGAATGATTCAAGTAAATATATTAAAATATTTACGTATTGATTATTGGTTTTTTATTTCATAATATTGGACATTAACCTTACTCAGGGATAGATTAATGACCATCTCTCACGAGTTTAAACAGACAGGACAGAGAATGGCGTTAATTTCATTGCAATACTAGTGTTGCAGTAAATTTGAGGTTGGGAGCATGCACTTGCCAATTTTTATAACGTTCACCAATGCAGATTTATGTTTCACTTTTTCGTGATAGCATTCAATATATGTATTAGAGGTCTGCACGGGCCTAAATTGTAAGGCCCGAGTCCGGCCCGGCCCGAGGAAAAGAAACTCGAACCTGACCCGAGTCCGATAATAAGTAAACATGAGCCCGGCCCAAGCCCGAAAACATAATTAAAATTACTTTCCAATTCAGCATTTGAAAAAAAAAATGGGCACTGTTGTACTTCGTTAACTAGCTGTTATAAAAAAATGTATTCTCATTCTCGAAGTAAACCATAATTTCAATAATTTAAAATTATTTTTCGATGACAATATTCGCTAACAAAATAGCTACGAGGCCCGGGCCCGACCCGAGCCCGAGAAGTTCTGGTTATTT
Source organism: Lepisma saccharinum (assembly GCF_977018435.1). Taxonomy (NCBI): domain Eukaryota; kingdom Metazoa; phylum Arthropoda; class Insecta; order Zygentoma; family Lepismatidae; genus Lepisma; species Lepisma saccharinum. The sequence continues at coordinate 25,329,397 of NC_139230.1, read as the reverse complement.
ATGGCCCGAGTCCGGCCCGTGGGCCGGGCCGGGCCGGGCCTCGGCCCGAGGGCCTGGCCCGAGCCCGTGCAGACCTCTAATATGTATATCCCGTTAGGTTGAATCTCTCTTGATATCTAAGAATAGTGCAATGTCATTGTAAACGTATGTTAACTTACATGTTAACTTGTGCGAAACCAGTAATACGTCAGGATGATGAAAGAAGACCTTCGTACGCACTGATACATTAAATAAGGTGAAGTGAGCCAGAAGAGTAATAAAATTCCAGCAGCATATTTGCAGTCTAAAGCTCTTCTTGTTTATGCATGTGATTTTTGTTGGATGTTGCAGTCCATGCAATTTCCGTCGCATGTTGTAGTGAGATACTTTGCCGGGTGGCGATATTCGACAAAAATCGTATGTATCAATGGAACCTATTTGTTTCCATGTTCCTTCAGTTTGTCCAACAAAATGCCTTACTACGCCGTCCGACAACTATCGAATGGCACCACCCGCTCTTATCCCCTCCGTCTGTTGACAAGTCCCCTTACTACTCCCATATGGACAAGAAAAATTATAATTCAATGCATTTTCCACGTTATATTTAGAGGCTTAACCTTTACTCCCCCCGATGATACCATATGGTATCATCAGAGTAAGGTCGTACTGGCCCGATGATACCATATTGAATCATGGTGCTGATTACAAAATGAATGTGCTTTTTGGACCTTTATACTCTTATGTTTGGGTGGAAACTCTGGCACAGGTCTGGAGCAAGCCTGGGAAATTCACATTGATGACCAACCTTCCGCCTCTCCCCCCCCCCTTCCACAACATATCCATGCACATTTCCGAACAGAGTTTCACATTTTGGCTCATTATTCAACTTGTATGGCACCCAGGAACATGAAACATGTTTCAATCTCTTTGGAAACGTCCATTCTATGAAGAGAATACTAAGGTTTGTGCTGTCTCCCTAAAATAGCGGGAAAACAGGGGGCAAACTTCAGATTTTTATGTTGTTTTTTCATTGAAATTCGGTGGTCGCACCCCCAAAACCTCCCTTGCTTGGTTCAGCGTTCTGAATTGTACACGGTTGCATGCTCTGATGTTCTATCTGAAAAACAAAACTTATCCGAAGTAGATTGATCCCATAGTGCCCGAGTTATAACTATTTTCCTCCAAAAATGAAAATTACCTATTTTTCGTAAAAAAAAAAAAAATCACATTTTGGCTTATTATTAAACTTGTATGGCACCAAAGAACATTAAACATGTTACTTTCTCTTGAAAAATGTCCATTCTTTGAAAATAATACTAAAGTTCGTGCCCTCTTCCCAAAATAGCGGGAGAAGAGGGGGCAAACTCCACATTTTATGTTTTTTCATTGAAATTCGGGGGTCGTGTTCCCAAGCCCCCCTTCCTCGGTCCAGCGTTCTGAATTGTACACGGTTGCATGCTATGATGTTTTATCTCAAAAACAAAACTTATCCGACGTAGGTTGCTCCCATAGTGCCTGAATTATAACAATTTTCCTCCAAAAATGCAAATTACCTATTTTTCGTAAAAAAAAAATAATCACGCTTTGGCTTATTATTCAACTTGTATTGCACCCAAGAACATGAAACATGTTTCAATCTCTTGAGAAATGTCCATTCTTTGAAAAAGAATACTAAAGTTTGTGTCTTCTCCCCAAAATAGTGGGAGAAGAGGGGGCAAACTACAGATTTTTATGTTTTTTCCATTGAAATTCGGGGGACGTGCCCCCCCAAGCCCCCTTCCTCGGTCCGGTGTTCTGAATTGACCACGGTTGCATGCACTGATATTTTAGCTGAAAAACAAAAGTTATCCGAAGTTGATTGCTCCCATAGTGCCCAAGTTATAACAATTTTCCTCCAAAGAGTGTTCGAATTTAAAATTCCCGCAGAGAAGCCCGGCCGAGAGAAATCTCTCTCTCTCTCTCTCTCCTCCTGCCATCACTGGTTTCTGGCACCGTGGTTGTGTTGCGTATAAAAGGGACCTAAAAGTTGAGGCCGAAACTTAAGAACGAGATTTCCTGTTCCCGTGCAGTGTTCCATAACGATATCTTTAAATAAATAAATAATAAATAAAAAAAATTAAAAAAGTCAAATTCCCTGACTTTTCCCGGTTTTCCAGGTCTGTCGCCACCCTGTTTTTATAAAAACCTTTCCTTTCTTCTTGTTTGTAGCATCGGAAATGGAAAAAATTAAGAAGGATTTGCCATACCGGATAAGAATTCCACATTTCTTCATTTAGATTCCTAAGGAAATACAGTATGATGCTTTCATATCATGAAGGTACAATGGACTCTTATGGACAAGGCTTTCTTATGGGAAAATAAAGTGCACTGTTGCCAAATATGTAAATTTTCAAATTTATGTGAAGTTAAAAAAAAAAATTACAGTAATGTAGAAGATTCTATGTAGAACATGATGGTGATGAAAATTGTGAACTTCATTACATATTATTTTAAAATAATTAAATTGAATGTTGGAAGGTTGTTGTTCTCTTGCCAAAAGTGTGTTTTGAAACACCAATAATGAGAAAGAAGCGATGAAAAAAAAATCACATATTTTTGGGACATCTACCTCCCAATAGTAACAATGACATTAAACTTTACACACAGCCCATCATTTAGGGATTAATATATATTTACCTGGTCACCAAAGAAGCTGTCACGCTGGGTGCTGGATGTCATCCACCTCTGATATAAAGATATGTTTGCTGGAGTTGGTCTAATAAGATAAAAAATCTTTTCCCCCTGAAAAAAAGTATAGACAAAATTATACACATATATTATAAATTCACACACATATTCGAAAGTACCTACATTTACATTATTAATTAAGGTGCACAATGCAGAAAGTACAGACTCCACCAGGAACTGTAGAGCTAAGCAACACAGATCACCTGTCATCACATCATGATCACTAATACTAATTCATTGCAAATAAAATAGGCAAAAAAAAAAAGATTTGTCACAATTAGTGTTGGGCGATATATCGTCCAGATGATATATCACGATATTGAAAAAATATTGTCAAGGTGATATCAACTAGATGATATTTTGAGTAATATACTGTATATTGTGTTGGCAATATATCATCACAATATTTGGCGATATATATCATGTTGGCAATATATCATCATGATATTTTAGTGATATATATCGTGTCAGTGATATATCATCACAATATTTGGTGATATATATCGTGGAGATGATAAATCACCATTATCACAACATGGAAAAAATATCATGTCATATCGTCTGTGATGATATTTTCTTGACGATATAACGTGATATCAATTTCCGTTATCTTCCATCCCTAGTCACAATGTTTCTTTACTTATGAAGTTTTCAGGGGCACAGAGTTAAATTTACAATGTAGGAAAAACATATGTTGAGGTTGAATCCCACCTCAAGCTGTGTGTCCAGACCTGATTATCCTTTTAGTATAAGCCGACCTCCGTAGCAGTTGTTACTACATTGTGCTATGATGTCAGGGGTCCTGGGTTTGAATCCTGGCCTAAGCATGGGTGTTTATGAGTGTCCATTCACCAATTTCATCATATCATCATTCATCCCCATCTTCACAATTAGCCAAAAGTGGCAGAAAAGTGAAGTAAAATAAACAAAATCAATCAAAAACCTTTTAGTATAAATAGAACTGACTCTCACTCCCCCACACTCGCAATATCTCTCACAAATCAATCTCAGGGAACTCTCACAAATCAATCTCAGGGAAATTAAAAAAAGTTAAGTACTTACAAGAAGTTTACCAACCTCCGTAATGTGCTATAATGCATAAGAACTACCATTTTCTTTTTAATGGAAAGTCGTTTACATTCCTCGGAAAATGTGATAAGACTTTCTGCATTTGAATGCCTATATTCTTAGTCTTAAGCTTTTTATTTGTACAAGGGTTGTTCAATGTTGACTGAGACATTTGTGAATAAAAAAGTGGTAAATAGCTGGAGAAAGATAAAACTTCCAGAGGATGTACCTTCATCCTTCGTGAGTATTGCACATTCGCCCATGTAGTTGGCACATGTGCAGTGGTGTTAGCAGCAATGGCGGCAAGTAGTGTGTGTCTAGCTGTGGAGCAACAGTGTATAATCAAATTGCTTGGGAAGGCATACCTGAAGCCAGCTGAAATTTTGAGAAGATTGCAAGCACAGTATGGGAACAAACAATGTCATGGGCAAGAGTGTACGAATGATGTCAACACTTTGGCGAAGAAAGCTAGTTACTGATGAATGAACCACATGGACACATTTGTCTGACTTGGAAAAGCAAGGTGTTCTTTTACGTATGTGGATTTTTTGGGAAAGGGTCGTGAATAATGCCCAGTATTCCTAAACGTTGATGAAGGGTGCCATATGTAATGCCATTTGCAAGAAAATACCAGTGATGTTGTATGCAAATGTCATTCTTCAGCATGATAATGCACAGTCCCACATGGTCAATTTGACAGCAATAACTCTTCAAAAGGGTTTTGCTCCATGTTCTTACACTCCTGACTTAGCCGTCAGTGATTATCGGATTTGTTTGAGCCACATAAAGAGCATATGAGAGGGAAGAAATTGAAGACAGATGAACCACTGACAATAGACCTCCTGCAGTGGCTACAACAGCAGTCAACTTCCTTCTACACCAAAGGACTCAGGGAACTGATACAATAATGGCAACGGTGACTGGATGATCAGGGATTCCTTTGAACTTGTAGGACTTTCCAATTTATTCCTAGAAATAAAAGTCTCGGTCAACCTTGAATGACCCTTTTATACAGGCTATTGTAAATTGCTCTTCTTCCTACACAAGTTAATCATGTCTTCAGGATACCCAACATCCTCAGTAATTCTACAGACCAGTTAAGAGGTAATACAAACTTCTCACTGTCAAGAAGCTTACTTTGTTATTAACAGGCACCAATAGTTTCAAACAGTGTCTTTCATAATTCCAAGAGCAAATCATTACGCGAGACAGATGTGAGAGAGGGGGAGAGAGATACTTTTATCACTTGCATATGGTTATCAGAATGAAGCTACACGTGTTTTCTTCCATGGATATTGCTACAGTTAAAAAAAATTAAAAAAATTAGAATAAATGACGCTCAATAGGTGAGTGATATTTTACTCGCAGCAAGAAAAGAATTGCAACCAGAGGCGTCTCCTGAATGCATGCGGTGCATGCTGCACATGCGTCAATTGTGGGAAAAAGGACAGCTTGCTCTGCAACGACATTAATGAGCATTTCTACATTCTAATTTCTTCATATAGGAGCAGTATTTATTTTACATGAGAGCACTCAACTAAGCTTATATTACATTTCTTGGATCTGAAGTGAAAGAAAGTAATAATTATTTTCCTAACAATTGATGCATGCGTCACTTCAGATCCAAGAAATGTAATATAATCTTAGTTGAGCACTCTTGTGTAAAATAAATACTTCTCCTATATGAAGAAATTAGAATGTAGAACTGCTCATTAATGTCGTCACAGAGCAAGCTGTCCTTTTTCCCACAATTGACGCATGCGCAGCATGCACCGCATGCATTCAGGAGACTCCTCTGATTGCAACACACCCCATTCTTGTTACAATGGTGGCTGCATATATTTAAAGCTGAGAGGAACCTTGTACTGGGGAAGGAGGGTGGGGGTGAGAATCCAATTCCATGCTGTTCATTTTATTATCCACATTTTATTATTAGCAAAGGGTGCAAACAGTTTCATCTGTGATTTTCTCACTCATGAGTGGATTAAAGAGAAGAGCGGTAATCAAAATTTAATTCTTGCAATAATGCATATTCTACAGCCATGCCATACAGGCCAGTAACATTCTCCTATTTCCATACTTACTTTAAGAACGTGATACCAAACTGAAGTTCCACCAAAATCAATATGAAAATCTGTGTAACAATCTTTGACTCCCAATAAACAATACTTCTGAACACAGGGTCGGCATGCTGATTCTTCTTCATCACATTCACAATCCTTTGGCCACATGCAATTAGCCCAATCTAATTTTCTTGCTATACTCGGTGCTTCTACGAACTTTGAGAGTCTAAAAATAAAAAAAATATATAATACATCATTATATATAATATAGTATCTCATTTTTATCAATCTTATAAATGCTGGATTCCTAACTTATACTTATCAGTCAGTTTTATTCACATAAATAGCAAACAGTCTGTGTATTGATGAAATAATAAGAAGAAACAAATGAGTACAAACACAATTTTAAAATACAACATTTAGATATGTCAAATTTAAATTACACATAGAAAATTAGACAATGTCTAACCACTTCTGAAAAGGAATCTGACAATACATTAAATTTGGTCCTCAAATTCACTTTTATGGGTCAAAAATAAGAAAAATTGGATTTTCTTCAAATAAAAGGTATAAAAGACATTGTTATTTTTCAAAATATGTTTCATAATTACAAAGTTTCAAAACCTATAAACAAGGTATGAGGATGCAAAATGAGGCTAATTATTATAGAAACAGCGGAAACTTGATTGAAGTCCCTGGATTTTACATTTTCTCACATTATAAAGTTAAAAAACATAATTGAGTTTTCTGTAAAAAAAAAAAAAAAAAGACCTAATGTGAATGAAAGGTCCACCTAACATTATACACAGAAGATTGAAAGCTGTTAAAATAATTTGAAGTTACTTAAGGCTTGGCTGAACCTTTGGAAATGCCAGAGATAGTTGCAATAGCTTGGTAGCTTGGTAGCTAAATAAGCCTATCAAACTTTTATTATCTTACAGGTTATTTAAAGATACATCACATCGGTAACCTTACAGATACAGGGTTATTCAAAAATCCCGTAACACCACCTATAAAATGTGGAGTTAGGCTGGGTGCCATAGGTGCAGATTCCTTCAGACATTTGGGGGGGCCCAAAGCTAAGCAAAGCGTAAAGACAGATTTCTTTCCATTTACGGGAGGGGGGGTTAATAAAGTATCCTAAGTATAGACGTATACACACTTGAGTTAATGTTTGAATCTTTCTACGATTTATTACAATTACTGACTCTGACAACGATAATATACCTATAAAGATACAGGATGTTTCAATAAAAAGATAACTCAAAGTATCCAAAATGCACCTTGCTCAGTTACCATTTTATTGAAACACCTTGTATATCTAACTTTATGAGCTGGACAAAGAAATATCTACATTATGGTTACATAATTATGTAACATAATATGTTATCTGCAACTTTTGATTGAGAATTATATTATCATATACTGTTTACATACTGTACTTTTCCATACAATCCTTTATGGAAGTTTAATATCTTCGCACATGCTCACACATATAAAAAAAAGGTAAAGTGCTACCCTGTGCATAGCACCACGCCATGAAGGCATACAGGGGGTGTGGGGGTAACGCCCCACACTTTCTTGATCCGGTCATGAGTGGGGGTGATGTGATCAACATCATGCCCCTGACCGCCTTTACCCCCCAGGGTTTCCCCCAGGTACCCATGTTATTCGACGCTGGGTGGGCGCCGGGGCCGCTTCCAACGTTAGAAAAGTTCCCGGATTTGAACCGGCCGGGGATCGAACCCGGGACCTTGAGCATGGTAGTCAGACGCGTTACCGACTGAGCCACCGCGGCCGCTCCACACATATACACACAAACATATTTTTTACCATTGGTTACGCATTGTGTACATGCAGTATAAAGTAACACACACATGTTTACAGGCATAATGTATGAGTAAAAAAATTACTGATCCTGAGTAAACAAAACAGTAGCATTTTGCAAAACAAAATATTTTCAACTTGTCCTCTACTTTAAGAAAGGAAACAACATTCAATGAAATATTTCATGGTCCCTTTAGTATTAATGTTATCCAGTTTCTCCTTATGTATGTGACACAATGCCACAAAGTTAAGACACTTTGGCTCATTGTACTTTGTAAATTGTTCATAGCATTGTCTCAAGAACTAACTACTTTCAGCCTCGCTTAAAAAAATATAGTGTAAAAGCAAGCACACTAGTCTTTGTGCTTTTCTAAAATAGTAGCAGTGGGGATTTGCTAATAGGCTATCCTAGGCTATAGCCTGGGGGATGCAAGTCCAGGGGACCACACAAAAATGAAACGCTGAAGAGACAGAAATGAAAAAGACCATCGATGGTTGAAATTCCTTAAATGTGTAATAATAACAAAATAAATCAACATGTCAAGTCCTTTTACTTGCTTTTCCATGAATAAAGGTAGAAGGAAGGGTTTCTAGCATTTAAATAACTTCTTTTTTCAGTACTACATTTTAACCCATACAAATCTAAACTCAAGTCAAATTTTTACTCAGATGTGTCTATATATTAAAGTTTAAAAGTGTTATTTATACAGAGTATGCAATTAATGGAAGTAATGATAACAGGGTGGCCACTCTAGGACCATGATAAAATTCAAGTATAATTCCCAGTTTTCAAGGCAAACTTTCCAAAAATTCAAGAGCACAAGTAGATGTTTTCTCTATTTCAACCTTACGTATTACCGTCTCTCACCACACACACACAAATTTATTAACAATATAAAGGTCTGTGCGATTCCAGTGTATCCAAAAATTCTAATTCAATTCAATTGAAAGGTGTATATATATATATTTAATTTAAGGTGCCAAGTTTACATATACCTTTTCACATTCTCAGTCTAGAAATACATCTACAAACACAAGTCACAAATGATATGGGATATAGTAATCTACGAAAAATTGTTATTTGTATAAGAATTTCAAATTTACCTAATTAACTTAAAGAAATCAACTTCAAGATATTTTATCTTGTAATAATCTTCCGTCTGTCAGATACACTTGTAGATTGTTCTGCAAAGGACACTAACAAAGAAAATGGGTTGAGAGAAATCTCTTTTATTTTCCAAGAAGCTTTTTCTTTTCCTTCCCCGATACAAATAAAAGCTAAACTGGGAAAAACTTGCCTCAGGGCATTCATAAATATGTATAAATTCAATGGAATTGGAATTTTAAAAAAGATGCAATTTTTCATGTTTACGGAGAAAAATTCAGCAGAATTCACACATAATTCCCGGAGCCAATAACTCACACATAATTCCCAGAATTTTAAGAATTCCCAGTGAGTAGCCACCCTGGATAATAATGATGATGATAATGTTGGCAGGGTCCAAAACAAAGGATAGCTTAGGGGCCTAAATTTTATAAATCACCTCGTGAATAATTGCTCTAACTGTGCACCATGAGTACTGATGGGAGCATGGAATATTTATAGCATATCGTTTATAGATTTCCTCTGAACTAAAGGAAAATAATATCATAATAAATTAAAAACATGAATCTTTTATTCGATTATTCGATTATCATTCAATTAAATAATTAATGTTGCACCAAATTGTTATCTTATTGGTATTTCCACAAAATACATTTAGTTCTCCGAGATAGGGACAAGATTAGGCCACTTTAATGCCATTTGCAAGCATGTCACCATGCTCCTGGTCACTGGGACAAAGACAGCCTCCTTTTTATTGTAGGTCTATATTCCCATCACAGGCACGTACAGTATATAGAATTATATTTCGGGATGGATCCAAGCCAAGTGTTTTACATTTGATAATATTGACAATAATAAAGTCAATAATTAATAGGTTGGGATCTAATAAGCCAATTAAGTTTTATGTAAGAGTTTGTAAACCAAGTTACTACTTACATTTTTCGATTTCTTCTTGAAATAGTCAATGTTCCAGTTTTTCTTTTCTCCGTTTTCCTTTCTCAACAACATCCATCCATCACATTTCACTGCCATGTACTGAACAAAGATGATCAATTCGTTTTCTCATTCATTTCTATTGTCTCTTTCGAATGCAAGTGATAGCCAAAACATTCCAAATTTTGAAGGTAGTTTAAAATCTACCTATTTTTCGATGAACTGACCCACTCAAGAACACGAGGACTACAGTATCCCCATATATCTTTCTCTTCTTGTATCTAATCATAATATATAGATCCACCAAGTTTTCTGAAACCTCGGAAAATAAGCAAACTACATGCTTCACCATAACTTTAACTAGTGACACTAGCGCCACTGCCCCTATGCCAGGGTTTCAGATGCATTGGTGGATACCATGCATTTTCTTTAATTAACTGTGTATTTGGAAAAATGAAATACTGAGATAGCGTAAAACTCCCATTTCAGAGCAGAATCCTGCATAATTTCCCACAGAGCCCTCAACTAATTAATTTATGAAATTTCCATCATGTAAATAATATTTTGTTACAAAATCAAATCATGTTGAAAGTTATACATTGGGCCCATTACAGGGGAGGGCAGCCCCCAGTTTCAGCACCCATGCTGGGTGCAAATGGTAATGATAGAAACAGGTTAGGCCTAGGGGAAAACATATTGGTGTGTTGCAAAATGTTATTTGTTATTGTGTAAAACAAGTATCTTGTAACTTCCAGTACAAAAATGTGTGCTCCATTTCTTGGAGATGAATTATGCCCTAACAGTGTAGCAGTAGTTACTATAATTCAGACATTCGGTAGATACGTAGCTTCGCCATTAGGCTGATAAAGCAATACTGGTAACAGTCAATGGCTCAACATGTGAACAACCTTCTTCATTTCCAATACATGGGTTCTGACTAGCAAGAAATTGTTGTTACAAGAATGCATTTTCTGGAATTACAATTATTTTTGTCATCATATTTTCTTTACAATTTTTAAAATAATAATTTGTTTAGAACACTTGTGTTTACATGCCAAATTCTTCATTATAAGAGGTGATAAGGTAAAAAAAAAAAAGGTATGCAGAGTTTTTAAATTTCCTGTAGTAAACAGCAGTTTTCTTCAGTTATTATTAGAGGCATGCATATTTTGTTTTTGACGAAAACACGAAATGTGAAATAACACATTGTAATGTTAATTTTTCATGTTTCTGAAAGGTGTAAGGTGCATTTTCCCTTTCTGTTTTGTCATGAAATAATGTGAAATAGACTGCAAAATGCGAAATAGACTCAAACACGAAATTTAGAATTTATTTACCGATACGACACTTTCTGAAGTCAGAATTATCCTGAGAGTTATGCAATTCACGGAAAATTGATTAATTCAGCTGTAAATATTTGAGAAGAAAAAATGGACCCCTTTATACAGGAATAAATTTAATATTCTGGTAACAACATAAATGTTCTATTTCTATTAGAAGGAATATGTTTATTTTGTGTAGTAAGTGCAGTTTTTAAATCAAATTTGAGATTATATTTACATTTATCACCGCTATAACAGGGAAATTTTATTTTATTTACAGCTTTTGAACTCAAAATTGACTTGGTTTTTGTACCGAAATGTTGCTTTTTTATTTACCAAAAATATATATATATAGGGGTCAAGGAGGGTAGAAGGAAACACTCACCGGACAGTGGAAAGGTTCGGAATTTTCGCTAGTTTCATAGCATCATCGGTGTGCCCAACTTCCGGTTCCGTCTATTTCTCCTCACACCGATGATGCTATGAAATTAGCGAAAATTTTGAATTTTCCTACTGTCCGGTGAGTGTTTCCTTCTACCTTATTTGATTTTTTTATATATATATATATATATTGCAAATGTATGTATTTATCCTTCATTTTTCCATCACTTTGTTTAACCACAAAGGTGAGAATGCATGGTTAGTATGTATCTTCTCTAATGTCACATTTCTTCCCACTTTTGGCTAATTGCTACAATGAAGATGAATGACTACAAGCAGTATTTGAAGTTGAGGTGCAGCAGAAACTCCCCCCCCCCCCCCCACTATCTACACCACCAACCAGCACAATCTAAGTATCGTCCATGCTGCCCACAAGACAAGATGAAACTTTGGTCTGTCCTGTCTCATTTCGAAAACATTCACTTGTCCTATCTCCTTTTATGAGATGAGATGGAAAATGTCTCGTCTCATGAGCAACACTAATGTTAACAATAGAAGTATCCCCCTAACTGTCCCCAAAGTCTCAAGCAAACACCCCCTCCAAACAATTTCCACTTCAATGAAAGGACATTCACAAAGGAAAAGTTATGCCCAGGTCAAGAATCAAATCTGGAACATGCGACTTCCTCAGATAAATCATACATTTTGTGTATAATAATGACAACGCCAGTTCATTCATAGTAATTCTGAATCGGCAGTTTGGTTTGCATATACAGTAGAGTTTCGTTTATCCAACATTCGCTTATCTGACATTCCGTATTATCTGACCCACCACCGGAAAAAAAAAAATCATCGATCGGCAACAAGAACTGCAAGTTGCGAGTGTGAGCAAAGTCTATTTTTAGTTTCTCCCAACTCTACCGTGTGGTGCGCCCACCTATAGATCTACCAACTTATTTGAAACCCTGGCCAGAAACAAGTGGTGCTAGTGTCGAATGTTTAGGAGGGGAGCTCGGGAACTCTGGGGCAAGGGAAGGGATGGCAGAAACACGTGTTTTCCCCCTGTGTTGCCAAATCTAGAAGTGGGCGTGTGCCGTGAAAGGTTTGCAAGTAAACAAATATGCAGGCCGAATATTAAGTTTCGTTTCTAGATGTGGTAATTCAAATAACATAGCATAAGAGAGAGGAGGGAGGGGGACACTAAAGTTAAAAACGCCAGCTGTCTCGCAGAAGGATATCAACAATTTAAACACATAACATTAATATTCTAAATTATGTAAACTACAAAAAAAAATATGTAAAAAAAAAAGCAACTTACTTTTGGGTTCTTGCCTCCGGTTGGCCTGGAGGCAGATTACAAGGTGTCTATGCCGGAGAGGTCCGAATTCGAACTTTCGCTGTCACTGTCGCTATTTACATCGCTACTTTCGGAACCCGATTCCAGGTTTATAATCAAAGTTTGAACTTCATCTTCGAGAATTCCATCATTCTTCTGGTATTCTTTTTCCAAACGGATGGCATGTTGGCACATACATTCCCATTCCTGCACTGTGACACTGTCAATTGCACTTTCGGTAAGAGCCCTTATTTCTCTCAAATTTGAAGTTACGTTTCGTGAGGCAACTCTTCGCTTTATGGTGCTCCATATGTACTCGATCGGGTTCAAATCGCAGTGATATGGTGGAAGTCGAAGGACGTGGTGGCCGTGGGTTTTCAAAATTGTGTCAGCTCGATATACCGGATCGGGAAGATTATTTTTTACTTTCAGCAACAATTCTGGCTTTGTTTGTTCGATATCGAAAGTGATGTTATTTTTTAATAGCCATTCTTGAATCTCTAGTTTCTTACTTTTTGTGTTCGGGGCTTTATTGGTTTGAATTGAGTGGTAGGAGGCATTATCCATAACAATGACAGATCTAGGTGGAAGATTCGGAATAAGTTTCTGTTCCAACCACTTCTCGAAGTTCTCGGAATTCATTTCGTTATGATAATCGCCAGAAGTTGTTTTGGCCTGAAATATATTAAGTGCGTTTGGAACAAACCCCATGGAACCCCCGGCGTGACTTATGATAAGTCTCTGCCCCGGACTGTCGTTTGTGAAGACACCTGACACATCTTCACTCTGCCAACATTTTTTTACTTTGTAATTAGGATGAATCCAAGTTTCATCAATGTAAACAACAGGCCTCCCTTCGTTGCGGAATCTGTTGATTGCACGAAGATATCTTGCTCTCCAAACCACAATGTTGCTTCTTTCAACCAGAGCTAAGCGAGAGTTTCTACATTTTTTAAATTTAAAGCCTATCTGTTTCATAATTTTCCGTAATGTTTCTCGCCCCCCCCTGATAATTAATTTCTTCCTTAGCAATAGCTAAAAGTTTCAATATTGTAGGAACTTCTCTTTTCACTACGTACATTTCATGGATTTTCCTTCGCAGTATACACTTATCCATGTCGTCAATGACAATCTTATTTTGTCGAGCACGTCTCCGTTTACCAGGAGTTGACAATTTCTGGTCAGGGGTTTGTAAATCTTTTTTCTCTCTTTTCAGTTTTTTAAGAAATGACTCCGACCGTCCCGTTAGATACACTGCTCTCTTTAGGGGTTGATCGCGAGGATAATTCCACCCGTCTCTTTTCTCTTCTTCACACTTCTCGATGATTCGTAGTAGCAAATTTCGCTCACTGCTGTGCACAACTTTCGACATTTTACACTTACTCAAAAACACGTCTACGCACATCAACAACACTCCTCGAATTCTTGAAGAGAGTAAAATTAGCAACACTGTGTCAGCGGAAGTGGGAAGGTCCTTGCCCGACCAGCGCCAGAGCAAACACAGGGGGTGAGAGAAGGGGGTGGGGGAGGCCGGTTAGTTCGCATATTTTCCGAGGTTTCAGAAAGCTTGGTGGATCTATACACTATGTGTCTGTCATTCACTACTCAGTGCAGTGCAATTTATCATTGTATGTGGACTAATTGTTATAACATTAGTTTGATGTTTAATAGTCTTTTTCTTAACACCTCCCTATTATCCGACATTCTGCCGGCCCATTTATGTCAGATAAGCGAGACTCTACTGTATAAGCAGGATAATATCCAGTTTTCGAGGGCTCGTAGTGTTGAAATGAAGAGTCAAACAAACAAACAGAAAAATCATTAAGACATGTTTTTTGTTTTTATAATCTCTATGCACTGTGAACGTTTGTACGATAAGCCTTTTCATATGTTAAAATATATTAATAACTTACGTCTTGCGAGTATCTATGTTGCTTCTACGACGTTTCGGGCCTGTTTCGTAGAAGCAACATAGATACTCGCAAAACTTAAGTTATTAATATATTTTTATTATAATTGTGAGTACTTCGCACAACTTTCATCGTGAATTTTTCATATGCTGTTAATTCTATATTTTTCAAGACTTGAGATGAGAATGAGAATTGTCCTCTGAAACCGAGATGGATGTTTATAAATCGAGACGAGACTGTCAATGAGACATTTACAAATAAACATGAGACAACAGACATTTACAACTCTCAACGAGAACGAAACAAAGACTGCCATGTCTCATCTTGATAGGATCCCTCTAGTCGTGAGGTTGTGAACCAACCAATTAATGTATTTGGGAAAAGAGATGAGCCATCTTTATTCGCAGTATAAAATCCAAAATATATTGTACCATTTCAGTATGTGATATAATGTTATACACATTATTTCCTTGTAATAATTACACATAAACTTAGCTTTGAAATGTACTGTGCAACTGATGTAATCTTCTCAGTGTATTTTCTCTTATCTGCACAAAAATGTTTTATCATAATTTGCACAACAGATATGAAACACAAACTGAAATTGCTTTATGGAGGAGAAAAAAAAAGTAAAATAGGCTTTATAAATGAAGTGAAGAATGTGAAAATCTTATTTTCCACTACATAGGTTATAGTAAATTTCAGTAAATATAAGTTTAAAATATATTTTTGAAACTTTTATAAGTAACCAATTTTACAAGCAATAGTTTTCTCAGGACTTGATGAGAACATGCACGCAGCAGAACCCTTTCATTTATCTTTCATGTGAGCAGCAGGGATATTTAATATATAATGATGATCACAAATCATAGCTTTCCCTTCCACTATCGCTCCTTCTTCCATTATTTAAATCTTACAAATTTGTAAAACTGCTGCACACGTTGGCTCACCGTGGCTACCCCCAGTAAACTGAATGCTTGAAGAGCAGACGACAAACGAGCTGTAAGTAGTGACGTATTAACATGGCAGGGCATGTTTTGAGCACAACGCTACCCTCACAAATTTGGAAGTCTCATATTTGTCTTAAACTGAATGCAAAGAAACGCGAGAACTTGCAGGGGTCATTCTTCCAGGGTGTAAAATTGCTGCAAAAAAAAAATAAATTAAGTGGAAATGTCCATTGTACCCAGCCTAACTCCTTTACATATTATACGTAGATCGTGTTAAGGGACATTTGAATCACCCTGTATACTGATAGGCATATATCAGCCAGTACTGAGAGGATATCAATTAATCTGACCGATCCATAACAAAAAGAACAAAAAAAAGTGTTAATTTATTAAACACAGTGAAGCATGATGTATATTACAACTCAAAGCAAAACTCTTGAGTTGCAAAAGTGAAAGACTGGTATTGGTGTCAACTAAAAAAGGAAAAAAGAAGAAAACTTCGAGATCCAGGTATGTGGCTTATTAAAGGGTATACAGTACTGCAGTAAACATGGTATATAACACAAGAATCAAATTTACAGCATAACATTTTTCTCTGCCTAACATTTGTTTTGTTAGCCATGCAAAAACACTAGTTCCGAGTTTCACTGTATTCTATCCTTACTACTTCCTGATCAAAAGGATCCTAATATTTCCTGCAACACTTAAAGGTACAAACAGTAGTTTGTGAAACTCACTTGTTATGGTGTTTTAACTCCTATTTTAGTGCTCCCCTACCAATATTCTGGTTTTGGATATTAGATTATCCATATTTAACTTCTTAACAAGCTTTGAAGTGTCTTATCCTAGGTATAACATAACATATAAAACATAAATAAGCACTTACTCAGTGGTAGAAAATTCTAAACTGATAAGATTGAAAGTTTTGGTCCGTGTGGAATTAGTGTAATACTCAATGAAATCACTTAGTTTCATTTTTAAGTCACATTGACGAGTAACATCGATAACATCTATTGGACGATCTGAACCTAAAAAGAAGGAATGGATAATAAACAATTATTATGTAATTATTTTCTTTATTATATTAATGCTGTATTCACATTAAAAATATAATTTTCCATTCACACTTCTTCCTTCTTCATTTTTTACATTGTGTCTAATGTAATGTCTCTTCTGTTTAGTTTTACAAATAAACCACCTCTAAATTTACATCACAATAAAATATAACAAAAACTACAAAATAACAGCAATTCTAAAGATTGTACAGAGATATGTACATAAAGGCTAATAAGGACTGGCTCTAAAGTGTAATGTGGGATCCGAACTACTATGTGCCTACACCAGGTATCGAACCCATGGCCTCTTGATTAAAAGGTAACAAAGTTATCACTATGCCACTGGGGAGGCTGCTATGTTAGCAATAAAAAAACACAGTATGTTTACTTGTGGTGTACATTCAATAATGATTAACTCAATTAATCCAATGAAAGTGTACACTGAAGTCAGTCTACTGCTGCCAAATAAGAACAGAAACTAACTACTACTGATAGTTCTAACCTCACAAGCTTTTAATCAATTTGATTTAATAAACCTTCTTTGTACTTTAACCCACAAATGCGCAAAATAATTTTTCTTCATTTATTATTTTGTTTTCCTTTACTCACTTGAAAAGCACTTACATCAGCATAAAATAATGAAAATATATCTTTTACACACACAGTTTTCTTGAAACGCCCCATTGTCAAATGAAGGTGCTGTGCAGATATGTTGTAAAATTGTCATTTAATAGAATTGGATAATAAAATTTCTTTTCAAATTAGTTTTGCAAAGCATTTTTGGCTAATACCTTGAGAAACAATAATGCTGGTCCACTTTCTTATTAAAAAAATCAATGCTAGGTTACAAAACATTGTATATACAGAATATCAGTGTTTGGTTGATAACCCGAGAGAACCTCTTCATCATTCATCACCAGGAAAGCTTCAACACTTACTTCATACAAGAGTATCATTGAACTTATTACAATAGATATATACAGTGGAACCCCGACTTTACATTTTCCTGCATTATGCATTCAATCTTGATGGTCTCAACATAGCAAAATGTTATAGAATATTTCTCAATTTTACATTTTACCGCATTTTAAGTTGTTTTTTTAGCTTGGTCCCCTAAAAAAACATTATTGAGGTTCCACTGTCATTACACACAGTAGAACCCTATCTGTGCATCTTCCTTTCTGCCTGTAATCAGATATTTAAAGTTTGCACACTGTCATGTCTTACATCTGGTAAATCTGTATTTGTATTTTTATATTCTCCAATATCATGATAAGGATGACAGAACTAGATGAAAATTATGAATGTATACTCCCAAACCGGCATCAAATGCCTAGACCAGGAATCACACCCTGTGGAAAGATTGCAAATCAACCACACAACCCACTCGACTATTGAGATGGCAAGTAGAATAACCATTCACTATTAAATGAAGTTAGGGGATATCCATTTTGTGCACTTGAGGAATATCGTTGTTTCGGGTGGGACACCATTAGAGCTCATCTGAATTCCAAAAGTTCCACCAATTATTTCTCAATGTCACTGACAAAAGACATGAAGCCAAAAATGGAAGAAAACAAATCATGCTTTGTGAGATAGGAAGAAAATTCTTCAGACATACCGTGTGTTCATTTCGATCTTCAGCCGAGAGATCGGGAGAAGGGTGGCAGGCGGCGCTGACGGAGATGCCGACATTTGCGGCCTGTAATGCCTGCATATTTTTATGGACATATGCAGACATTTACATAAATACTGCAAAACGAGCACTAACCTGTGTTATAAGAGTACGGTTTTAATTTTAGTAGCTTAGTGGCTGTACGTGCTGATGATTTTGACACACCCATCTCCTGTGAAACATGGCGTAGAGGTTTGTTTGGAGAACATTCTAACGCTGCACCAATTTCATCGAGTTTTGTTTCGGTTAGAATCCATCGTTTTTGCTTAGGTGTTTTAAAATTTAACGATCCAGTTTCTTGTAATTTAAGGACAAGATGTCTAACCGTATCTCTATGTGGAGGTGAAACGCCTGGGAATTTCTGTACAAATTGCCTACACACATCTTGACACGAGTCTGTTTTCACGTAAGTGTCATACATAAAAATTATTTGTTCTAACGTGAACCTTGCGGCTGGCATTCCAATAGTTTGTCTCACTGACACAACACACATACACACTGCAATAACACAAACAAGTAATGGCAAGTAACCAAGAATAACACTCTTGTGCACAGTATGAAATTAACATGCTCTTTGTTTACATCTGCTCGCCACTATATTCACAGCACTGTCTTCATCTAGTCATGAAGGAACAAAAAAACTCGAGCTCTGAGATTTCGGATTGCAAGGAAGCTCACGAACACCATTGACTTTTAACGGTTTCGTCTGCAGCGTAATCTTGATACAGTGTTGCACATTCAAAACCTCCAAACGATCCCCATCGACACAAAACTCTTTCAAGGATATAAACTTAAGCAGGACATACTGGTCAAAACTATGATTAAAATGTTTTATTATCTGTGGCTCTTAACATCGATTCTAAAGCGTATTTATTTTTGTATATAAGGGCAGACCTTGGATGAATTACAGAAGAACTTTTGCATGTTATAACACAGGTTAGTGCTCGTTTTGCAATATTTATATAAATGTCTACAAATATCCATAAAAATAAGTGGGCATTACAGGCCGCAAATGTCGGCATCTCCATCAGCGCCGCCCGCCACGCTTCTCCCGATCTCTCGGATGAAGATCGAAATGAATGCACGGTATTTTTATAACACTTCAGTCCAGCATCCATATTTGAAGAAATTTCATTTTTCATAAATAGGATTTATACTGCATAGAAACCATTGTTGAGTCAAATTCTAAATTCTTCCATATAAATAAAACTGGTTTCCACAATCAACAAATTTAAAAGTACAGAGTTAGAAAATATTTTGAAATATGTTCTAAATAACTGATATGCATTTTCAAATGTTAAAATACATATAGTAATACTGATGAATTGAGAAAAACATAAATATTCGGTATATAACAGGAGTGTAATCAACATAACAAATCAGTCAATAATGCAAAAAAACAATGCACCAAAAAATTTCGAAAGTAGGTGTTCTCATGTGTGGATGTTGGGCATTAATGGATTAATTATGTGTACTCCTGTTCACAAGAAATGATACATTCTTTACTTGATGATAGTATGCAGTAGCGGCTCATGATACTTATTGTTAGGAGGCTGCATTCATAAAAAAAACAAAAAAAACTTAACTATTCGAAGATGAACTCCATGCGGCGGTTTTTCATTGAATTATTCATTTTTACTTGAACGATCTACCAGTCAGAACACCAAATTATTTAACTCACTGCCAGAAAACAAATCTCTCTTTGAATCGATTCGAAAACTTAAACATTCACGCACTTACTGACAAGCGAAACAGACGTGTTACATGGCCGGCCACTGTTTCTCTCGGTAATTGCATGTTTATGTGCTGTGTCCACAGTCATAGTGTGAGAGGTTTCGATTTCTACCACTTGGCAGTACCACCGTACATTGGACTGCATTAAATGCAGCCTGCTTTTTAGCATTACAAGGGCCTAGCATGGAGGGAAGTGGAAGCAGTGCTTACGTTAAAGTTAACATGGAGATCTACTGGCAGTCCCCGAGGGGGAAGAGGTTTCATATACCAGTTTGCCTCTTGTCATGCACCAAGTGAATTTGAAAGCTCCACGCAGCGCAACGGGATGCAGTAAGATAGCTGAAGTATAACTATTTAAATTTTGCACTAATGGCAACAAAATATTATTTGCTTGGGGGGGGGGGCTGCAGTCCTGCAGCCCCCTTTATTGGCCGCCACTAATAGTGTGTCACTTTATCTGAACTTCAATTGACCATGTAAACGGTAAAGTGTTCCCCTGTGCTTAGTACCACGCCATGAAGGCCATTGGCCATGTAGTAAGTATTTTTACTTGAATGAGTTAATACATTTTGTAAACCAATTTTATGTGAATTTGTAAACCAACTATATTTTATTAAAAATCATAGACCATAGAATATCCATGTTTTACCTGATATTCACACCCATGAATCCTTATTTTACTACACATTACACTGATCTACCATCAAAGTCTGCAGAGGCTAACCAGGAAACTGAATATATACATTTTTGGTAATTGAAACAATTAGCCCTAAAATCTTGTAAAAAACTATGGTGGAGATCCATTAATTTTTAAAAATAATACAGAATATATTGAGCAAGTTTATGTTTGAAATAATTAAATACCAGCATTTGTTGCAAAATATGTAACAAAAAAATCATGCAAACACAATACTTCACTTACCAGATATTATACTCTGCAACTTTTAGGCATTCATTTGACTGAAATAAACACTTTTAGTTTATTGATAACTGGCATCTCATGCAATTATAATAAGGAGCTTTCATGGTGCACTAATGGCCAATATTTTGTAAGTAATCACTATGCGCCACATTTAAATACTTCCTGTATTTATTCCCTTATGTACACAGAAACAAAATACATATAGGGAAAATATTTACTATTAATTACTATAATTTATTATTGATATAAAATATTTATATTTACAAAAACAACTTGACATCATCAAAAGAAAAATGTCCAGGTGCCAGAAAATGAAACATTTTTTAAATGCTAACAATAGCTGCAAAAAAGTCTAATTATATTTCTAACAAATATTATTAAAGCGAGAATGAAGTCATATAAATTTATCATTAAAAATAGCAGCAACATATTAACTGTGATATGGAACATGCTAAAAAAAATTCCGATATGTTCCAACTACACAAAATAAAATAATGAACAAAAAGAACTTATCTTCTACAACCTTTAACTCATATTGGACTGTAGACATACTATTATAAATAGGGACAAGCACATTTCTCATATAAAAATAGCATGATACTCGACATAATTTGGTCATCTCCAAAAATAAAATGTTCATTTTCCTCTTTTGAAAAATATGATCTGCTACTGCACTTGCTTATTTGGGGCTCTGTGTCTGAGGGCAAATATCCTGCATAAAGTTCCCAGGTTCTCTACTGTCAAGACAGGGAAAAACAGAATATTCAGATGTTTACTTCCACGTATTTCACAAAGATGACATAAATGCTGAAGACTGATGTCTATAAGAAAATATTTTTTGTGTAATAACCGCAAGGTTTCCAAATCAAGATGGAATTTTATTCACAATATTAACACCGAAATATGATTTCATATATCAAATTTTAACTTGAAATGTAGTCAATCTTTGTACCACAATTTTTATTTTTATTTTATTTACCACAAATACATGTGTCTAACTGCATCATCAAAAGATAATAAGAAAGTAGTGAAAGCATCAAATTTTCTCTCTTCATTTGTTTCGTCTGTGTGCACATCCCACGATAACTCAAAAGAAATTAAATTCTGTGTATAACCAAGTGTGACACTCAAGTTCCTTCTGGAACTTAAATTCTGTAGTCTGCACAATTACATTTGATGCTCACTGTCTCATAAATGATATACCACCTTAAAACTCACCTACTAATAATTCTACATCTTTGGCTGTAAAACTGTCTGGTGGAACCTTTAAATCCAACCCATCCTTTTCTTCTATCATAATGGGCATTGAAAATCCATTGGCATGCAAGTATGGTAGTGCAAGTTGTTGACCACGTAAATTTACTACTATTTCATCTCCACTGAAAAAAAAAATAATCTCCTTAAAGGACATACTTCTCTTTACTTATTTACTTTGAAAATTAAACATAAAATCAGCAATTATATGGCATTACAATCACACTTTTTCTTAAAACTGGAATTAAAAAGTTGATTTTTTTAAAGTTCTGGTGTTATGTGATTATATGCTGAGTTGAGTAATCTTTAACTTTTTACTGTCCTCAAATCAGATAATGTTCATATACTTCCCTCCTTGTATCACACAATCTACTTCCACAGATATCAGAATTCTTTACATATCAGCATTGTCATTTTTGTCAAATATTAAGCTTCAGTTAGCCTGGCTTAAACCAGATAAGCCTGGATAAATTTAATTATTTGTGGAATACGCTTTAGTACATCTCTAGTGCTTAATAAGGCATGATAAGACAAAAAAATGTTAACTCCATTTTATGCTCACATAGGACTGTAAAATAACCTACAGAAATGTTACTTTATTGTTTACATCTATAAATAATGACTTCAACAATATGATAACATCATAGTTATTACCAGGAAATGGATTTATATGTGAATACATGTTTATGTATGAAGCTGAAATCAGTTATACAACCTTTGTCAGAAAAGTTCCACGTGTGATTTTCTTACTCTTTACCTGCATTATTCAAACACAAGAAATGGGTGTTATTCAGTCACCTGATATGTGTTCTGAACAGACATGGCCCTGGAAGTGTTTCCATTTAAACTCACTAGGTGGCAGGGCTGTGCTTAGCAACCCACTGTTCGGCTTGTTGGCACATTTATTTATTTATTTACCAGAGAATTCCACATACAGCTTTGTCCATTTTACATCAGAATGTAATAACAATGGAAATAACAAAAATAACAATGGAAGTAACAATAAAGAATAATAACATAAACTAAAATACATACATACGAGATAAAGTGGATTACAAGTTGTTACACAGTAGCTTTCTAAAACGTGAGTGGTTTTCAAAAATATCAACTTGGTTTAGTAGTGTGTTGTATTGGCCGGGTAGTCTGTGGAAGAGAGAACGCTGTATTAGGCTTAATCTGGGTTTCTGATATGTGAAAAGCTGAGTGATCCTCGTGGTGTGGGACGGTACTTGAAAGTGAATTTCTTGAAGAAGACGATCACTTATGTTCCCATTGGTTATTTTATGGTGGGAAATATAGTCTGCAAGTATGTATCTATCATGAGGGGTATGGATATTAAGCATTTTCAGAAGGATGGACTTTTGTAAATGTTTTGTGGATGGAATTCGGTGGCGAACAATGGCCAGGAAGAAATTTAGAACAGAATTTAGTCTATCAAATTTTGAGGAGCATGCCATACACCAGATCGGAGAACAGTACTCAAGTTTTGGTGAAACAAAAGATTTGTAAAAAGTGCCGAGAGTAGACAGGTTGTTTATTTCAGTAAAACGATAGAGGAGACCCAGCATATGCATGGAACCCTTAGTGACTGCAGAGATGTGGTCAGAAAAGAAGAGTTTCTCATCAAATATGACACCTAAGTCCTTTAAGGCAATTATTTTCTGTGAAATATTGCATATTAAATGTATTCTTCTTTAAGGAGATGGTCATGGTGGAACATTTCTGAGGATTAAGTTTCAGGTTCCATATTTCACACCACTTTATTAGGGAATCTAAGTTCTTTTGCAAAAGTGCCATGTCATTTAAATTTGATATTTTACTGTATATTTTGCAATCATCAGCAAACAAAAGAAGGTTTTTACAAGAGTCAGAAAGATATTCTGGAAGATCATCAAGGTAAAGGATGAAGAGAAGAGGTCCAAGAATGCTGCTGCCTTCGGGTAGACCAGAAGATACACCTTGATAAGAAGAAGAGGTTCCGGAAAGTACAACCTTCTGTTGTCTGTTTCGGAGGTAGTGTTTGAGCAGAGAGAGAAATTTCCCATGAATATTAAAACAATGAGATAATTTATGTAGGAGGTAGTTGTGGTTTATAGAGTTGAAGGCTTTGGAGAAATTAAGATATATATATATATATATATTACATCCAGTTGAGAGTTTTCAGATATACAGTTGATAGCGTCAGATAATACGATGCTCAAGTTAGTTAAAAAGGAGCTGCCTGGTAAGAAGCTGTGCTGTGCTGTATTTATGTATGGAGATGTGAATTTGTAAAGTCGGTCCTTTATTATTTTTTCACAGACGATAGAAAGTGGTGATAACAGGGAAATGGGTTTATCAGAAGCAACAGCATCCTTGTCGCCAGATTTATATAACAGTACCACATTAGCCTTCTTCCAAGAATCTGGGAATGTTGCCTCATTGAAGCACCTGTTTAATAAAATAGAGAAGGGAATAGCGAGAGAAGAAGCAGTGTTTTTGAGTAAAATAGAAGGGATTTCGTCAGGACCATTTGCACGATTTTCAGGCAACGAAGATAGGATGCTTTGAACTTCTCCCGGAGACATGGAGAGAGATGTCAGAGAGTGGCAGCAAACTGGAGTGAGATTAGGAAGAGAAGCTGGTGTATTTGACACAACATTTTTAGAGAAAAAGGAGTTAAAGCATCCTAGATGAAGCTTTCCCTGCTTGTTTCAATGACCTCCAAAAATGGTGGCAGCTGTGCATAGGTAGCTAAGGCGACTATTTTGACAGGACCTAGCTGGATAAATTATTTTTTACAAGCTCAGTCTTGGAACTTTTCTGACAAAGGTTGTATTTTCTATCATATTTGTGCATCATGGCATGTAGACTCAATAAATTCATATTTTATTTTCCATATTTGTACATATATTAGGTTTTGGCCCATATTGTACATATTTTTACATATTATTTCCATATTTCAGAATATATCTCAACATATACTCCATATTCACGCAATAACTACATGTTCCTGTGTGACCAAAAGAGTTGAGTGAATTTCTTGTAAATAACTGACAAAGTCTGAAGCGTCGTTAAAGAAACAAAAGTTTATGAGCTTTTTTATAGGTTCCTCTAATTGCCTTAACTACAAGTTTTCCGTCATCTGAACAATACTTTTGCTGTTTGCTTTTGCTATTGTAAAACACTTGAAATTCCTATTTATTTACAATTGTTGTCAACAATAGAAAATGAGGGCTCAAGCATATGCTGCTGGTTATTACAAACATTATTTTGACAACTTGAAAGAGATTCCCAAGTCGAGCAGCCAATTGCTAACCCCACCCTCCCTACAAGTTGCATGCCTGACAGCAGCACCAGAAAAAACTACTTTGTGGCACACGTATGGGATTTTCTTCTGTTTTTTTTCTTAAAGTCAGTCAAGGAAATGGTTACAATGCCGAGACTGTATTTTATGTAGCTTGTGTAGTGTCTTACAGTATTAAAAGGTAATTTTTTTATAATTTTAAGTCCACATTTTGGTTAAAATAACTAAATATGTATATACATATTTAGCACATTTTTACTACACGTAAATCCATTCCCTGGTTATTTCATTTAGAAACTAAAGTTAAAAGCTATTCTGCTTCATCAACATTCACAAAAGAAGGCTCAACTGACATTTAAAAAGATGAAAGACAAAAACTTTCAAATATTGATTAATTGATTTGTTGTTTTAAGTCCACCTTATGCACAGAAAGGCTAATTGGGACTGGACCTACAGTTTAAAGTGGGATCCGAACCACTATGTGCCTCCAGTGAGTATCAAACCTGGAACCCCTTAATTACAAGGCACTTTCAAATATTGAAAGCTGAATTTCACATGCAAAATAGTGTTTAAGAAACTGTATATTCCAACCAGTGACAGTAACAGTTGATTGTCAGAGTGGTGTAAATAAAATGGCAGTACATAAAACAGATTACGAAAGTATATAGCATGTGTCTAGTTCTGAAACGAAAATAGAGGTAGAGTCAGATGATGATTCAGATATCTGCAATTCACCATTAACATGTTAAAAGTAAATATCTAACAAAGGCCAGCATAATGGAACATTTGAGATTTCCAGTTGAAATCCATCCTCCAAATAAATACTGAATAGAACCTTTCGATCTCTCATTAGAAATTTGGTGAAAATTAACAAAAATAATAACAATAAGTACTGATGGAACAACTTACATGAGCAAATAAGGTACATTTAACAAATGCATTATTTATTTTTAACAAAGTTGATGCAAACTTTTGGGAAATTTTAGTTAAGAACAATCCATGTAAATGCTGTTATTATAGAGAAATGATGAAAGAGCGAATTACAACAGTTCAAGTTTAGAGTTTTTGTTATAAATCCACTTTATGCACAGACAGACTGATCAAGTCTGGACTTACAGCTTAGTAGGATCAGAACAGTTATATACCTCCATCAGGTATCTAACCTGGGACATCTTGGTTACACCATCAGGGAGGTGTATAAATTACAGCAGGAAATGAGTAACAAGTTAGAATAAATCAGAAAAGCAAATTGAAAAGGAGTTATTATTGACTGTTCCACACATTACAGAAAATCGTCTTGTTTTTTAGTATTCTCAGAGAAATTAAAGTTGTAGGCTCAGATCGTTAAGTGTTCATCTTATGTCAACACTGGATGCTTAGAATGCTGCATTAACACTTAATTAGTGTTTCTGGGAACAAAACACAATTTCCTCCTAATTTCATTTTACATGTAATAAAAGAGCTAAGGATAACACATTTATGTAATTCCATCAACAAATTTATGAGTTGTCCCCTTGTCACAGTGAATTGCAATATCTTGGAAAATGTTTCATGCAAAGAACTTTCCATATGTTGTGCACAAGAGATCATTTTCAATCATGCCATTTCGAAGTTAAAGCCATACAAAAATACTTAGTGAATACAAAAAGAGAATGGTCACAGTCTGAGAAGCATTGTTATTAAAAATGGGTACTGGACCTACAGTGTAAAGGGAGATCCGAACCACTATGTGCTTCCATCATGTATCAAACCCTGCACCCCTCGATTACAAGGCAATGACATAACAACTACACAATCAGGAAGAATGTGAACTCCAACTCACTTCCATTATACAACTATTCAACAGAGCTGCTTAAACCTGCTTCTGATTTTTTCATAATGTCTAAATAATAATAAGAAAATATATGTAATGAAGTCAATGAACATCAATACTATACGTTACCTGGCAAAATGGCGAGACTTCAGTTCTTTAATGAAGACTGGTGTCCCTGTTTGAACTGGTTTCGTATCGGCATCCAATTCGTAACGATCATGTCTATGTTTATTTGTTGGTACTTTAACTGAAACAAATGTACATAAACAAAAATTATGAAATTCAGACCTTGCCTAAAATAGGTTTCCATTAAGTAATATGTCATGAAAAAATCGCACATTCATGTTTGCTTTCAGATTACTTCTACATGATGGCTACTCTATAACTAAGTTAAAATTCAAATGTATTTCCATATTTTCGAGATAAATTCTCAAAAAAAAGAAAATCAAGGTGAAAAATTATTTCATATTAACATGTTACATTAACCTTTAGCTGCCGGACCTCTCGTGCGCCTGTATTCTCCTTCACGCCGGTGCATTTCAAACTTGCTGCTAAGTACAAAAAAAATTGTAACTCAAGAACTAATTGTCATAGATGAAATGAATTTTTTTCTTCTTTCTTAAAGACAGGGCTTTTAGCGGAGCTAAAATTTGTACATTGTGCCTCTCAATAATTAGTACTAAATGAAGAAGAAAAAGAAGAAAGTTGAATTTTTTAACAAAAGTTTGCATACGACATGCCCCTCTACCCCCTTCAATAGACCGAAGTGAATGAAAACAGTGTAGTATTGCAAAGTTTCGTTGAAATCAGACTTACTTCTTGAGTAAAAAAATAATAACCTTATATAAAGCGGCAGTGTTGCCACCTTCTGGACAATGTCCAGATTTTTTATTATAGAATTGACCATATAGATGCTGGATGAACCAAATTTGGAGGGAAGCACAACAAAAGACCCCTCTATGAGGATGTGTAATGCACGTGCCATAGCTTTGAAAAAAAAAGGAAATTCCGGGGTTCAGAAATTTTGCATAAATACAGAAAACATCAAACTTTCGGCCTTTGCCCCTGCTTCCTCCCTGGACCTTTAATTTTTTTATGTTACTTAAAATGTTGCTTTTTATGCATTCTTACATTTAGAATTTAAATTGTTCAAAAAGATGCAGTAGTTCAGCAGTTACAGCCTCTAATCTTCAATTTATTCCATAGTAACAAAAGGGAAACAAACTGCTTTTTCAAATGGCACTTTTTAAAAATAGCAACAATGCACGTATTGTTTTGTAATTACATAATATAATACCATTATACGTAAAGTAATGAACAAGGAAGACAGAACTGAAATACAGTGCATAGCTTTCAAGAAATGATGTGTGAATTGCTGCCATATGCTAATACGTGATCGGGGCAAATTTCGACAATCAAGCCTTTGACCCAGCATCCCCCTTGAATCCTGTGACGGTTGATATACATTATATAAATATCATCCCGCCACAGCTTCACTCTTCTCTTGACATACGAGAGTGAAATATGCCACGTGCCAAATAAGTCACTGATTGTTACGTAATGTATCAAGTTGCGCAGCCTTCTCGATACAGGGCGATCGCTGCCTTGGCACGTAACTTCGCGCATGTGTAAAATATACTTGTCGACCGAGCAGCGTTGGGAACTGGGTGAACGAGAAACAGACACAGCACAGTTCCGATAGACTCGAGACCAAGGACAGACCAGCATTAGACGTCAGCCAGAGCGGAGAGACTACAGGTATATCAAGTAGTTCACGCAACAGGTGCCCGACCTTTTACCTCCCCTTCGTTGCGTAATTGGCATGGCATTTTAACTGACATTATGCGTTTGAGTTGCCATATCTTCCAAGCCATCT
Source organism: Lepisma saccharinum (assembly GCF_977018435.1). Taxonomy (NCBI): domain Eukaryota; kingdom Metazoa; phylum Arthropoda; class Insecta; order Zygentoma; family Lepismatidae; genus Lepisma; species Lepisma saccharinum. Next base: position 25,300,181 of record NC_139230.1, on the reverse strand, counting down.
GGATTCTGCCATGTTGCGTAACGGGGAAGGAAGGAGGTCGGTATAGGGCTTTTGTCTAATTCATTTTTTGTAACTCGGGTACACGACTTGTTTAGTAACAAGAGATTAATAGTTCTAAATTAATGAGCAACTTGTATTGACTTCCTTATTACAAAAAAAAAATTAAGCAATGATAAATATTTTTTTTTGTCTCTCCACTCCGCAACCGGCTGGGTTATTACGCATACTTTTTTATAAATAATTCTATCAGTGACTTGTTTCAGCTCCACCTCAATAGTGTATGCACGATTGTTGGGATGTGTTTCAAATGGGCGTATCCATATATATATATATATATGGCCGCAGTAATGCGGTGTTGCATATCCTCTGGAGTTGTTGGCACATCCCGGTAGACAATGTCCTTCAGCTTTCCCCACAGGAAAAAGTCTAAAGGTGTCAAATCTGGGGAACGAGCCGGCCATTTGACAGGCCCTCCACGTCCAATCCAACGATTTGGAAATGTATTTTCCACACATGCTGTAGCGCGTCTTGCACTGTGAGCTGGGCACCCGTCATGTTGGTACCACATGTCCCTCCTTGTCTGAAGTGGTATGTCCTCCAATAGTACAGGCAGTTCATGTTGTAAAAACTGTATGTATCGGTCAGCATTCAGTGTCCCTTGTATAAAAAAAGGGCCAATGAGATGTTCACCCACTATACCACACCACATGTTCACACTCCATGGGCGCTGGCGTTCCACTTGGCGAAGCCAATGTGAATTTGTCACCGACCAATAGTGCATGTTCCTTAGGTTGACATTTCCATGATTGGTAAAAGTTGCCTCGTCAGTGAAGAGGATACGTGACAAATCGGGTGTGTCGTGTCGTAACAACCATGTGCAAAACCGAACACGGTCCACAAAATCATTCCCGTGAAGTTCCTCATGGAGGGAGATATGATATGGGTGAAACTTGTGTGTGTGCAGAATGCGCAATACACTTCGCTGACTCATACCAGCATCCCTGGCAATTTCACGGGAGCTAACGTGCGGATTCACAGCAACAGCGGCGAGAACATTTGTTGCACCTGCCTCACCTGTAGTTGGCTTGTTCCGCACACGTGCTCGTGGTGTTACACTTCCGGTGTCTCTTAATTTAATAAATAACTTACCAAACAGACGTTGAGATGGCTGTCGTCTGTCCGGATATCTCTCTGCATACACACGGTAGGCTTCTGAGGCATTCTTTCGGCATTCCCCATAAATCAGGATCATGTCTGCTTTTTCTATGTTTGTGAACACCATAATCTTCTCTCTTACCACTACGACTGCTTGCTATGAACTAACACGATCTCGTGGACCTGCTATCAAAACTTGCTCTGCGTAAAGGCAGTTCTGTCAGGCACCTGAGAAGTCTTACATGCCGTGGTACTGACGGTCAAGTGGGCCACTTGTTAGTTTCTTTACATATTTTTACATGGCCATATCTTCGTTTCTATGTGCAGTAGATGCATGAGACCAACGGCGTTGTGTTTCTCTGCGTGTGCTCTTTTATATTATGCATGTTATTGTACATCGTTCCATTAAAAAAAATATGACTTTGCTCCAGATGCCTCATTTGTCAATATTTTTCGACCCACCCCATACCTCCGATTTACGAGCTCCATTTGATATTATTGTTTCCCGCAAACCTCACATCGCTACTGTTTCTGGTTTCTTCGCTATTTCAGGTGGTACTTTTAGGTGCCTCACGCGGTATATATATAGAAATTAAATTTGGGAAAGTCATTGCTGTTTGTTATAGGCTGTTTAGAATAGGAACAAAAGTAAGTAAACGACAAAGGTAAGGGATAGAGTGAATGAATAATGGTATTTGAGTTTCGCTGGACATTAAATTGTGAACATTATTGACTCCATAAATATTCATTGAATTGTTATATTCCGGGGTATTTAAGATACTGAACCTATTGTACTGGTCAAGTCGCTGTTCTAATTTTTTACATAGCAAAACTGTTCTTGAATAAAACCTTGTTAAAATTGAGTACAATTTTTAATCAATCAAAGAGTATACTAAGTTATTATTGTTCTGCAAATAAGCCGTCTACGTAGAATAATCTAGGGCGAAAGAGATCTTTTATCTGGGTTGTTTTGGGCGTACGTAATTTTCTTTGGACGGGGAACTAGATGATTCCCCCCATTCTCAATAAGATTGTGTTAACCCGGATTGGTGCACTCGACGATTTGAGTTCTTTGTCATCTGGGGCAAGCCAAAAATCGATCCACATAGTTCAGGGTAGTATATTGGGCTGGGCGAAATAATACTAAGGTAGCAACTTCCTAAACATCATACACTTCAAATATTTATTTAAAGAATTTTGTGTATCGGGTACCAGTTGTATATACAAATTGAAGCGCAACAAAAAATATGAGAGTATTCGCCACAATCCTCAATTGTTGGACGTTGCTTAAAATGTCACTTTTTACTCATTATTGATTGTAGAATTTACTTCTTAAAAAGATGCAGTAATTTAAAAGTTATACTAGCCACTTTAAAAAGCTATCCCATCATAATGTGGCGGTAACAAAGCTGAATGAAGGGAAACAAAGGACTTCACTTGTTAATTGTAGTAACAATTAATGTATTGTTTTGTAATTCGAGTATGTCATACCTTCGTATAAGATAAAAAAATACCGAATTGAAATATTGTGTGTAGTTTTTGACAAATTGCAAGCTCATTGATGCTGTGTGCTGCTGGTTGAAATATTGACCATCCGGTGTTAAGGTGTTCACATGTGGGGTCGGTCAGGCGGCTAAAGGTTAAACATTCATTTTTTTTCTTTGTACGTCTAAGGATATCAGTGATTCTTAACATTTCATTTAGCATGGACCCCCTTTAAGTACCTTATGTGTTTGCAGGCACCCAGGTCTCACCTCAATATTTGACAATTCAATACTAAGCAGCAAAAGTCATTGTACTTAGTTGATTACTCTCTCTCCTTGTATTGTGTTTGCATCAAAGGTCATAACACAAATAGACAATACTCGGTTTATTGACAATCTGTCAGTTAAAGTCAATTTTATGCTCAGACAAGCTAATTGGGACTGCGTCTACAGATTAAAGTGGGGTCCTAACCACAGTACAATGTGAATTCCATAAGAATTTTTGTATCATAAACACACACTACTTAAAAAACAACAACACTATTCATGTTTATAAATCTATGATTGTAGAAAACTTCTTACGTCACGTGCCGGCAACATATTTGTTAAAACACTAAAATCACACACTAACAGCACGATAAAAAAAACACTTCGGAGTTCTTCCAAGCTTTCGACTCCTTCACGGCTGGTCGAGGACAGACGGAGTAGACGCGGTTGTCGTTGCACTGGCTTTATTTCCTGTGTTCGTCGGCAGATGTCCTTGTGGTCTTGCAGTGTTGGTAAGTCTTGTTGAGTTTGGAATGTTGGTTGGAGGAGATGGATTTTTGAGTTTTACTGTGTTGTACCAAGAAGAATAAAGATTTCCGCATAAATTGTCATTGAGATTATTAGTGTTTTTGATCATGTGTACCCCTTCCTTAACGTCCCGTTCTATTTTTCCTTTTGCATGTGCGATAAAGATGAGGAAATGTTCGAAGAGTACGTCAATAGCTGGAACCAGGTATGTGACTCCATTCAAGTCACCACAGAAAAAGAAAAGAAAGGAACCCTAAATTTCCTAGACATCTCCATATTCAGAGAAAACAATCGTTTTGCAACCAAAATTTACCGCAAACCAACGGCAGGATCCCGATTCATACATAAACATTCCAACCACCCACCAGGTCAAAAAGATAACATATGGAACAACTTTGTCAGAAGAGCCGTGCACTTAAGTTCCAACAACCTAGTGCTGCAAGAAGAACTGGACATCCTAAGACAACATGCCTCCCTTAATGGATACAGCCCCAGTGTAATTGACCAGAACCTGAAAAAAGTAAAAGAAGAAGAAAAAACCCGGAAAATAACCAAAAACCACCTTCCCACAGACGAAGAAGAGGATCCACGAGTATGGTTAGGGATACCATTTATACCAGGCCTTTCCACCAAACTCAGACGCATCTTGGAAATACGTAACTACAGAATAATATATAAACCCAGAAAATCCATAGGACAAAACTTAGAAGGCTTCAAATCTTACGACAAAGACCCCTTAACAAACTCTGGCATCTACAGCATCAAATGTGCATGCAACCAAAAATACATAGAACAATGTAAAAGACCCATCAAAGACCGGTTCGCCGACCACCTAGGATATATACGCAGAAAAGAAAGTTCTTCGGGATTATCCAAACACGTCTTAGAAACCAACCATCAATTTCCACAGGATTGCATTTCCTTTATCACACATGCAAAAGGAAAAATAGAACGGGACATTAAGGAAGGGGTACACATGATCAAAAACACTAATAATCTCAATGACAATTGATGCGGAAATCTTTATTCTTCTTGGTACAACACAGTAAAACTCAAAAATCCATCTCCTCCAACCAACATTCCAAACTCAACAAGACTTACCAACACTGCAAGACCACAAGGACATCTGCCGACGAACACAGGAAATAATGCCAGTGCAACGACAACTGCGTCTATTCCGTCTGTCCTCGACCAGCCCTGAAGATGACTCCGTGAAGGAGTCGAAAGCTTGGAAGAACTCCGAAGTGTTTTTTTTATCGTGCTGTTAGTGTGTGATTTTAGTGTTTTAACAAATTTATAAATCTAGTTAGCCATGAAACATTTTCAATCATTATGTCAGCTTATTTAATTCTTTACAGTCTATAATATTCCACAAACCTTGATGATAGGTACAAAAGCTTGTAACATTTATTCTAGCCTTCGTGGATTTCCAGGTTAAGAATCCCTGAAGTATGTGAATATTTTGAACACTCACCTGTAGAAGGTCCACACAATGGCTCACATCTTGGGCAATGATACTGATCTATATCCATCACATAATATTCCTTAACTCCCACACAGCTGAAAATAAAATATGTACTTAGAAGAACAATGTAAACTAAGACTTATCTAAACTCTAGAGTACATGAACTAACAGTATTTTTATGAACTAATAGCAACTGAGGATTTTCCAATTTTCATTGTAGTACTCGTCACGCCACTGTTGCAACTAATAATAATTATGAGTCACCTAAAATTACAACCGGAAATATTTCGTGAGCAACAATAAATATTGAAAAACTGTTTTCGCAGATATATAGGTATGAGAGGGGCTCATGAAATTAGTGGACACAATACGTTCAACTACATAAGGAAGTACGATGTTCAACACAAACTTATTTTTTTTAAAAATGGAAACCCCATTTTATTTTCAGCTCATTTGAAAGTATGGAAAAATTAATTAAGAATGGTGCTTGTTACATTGTAATACATAAAGTAGTTCTCAAGTAATTGTACCCTGAAGTTGAGCGTGAAGGCACATCCCTCCCCACTATGCCTGTTGGCAGAGCCGAGCACAAATGCCATCCCGCATACAGCCTTCACGCTTGGGCTGCATTTTTCCTACACTCGTCATAGATAACTATCATCCCGGCCTTTTCAGAGTTTGAAAATACTATTTTCTTAGCAACAGTTCTGTCATACGTACACTATCACAAAGTTCTTGTTAATTAGTGTACTTTGTTATGCCCTTGCTTTATTTGATAAAGTTGATAAATCAATTTGAAAAAGAAAAAATGTATAAGGTGCAAAGTTTAAAAGTTGAAAACTTAAAGATTTGTCATGACCAAACGAGGGAGTTGATTGTTCCGATGTACTAAAAATTATGATGCAAATGAATGAATGCCAATTAAAAATTAGAAAGACGTTAATGTACTAACATTTATGAATGTAATTATTGGCGGAATGTTTAAAATTTACACTTTTTAATTAACAAATATTTGTTAACTCAGAAAGATGTATCAGAACACTTTAGATAATTTGTCAAAGCTTACTTATGTACAAAATACACATTTTATTGTAACCTGCAGTTGTTTGAACATAACAACTTTCCTAAGTACAACGCATAATATGCAGAAGAGTACCATGTTTGCTACAACACATGAATGGTGTCAAAAGGGGGATATATATGTTAGGACACACGAATCAACTTGTGAGAATGTTTGTTTCACACGTCAACTTCACGTTACAATACTTGAGAACTATTTGACGTATTACAATGTAACAAACGCCATTCTTAATGAATTTTTCAGTACTTTCAAATGAGCCCCTCTCATATCTGCAAAAGCAGTTTTTCAATGTTACATGCACCAAAACAGTAAATCTCATGCCCACTGAAGTATAATACAAACCACCAACATAACGTAACAACATTTCAACTACCCTTTCACATATGTTTCACATTTTTCTGAGTCATGACTTTTAAACCAAAAAACACTACAAAAACAATGCATAATACACAATTCCACATATTTAGTTCATATAACAGAGTTTGGCAATATGCTTTTTTATTTCCTTCTGCTTATGTCTAGCTATGAATTCCATGTTGAAAGTTGTACTTTACATTTAGAAGTGACTGTCCTTTTACATTAGAGAGATAAGCTGGGGAAGAAGAAAAATACTGCCAAACAATGCATACTAATGTATTTTCATTGGTTTGAAACAGTTGGGAAAAATGGGGGGGGGGGGAGGCCCAACCAAATTTTATGGAAAAACTCATTTTATTCAAAAAGCCATTCTTGGCCTACAGCAGGGTTCATTCCCCAGTCATCTTGTGCCTTCTATAGAGTATCAGAGAAGCTCTTTTCAAATGTTTTAGCACAAATTGGGAGGAAAGGCCCGACCTCTAATTGGCATATAACAACATATGCATTATACATGTGCTTGTTCTACATAATATGAATACACACCATGCCCAAATGTACCTACTACAGTAAGGTAGGTGAGCCAAAGGTAGCCCATGTTCCCAAGGTGGCTCACGTTATGAAAATCATATTACAGGGTGGGCCACTATAGGACCATGATAAAATTCAAGTATAATTCCCGGTTTTCAAGGCAAACTTTCCAAAAATTTAACGGTACAAGCTGATGTTTCCTCTTTAAACTTTACTTATTACTACCTCCCCCCCCCCCAACACACACAAAGATATTAACAAAAAAAAAGGATACAGTGTATATAAAAATTTCTAATTCAATTAAACGATATATATATTTAACATATTCACATTCACAGGTTAATATTTAATTTATGGTGCGGAGATCACATTTGCCATTTCACATACGAGGGCTGCTGGAAAAGTTTCTGCAATCATGTGAAATCCTGGAAATGGCTTTGAATCGATACACTTTTGCATACGCTCAAACCAATTTTGAAAGTGTTTTTTCCACTCTGAAGCTAATACCTCAGAAACTGCTGTTCGGAATGTGTCAACAGCTGCTTCAGGTGACACAAATCACTCACCACGGATCTTATTTTTCATGTGTGGGAACAAAAAGAATCATTATGTGATAAATCAGGTAAGTATGGACAATGAGTCATTAATTCGACATTTTTACTGGACAAAAAATCAACAGTCTGGTGTGCTAAGGGGGAACTGGTGTTGTCGTGGTGAAGAATAATGCAATGATTTGGGTTTGTTTTACGCAATTCATTGATGAGCACTGGCAAACAAATTGTTGTATACCACTCAGCATTTACAGTCCTTCAATCTTCTAAAGCTATTGTTGCCACATGTCCGGTATAACCAAAGAAACAAGCAATTATTTGCTTGGCAGCACTCCTAGAGCGAACAACTTTTGTTGGTTTTGGTTCACTTTAAAACACCCAAACAGTGGATTGCAGTTTAGTTTCTGGTTCATATGAATAGATCCAAGTTTTGTCCCCTGTAACAATGTAGTACACCAAATTTGACTTGCCTCGGTTTAATTTTTTTAGCATTTCTTTACACGAGCCTGTTTTTGAGCTTCAGTCAAGTTGTGTGGGATCCAACGGCTTGAAAGTTTCCATACATTCAGATGACCATGCAAAATCATATATATTGCTTTCATGTCAATGTTCAAGGATGCCTGAATCTCACAGTATGTCACATGCCGATCTCTCTCAATCATTTCACACACAGCATCAACATTACTGGCAACAACAGATGTGGATGGACGACCTTTACGAAATTCATCACTGAGAAATTTGCGACCACGCAGTAATTCGGAAAACCAATTGTACACAGTCCTATTGAATGGTGCTTCATCCCCAAAAGCCAAATGAAGTCACTTGATGCATTGTTTCAGTGTTAAACTACATTTGAAATCATAAACAATCATTGCTCGAAAGTGTTCATGAGAGATTTCCATTTCTCACACGAAACTACTTCTTCAAACTGCTGTGAAAAATAAACGAATAGGCTTAACAAACAAGCAAAGATAATTTAAACATAAAAAAAAGTCTATTCTTCCGATTTTTTAAATAGCAGAACACTACTGCCACTGTTTGTGGTAGTTTGCAGAAACTTTTCCAGCAACCAACCCTCGTACTACACTCAAAAGACATCTACATACACAAGTCACTTATGTTATAGGATATACAAGTGCCTTTCATGGTCGAGTCATCCGCAGCAGCTAGCTTGCTGGACATGAGTGAGCGCGTCTGTCGGCATTTAGATCCACAGCTGTACAGTGACCTTGGCACTGGATGCGTCAGTACTTCAGTATCCAGATAGCTGGTGTCCAATTTGCACATGTTTGTGAAGTGTTAATATGTTAAGTACTTTAGATTGTTTTGTTTTATTTTACATATTACTGGTGCTTTTCTGCTGTTTAATAATGCCACCCTATGCATACAATTTAAAACAAGGTATTTTTATGTAAGACTCTACGTCATTACGAAATCTTGTAGGGAAGTCAGAAGGTGTTTGGCAGCAGAATTCCCAGATGTTCCTGTTCCACACAGAGACAGTGTTTGAAATCTTGTGAACAGATTTAGGGTAACAGGGTTTGTTCTTGATAAGAAGCAAAGGGTGAAACAATGTGTGTTTACCAAGGAGAAACTAAACGACATTGGAGCAGTTGGAACATAATCCTAAAAAATCACCCCATCGCCTTGCACAAGAAACAGACATTTTAAAGTCGTCTGCGTGACAAGCTACAAAGTTGGAGTCATACATTACAAGAATTTAAAGAAAGTATCAGGGGAGAAATTGAAGCAATTTCAGAAGAGAAACTAATACATGTTAGTGAAAATTTGAAGATACCGCAAATGTGCGGATGCAGGAGAAGAACACTTCCAACGCCTCTTGTAACAATGTATTTATTCTAGTAATTGCAACTGTCCACCTAATTGTACGAGCTTATTTCATTATCCATATAGCATTTCCAATTACGTGGATGTTGCATTAAGTTTGCCGGCAGACAAGCTTACGTCACGGAGAAAAATTCAAGCAGAAATCATGCATAATTCACAGAGCATTCTTATTTATCAAAATAAGAAACATGAATAAATATGTTTTCTTGAGCACAAGCATCATATTCTAAGCCAATTATAAGCTGTGGGCCATCTTTGAAAACAGATGTAATGGTTTTGTAATTATTATTTTTATTTTAAAAGTTACATGCAATGTTATACAAAATATCCATTTGTTACACGTTGTTAATTAGTTATAGGAGTTATTTCTTTTAATTTCAGAAACTTATCTCTCATTAGAGATTTGTAAATTGTTCTATAAGCTTTACTAGAGCCACCTTTGGTTCACCTACCTTACAAGTTACTATTATTGTAATTGCATTAAGAAAATTAAATCAGTCATGGCATGTTCTTTTATCCACTTTGTGCCTTGATAGGCTAATTCAGTCGAGACTGGACCTACAGTTTAAAGTAGGATCCGAATCACTGTGCTAAAAATATTTTTTAGCATATTCTGCCATTTGTACCCAGTTAGGAAATATGCAATATCTGGATTATAATTTTATGACCTGGCACTTTAAAGTGTTTCCTTAATGAATTCTACATATACACATAGAAAACATTTATTTACACACCAATTTCCAACCTTGGAATATATAATGCTCATTAAAGCAGAAAATAATACAAAGACCTGAAAATCATGAGCACAACTAATTGAACAGCCTACATCTTTCAATTAAATATCTCCACAAATATGCTTCCCATGACTACAAAATGACAGTTTTACATTATACAGCTTCGAAATATTAATTTGCACTCACTTTCAAATGTGCTTATCATCCTCGTGTACATGTTCTGAAAATCATATAACATATGGAAGTCAAACCTTTGAAAGTTCCGTTGGGTTTCTTTACATTCTTAAAATTATCACAGGCTTCCCTGTTGGATCAAGGGATCCTGGGTTTGATACCCATGAAAGCATATAGTGGTTCAGATCTCACTTTACACTATAGGTCCAGTCCCGGTTAGACTATGTGTGCATAAAGCAGACTTTAAAAAACATCAAGGTCATTCAGAATGGTTCATTTCATCATCATCATGCACACAAGTCAACATGAATTGACCAATTCTATTTGGTAACAGTTCTGATTAACCCTTAACTAGGCACGTGGGGGTAAATTTGACCCCCAGGTAGGTATTCCTTAACGCACTGAAACTTCTTGGTTGCTCCCGGTGCTAGCTTATCTAGTACCTTCCTAAAACAGTCTGATTCAACTGTTGAGGTCATTTCTTAGTTACGTATGTGATACGGACCTAGTTACGTATGTGATTTTTTGTAGTTCATTTTTTTTTTTTAGAACTTTCACACTCTGTGCTTCGTGAGTGAAATATTTTAACAGTGTTTACTTGATCTGTGTTGTGTGACCGTGTTTTAAAGTGAATGTTTATTTCTTCTAAGAAATCGTTCAAAAGCTCGTAGTATGAAACAAGCAGGGGCGTATACGGTGGCTGTTGGAGGACATTTCAAACCTAGTTCATCTGAAGTGCTTCAAGATGAATAATTGACTCCAAATCATATCATGTTACTGAGTGAGGACATTATTTCTAATTCTAAGACAAATCATGATGATGAGAATGATATCCCGGATGAAGATTAAACTTATTTCCTGGGAAAACACAAAATAACTGGATGAAAAAGCTCCACTGCTCTTTTTCGAATGTTCACAAAAGAAGTATGAACATTGTTTCACGTCTTCTTGGATCACGTGCAACTGTAAAAATGCAATATCTGCTATCGAGGATTTTTACTTTTCATAGATGACACTACTGTGAGAATCATTGTGGAAAATACCAATATGTACATAGAAATAATACGGGGATATTTTGTAAGGGAAAGAAATGCCAAATTTGCCGATGAAGATGAAGTTTTAAAAACAAGATAAGTTTATTTGACATAATATATGATAAAAAAATAATACAATGGTCCTGTTTAGTTAGTGGTGTGAAATAATTGAGATTTTGAAAATTTATATGTATTGGAACTTCAATTTTTTTCAAGGGAAAATGTACTAAAAATATATATTTGTATTTCTTTTAAAAATGGATAGCCTATTGCTAAATTTACACAAATATTTGAAGTGCATACCCTAGAAAAAAAACTACTTCTTGTATTGCTTATTCCACACTTTCCTCATTATTAATATTTGATTTAACTATTGCAGGAAAGGGTTTTCAAATGTTGCAAATGTAATGTCTGTCCATATTATTTTTTTAAAATTAATTGCACCTATTTTCTAAATTCAAAAACTACTTTTAAGTTCTTGAAAATAGTCAATTTAATCGTACAAAAGTATTTTTTGGTGCATATATGTATCTTACTTGATTACAAATATTATTTTATATTTGGGGGTCAAATTTACCCCTACGCGCCTACTTAAGGTGGTGAAAGAGGTGCACCTGGTTAAGGGTTAATGATTTTCACAAGTTGCACAGGAGGATAGGGAAAGCATTAATAATACTAGAAATGAGAATGGAAGTAAGTTTTAAAATCAGAAGAACTAATTTGTGCATTTTAAGGTGAAGAATGACAGTTTTGCACCAGATGTGCATTTATTTATTTAATATCATCAGAATGGGGACTGCTACTAAAAAAAAACGACTATACAAGAGAGTGGTAATTTCTCCCCATGTTGCACATGGAAATGGTTTTACAAGTTAATTATTAATCTAGGCACAATGTTTGAAAAATATGATAGGTATTGTCAGAAACCCATGCATTCCTTATGGAGAAAAAATATAACTTCAAGTTACAGATAATCAAATGGGAGTTTTTAACTTATCCAATGACAAATAAAATCATCAACATGTCTTCTTTCCATTCATGTTTTTTCCTAGGCCATCAGAAGTTTGATATTCCTAAGAGAAGTAAAATAATACTCCCATAAATGTAACGCTAAGTTCTCTCCCCCCTACAACAATTATCTACGGCACAGACGTTTCTTTTTTCAGTTCACTGTGGGGAAAGGTTGGTGGGTAATAGGCAGTTTAGGGTCTTTCCAGACTCTCATGTCCAACAGGACACTGAGACTGTTCCCAGTGGCATTAAAGACACAGGAAGCATTAATTTGTGAGGAATTACAGTATGTTGTGAAAAGTACTTTGTGCAAGCAACCATGTCGTACAGTTTGATGTATTTTTTTCACAATCTTGCATATGCATATCGTAAATAATGGAAACTGTGGAAATACTGAAGCACTCAAGTATAACAACACACTAAATTTGTTGCTTTAATACTCAATAATTTTAATAAGCAAAAATAAGAAATATTTTGTGTAGAATAGTATACAAAATACTAATCATGTTAAACAGTAATTGTGGGATTTTCATTAAACTCTAGATAAGCATGGCAGCTGATAATAATTTGCAAACTATAATTTTAAAAAATCGCCAAATCTGCTATAAAGACTAAAAAATATTTTAATTGCATAGTTTCATAAACAAACTTTTGACAACCTCTTCCAAAGCAAAAGAAAAAGTGTAAATTTTTCAGAGGCATCTGCACAATCAAGGTGGAATAACAATGAGAACTGGACAATTTCTCAATGTATACAATAAATAAAACATGCCCGAAATCGAAGGACAGGACACAGCATTAGGTCAAGAAAATCCCTAACTAATATGAAGCTATGCAGGTAGTCTTTTGCAACAAGTAGTTCTTTTGATATGCAGCATAGCATCCCATCTATAGACTATAGAAATGAATGGTTGACCAGAAAATGCATTTCATATATATACAGTGCGTCCATTTCGATCTTCAACCGAGAGATCGGGAGAAGCGTGGTGGGCGGCACTTGCGGAGATGCCGACATTCGCGGCCTGTAATGCCCGCATATTTTTATGGACATATGCAGACATTTATATAAATATTGCAAAACGAGCACTAACCTGTGTTATAATTTATCATCTGTAATTCATCCAAGTTCTGCCCTTATATACACAAAAAAATACGCTTTAGAAACGATGTTAAGAGCCACAGATAATAAAACATTTTATTTTAATTATAGTTTTGACCAGTAACGTCCTGCTTAAGTTTATATCCTTGAAAGAGTTTTGTGCCGATGGGGATCGTTTGGAGGTTTCGAATGTGCAACACTATATCAAGATTACGCTGTAGACGAAACCGTTAAAAGTCAATGGTGTTCGTGAGCTTCCTTGTAATCCGAAATCTCCGAGCTCGAGTTTTTTGTTCCTTCCCGACAGAGATGTGAATATAGTGGCGAGCAGATGTAAACCAAGAGCGTGTTAATTTCGTGTTATTATTCACGCAATAGTGTTATTATTGGTTACTTGTCGTTACTTGTTTGTGTTATTGCAGTGTGTATGTGTGTTGTGTCAGTGAGAGGATTGGAATGCCAGCCGCAAGGTTCACGTTACGAGGGGGCTGATAAGTTCTCCGCCCGACCCACAAAGACTTTAGCTACAGGCACAAAAGTTTCAGGCTATTCAATGTATTCTCCCCAAAAGTCTACACACTTGGCACTTTGAACAACTCTTATAACACAGGTTAGTGCTCGTTTTGCAATATTTATATAAATGTCTGCATATGTCCATAAAAATAAGCGGGCATTACAGGCCGCAAATGTCGGCATCTCCATCAGCGCTGCCCGCCACACTTCTCCCAATCTCTCGGCTGAAGATCGAAATGGACGCAAGGTATATGTATACATATAAAACATTCCCTGACATTTGCTACGACACTCGGCGGCAAGCAGCCCGGCGTTAGCGCTTATATTTCCCAGTGAACGGGGTCTGCGACAGTCGCTAGAGTCGGGTATTAAAATTACAGTTTTCATTTTGTCTACAAACCTTGACTACAGAAGGTATTGAAAATGATGTCCCTCTGCGGCAACACATTCCTGGAATCTCCGAAGGAAATTGGCATTTACATGTGCAAGTTCGTCTACTGTAATTCTCCTGATCTCTTGTACAGTATCCTCTTTTAACTCACGGGTGGTGTGCGGATTTTCTTTGTATACTTTATATTTTGTTTTTAGTTTTAAGAATTTTAGCGGCTCTAAATGCTGTCGTTTTTTAAACACCTGTTTCTTGCGAGAGGCGGCAGATAGATTTCCGATGAGACTGTTCTAACCTTACTCCTATCTCATCGAGTTTTTCCTCAGTAAGTACACATTGTATGTTTTTTTTTCCCACTTTTATTCAGAACTGAACCTGTTACCCTAAACTTTTTTATGAGGTTTAATATAGTGATCCTATGTGGAACGGGAACACCAGTAAATTTTGTTGCAAAACGTCGTAGCATTTCTCCACAATTCCTCTTTCCGAAGTAACACTCGACAAGATAAATCCTTTGTTGTAATGTAAACTTTTGTGGTGCCATATTAAGCCACAATCTTCAACACATGGACACGACACAACACAACTTCCAAGGGAGGATTATACTGGAGTCAGTCTGCAACGTCAACAGAAAGGGAAAGAGAGTGAAGGCAGGGAGAGTGAAAAAAAAAAAACAGACTGTAGCGTGCAACTGTCGCGGGCCCGTTCACTGGGAAAGACAAGCGCTGACGCTGGGCCGCTCGCACTGAGTCTCTTAGCGAATGTCAGGGAATGCTATGTATATATAAAAAGAAAACAAGAATGTATATGTACTGTGCCAGAAAATCACAAACTGTGACTAAAGATGTTGAAATGTTTAATTTGAATCTATTTTATCCCTGCTGAATAAAATATCCCCGATTTAGATTATCCACACCTGCAGTCCTCTGCTATTTAGTATATGTTTTGACTAACTCAACTAACTAATACTCTCTGCAAAGAACAGTGTAAAGTTCCATTAGCATCAATACAAACTCTCGTAACATAAAAAAAAACACCAAATTACTAACACCATTGATGCTCCGTAGTCGAGCGGGTTAAGGCGTTCACTCGTCTTGAGATCGTTCGCTGCGGGATGGCGTAGGTTCGAATCCGGCTCTGGTCGGAATTTATTCGGCCTGCGTATAGGGCCGGTGGCAACCCACCATCGAGAGGAAATTGGGGAGCTCCGAGTGAGTGAGCGTAATCTGGTCGAGAAGACCTACTGTAACGGCTGGGGATACGTCGGGCTGACCCCCCGACTATTCCAATACTGGTTGAAGATCTCCACGCTTAGAGGTGACGAAGGAAAGCGTGGGAGGGAGATCGGCAGCCGGTAGGTATGCCTAGGCCCTTGATGGGCTGTTGCGCAACAAATTATTATTATTATTGATGCTAACAATCCTAACCTAACAATGTCAAATTCATATCACCATTTGATTTTCCCATGCGGAAATCACCAATAATCAAAATATTTGATCCAGAAGTATGTCCAGCGTAAATGAAAAACTCCCCAATCCGAGATACATTTACTGATTTTTTCATCCCATCAAAATTACATTCATAACACACCCATGAAGTGACAAAAATGCCATTAACGTAAAAAAAAACACTGTAACACTTTTCTTCAAATTTACAGGAGAAACTACTTACGGAAATCAGTTTCTGTAGAATCTTCGAGGTATTTTCTTTCATCTTTCAATCTATTTCAGCCGGAAATCAATTCCCGTTGCTTCAATTTAAGCGAAAACTTAACCACGCCGTTTTTTAACTGTTTGCCTAACCTAACCTTCTGTGAATGTTCCGTGGGGCTATCTGGGAATGGTTTTTGGGGGCTATTCGTGGATAGTTATACGATGCAAATGGTTTTTGGGGCTATGAGTGAATGGTTTTGGGGGCTATCTGTGAATGGTTTGTGGGGCTCGCACCATAATGTGCGATCCGTATTTTGAGAAATGGCTTATTTTAGTGTAAAAAATGTTTCTAATCATGTGAAAACCTTAATGAAACCTTCAAATATGTTCCGCAATACACAATTGGTAAGTACGAACCATTCAAAACACAAAATATCCGATTTTAAAGTGTCTCCGATATAACGAACTGACACCAAAAATACATTTAGTTGACATAACAGGAGTTCATCAATGATGAAAATGGCCTCATAAATAATACAACAAAAAAATGTTAATTCCTCCTACATATATCTAATTACGAGCTAAACACAACAGAAATCATTCACATGGGAAATAATCTTCAGAAATTATGCAAAAATTTTCTCTTTCTGCTGAGGGTACGGAGGGTAAAGGGTATCAAATTGGTATTGCTTGTATAAAAATATCATTAAAATTTAGGGGAATTTTAATTTCATTTTCAAGTTATGAGAGTTTGTCTGGTCACAAGCATAAGATTTTTTCAATAAAAAATTACTATTTTTTACTGGAGGGTATTTTAGCATTAAGGTTTTGATCTTTAGTAAAAACTTTGCTAAATGGTATTCAAGTGGAAAATTTTATGACATATGTGGAAAATTCTCTCTCGTAGTTAGGAGAGTAATGGTGAACATGCAAACATGCAAAAATACACAGTAAGAATTCAATACACTTCTTCAGCTTGCACAATTAAACATGTAGCAAATTTGTGCAATATAGAATAGGTACATCTAATATGACAAGATTAGCAGCGAGCAATCAGAAATTAGGCTCAAAACTAATTATACATCATGACAATTGATTTTGCATTAGAATTTTTGTTTTTGCTGCTGTTCTGTTTACGATGCATGTAAAAGCTCATTCCACATTTTTGTGAATATTTAAAGATAACTGTTCCGAATGTTTAATGAGTTTTCACAATCTTCCACACGGTTTAAGGCTTCATGCTTTCGGCTCCAGTTACTGGATGCGTGCAGATTCGGGTACTTGTTTACTATCCTTCGGACACATTTATTTATTTTTACAGAAGAAAATACTTACCGTAATAAGTTCCTGTAGCATTGTCGAACATCGGGAAGGTGTTTTGTGTGATGTGGGAATGTTTCATAGCTGAAATTCATGTTGTTCGTTGAAAATTAATTCTCCGACGGAGAATAGCTAGCCCCACGAACCATTGGCGCACGGATAGGTTAGTTCTGTTAGGTTAGGAAACATAGTTAAAATTTGGTGTCAGTGTTAGTATCAGGATCTAGAAATTGGAAATAATTGCGAACCATTGGCACGTGGTTAGGTTAGTTCTGTTAGATAAGGAAACATAGTTCAAATTTCATCAAAACAACGTTGATACACCTTCAGGAATGTTCCGCGAAGCAGATACGTAAGTACGAATGTCAAAAATTGACGAAACGAAAAAATTAGAGGTGTCCGAAGGATAGTAAATTTTTACCCAGATTCGAATCTCCTGGGAGAAGCGTAACAATTTTTCTTGAGATTTTGTTCTGTGTACGGGACTAGTGGCCATCCACCACCATGAGTAAATTGGGGAACTATGAATGAGTAGCGTAACCAAGTCATGAAAATTTACAACAATGAGTTTACAACTGGGGATTCGTTATGATGACCTCACGTCACCCCGTAACTGGTTGGATGATCTTCCACCTAGGGTGAGAGAGTGGGTAGGATCAGATGGGAGTGAAGGCAGCAGTCGACAGGTAGGCCCGGGCCCTCAATGGGCTGTTGTGCCAAGGGTTATTATTTGTTATTATGTCCCAGGAGTCTGTGGAGCAACAATCAGCAGATTTTTTGTGTGATGCTTGGGACCAGATGTTATGTCATCAGTTGTTGCATGCATTTATGGACATTATTTTACTGCTAAGAGCCCTAAACTTTATCTGCCTAACCTAACAACAAAAGCATTTACAGACACAATATCCATTTGTACACGACGCATGAAAAGTAGATGCCAGCAGCAGTCTGTATCCAAGATGAGAGTAAACAAATGGGTACTTACAAAAAAAGAATCACATAGGATAATACGAAAGGGAAAATCGATCTCCAGAAAGCATGCTGTAAGTAATTGCTAAGACACTGAAGTATGTGTTAACAGATAAAAATAGAAATTGAACTATGTAAAAATTGCATGTGCACTATGATTAGTTCGGAATCAAACAATCGGAACTTGGGCCTATTTTAATTAACTTTCAGAATCTTTATGTGAACTTTTTCATTCACATAGTGCAATTTTCGTGTATTTTCATCTGCCTCCATGTCCTACCATAAAATCTCACCAACAAAAGGAATTCAGGTGTCAAATATGCAGAAATAGTTTAACCACCACACAGGTTTATATATCATCTTATACATATTAGAACCACGAACAGATGTAACTATAACAAGTGTTTACATGAAGAGAAGTTTGTTCTTGTTATTTTCCCTCAATAGTTATGTCTCTCTCCAGAAAGCATTTGAGCATGAGATCTACTGCAAAAATGTAAACAATCGTCATAAGCAAGTATTTTCAAAATATATTATTTGTTTTTCTAGCGTAAAAAAATCATTAGTGATATATATTGTTTACAAAACAAATAATACCTTCCATGATACCAGTCACGACAAACATCGCACTGTATCATAAAACGTGTAAGATCAAATACTTCTCCACATAAACAAGGTCTCTGGTTGGAAGCCATAACTGCGCATTCAACTGTCTCTACCTGGGAAAACGTATTCCGTGCATAACTCCGCACATGATGTCAGTAATTAGAAATTCTACACTTCAATCTGCAGCTAATTCTCGTTGAAAGTTTCGTTCCTTCTTCTAACTGGCATTTTTAAAATTTCTTGTGTAGAGATTTCCAATAATGTTTGTTGAAGGATCTGGATGAAGTGTACTACATAACAGGACGTCAGTGGCGTGCCCAAGGGGGGTTATAACTCCCCTTTCATCCAGTATTCCCAAAAAATGGACGTCCAAGGTAGGAAAATATGACAAAATGAGAGCTGACTACCAAGAAAAAGTGTATATAACCTCTCCCTTTCGAAAATCCTGGGCACGCCACTGCAGGACGTCCTCCTTGATTAGCGCCAAACCCTTATTTCTGATGACACTAGTGATTGCTGCTACAACCATTTCGAGCGTTCCCATTGGCTGGTAGCTTTTTGGGTATTGATTGATTGATTGATTGATTTGGTGTTTTAAATACACTTTATGCACAGTAAGGTTAATCGGGACTGGGCCTACGGTTTAAAGTGGGATCCGAACAACTATGTGCCTCCACCGGGTATCGAACCGGCATTGATTACCATATTTTATTTCGAGCCAATTTCTAGTCTATACTTTTTTTTAAAAAAAATTCATAACAGCAGTAATTCTCCTACAACGTTCTTCAAATTGTTCGTCCATCTTTCTAGATTGTCTGCTCTGCACAATGTCATATGGGAACAATAATATACCGACAAGTACGGTAACAAACAAGTATTGTGTGAGGTGAAAACTAGCAGATGGATAGCTAGTTCAGCGCAAACTAGGGCATTCCTACTGGAAATCCAGTCCCGTGTAATTCGTCCTTAAATTGGGGTTGGACCCACAGTTTAAAGTGGAATCCGAACCACTATGGGCCTCAACCACCGGGTTGATTTCAAGACGACAACGTCTGGTAAGAATCAACTTCTCCAACGACCAGGGGTGCCACTTCCTACAAAGCTTATGACGCACTTTTCCAACCTCACCCTTATGCTAAATTATTTCAGACAGGCAAAGGTGTGTAGGAAAATTGTTCATGATTTTTGCAATTATCATGTACGGTGCAGCATCGGTAAGAAAAGAAACATATTATTCTGCTATATTCACGCAACAACAGGGAAGGAGCAAAAATAAACCTCAAAAAAGATTTTAAAATGCAACATAAACGCCAAGAACATGAATAATAATCTAAAAGCCAAGCAAGGCAAAATGGCAGAAAAAAGAAAGAAAACAGAAATATCAAAATAAAGACAATGATTTCTGGTTCTAACCGAAAGGAAATGGACTACTATGAGGTTTAGCATCGTATCCAAGGCCCAGAAAAGATGGGTGACTTTTAATCAACTTCCGAGCTCTAATTATGAATAAGTAAAAATTGTTTTAAAACCATTCTTACGCGCATACTCAAATTGGAAACGGATTTAGAGTTTATCTTGGAATCTGAACCAGCTCCTACCCCTTCCCCGTAACTGATTCTGTGAATTGTAAGTCGTATTAGAGTAACTGAATCAAATTGAGAGCACCTGCGCCGAATTCTGCGCCCTACCCTAGTGGATTGGAACAAATGTTATTTTCCTCTAGAAACATTGTGCGAATTAACGGGAGGGATGCCGGAGATTTTCCCGCACAACACTTTTTATCCCCGACAAACGAAAATTATTTTTATCCTTGCCAGGGATGTATTTATCCCCCTAAAAAAAATGGAAATAAAACCATATAGTATACCATTTCCCTGCCGGAAAGTATGGAGCTTGTGGATTAAAGAAGGACCATTCTGCAACTGACCAAAATCACCGAATATGTATTAATGTGTTCACAAGAAACTTATGTAGCTTGGAACCTGGTAATGGAAATTTGGATAAGTTTTCGGTGTTACTAGTTCGATAGCTCTTTTTGTGTACGAGATTAGTTTTTCTTCGAATGAAAATACACTGGTTTCTAAATTACTTCATAAAAATGTATTAAGTAAGATTTACTGACTTAGGTTAGAACGAATGTTATTAGGTCCTTAGAACCGCACATACAAATTTGCATACCCGAAAAATCTACTTTACAAATACGCCACTGTGTGGGCCAACGTCGCCCACAGTGGGGAAGGACACTTGCCCCCACGTAAGATAGCATATGAGTCATTCCATGCCAAATCAACACAGCCTCCAACCTAACCATCTCCGATTTTCATGAAATTTGGGGAGTTAAAACTATGCATGGAACTTATTAACTATGAAAATTTTTAGTCTCGTGCGTCTTGTAATTGTTAAATTATTCAAGGTCAAAGTTAGCATAAATTGCCCTTTTTGAGCCCGCTTAGCTATACTAAATGTGCTGTAACTCCGCCCCTATTTCGCCTAGGAAGCTCAAATAAAGCTTATTGTACAGGAAATTGAACAAGCTTTCCAGTGATATATAACAAGCCCACCATTCTATAAAAATATAATTTTGTCACGTGACCTTGACCTTTGACCTTGGATATCTCAAAACATGTCATCTCCAAAAATCGTGAAAAAAATATATTTCGTCCCTCATGCCATACTATAAAACATATCAAAAAATCACTCTGGGACTGCAATGGGATCAGAAGATACAAAATAATATGTGTAACTATGTGACTGATAAAAGCCTCATTTCGTGAACTATGACGAGTCAAAAGTCCCTTAACACCCCCTACAAAATGTAAAGGAGCTATCCTGGTCATGAAAGAAATAGGTTAGGCACAGGGAGATCCCCAGCTGTGTGTGTTAAGCGCAGGTCCGACATACTGTTGACCGCCATATTGAATTCAACGCAAAAATTTCGAAGGAGAGGGGGTGATGTGAAATATCAAATCAGGCTAGAATTTCACGAGAAATGAAGCAGCGAAGGTTTTTCCAACTTATTTTTAGGCAGCAAAACGTTATACGCATATCTCTCACTTACGATATATGCACATTATAGTGTCGTCAATATTCCTGTGAGCACACTCGTTGACGTCTCTCACACTCACATAGAACATTTGGCAATGTAGCAGGTGCAACATCATCGCAAGCAGCAACTATGCCTTCTCTCAGATGGTCAATATCAGGGACTTTTATTGCATGCACCATTCTCTTCAAATATTTCTGAAGGTAAAAGTCCTCCTAAGATGTTAGATCTGGGGAATGTGCAGGCCTTTAAATAGATCCCCGTCTGCCCATCAATATACCTAGAAATTTACCATGAAGAATTTGCCAAAATGTTCACATAGTGTGGTCACACACTGTCCTGTTTCAAAACTCTGGAAAAGTGCCATATCCCTTAAGCAAGGATGAAAAACCTGTTCACTTAACACATCCAAGAAGCCCTCACCATTAGAGTTTCGTTGTTGAATATGGACCAACCATTCCCGTTCTCCATGCACTATACCACATCTTTAGCTTACCAGCAACAACCATTCGGCTGGGATCTGTCTACTGTAGGTTATCAAATCACAGGTATCGCATATAATTTTTATTAACTTTACCGTGAACATAATAATTAGCCTCGTCACTGGAGAATTTTTTATTCCAAAGGAAGTGTCACGTAATTGTTTGAGATACTTTTCCCAATATTCTTCACTATTCAACTAATTTCTGAATGTCGCTGATTAAAATCATATGCAATGGTGTGTATACTTCTTTCTCTCCCAAGATGTCAGCGTGATCTCGACGAGTTCCTAACACGTTAGGAGCATTCTAATTCGAAAAGGAGAAAATAGTTACAAGCATGCAGTATTAACATTTTGCTGATTAGAGATACTTTCGAAAAACCTTCCCCGTTTCATTTCTCGTAAAGTTCTAGCCTGATTTGTATATCACATCACCCCCTTTCCTTTGACATTTTTGCGTTGAATTCAATATGGCGGTCAACAATATGCCGGACCTGCGCTTGACACACACAGCTGGGGATCTCCCTGTGCCTAACCTATTTTATTCATGACCAGGATAGCTCCTTTACATTTTGTAGGGGGTGTTAAGGGACTTTTGACTCGTCATAGTTCACGAAATGAGGCTTTTATCAGTCACATAGTTACACATATTATTTTGTATCTTCTGATCCCATTGCAGTCCCAGAGTGATTTTTTGATATGTTTTATAGTATGGCATGAGGGACGAAATATATTTTTTTCACGATTCTTGGTGATGACATGTTTTGAGATATTCAAGGTCAAAGGTCAAGGTCACGTGACAAAATTATATTTTTATCGAAAGGTGGGTTTGTTATATATCACTGGAAAGCTTGTTCAATTTCCTGTACAATAAGCTTATTTGAGCTTCCTAGGCGAAATAGGGGCGGAGTTACAGCACATTTAGTATAGCTAAGCGGGCTCAAAAAGGGCAATTTATGCGAATGTTGACCTTGAATAATTTAACAATTACAAGATGCACGAGACTAAAAATTTTCATAGTTAATAAGTTCCATGCATAGTTTCAACTCCCTAAATTTCATGAAAATCTGAGATGGTCAGGTTGGAAATTGCACATATCTGTGTTGATTTGGCTTGGAATGACTCATATCTAAAAAAGAAGTTCATGCAATTCGAATGGTGAAATTGTAGCGATATTTTATTACAAAGAATATTGTTTTCTGCAATTTATAGGCTAGGTCCAGTCAAATAACGAGAGAACGCTGTCACAAGAGATATTAGAATCATGTTGACTGTTGTAACTAGGGGTGTGCAGAGGTGGTTGGGATGGGATTGGGAAGGAAATATTTATAATTCTGACGTTTGGGACTGAAGAAATTCTTTATTTCCCTACCAGGTCGAAAAGATTTCGGGACTATTTCCTCTTCAAGTTATTGTCCTTGCACTTCTGGATTTTTTTTAAGAATCAGGCACTTATAGACTAGTGCAGAAAATATCAAGAATTAGCCTAGATTAAATAAGATCCTTTGGAATTTCACGGCCGTTCGGGATTACGAAAGGTCGGGATCTGGCGTTGATAATTCACATCCCGTCATTTTGAATTATTACTTTTTTTTTACAGTACCCTACGGAATGTAAAAACATGGATCAGAGATAAAAGCAGGGGCGATTCCTACATGTAGGAAGTGAGGAAGTTCCTACAGTTCATTTTTACTTATTTCCAGTTCTCTACTTTTTAGGTGTTTAATGCGTGTCATAAAATTATGAGCGCAATGTACGTACAATTGCCTAGGTTAGCAACCTTCAAGAGTTGACTGCTCTCGCTCGCTCCAGTAGCAGTCCAAACCCAAAGACGAAGGACACGGGCTTTTCTGCCGCTCGCTGAGGAACATCGGCGGTCATCCTACAGACGGGGGGGGGGGGGGGGTGGAAGGGGCAGTGCAAAAGAGTGGCAAAAGGTTACGAAGATCGGCGAGGATTGAGGAACCAGCAAGGCTTTCCTCAATCAGCGATGCCAACCCCAACAAAATGTTACTAAACCAAGCACAATTTGATCTCTGTTGGCACTTAGCACCGTTTCTAGTATAATCTGCAAACGCCAATCTCTGGGAGAGGGAAATCGAATTCAATGGGATATGTTTTGAGGAAATAAAAATAAAATTATGTCCAAATCTCATTTCTACTTCACCAGCGGACATGTTTCAAACGAAAAGGAGTATGCCGATCTAGCGGAAAGCTTTTTAACAACCATGCCACGATCCTCTGTCTCTTCTTCATCCTGCCCGATTTAGTAGGAAATCGGTATAAAGTTGGGGGTACACAATTTTCTCAAACCCTTTTAAGTTCGATGTTGAACCCATGTCGTTTGTTGCGCAATTTTAAACAATTTTGAGGGGAAATTCACACTATTACATAACTGTTAAAAATAAGTAACGCAAGTTCAAAACTCTAGAAAAGTAGATGCAAAATTACAATTATGCGGAAAAAATAATTAATAATAAATCCTGCCACAATTTAGAAGCATTTAGCAATTGGTAGTAAATACAAGCAAGACGTGTAAATGTAATTGAACCCATTTTTCAAACCTTCCTCGGTTTACAATAACTTCTTCCTACACTCCGAAAAAGCCACGAGTCGCCTCTGCATGACGTAGATTAAGTGCTCTCTGTTTGATATCTGTGCGTTGTGAGAAAGCACAAAAAAGCATCAACAAAGTGATAGATGTTTGTGGAAAGATAACAAGGTGATTCTAATAACTCGAGTAGAGTGAAAATTTTCGTCCTGTTCATTGTGTTATTGTACGTGGAATGCTATTCTCTTTTCAAATAATTCAAAATGAATCATTGCCCCTCCTGGGAAAGTATTGTTTTCCCCTTGTGAAAAGTGTTGTTATCCCCCTAAGAAAAGATTTGTTGCCCCCCCACACACACCTGACCCTGGGTAATAAATACATAACAATGATACCAATCTTGTTGTATCACCGCACTTCATAACGACGATATGCACATTAGTGCATGGTTAGCAATATTTCATCAATTTTTTAAAAATATTTTTTCTCTTTACTTTCTTGAAACATCCTGACAAATTTCACACTGAAAACAAGCTGTTTCCTCATTGTTGATACATTCTTAGCATTCCCAGCTTCTATGGTAATTGTTAACTGTATTGTTCAGTGCCTTTCTTATCGCATTGAGAGGCGCACGCCTTGTAAAAGTTATTTTTGGATCCAAAGAACTCGTGAACGTGTTTCTCTGAAATTTTCACTCAAACACCATTGTTGTAAAAGTGAATAACAGCAATTGTGCTTGTATTGTGTATTGGTTTCAGTGTCGGGAACAAGGAAAAAATAAAAGAAGTCAGTTCTTAACGAGAAGTCTTGGAAGGCTTGTTGAACTACTAAATGAAAACAATTTCAGTTGTATAAACTTCAGAAGAATTGATTCAAGATTGATATTTTTTAATCATTTTAAC
This sequence comes from Lepisma saccharinum, assembly GCF_977018435.1. NCBI lineage: Eukaryota > Metazoa > Arthropoda > Insecta > Zygentoma > Lepismatidae > Lepisma > Lepisma saccharinum. The sequence goes on along the minus strand of NC_139230.1, from coordinate 25,274,443 downwards.
AATTGTGTGGCTGTTAATCTACATAGTATTACGAGTTTTGAATACACAGTTAAAAGAAAATCATTAGTATTTCTAACTTCAAATCAGCATTTGTGAATTATATGGCCAAAATTGTTATTATATACATCGCAAGGATCTTTCGGTATAGAGCAGGGCCGCCGTTAGGGGTGTGCGACGCGTGCCAACGCACAGGGCCTCTCGCTTCCGAAATATATATACAAAATATTATTGAATTTTTTATCCGAATTTATTTCTTGTGCAAACGTGATCGCGTTAGAATAGAACGAATAAAACAAAGGAAACCTATATTAGCGATAGAGTTCGATTTATATAGTAATTATATGGAACAAAAAGAGAGTTGCCGACCTCCGTGGTAGAGTGGTTAGTACAGCACGGTACAAATTCCGTCTTTGACATGGATGTTCTTTGTGAGCGTGACTTCATCAATTTCATCTTGCCATTCATCCTCATTCGTCACGATTAACCAAAAGTGGCAGAAAAGAGACGCTAAATAACAAGGCGACATTGTGGCCCAGAGACAAACTTTCCAGCGTGCAGAGGACGTCATTGCGAACAACTTTCCTTGACGTTTCATTTCGACTTCAGCTCTCAAAAGTAGATTTTTTTTCCTGTATGCTTGCGGCCATGCATCACATTCATGGTTACTGCGGTACTAGCAATTTTCCTGTCGGAAGATGACAAAATCTTTAGTTCGCTGCCTACAGTAAAGGATGACCCTCGGGATACAAATATACGTATTTCTTTAATGTAACGATAAGCAGCAGCGTATCCTGGGTCGAACATGAACTTTTTTAGGTTTGCAAACTTATAAAAGGCATAAAACGTATTTAAAGGATATGTGTACATTTTAATAAACCTGGAGATTATCCCCCATCCCTCCTTGGCTCCGCAAAGTTACATACGAAAGGGATAATCTCAGGGGTTTCATCCTTTCTGCTAGCATGATCCTGTTTCATAGAATACTGACGTCATTAGTAGGATACGTTATCTTACAGAGAAAATATCACCTACATACACACAAGCGCAGCGCCACAAGTGTGGAGGGGTGAAACGCAGCGGGATGATAACCCCTTCAGTTAAACAAATTTTATAAAGCATCCCGCCAGCTAGGATAATTTGCATAAGACTCAATGATGATATATGAGTATAATCACTTCCTCCCTACCAACTTCTATCTCCAAACTTGATCAAGTATTCCCCAGCTAGGAATTTCCACTTCGAAAACTACACAAGGAAAAAAAATGTTTTTCGAGGGCTGGTAGTGCCGAAAGAAGGCCTACCAAAAATGTATCTTAAAAAGTTGTATTGTATTGATGCCCTCTACACGGTGGTTGAAATGTAAGTTGAAGATATAGGGGGAGGGGGGAGGTTTGAGTGTAGAATTTTACAAGAAAAGAAAGGTGCCTATACCTTCACTTTTCAAAATATAAAGGCCTCGCTTTTCCTAACGGCAGTCCTGGCATAGAGTCTTAGAGAAATGAGTGATAAATTGATACCTTGAAGGAAAATTAATTCTTAAATTTGCTTTTTTGTGTGTGATCTGTACAAAAATTACTTTGTGCCAATACAATTTTTTTGTCTCAATTTTTATTATTATTATTTTGTTGTTTGTGAAGTGAATTCGTAATTCTTTAGATGTGAGTGTGTTACTGTATGTTTTCTGTTTTAACTTTGGTCAAGATTTCAGTTACTCTCAGGCAGAAACCAACACATTAGACTAGAACCACCTCTCGTGAACCACCACTAGGGGTCCCAGGTTCGAATCCTGGCCTGGGCAAAGTTGTTCTTTGTGAGTGTCTGTTTCGTCATTTCATCCTTCACATTAGCGATTAGTCAAAGGTGGCAGGAAGGCGAACTTTTCGTGAATTTCAGACATATTCAATTGTGTTCATTGTCCACGCCGTGTGAAATAGGATGGTTCCGTTTGGTATTAACTATGAAATATTAAAGAATGAAATATCCATTTCAACGAACTGAGAAGAGGAAAAAAAATTGAAACTTCTTTAAATATGAAAATTAAATTCGTGGTTTTAGTGGTGTAACGGCAGGTAAAATAGAAAATCTTACACTGAAGATTTTATCTTGCTCTGAACTCAGCCAAAAGACATTTCGCCCCGAGAATGTATTACGTCGCAATTTTAAAATGTTTTTGATTGTTTCCTGTTGATAATTTGATCAATGCATCAATTCCTGACGCTCAGACCATATTTTCTGCAACTACTTCCCATCTCCTCTCTTCTTCCTTCCTTCTCCTCTGCTTCTATCTCATATCGCCTTCTATTCTCCACCCTTTTCTCCATTCCTCTTATCTCCTCTCCTATCTTCGATTCCAGACTCCACTGCACAATTTTCTTTTCCTCTCTTTTACCCTATTCTCTACTCCCCTCTTCTCGTCTTCTCCTCTCCTCTTCACTCTCCTCTTCTCTCATCTTGTTTCTCCGTTTCTTCCCATCTTCCCCCTTTTCTTCATCTCTCTCTCTCTCTCTCTCTCTCTCTCTCTGTCTGTCTGTCTCTCTCTCTCTCTCTCTCTCTCTCTTTCTCTCTCTCTCGCACATTCTTTCCTTTCCTCTCATCTTTCTTTTCTCCACTTCTAAGCTCTCTTTTCTTCCTTCCGCTGATTTTATCTTCTCATTTCGCCTCCTCTCCTTTCTTCTTTTCTTTTGTGTAGACTCATCAAGGATAAAATAGTGGAAAATCTATTTTCTTCAAGTGGAAGAACTTTATTTCTTTAATAAAACATTAAAATACTAACCAAGGCAGAATTTATTGTATAGAAAATATATACACTAAAAAGGTAACCTTTCCACCCTTTAACAGGGTCTTCTTCAGACGAATATTCACACTAAAATGATGAAAATTACAAAACATCATCTTATATATACGTACACACTCCCAGACAGGGTCAATACACAAAACAAGATGAAGGCACCAGTCTTTATCTTAGAACATTTCATGTCAGGAATTCCTGAGTGTGGAATCTCCTGACAGGTAATTGACACACTCCTGACAGGTGATTGACAGATACCTGGTGAGACTTATCAATTCCTCCACTAATGGAACAAGACAGATTCCTTATCTCCTGGACTCCTTCCCCCTCTCTTCTATCTTCGTTATTCTTCCATCTTCTTTCCTCCTTCCTTTCTCTCATCCTTTCCACACTTTCTAACACTCCTCTCCTTTCCTTGTTGATTTTCAGCCCCCCATTCCAGTTCATTATTTCTTCTTCTCCTATTTTCTCTATTTCCTTTGCCTCTTTCCATTTTCTCACTATTCCTCTCTTCTCCTTCCCTATCCTCCTAGCCTTTTCCCATTCTATGTTGTGTCTTGTTTCTTTTGTGTGCTTGAATATATCATTTTTCTCCCTCTTTAATCTTACATCATCCTTATGTTGACGTAACCTGTCGTTCAGTCTGTTTTTTTGTTTCCCCTATGTACACACTATCACATTCCTTGCACTGAACCTCATATATAATCCCCTCCTCTCTGTTTTCGTCCTTCTTCTTGTTCGTAATCCTTAAAATGCTGCGGCCTCCCTTTCTGTATGTTTTTATGCCCGCTTTTCTAAGCACTTTGCTTATCGTCTCTGTGGCTTTCCCCATACTCCTTATACCAAACCACCTCTCTTTTTCCTTCTCTTCCCCTCCTGTTTCTTTATCTTCTTTATTCCTTCTTCTTCTTCTTCTGTTTACGTCAAGTCTGTCTTCCCTTTTGTACCCATTTTGTTCTAGCTGCTCCCATAGGCTCTCTATTTTGCTCTCTTTTTCTTCTTCTTTCGTGCATATTTTCTTGATTCTGTCTTCCATATTCTTTATAAAATTTATTTTTGTCCCTTCACTCACATCACTTCTTTTGTGACAGAAGACCCCTGCTGCACACTTTTTCTGATGCCAAGTGGTCTCAATCTTCTTTCCTCTCTCCCTTTTCTAAGACTTTAGAGACACTGTCATATATTATGTATAAATAATAAAATAAACATTAAAGAAATGAAAGATTTCGCAATTGCTTTTAACTATAAAATATTATACGAATTATCATATTCGATTACAAAATTCAAATCTTTTATCTGTGTTTAAAACTTTAAAAAAAATAAGGGACAAACAATTTGCATATACTGTCCATGCTTTTTGCTATCATTTCTTCTTCTTCTTTGCAATTGATGAACAGGCGATAAGAGATGGAAGAGTACACTTTCTTCCAAGTCAATTCATGATATTAAATACATAAAATGGAGGGTTTTTGTCTTGTATTGTTAAGGATTATTTTTCTGTTGTGATCATACCTATCATTCGTCTTTCTGAGATACGACAGAAAGTCACTTCGTATCACCCTGTGTTTATATTCAATGGAGCGATAATATTCGGAAACAAGGAAACGGACTGTAATCTTCGACGAATTCAACATATTTCTCGTTCAGTTGCTGTGCCATAGCGAAAATTAAAATAAACTATTGAATTTCACTGAATACCAGTCAAAAGCCACGAACTTCAGTTGATGCTTACGTAGGCTAGGAATGGACCTACAATTTAAAGTAAACCACTCTGCCGTGTTCCCAAAGGTACAAGACCGTACTTGAAGCGAGCATCCTCCGAGTACGGTCTTGGAGTGCGGTCGTGAAGTCGTGGACTGGAAGTGAAAGTCTTTCGAATTGCACTTCGACTGCAGCGCCAAATACGATCAGTAGATAAAACTGAGTACTGGTTGTTTTCCCCACTTTATAAACACTTGTTTTTCACCACAGAAATCACGTTGCATTTTCAAATGTTCGTACACATACATTTCCACACAAACAAACAACGAGTGTGGAAATCACGTGAGCTAGTGTTGCCCACGAGACGAGACTTTGGCCTGTCTCGTCTCGTGGAGCCTCGTGGAAATGCTGTCTCGTCTCGAAAATATTCGTTTGTCTTATGACACATGGTCAATCTCGTCTCGTCTCGAATTTTTAAAAGCCTGTCCCTCTCGTCCCATGGGCAACACTACACGTGACCGAGTCAGCTTCCATCTGCACTGCGAGATATGCACTTGCGTACTCCTGTTCTTGGCGCTTTCGAACTGTACTAGGTGACGTCACTTCCGCCAAAACCATGCTTCAAGTACGTACTTCGTACTTTCGGACAGAGCCAAACTGTAGGTCCATTCCCGATTACCCTATCTATGCATAAAATACTCAAAACTGAAATCTAATATTTGTGTTCAGTGGCGTGCCCAATGGAGGTTGTGGAAGGTCATAACCCCCCCCCCCCCCGTAGACCAGTGCTCATAAAAAAAGAACGTCAAAGGCAGGAAAAGATGACAACATGAGAGCTGACTACAAAAAAGTATACGTAACCCGTCCTTTCGAAAATCCTGAGTACGCCACTGTTTGTGTTTAAATTTGATTATTACATTAATACAAGGGGAAGAATTATCCATGTTGAGGGTGCTTAGATGTGATTACGATTCTTTCCCAACGATTATTCATAGCCAGGGTCAACAAAACATGGGTATCGCCTATCGCCTATGACGTAGTGACAACTATGGCTTCGTAATCACGGGTTCCCGGGTTCGATTCCCTGTACAGTTGTTGGGATCTAACTTTAAACTGTTATCTCAGTTCCTATGGACATATCTGAGCAAAAAGTGAACTTGAAACAAACTTCTTTATCAACAGAACATGGCATAGCAGCAAGTTGCTCATTGCTATGTATAATTGCTCATTAATGATGTGTGTGTGGGGGTAGTTACGCACTGAATAGATTCTTACTATACTTTTGATGCCATTTTGTTTGGCTTTACGTGAATGACTTATAATATTAGCCATCGTAACGTTTTAACTGGAAAAAAAAATTTCTCATGCCAAAACAAGATATCTATTTTCTTTACTCTAATATCGTATATATATCCATCGTAAAATCTAATCGAAATGAATGCTCTTCAACGTGAAAAAAACTTGACATGAGTTACATCAGTGGCGTGCCTATTATAGATTGGGGCTGGTGATGCAAAGCTAATTGGAGGTGGCAGCACAATAGTTGAAGACTAAAATTGGTAAACGTTGTAAGTGCAACAATAATTCAAACACCGTTTTCCACGTTAAACTGTGAAATGTGCCATGCTTTATGATGTGGTAAACGTAAAATGTGGCTGGTAGCCCTCTAAGTAGTTCAAAGGGTGTGTAAAGAGGTCACTAGTGTGCACGTTCTTACGGGTTGATGTGCGGAACGATGCGATTTCCCAACAACACTTTCCCTTTTGGCACTTACAACGTTTACCACTTTTAGCCCTCAGTTGTATCCTTGCTCTTCAGATAGGCAACTCTTCTCCCATTTTTTAAATTCCGTCGGAAATTCGATGCTAGGCTTGCTGTAATGATATTAAATTGCACCTTCGATTTGATTTTAAATTGAGAAATTATGTCGGAACACAAAAGGTGAATATTCAGTGCTTTAAAACTAGGATTTTAAAGTTAATGGTTGTTAACAGAAAAAAATTAACTGAACTTAAAATACCTTAAAATTTGCATACTATTTTAAAGTCACTCTTAATTTTGTAAATTTTAATGCTCTGTAATAATTTCGTACTACTGTACATTTATTTTCATATTTTTTGTTAATATTTGACTTTTTATTTACATGATGTTACACTTTTCGACATGGTTAGTAAAATAGATAACCAATTTTTATACATACACCTATCGAGAAGAACAATTATTAAGAAAACATGTTATCTTTATTTTTCACGTCTAGCAACCTCAGGGTGTTCTTCTTTAAAGGAATTATAATTTTCAAAATATTGTAGACAAAGGAAAGAGAGGGGAAAGTACGAAGGGAAAATGTATGCTTAATACAAATTGTTCATTCATTTACTTGGTTTATTTTACTTCGCATTTCTGCATCTTTTGTCTAATCGCGAAGATGAGGATCGGTGATGATATGATGAAATTGATGAAGGGAAGGGACACTCACAAAGAACACCCATTCCCAGGTAGGGATTCGAACCCGGGACCCCTGGTGTCATAGTGCGCTGTGCTAACAACTCCGCGCTTAATATTGGGTTGATGCATAAGTTCGTAGCTTTTGTGTTTGGTATGGTAACACTGCGGTGTCCAGTATGGAAAGAAAACATTTTCGACATATTCTTCTGTCTCAGTTTAACCGTAGACAAAGAAGTATACTTTTGTCTGTGGTTTAACACGGGGCATAGGCAGCGGAGGCGGCTCAAAACATTTGTCCCTTGTACGGGGAGAATGCCAACGGAGAAAGCAGGGCAAGAAATTGTTTTGTCATTACAAAGAGGGCATTTTTAACTTAAGCGTTCTTAACTTCTCCACTTTCAGGAAGACCATCGGGCTTTAATGAAGACAGTTTAAACGCTTTAATCCACGAGGATCCACATCAGTCGACTCGAGAATTAGCAAATGTGATGAACTGTGACCATTCAACCATCGTGCGACATTTGCATTCCATGGGTTAGGTTCGGGATACCGCACTCTATAAATGAAAACAACGAAATCAGCAAGTAGGCCGGGAAGACAGCATCAAGTGCTGCGATACGATAATGCACACCCACACTCCGCTAACATGCCGAACTCTGCTATCCAGGAGCTTGGTTGGGTAGTTATTGCACATCCTCCTTAATCCCCCCGATCTTGCGCCCTCGGATTACTACATTTGCAGCTCTCAATCCATCCATCTTTAAGGAAGCTCCTTTGGTGACGAAAATGCTCTTCAAACTTGGCTTTACAACTCTCTTAACCCCGAATCAGCTGATTTCTTCAGGCGTTGAATTGAAAAACTGCCCCAGCGTTGGCGTTCATCTCAAATTATTATCAAATAAAAATACTTTTGCCACGGTGAAAATACCGCTACGAACTTATGCATCATCCCAATACAAATGATTACGTTAAGTGTTAAGATATAAATGATTGGAGAGGGCATAGTGTATATCATGCGCATACAACACTTAATACATTTATCTGTATTATTTGGGAAGTTTCTCCGATTCCGATAGCCGTCGTTGACGCACACATTCACGAGAAAGGAACAAAACACGTTTTTTCTATTGCTAATCAACAGCAGCTGAGAAAGGCCCAAATAACACCGACTTTGTTCATATAATACACCACATAGCCACTATATTTCGCACAAAAATATAATTAGAAAAAGTTGCGGGACCAAGAGAAGATCCATTCAAACGTAAACTCCTCCCCCTCCCCTGGAGACCAGAAGGGTCAAACAGGTCATTAGCAGAAGATCAGGGTTCACCTCACACCCACAGGCGAACCGCCCGAAAAAATGAAACACTACATATCTTTTATAATTTGCATTTTATTTACTCATCATCGCTTTTGATCTCTTCTTGTTCGTAATAGGTGTGTTTCACCTACGTCACAAACTGTTGCCATGTGGGATCGAGCAGCCATGATTGAGGCAGGTTTTGTAAGCATACGGAATTCAAGCGGGCGGGCGGGAGATTTCAACCTTGATTACGATGAAACTGTGTAGTTTTCGGTTGTTTAACAGGATCTCACGTTTATCCTCGAATTTTCCGAGGAAGTACAGAAGGTGCACTTCACGGCACGGAACTCGATAATTGTTGATGAGAAGATTGGCGAGAATAAATCGTGCCAACATTAGTGAACAAAGCAAACTCTACAGAGTGTGTAGTGAACATTTCCTCTCGGGTAAGTTCATATAACACCTTTCCCTGTGACTTTTAGTACAAGTGGATCGAACTGGTGTGTTTAATCATACTTGCAATAGTGTTTCCTTGTTTCTTTGGTAGAAAGGTGCTTATACTTTCGATAAGTTTGACGATAAAAATGATAACATCCAAATTTAAATTCATCTTGATAATTGTACGTTTCTATTTCATTATTTATATTTCGTTCGTTAGCACAAACTGTTATTATTTTTTATCAGATCCATGCAGTAGGCTTTGCGTATTGTCAGAGAGAAAAAAAAAAAGCACTGCTTGGTTAAAACACATCAATGATATATCAAACTATCCCAAATTGATTGATTGATTTGGTTTATTTTACTTCGCTTTTGTGCCAGTTTTGGATAATCGTGAAGACAAGGCTGAGTATGATATGATGAAATTGATTAAGGAACACTCACAAAGAACACTCATGGCCAGGCCAGGATTCGAACCCTGGACCCCTGGCATCGCAGCGCGCTATGTTAACCACTCCGCCACGGAAGCCGGCATATCCGAAATTGTTAAAGCAAGGAGTGAAATTACTGTTTTCGAGCAACTCAACGTTTTACATTACAGCGCTTGAACAGAGACGATAATGGCAGAGACATGGAAATCTTAATTAATCTGTATTGGATGTAAATATTTCAAGCAGAATCCAAACCACTAAAAAATACGAAAACAAATTGGTTCCAGGTAGCTGGGTCAAGTTAATAAACACACGTGAAGTCGTGAACTAGAGTTGGCCAAAGGTTTAGACCCCTTTTCATTTCGTTATCGTCCAGTTCATATGGATCTACACCGCAAAACTTCTCTTATTTCTCCTTATCTTTTTCTGTCGAGTGTACAAAGAGCTTGAACACATGAATATTGCCGCTATTTCCAGATGGCACAGCATTGTCATTAATTTTATGCAATGTTACCGACATTTTACACATTACTAACAATAAACGTACAGTTAGCGCAGGTGTAACAAACGCTACGTGGTGCGTATTTCCTTGCAGACGACAAACAACTTGACCGCGAATATACGAATATGCGAATATGGCGGCGGTGCGAATTCTGACGTCACAGGAAACCCACCTATACGGGGAGCAAAATATGTTCTTCATAATTTCCATCTTCTGAACAGCTTAAATTAGCATATAAAAGTACAAATGCGTGCCAAAAGATTCGATGGGTTAAAATTTTATTCTAATTGAAGGGCTCGGGTGTATAACATGGTCATTTTTGAGTTACAAAGTAAAATGTGCCATCCTTTATTTTTCGAGTGAAATTGCCATGTCATACAATTTGCATTGGACTCAGTCAAGCCTTCTGAAATTGGTAAACACAACACGAGAAAAATGTATCTACAGTGTAGTTTCTAATAACATTTTTTCATAATGAACTCAGAAATGACCAAAATGTAACTTACCATGTTTTACACTCAAGCCCTTCAATTACTTAGTAAAGTTGCCAGAAATAATGTTTGGGAATGTAGAGCAGGGGTGAAAATAAATTGGGGGTCGCAGTCGCAATCCTTATTACATTAAATATGTAAAATGCGTACTTTGATTGAAAGCTTTGTATGGTTATAAATGGCCTGAGAGCCGTGATTTATCAACATACACCTAACAATTGTTACAAAGACTTATGTCATGGTCATTTTGGCATGTCGAATTACGTGTAGAAGACCTACCACCCCGGGCACTGATTAACGGGGGATTGCTATGGATTGCCTCCAATATACCCAAGTATCCTCGGCAATAGATGAAAATTTCCATCTCTGTCACAGACGAATATATCCCACCAATTAATAATAGTCACATTCTAAGAAATATTTCCTATAACCACCGATGAAACATCTTTGGTATAGAGCACTCCTCTATATTATCTAACTTTCCAGCAATCACCTTATTTCGATTTAGATGCGAGTACGTCACTCCAAGGTTTTACTGTATTGTATAGCCATTCAGTACTGTACTGCTTCCCCAGAATCCTTCAACTATGAAACAAGTTATTCTCCGTAGGGAACGTAGATAGATTGTCCTTTGAACCTCGTATATCTGCAGTTCAAATCCACAATTCGTCGTAACTCCAGGAGAACGTAACTCCAAAAATGTGGTTTTCGGTTTTGTTTAAATAATCTTCTCTGAAGAGATCTATTTGGAGTGAGATCGACGAGGACTAAAAGTGGTAAACGTTGTAAGTGCCAAAAGGGAAAGTGTTGGGAAATCGCATCGTTCCGCACATCAGCCCGTAAGAACGTGCACACTAGTGACCTCTTTACACGCCCTTTGAACTACTTAGAGGGCTACCAGCCATATTTCACGTTTACCACATTATAAAGCATGGCACATTTCACAGTTTAACGTGGAAAACGGTGTTTTTTTGGCACTTACAGCGTTTACCAATTTTAGTCTTCTATTCACTTCTAATCCTTAGCAGTAAGGTGGAGTCACGTATCGCCAATTTACTGACTCCCACTCCCCTTAAGAGTCAGACATACTCCTGGCAATACATTATTTTCTCTCTCCTGTAAATTTGATGAATAGGAGTTACATTCCTCTGGTTCTCATACGACGAATTAGAGAAAAGTGTATGTTGACAAATTCTCTTCGCAATCACAAGTTCGTGTAATATATACTCGGACTATAACATACACAAACTTGCTTAATAATAACAATCTAGCGTCCCCTGATGGCGTAGTGATAACGTCGTTGCCTTGTAATCAAGTGCTGCCTGGTTCGATAACCGGCGAGGGAAATAGTGGTTCGGATCCCGCTTTAAACTGTAGGTCAGGTCGCGATTAGCCTTTCTTTAAAACAAACTCAAGCTAATAACAATCTAAGTGAATATCATAAAGAATAAGTGATTTTATTAGTATACTTACAATGGGTCATACACTAACTACACATTGTAATTGGACTATTTCCATCTGATCCAGATTTGTTGTGAAGTTTATAATACAGTTTTTTTGTCTTTCACAGAAACAAATAACATCACATGTAAGTTTAAACAACACAGCACACGTTGGACCTGAACTACAAAATCTTCAATTCAATTGGAATGATTATCAAATTATTGGAAGAACTGACTTCGTAAATTTGGTATAAATAATATTAATTCATTAATGGATCTAGTGGTAGTGACCTATCAGTAATGTCCACAAAAGAGCAAAACTACAAATGAACCCAAAATTCAAGACTCTTTGTGCATATATTTTATCAGGGTGGGAAATCACTGCACATTAGTGGGGGAAGGAGCAGACAGACACACACACACACACACACTATATATATATATATATATATATATATATATATATACGTATATGTAATGTCATTTAATATGTCAATTATTAAATAATCAAATTATATTATAAAACATAAAATACAGGCCTCCCCGATGGCGCAGTGGTAGCGTCGTCGCCTTGTAAACAAGGGGTCCTGGGTTCGATACCCGGTGGAGGTACAAGTGGTTCGGATCCCACTTTAAACTGTAGGTCCAGTCACGATTAGCCTTACTGTGCATAAAGTGGACTTAAAACATCAAATCAATCAAATCAATCAATCAAAAACATAAAATACATTATACCGACTGTCTTTCATTCAAAATGTAATTGCAAATTGAAGATTTTAATGTACTGCTGATGCTATTAACAATGAGGAGGGACAAAAATTAGACATTAAGAAGATAATAGCTTCCTGTATAAAATTCACATATAAATGCTATTACATGTTTTATTAATATATTTATATACTTCGTGGTTACTGACGAAAGGCGATGAGAAGTGGAGAAGACATAACAAGTCGGTCTAATTTCTGTGTTCTGGGGATTGCAGGGTTCATTCAGTGTCCTAAGAGATGAGGCTCTTTGTTGTCCGTTCTTTTTGTAGGTTTTCGATATTATTCCAGTCAAGCATATTCGAATACCAAACTAATTGTTTATGTTTCTTGTTAAAACAAAAAGTCTCGTGTGAAACATTTACGCACATTTTCACCAAAACTTGCTTGGACATTTTTACCCATTTCATCTTATATTGAATAAAATGCCCTCTTTTCTTGCCCTTTCTTCCTTCTCTCTACCTACTACCTCCGATTAAATAAATCTGTTATAAGAAAGCGCGCACATTTCCTCCCATTTCTTCTTCTTTCTTGTTTATTTGGCAACAATGATTGCTTTCGCAATGATTCCGAAATAGGCGGCTGACGGAAAGTGTAGATCTCATTTCATAGTCCAGACGTAAGCATTTTTTGTTGTTTCTAAATTAGACAATAAGCGATATATGATACTTAATTGATGATAAAGGCTGTTTCTCAACTTCGTTAACCGGGCTTGAAGTATTTTTTGTCCTTCTTCAGCTTGAGATGAGGAACTTCATATTGCAGTGTTTGGTCTCCGTAACGAGTACGAAGATTATTCTTCAGTATTTCCTGATTATGTTCGAGATTTCAGGAATGCGGTTACATCTGAAATAATGTTAGTGAAGTATTGGCGTCATTAGCAGCCCAAAACACTCGACGGGAGGCTGCTTTCTGTAAATAAGCAGTTTCTTCTTTTAAATACGCAAGGAGTATCAAAGGGATATAAATTTAACCTATTACAATTCACAGGCAGTGGCGGCGTTTAGGGGGTGGGCGGTGGACTGTTGCCCCCCAGTTTTCGCCACTTTTGCCCCCGTACTATGCTAAATCTTATCTACGAATGTAAATGTACTGTCTTTGCCCCCCCCAGTTTTGGCACCTTTGCCCCCCCCCTCCGGTTTTGGGATCCAATCGCCGCCACTGTTCACAGGTACAGGTTTCACTTGCATTATTGGTGTGAGTGTAACTCCAAACACTTAAATATTCGGGAACAAACTTTTTTGTTGCTGTTCGTAACTGAGGGGGGGGGGGTCTGTCTCTTTTTGACTATTTTGATTTATTTCATTTTTGTTATTTAGCGTCGCTTTTCTGTCACTTTTCGCTAATCGCGAGGATAAGGGTGAATGATGACAACGATAAAGTTTCCGTCCAGGCAGGGATTCGTACCCGAGGCCTCTGGTGCCGTAGCCTTGACGATTTTGTTATACTACCGAATACAATGATAATAATAACATTTGCTGAGATACAACGAAACGTACAAAAGTCACTAACTTACAAAGAACATATGTTGGGGTGTAAGGGGTGACCCTACCACGTAGTACACCCTGGACCAGTGGCGGGGGGGGGGGTTAAACATTGACGGCCAAGGGCACCTGCAGGGGACACAGACGGGCAATTGCCCCCCTCAGTTCCAAATTTAATGCAAAATAAAAATACGTACATTCCCTAAAATGATTTAGCATATGTATTTTCTGATTTTACGTCGCTCCATGTTGCGTATGTGTAAAACATATGTTGTACAGTCAACTGCAAAGATAATGGTAGGCAAATTGTCCACCGCTATTTTCATTACTTCATTACTTCCTGTGTTGTTTTAAGAAATGAAACTATGTTGGTTCGAAGCAGACATTGTTTTCTGCTTATTGAAGTCATTATTTCAATTCATTGTCATCACATTATGTAATTCAGACAGAATGAAAATGGTGGTGGACAATTCGCCTACTGTTTCTTTCGCCGTTGGGTGTAGTACATGAGAGTTATACAGTGCATCAAATTCCTTGCGAAGACAAGAGATCTGGAGAAGTGTGGCGGGCGGCGCTAGCGGAGATGCCGACATTTTCGACCAGTAACGTCCCGCTTATTTTTATGGACATATCTTTCTAGGGCCGCCCGCCACACTTTTCCCGATCTCTCGGCCTCGCAAGGAATTGGACGCACTGTACATGTTATATGTAAAATATATATATATATATATATATTTAGAATGCATTTATCATGCATTTTCTGTTTTTCAAAAATACAGTTTGGTGCTTGTTTTCCATTATTAATGTGAAATTGAACGTTTTGAAAAATACAGATAAAAATAATGGTGTTGTTATTGTTATTATTATTGGTATGTTTATCCAGATATTTGCTTGCCACCCCTCCCCCCACCAGACAAAAATTTGTGGTTGCGCCTCTGCCCTGGACTACATTTTGCTCTGGGGTCTGGACCTACGGCCAGTATAAACCTCTGTAGGGCCATGTGTGTGCTGACCTGTGTTTGGTCCTTATATATGCTGCGTGCCCCTTTACAGCCTCACCTTTTAACCCAGGTAAGAATATTTTAGTTCTCAGACACGCGTTTATTTTAGTTGTGAATTTTTAAATTTGAATTTGAATTAAAAATTTTGGGTGCGTCAGTACTGAGGCTATTTTGCACCCGTCACACTATACGGGGTCCAGCCCCTTATCATAACAAAAATAAAAGCGTGTCTGAAAACTAAAATGTCCTTACCTTGGTTAAAAGCTGAGGCTAAAAAGGACGCTCAGCACAAATAAGGACAAAACAGGACGACACAGAATTATACTGGCCATGGGGCCAGTCGCCAGAGCCTCGTTAGTCTGTAGTGCAGGGTGTACTACTTGGAAGTCAGGTTGACTATTGGGTGCACTACGTGGAAGGAGTACCCCTTACACCCCTATTTTAGTTATGGTAAGAGCTGGACCCCGTATAATGTGACCGGTGCAAAATAGTCTAAGTACTCACACACCCATAATTTTCAATTCAATCAATCAACAAAGAACATGTGGTTTTGTATACGAGAGCAGCACGTTATCAGATGTTCATTAATGGATTTATTCCTGAGCTTTACCGATATCAATTTCACATTCTCGATGACTTCATTGCGTTGAAATTCTCGCTCGACAATGTTATATTTATATTGCACTCGGAAGCCTTACTCAATGTTGCAGATGCGAAGAAAGAACATTCAACATCAAGCTTACGTCACCACAGAAACTCGACTTACAGTGAACACTGAGTTACATTCATGCACCAGAATATGAATCACTTGTGCTTTCGCGTTCTTTGTGCTGGTTTGACGGACACAATGGAATGTAGAACAAACAAAGCTCCAGTTTCTATTGCTCACTTCCACAATCTCTCGGACGGGTGCTGCATCACCCTCTTATTCCCACATCTACGCAATACAATTTCAACAGAATAAATCGCTTTTATCCACAAAGCCAAACCTTATAAGATTTCCCAGCAGGACAGCACAAACCACCACCACCACAATAATAATAATAATAATAAATACTTTATTTCCGTTACCCCATATCCATGGGTAGGAAAAAACCATACATTACAGGATTATAATGCTAATCTTTTTAAAAAGGTAAATACAATAATACAGTTTATTATCAATATTCATTAAGGTTATTGATTGATTGAGTGAACTAGGTTTTATTTTACGTCACTTTTCTGCCACTTTTGGCTAATCGCGACGATGAGGATGAGTGTTGATACTGCGAACGTGTTGAAAAGAAACTCACAAAGAACAACCGGGCCCAGGCCGGGATTCTGACCCTCTCTATAACCACTCCCCCAAAGAGGTCGGCTCATGAAGGCTATATAGTTCTATATCTGTTATGTACTGTTTTATCGCTTTTAGTCTCTTGTGTGTATCAGTAATTTGTGATATGGGGAAGGAGAGTTTATTATACCGTAGCATTTTATTCCTGCAACAAGAGGTGCTTTATTTGAAATAGCATGTTTATGTGATTCCATGTGAAAGTTATATTTTTGACGTGTATTGAACTGATGGACCATTGAGCATACAAAGGTATACTCTAATATGAACCAATAACAATCATAAACTTTAAATTATAAAAGTCATTCAGTTCGGACTACTTCACACAATTTTGTGCAAATATCAATGCTCTTTCTGCAACTCTATTCTATACAAATGAGTACTCAACGCCATTTCTAGAGCTCCAAAATAATTCGAAAAGAATAGAATATAGGTTTATTTCAGTATGAGCCTTTGGGGCTGTACACACATTTCCATACATCAATGAAATTATTTTCCTTCTTTCTTTTTTTATCCTATCCCCTCTCCTTCTGTCCTCACATGTTCAACTTTACCTTTCATATTAGTTGTGGTTTCTTCCCTCACTAAAATCTATCAATTTTTTTAAATAATTTTACACTGATAGCAATAGTTATTATATTGTCAGCAAGAACCTTTCTGCACCCCACTCTCAGGCACTTTCACTCTCGTCCCTCATCTTATTCGTCCTCTTTGTCCAGACGTAATGTAGGTAAGTTCCCAGGTCCCTTACTTGAGTTTCGTCCCAATCGCTTGAATTGCGCCCACCCCCAAGCCTGAACCATGCCAAACCCGTCCTGTCACTCGCTCCACACACGTCTACGTATTTTCGCCTGTCCTCATCCACGATTTGTGCCTAAGTTAAAGATACTTTCCCCGCATATTCTGCCAAAATGTTTTGTTTTCTGATGTCCTCCAATCTGTCCTGTATGATCCCCATTTCCTGCATGACCGCCCTCCCCTCATCTCCTCCTTCCCAAATCCACCCCAGCCCTATGGTGTATAGTTCAGGGTGCGAAATCCTTGGGGGGACGGGGGGATTTTCCCCCACAAACAATCTTTGCATAACAAATCCCCCACCAAACGTTTCCTGGGGTGGGAGAGTTTTTGTTATAACACACAAAATATAACCAATTACTTTTAATTTCAAATACACTAGACTCTCGCTAATCCGGCCCTCAATAGTCCGCCCTCTCAGTAGTCCGGCCCACATCCGGCCTGTAGTCACTCAAGCAGAAATGACGCGCACAACAATGAATTATCGTGTTCAACAATGTTGTTAGTTAAAAATATTAAACAATGCTACGTTCAGTAAATACTATGGGTTCTAAAAGGAAACACGTTAAACTACATAGTAGTACGTAATTTCCGACCCTCGCAATAATCCGGCACTTCCGCGAATCCGGCACCCATATGTGCAAGGAATGGCCGTTTCGCGAGAGTCTAGTGTATACTTTACTAAGAATAATATCGAAAACACACACAAATTAGTGTAGTTGTGAGTATTGAATGCATTCTCTCTCAAGAGATCATTAACAAATCTGCATTAATGCCCAAAATAAAAGTAAAACAAGAATGCAAGACAATGATAACTATGAAATCTAATTGATTTATATTAACATAAAGCAAAAACTAAACAAAAACTTACACATAATAAAACCACTTCAACTATTTCATAATTTATTAACATCTTTAACCGGTTGGTAAAGGAATTAGTTAGCTGCTTTGCAATATCTGATATGTATAAAAGTAACAAATTAATTTCCTTTGTGTAATTAATAATAATAATAAAAATAAAAATAAAAATATATTATTAATTGAGTAATTCTTTTTACGGGCGCAGTGGTAGCGTCGTTGCCTTGTAATCAAGGGGTCCCGGGTTCGATACCCGGTGGAGGCACATAGTGGTTCGGATCCCACTTTAACCTGTAGGTCCAGTCCCGATTAGCCTTATTGTGCACAAAGTGGACTTAAAACATCAAATCAAAAAAAATAAAAAAAATAAAAATTATGTTTACTTTTAATAGCATTACAAATATGTATATAGTATAATTTTCACATATGTTTGTGGAGGAGGGGGGTTGAAGGTTAAGAACTTTCTCTCCCCTCACCAGTTTTCAATGATTTCGCACCCTGGTATAGTTCCTTATTTATCATTGTTCCCCATTGGCGTTCTTTTGGGTCATTGTTCTGCACTTGTAACGCAAGTTTATTTTTTTTAGATTTTCATCCCCCATATTTAGCAGTCTTGCCCAATATTTGAAACCACTCATTTTTGCTTCTACTTCCTCCTTATACTTTCCCATTTCCCTAAGGGCCCCTCACGTTGCACGCCTTCCCACCCCCAGAACTTGTTTTAGAAAGTTTGGTTGCATGCAGTTTACAATTTCTGTTGCCCCCCCCCCCCCAGACCCACAGTTCGATGACATATAATAATGTGGCCTTGACTGTAGCCTCCTATACTCCCTCCAGTGTTCTGGTTGGTATAGGTGGGTTTCATGTGACGTCAGGATTCGCAGCGCCGCCATGTTTGCGGCGAAGTTGCTTGTCGTCTGCAAGGAAATACCCACCCGCGCCAACTGTACGTTTGTTAGTACTGTGTAAAATGTCGGTAACATTGCATAAAATTAATGACAATGTCCTGTCATCTTGGAATAGTGGTAATTTTTCATATGTTCAAACTCTTTGCGCAATCGACAGAAAAAGATATGGAGAAAAAACGAAATTTTGCGGTGTAGATCCATATGAACTGGACAATAACGAAATTAAAAGGGGCGTAAACCTTTGCCAAACTGAAGTTCACGTGTGTTTATTTACTTGACCCAGCTACCTGGAATCAATTTGTTTTCGTCATTACTGGTTAGGATTCTGCTTGAAACATTTACATCCAGTAATGATTAACTGTAAATTCCAAGGCTCTGCCATTATTGTCTCTGTTTCCTTTTAAAGTTTGTTGAAGCGCTGTAATGTAAAATGTTGAGCTGCTCGAAAACAGTAATGTCACTCCTTGCTTTAACAATTTAGCATATACCGGCTTTCGTGGCAGAGTGGTTAACATAGCGTGCTACGATGCCAGGGGTCCCGGGTTCGAATCCCAGCCGGAGCATGGGTGTTCTTTGTGAGTTTAGCTTTATCAGTTTCAACATGTCATCACTCAGACTCATCTTCCCAATTAGCCAAAACTAGCATAAAAGCGAAGTAAAATAAACCAAACCAATCGATTCGGGATATCCAATCGTAAACTGTAGGTCCAGGCCCGATTAGCCTTTCTGTGCATAAAGTGCACTAAAAAAAACAATTCAATTCAATTCAATTCGATTTGGGATATATTGATAGTAGTGTTTTTTTTTTCGACAGTACGCAAATCCTACTAGCGGCACCTTTTCTCATGGATCGAATAACAACAACATTTCGTGTTAATGAACGAAATATAATACATAACCAAGTACAAACGTACAATTATCAAGATGAATTAAACTTTGAAGATTATCATTTTTGTCTTCAGACTTGTCGGAAGTATCAGCACCTTTCTACCAAAAAACAAGGAAACGCTATTGCAAGTATGATTAAACATAGACGTGCATACAGGGGGCAAATGCACCCCATAATCATGGAGGTCTGCAGATTTTTTCCACTGAGGGACAAGCAAGGTATTTTTCCAAGGGGCATATTACCCCGATAATAGTGTTGCCCACTCAAAAAACACCTCTTGAATTTGAAATTATCGCATTCCTGCATCCCCATTAATGTAAATTATTATGACTGAAATCAAATTATACGTGTGAAAATGTACTTTTAGGTTGACATTCGGTTTCTAAGGGGAGATGTGGCCATCCTTGCCCCCCTTCCAGACATCCATGCACCTATATTATTATATTATCACCTAGAAATTTAGGATAGAGGCATTGGCCACCATCCTTGGACGGAAATAAATTTTAGGGGGGCAAACATGGAAGTAAAGGAAAGCAAGGCTAGCAGAATCTAAGAGTAGCAGGACAAAAGGATACTCAAGATGGAATTTGTTTTCATGTCTTTCTTGCATTATTTCTTCCAGACGGCCAAGAGTACCTGCGGGGAGGGGCCACAGAGCTGCAATTGCCGCCTCGATTTCAAATTTTATACAAAAAAAATAAGTTTCATAAAATGTTCTTGCTCGCTTCGCTCGCATTGTCTGCTTTTGTCATTGTCATTGTCATGTCAAGTTCAGAGCCGTAGCTACGGGTTGGCGGGAGTTGGTCCTGGACGCCAAACGATCTAAATGAAATAATTGTAAAAGAGAATGCCATGGCGCTCCATTAAAATTTTTGACACCATATTAAATTAATATTGTATTCATTTTGCAAAAATTTGGATCTGATAATTTTTTTGCTCGCTTCCCTCGTAATTTGTTTTCTGTAATGCATTATAAATTAGCAGGGAGAGAATTGCTGCTGCTAAATGGATTTCTCTTACATGGATGAACAATTGTTTGGAGGAAAAGGAATGCGCACATTTGAGCAGGGGCGGCGCCAAAAATTTTCGACCGGGTGGGCAGAAGCTCCTTATTGATATATTAGGGTGGGCAGGTATAAATGTAAGACCATATATAGTATATACGTGTATGTAAGACGTATGTATCCCCCTCTCTCTTACACTTCCGATTTTCCTCTTACTTCTTTTCCCTTTCCTTTTCTCGTTTTCCTCTTTATCTTTTCTAATCTATTGTCACATCTTGTTCCATTTCCTTTCGCTTTGTCTCTGATGGACATAATTATTTCAAGGAAGTGTTTACCCATGCGCAGCCATACCCCAGCCATACATTCTAATCACATTCTTTCATGCATGTTAATACAGTGAAATAAATGTGAATTAGGTTTAAGCTTGTGTTGCAAATACAAGGCACATACTTGATTTTATGTATTCGGCGACAATGACAGAAAATGCGATGGTAGAGAATCGTGAAGTGTCTCGTAATTTAAATGCATGTTCCTGAGCATAGTATTTTTATCGTATGAGTTTTTGACTGAAATAGTTTTCTTACTCCTTGGGGGTCACTTTTCTTGGCTTACAAGGTTTGTACAACTGACAAATCTATCTGAATGTTTGTCGTAGCAGCGATTAGGTGCCAACATTTGAGGGGCAAGGACAATATACGTTTTCTTGGTAGAAAAGGCTTAGCATAAAGAGGTCATAGTGCAGGGGCAAAAAGTGCAAAATGTGGCGGTGGAACTGCATCCCCCACTTCCCGCTCCTCCTAATCGCCGCCACTGAATGTTTGGATTAAAATGAACGTCTTATTAGGAATGATTTAAACACACACGGAAAACAAATTCTTTGTACATTGTCCATGAAGTATTCCTAGGCTAATGAAAGGCTATTTTGACAAAATATCACTCATAAGTAATAAGCAAGTAAGATTGAAACATCTGTTCAGAATTGAAGAGATTATTAGCTAAGTTGCTATTCGTTTTCTGAACTGTCATGTTACTAATGCGGGAGAAGCAATATACGTATGGTTACATGAACATATTTTTTGCGGTAACGAAATTATTTAGGATACAAGGAATTCATCGAAGTTGATCACCGTGCCAGTAATAATTCATCTATTTTTCATAGATGACTTGGGTTGTATTGCGTGACCATTTCGAACACACTAGAATGTCAACCTCTATCCAGTGCAGCATACCCTGGAAACTTTATTCTTACAGGGCAACGAGTCCCTGACGCTTGGAACCACTGTGAAAGTAATAATTTATGAGGGTTTGTATTTTGAGTGTCAGCATGTGTTTGTTTTCGCCCCTTCGTTACTTTCATCTAATCACCATTGAACCTTATCGTCGTCATTATCAAAATTAGCAGAAAAATGACATAAAATAAAACAAACCACAACTTACTCTTCCAAAAATGGAGTTTCATTAGTCCATAGCTCTTAGAAAGTTGAGGTGGTAGTTTCAATTGCACAGCGTTTCATTAGTGGATCAAGGCAGCTAATTCCGTGAACAATGACGTTATTTTCCGAAAGTCTCAAATATTTGTCTCAGGCAATCACTCTCTTAAAATGGACGCACCTTCTGTGGTGATAAAATGCCACGTTTGGTGCGAGTTCTTTCTGTACATTTTTCCCCAATGGCATAATGCTGTCGCATTATAATGAAGAGGTCCTGTGTTCGACTCCCCCTCCTCTGGTGGAAGCACAATGCACACTGGTTCGGACTACACGTTAAACTGCACTTTTTTTCTTTACTTCAACTACACCTACAGATTCTGTTGATATTTTCGGCTGATTCATGTGGCAAAATTTATGTGTGGGACGAGGATTTCTAAATAGGATAAGCCACTCATTAGTAACTGAATAATTCTGTAGCTTTCTCCATACATAACTGGTTTATTAAAATGTATTCATTTCAGTATTGTAGTGATTATTGTGATTCCTTCTTATTAGTACAATGAATATAAAGTTGATATTTCGCATACCATATTGATATTTGAAGATAACAGGTATATAAAAATTGTAATGAAATAAAAAAAGGGACACTTCTGTAATTTCAATGCAGAGCTAATTAAAACTATATTATACTCTCTAGCAAACTTAAACCCGAAGGTTTATGGCTGCAGCAACACAAGTCTTCCATCTGTCCCTATTCGGGACAAGATCAATCAAATGTTTCCCATCCTTGCCGATTTCTTTTCGGTCCATCTCAACGTTATCCTACTGGTCTCTTACCATCAGGTTTCCCAACAAGAATCCTGTAAACTTTTCTTTCCTCTGCCATTCGTGCCACATGGCCTGCCCATCTAAGTCTTCTTGATTAAATTATTCTAATAATAATTAAAAAGTCGAAATAATGTATTGTGTTGCCGGAGGAAGTAACACTAAGATTATGTTTTTATTTGTTTGCTACCTGATTACCCGGAGTTGCCCGGGTGTTTAATGAATTCTAACTATAGCGTAAAATGTAACAAATTTTATTTACAGCTATTTAAAGGCATAAGTACAGTATACAAATTATAAAGTAAGATCTCTTACAAATTCACTATAATATAAATTTAACAACAATTTATGAACAACATTTTTAGATCCAACTACAAGAGCAAGAATAAATAAATTAAACGGCATTGGGAGTGTCCCTACTCATCTTATCGAACCCGAAAACTACTGATTCCACTCTAATATCGGTCGTTTTACATGTCACCCCCTTCCCACCCTCTCCCCTAGGGGTGTCTTATCCCCACAGTATTTCTTTCGAGATTGCAAGTGATAAGTGTTCGAAGTTTGGTCGAAATGGCCCCAGGCGTTCGTGAGTTATGCCAGAACAAACATACACACATACATCCATTTTTATATATTAGAAGATTTGGAAATTATTTTAACCATACCCAGGCCGGGATTTATATACGTATGTGGAGGCCCGGAGCTGCAGTCCTCAAGTTCAACCTAAATTCTGATCTCATCTTGATCATACCCTGCATAATTTTAAGCCTCGTAAGCCTACTAGCTGCTTTTAATCATGAAATCATTTAATCATTTGATCACAGTTTTTGTTTCAATAGCTCTAGTAATTACTTTCACTTTCTAATGACAAAATTGGCTTTTTATGGGTTGATAATATGTGAACATTTCTAGCATAATATTCACAAGTAAAATATAGCCTCCATGTGGACCCATGGACATAGGTCCAAGGAAGAGATTGGTGAAATGTTTTGTGTGGAGTGTAGCACTATATGGTGCTGAAACCTGGACGTTGAGAAGAAATGAAGAGAAACGACTCGAAGCTTTTGAAATGTGGACATGGCGAAAAATGGAGCGTGTAAAATGGACGGACAAGGTAAGAAACGAAGCCGTACTGAAAAGAGTTGGTGAAAAAAGATCTATACTGGAGACCATCAAGAAGAGGAAAAGAAACTGGTTAGGACACTGTCTAAGAAGGAACTGCCTGCTAAGAGATGCCTTGGAGGGAATGGTTGAAGGAAGAAAAGTCCGTGGAAGAAAGAGATATCAGCTTATGGATGATATTAAATTAACTGGGTCGTATGCTATTACGAAGCGTAAGGCAGAGAATAGGGAAAGCTGGAGATTGCAGTGAAAAACCTGCCAATTAGGCAGAAAACAATGAATGAATGAATGAATGTTATGAACACCAGAATACATTTATTTATCGAATCATTCATATAGGCTAGCTATTTCCAAGTATATGTACTTATTGAATTTGATTGGGTGGGCAATCGGGTGGGCACAGGAATTTTTGGGTGGGCGCTTGCCCACCCGTGCCCACCCCTGTCGCCGTCCCTGCATTTGAGAAACAATTTATATGATTTTTCCTGTTGGTTTGTTATGGGGCAGATGCATTGATTATGTATGTATGTAGGGGTGTATATATGCACACACCCATCGATTCAATAAAACTTAAACAGAGAGATAAAATTAGGATTTTCTTTCCCGACTGAACTTTCATCAAGTCTTTTGCCCCCCCCCCTTAATCAGAGGGGCTGCGCACGCCTATGTGATTAGCACACCAGTTCGATCCATTTGTACTAAAAGTCACAGACAAAGGTGTTATATGAATTTACCTGAGAGGAAATGTTCACTGCATACTCTGTAATGTTCGCATTGTACATTAATGTTGGCACGATTTACTTTCGCCAACCAGACGACGCGGTATCTTCTGGTCTGGTCAACAATTATGGAGTCCCGTACATAGCTTTTTATTTGTTTCTTTGAGCCTTACTTGTCCACTTACCCGACATTGTCATGACCATACCCAAGTAATCATACTGTTTTACCCTATCTAGTTGCATCCCCCACATTCCCATTGTTTGTCCCTACCGAATACATACCCATTCTTAAACACCATGACTTTAGTTTTCGTAATATTAACTCGGAGAGCCCATTTCTCGCAGTACACATGCAGCCCATCTAACCCTTCCTGCAGCCCTTTTATTGTGCTAGAAATTACCACCAGGTCGTCCGCATACTGTAATAGTGGTATTTTTGAGTTCGCGATCAACGGAGATTGCATGTCCTTCTGTGATACTTCTTCTACAATATCATCAATAAACAGAATGAATAGAAGTGGAGAGAATATAGCCTTGTTTCACCCCCAGTACCGATTCATTTGATCCCGTCACTTCCGCATTACCACATTTAACGCAAAACTCTACCCTTTCATAGGCGGCCTGGAGAGCCTTTAACATTTTCCAAAATAATTAACATTTAGACCGTCTCAACAAGATCCATATTGCTACTTATAACAGGGATTGTATTTTGTTTTCGTAACATGACCACCGCTAATGGATCCATAAACGAAATCTTCTTCCAACATCCCTCTAAACTTTCTAGCTTTCCAGCAAATGTCCAAAGACAAGCTATATCCAAGCTTCAATACGAGTAAGTCACACCAAGATTTTACTGTATCGATGTATTTGCAATTCTAGAATTGAACTATGATGCAAATTCTTCTCCCGTTCTCTAAATTCTAGCACTATAATTGCCAAAATATCCCTCTAATTCATTCTCGTTCCCGTTCTCGTCGCGATTTGTAAATACCAGTATCGATATCGAAGGCAAGTGCCGGCGGCCTCGTCTCGGATAATTACAGGGCATCACCGCACAAACCTTTTCTCAATAACAATTTTGCGTTTGACGCTTCGTTTCGACTCTACGAGCAGAGGGCCTCCCCGAGTGTAGTGATAACGTCCTCACTTTGTAATCAAAGCTGACATTTGAAGCTGAAGGAAGGAAAGAAGAACTGCGAATATTACCCATGCCCTTCTTGAGTTGAAAACAACGCAAGGATTCAAATGGATCACACTTTATTTATGGCCGTTTGAGGTGTTATTTATTGTCTATAGTTTATTGTTAACATATTAGAATCGGGAGTGCAAAGTCAAGATAAAGAAGAAAAGGCAAGACAAAGTGCTTTTTATTCAATAATAGAATAAATAGGTAAAAATGTCCAAGCAAGTTCTCGTGAATTTTTGCGTAAATGTTTCACATAAGAAATACGACAATAATTTTTACATTTTTCGAGCCCCTTAGGCTTATAGCCTGCCCACCTGTATGTTACGCCCCTGATTTGACGTATTTAATCAAATTATAATGTTTAACAATATAACTAGAATTTAAAGCCAGATAAAAACAACAAGTATTATTTTTTATTGCCCACAAAAATTAGCCTTTTCAATCTTTTCTTTCTCACTTCTATTATTACATTTTTCGTATCAATCCCATGGGACTTTACTAAATTTTAAAAATTCGAATAAAATATAATTTCTTTCACTAATGTCTGTGCAAAGTGTGGTGTAAGCGATGCCTACATATATTTCAGTTTTAGTTTTATGTGGATTCGCATACACTTCCCGTATAAATTTTACTTTTCGGTCAAGCTTGTAACTTTTCCTCTTTCTGTTCTCCATGGCCGACCGTAGCAACTGAAAACGTTCACTGACGGAACCGCTGTTCTCTTTTTATTATGGAACACGGCAAACGTCAGCTATCGGCATCTTTTTAACGTGTGTACTTTCGTATCGCGATTACGTACAAAAGAAAATGTGAATCATGTTCTGAACAACTGCGGCAAATCTTTCTCCTCTCTTGCCTTCTCTGTGACACCGCCACGCAGCACTCGTCTTTCTAGCAACTCCAGACCGACCGCCTCCATGCCCGTCTATCCTGTTTCGTATTTGAAACTCACCGCCTTGTGTTTTTGAAACAAGAAATGCATTCGTACAAATAAGGTTTAATTAACACGTCTTTAAATTATATTTTGCCGGGACCTAAAGTAATTTACGTATAAGACAGAATTTTTATGCATGAAACAGAATTACGCAGAAATGAGTTTAGGATTACCAGATGACAAACTTTTAAAGAGAGGACATTTTTGGTTTTCATAATCTAAAAAAGTGGACATTTTTAAATGCAGCACTTCGAACACAAGTTTTGTGTTTACTAGTGTTTCAGTGAGCTTGTAGATCACTCACACCTGTAAAATTATTTTACACCGTTTCAGTATAACTAATACTAGGCCTCACCTTATTACAGGCAAGTGTCTGAATATTCTAATATTTATTTACCATACGGTAGTATTATTTATACGGTTATGAAACTTGGTCTCTAACTTTAAAAGAAGAACATAAAGTGAGAGTTTTTGAAACTAAAGAATATTTGGAACTAAACTAGATGAAGAAACACGGGAATGGAGAATACTACATAATAATGAACTGCATAAACTACATTCATTCTTGTTGGAAGAAAAGTTTCTTGTTTTCGCTTGCAACTGAGAGTGTTGTATTTCCTTTTGAAATTCCTTTGAAATTAACAATTATTTACAAATATAAAATGTTACGAATCTTGAATTGATTCGCTTTATTTTACTTAGCTTTTTGTGCTACTTTTGGCTAATTTACGAAGATGGGTATGAGTGATGCTCGGCAGGGGTGCCCACAGGGGGGTTTCATGAACCGCCTGCGTTATGGGAATTTTTGGGGGGACAAAATTTTATACCAATTCTATATATCTTCACACAAAAATGGGGGGATCGTATCCTTTGATTGACTTGTTATTGATTTTTAGTTTATTATGTTTAGTGTTTCTACCTACCTGTGGGTGATCGCGGCGATAGGGTTGAAATGAAACACCACCTCTTATGCCTTTAGAATCGGTTTGGATGGAGGGGGGGGCGTGGTATTCGCATTAATACAAGGTTAGTCGAGCAGACAAACTGTGCAGAATAAGGTTGACTAACAATGGTAGTGAGCCTAATGTATCTAAAGTAAACATATATTGCTTAAATATGTCTGTATTATACAGTGACGCAACCGCAGGGGGGGAGGGTGTCATTGCTCCCCAACCTTCGACGGAAGTCAATTCTAAAGTAGCAAGGGGGGACAAACATTGACGGCCAAGGACACCTGTAGGGGGGCACAGAGGAGTAATTACCCTTCGATTTCAAATTTTATGCAAATAAAAATTCATTTTGTAATTTTTTGGTTTCTTTCACTCGCATTATCTGCTTTTCTCGTTTTCCTCAAGTTCAGAGCTGTAGCTAGGGGCGGCGGGAGTCGGCAATGGGCGCCGAATGATCTAAATGAAAGAAAGTTGTGAAAGAGAGAATGCCTTGGCGGCCCGTGATATTATTTGCGCCTTATTAGGGGCAAATGGGGGGGGGGCAAACATTGACGGCCAAGGGCACCTGCAGTGGGGCACAGAGGAGCAATTACACCCTTTGATTTCAAATTTTATGCAAATAAAAATTCATTTTGTAAAATTTTCTTGCTTGCTTCGCTCGCATTATCTGCTTTTCTCGTTTTCGTCAAGTTCAGAGCTGTAGCTAGTCGGCCAAAGGCGCAGAATGATCTAAAAATTTGTAAAAGAGAGAATGCCATGGCGTCCAGTGAAATTATTTGCCCCCTATTAAATCAATATTGTTTTCCAAAAATTGGATCTAAAAATGTTCTTGCTCGCTTCGCTCGGATTCTACTTGTTCTCTGTAATGTATTTAAATAATATCTGTTGTATATTTGTATTGAATAAGGTTTGAATACGTACACTATTTAGTGTTAGCTTGTTGCATAAGTATTTCCTATTTTATGTCGCTCCATGTTGCATATGTGTGAAACATAGGTTGTACATGAAAGTTATACATGTAACTTCGGAATGCATTTATCATTCATTTCCTGCCATTCAAAAATACAGTTTGTGTGCTTCATTTTCATTATTAGCTAATGTGAAATTGAAAAATGTTAAAAATATATTTCAAATAGTTTGTTCCAAACAAATGCTTTAGCATAGACTTCTACCCCCTTTTTGCGTAATTTATGAGGATAATAATGTCTTTGATACTACTGCTACTACTACCAGTGGCGTGCCCAAGGGGGGTTGATGGGGGTTATAACCCCCCTTTCGCCCAGTATTCCTAAAGAAAAAGAACGTAAAAGATAGGAAAATATGACAAAATGAGGGCAGATAACCAAGAAAAAGTATACATAACCCCTCCCTTTCGAAAATCCTGGGCACGCCACTGACTACTACTACTACTACCAGTAGTAGTAGTAATAATAATAATAATAAAGCCATTATTAATGTTATTATTATTATTATTGGTAAATTTATCCTGCTACTTGCTCCCCCCAGACAAAAATTCGTAGTTGCACCTCTGGTATATTATATTTTCCCGCAAATTTTGTCTGACAAAAATAATTTCAGAATTAATTCGGCATAAACGGGGGGATGCTATACCTTTTGGGGGAAGTGCGTCATGGGCCTTGGGGGGGGGGGTTACTCTTGAGTGATGGCAAGATGAATGTACAGACACAAACATCCTTGCCAGGCGTCAGTGGCGTGGATTGGATTCCAAAACCGGGAATCAAGGTGCCAAAATTGGGGGATCAAAGACAGTATATTTCCATTTGAAGATAAGATTTAGCATAGTACGGGGGCAAAAGTGGCGAAAGGTAGGAGGGCAGCTGCCCCCCTCGCCCCCCCCTAATCGTCACCACTGCCAGGTGTGTTTCCGGAAGGGCGCTGACACAAGAGGGCGCACCGGGATTTTGCCCGGTGTTCCCGTGAGCAAGTCCGGTCCTGTTTTGAACCTAGAACCCCTTGTTTCGTAGCGCGATACACAGACTACACCGCCACACAAGCCCTTGACTGCCTTCATACACGAATCAGTCAGGACTCATGGGTTGGAATACCGGGTTCGACGTGTATTTTCTTAATGGTTGTCCCTTCTTTCGCTGACATCGTCGGAATTTACATAAAGAAACCTCTCAACTTAGCAGACAACTTTTTACATTTTTTCCGGCATGGTGGAGTGGTTAAATAACTTTTGATCAAGTTAGTTTTACAAGATCAAACTTTAATACACAGTACTAATAAATAAAACGAAATCAGTACTCGACGCACATTTTAACGTTCATTTTATTGTATTTGTCATTTTTACATTAAATAATATACTCTAATTGTTTAAATACAAAAAATAATATTACAATTAAGAGGACAAGAACATAATATTTCATTTGAATCTTGTTATGTTATTTGACCAATCATAAATGGCGGTCTTGCGTGCCCCAAGCAATAGAAAAGATGGCGTCCCCGATTGAGGGAAAGGAGTTACGATCATGTTGTGTATCTCCCGAATACGTGTGTAGTAAGAGAAATCACCTTCTAGTGATTTATCAGGTAATTACAGATATAAGGATCTCTGTTTTAGCTGAGTGAAGTGTGTAGTTTTGGGAAGCGTGATCAATGAGCAAAATTTACAGATGTCATAGAAACCCGTCCGCCATGTTTGTTGTTTGGCTACGAGTTACCTTTAATGTTTGTGTTTTTGGTGGAACTTGTGTGTGTCACAGTCTATTAGAAAATGCGAATCATTTTTTACAAAATCCTGCGCCAGATGAGTGGTGCTAAAAGTGCATGTTGTAGAAGGTGTTTTCAACGAGTGGGCAACGCCGACTGTGGTAGGCGTAACTAGAGTCCTGTATTTATGTGGTGCACCAAAGTGTTATTTTTTTGTGAGTATAATAAGTCGGGAACAGGTAAAATGTACTAAAACATAAATATAACTTTTTACAGGTTGTTTAGTGAGATAGATTTTGCATACGCAAGTATTTTTTTTTATCAGGTGCTTAAATAATAGTATACCTAAAGAAGAATCGTAAGGTATGACTTGTCGATAGACCGCAAGATTAATCCATTTGATAACCGGATAGAATGCTCCTTTTCAATCGTATCTTTCAGGATTTAGCAAAATAATTTACGTGGCGTGTTGCAATTGTTTTTCATATTCTTGCTACTTGGAAAGTTGGCAGCCTTTTAATGTCTGTTGAGCTTCATCAAATGCTTAGTTTTGGTGCAAGGAATTCATCTATTTGATAATCTTTTTCCAGTTATATTAGCTTTATTCCACTAGGCAGAGATGTAATAGGTGTATGTGATGCTATTTTCTGTGACAACTATATAAAATGTGCATTGAAGCTAATAGGATGACATACTGATAACACCAAATATTTTGTCACCACTGAATGACTTTTCTTGAGGCTTTTTACATGTATTTACTTACACCTTCACTTCCTTATAGGTGTTTGATACTTAAGATGCTGTTTGTTGAATTTTGTGCTACATTTCATTGCGATTATTCAGCCTATTTAAATCTAATATAATTTAGTTAAATCCAATAGAATCTATTACTTCATCAGACCTATTTTCCTATCAAAACCATTTGTAAAAGTGACATAACATAGGTAATACAAGATCATTTAAAGCCTAGCACAAAACATATTTTAGAAACTTTGGATTTTTCCTGAAGGTTAGAAATGATTTGATGACACAGGGTAGTGCATAAATAGTAATCTGCATTGCGTGTGAAAACACCACAATGCATCCAGAGAATTTGCACTATATGGAACAACATTACTCCTGTCTCGAGAGCCAGAAAATAGTGGTGATGCGACTCGAAGCTCTGATCACACATCACCCAATGAAAGAACCACTCTGGCAGGCCGTGGCCCTTGTGCCATGCAGTTTAGTTTAGAACTTCATTACTATTGTGCTTGGTGACAGATGTAGGGAGACGTTTGCACATTATGTGGTGAATTGAGGCTTGTTCATTAACTCTTTCGCTGCGGGATTTTGGCATGCTGATATTGCTTTTTGGGGAAATTTTCAGAATTGCATAAATTTATAAAAAGAAAGTGCTTTGAAGTACTAATATGAATTCTTCCCCTATTCTTTGAAAATGGGCCATGGCCGGGAGTTGCCCTTGGTGTTCAAATTTCATTGTTATTGAAGTGGATACAGTGACATGCCTAAGGGAGTGGGGAAAAAGGCTGCATAAACATTCCCTTTGGTCCATCATTCCTAAAAAAAGCGAGAATGTTAAAAGTAGGAAATATAGCAAAATGAGGTTTGACTACTAAGAAAAAGTATATGTACCCAGACCCCCTTTCAAAAATCTTGAGCATGCCACTGAGCAGATAAATGATCCTTGTTGCCAATGTTGTTTACATACACACGGGTGTACACCTTTTTTGTACAGAACCAAAGCGAGTTATTTCCTTCAAAAACAGTTCAAATGACTCGGATTAGATGGCAGCATGTTTTTGTAATGCTAAAAATCGACTGCAGTAGCTTTTTGTAAGTTAGGCATATTGAAGCAAATCAACTGAAGTTGCTTGCCGCAGCAAAATAGTTAATCGGAGTGAAACACTTTAGTGTTCATAAACTGCCATCATCCCAATAAGACAGTTGAATATTTAATGTCCTTGTTGTACCGAGTTTGTTACAACCTGTCCTGGTTCCCGCGCTATCTGATCCCTGGCTTTCCTCCATGCTGGGGAAAGTCAATGCCAGGCAGCCAATTAAAATACGAAACGTCGCAACATCGTCTACGTAAGCGCCTCTCTTCTGGCTTCCATTCGCTCCTCGCTGCCCAGCAGACAATTTTTTCCTCATTTCTCATTGGCACCGAAACTGTCGAGCGATCGCTAGCGCGGGAACCGGGACAGGTTGTAACAAACGTGGTATAGTTACACTCAGGGTAAGGCTTCCATACTTAACCTGCTCTTTCCAGGATAAATTAATTGAATAAATGCCCACATAAAATACAATTAAATATCTTGGAGGGAATAATGTATATTAATGTTGGGAAACAAAATTTCCAACCTTGATTTTAGCTTTTCTGATGATAGGAGATTTTCCCTTCCAATGAAATACATCCCATCAACAATGAAAAGCTCTAACTTTAAATGGGGGGGGGGGAGAATCAAATCATAGAGTCTACTAGAGAGAGATAACAAGCCTTTCTTTTCTCATTCTTGCTGATGTAATTATTTTTGTTATCCCAGATGTCACATATGAATAAGTGACAAAGAAATTTAGTGTAAGCATGCTTCAAATCTGTAAACAACACAAGGAAATTTGTTCATATTACCCCCATCTAGTTCGCTCCACTTTTTGACTTTCTTTGAACTGAAGCATCTAGTTGGTTGCACGGTGAAACACAGTCGTCTAGTTCGTTGATTTGGAGTCAAGTAGTGTATTTGGTGTCTGCACCATTTGCACTACATTCTGGGTTGGTGTATGGTCACGTGTTAAGTGCTAACTAATCAAATGAACATTCAAAGCAGCAGACAGGCATTTGTTGAATCTTCTGTACTTGAACACCGCTTTCAGTCTACTTGGTTGAACGTCATTTCCTTGCACCACCCAAACACTGGAATACACCTGCACTACACCGAGTGCCAAAAAGTGCAGCACCCTCTTGAACTTAACATTTGCACTATTCAAAGCAACATTTTGGTGGCATTTATCTTTTAACATTATTTTTTTTTTTTACCTTTTCTTTATTCATATGCTTTGTGCAGAAGTAATAATTCCATGAACAGTCGTGCCACTTCTCATTTGGCTCCTTGTGCTCATGAAGGAAGCTGTACATCTCATACATAACTAAGAGCAAAATAAGTGAAAGACTTATATTGTGGAGCTTCTACTGTCTCCTGTTCTATTATTAAGAAGTATGTAGAAGAATATTTGTTTTGAAAAGTTGTAGTGTGCAGGTAATATGAAGTATGTACATCAGAATCATATTGTAGTGTTCGTATAGATCTGATAACAAATAGAGTACTGATAGGTCTGCAGGCTTTTGTGATTTTTCCAAACTATTTAAATTTCTTTGCAAGTGTACCATGCTTAGAAATATGGTCTGATAATTATATTGCTGTTAACAGAACCATTAGATAAAATAAAATGTTTGAAAGTGCATCTAATTGCCATCGGGTATTTTTTTGTTGTGAAATAAGAGCAATTTGGATACAATGCATATTGTGGTTAAGCATTTCACATAATTTTCATTGAAGATCATGAAATCAAAACTCTCCCTCTTGTCAAAATTTCTGTACATTCCTCGACTGGTACGTTCACATCATAATTATAATTTGATAACATTATTTGCATGGACCAGTCAAAATTCTGAAGGAAATGTGGAGAGAAGTGTCATAGATAAAAATTACATGAGTGAAAAGGTAACTGACTACACATATGAAACATAGTTAAAAAGAAATCTAGAAAATGAGTACGTATAAAATAGTGTGCTTCATAAATCTAAGAGAGATGAATAACTAAAATTAATGAATGAGGGGATTAATGAACATAGAGATGGTAATTTTGTATGCTCAATGTCTCTGGGTGCTGGTGACACTCCATACACCAATAAGAAAGTGAAAGATTTTGTGTGGTTTCAGGGAACTAATTTTGAATGTTAAGACAATGTAAAGAGTGGGAAATTTATTGGAGAACAAGTTGCATGCGATTATGTTGTTTCAGTGTATGTAACATAGGATTGCCATATCTGTCGTTTAGGACTCATGAGTAACAGTTGTTGAAAGTTGGCCACACTGATGTGATGTCATGTCAGCCACCCAGCTGTGACTCATTGTCCTGTGGAATTGTACTTATCACTCAGGCGAAGCTTGGAAGCATGCTCAGAAGAATGAAAGTGTTGTTCCAGTATTTTTCAGACTATGAATTGGAGTGTTGTAAGTTTGATGCAAATAGAAAATTTACATTCTTGATAGGTTAGGAGAGTTAGGCTTGATGCTCATAGTAATTTTACGTTATTCCCTGAGGCTTTGTAAATAATGTGTACCAACTTGACAACATTTCACACCCTACAGTCACATAGTCGGAAGTGCATATTTTCAAGGTATGTATGTACTTTCATTACAGTAATTTCTTTGCATATATGAACATTTTATTTGTGAATAAATGCAGTGCGATATAATGATATTGGTACTTTTATGATATTAGGAATGTTAGGTTTGATGTTCTTGTTTGGTGTTTGCTCATAGTAATTTTACATTATTCATCAAATTTACACATGTTTTGTACATGAAGAACCAAGTTTGCATTTTAGAAAGTGGTGAAAATGGTTTGGATTAGGAGTAGGAGTGCCCACAGGGGGGATTATGGCACAGACTGCTTCATTGTAATTTTTTTTTTTTTTCTTAAAATAATATAAAATTTAACATGTTTATTTTTAAGATATATGTAAAAAAATTTACACCATAGGTGCACCTTATTTAATACATTAGATGAAGAATAGGAAGTATTTTGTGGACACACATTGCATTACTTCTACCCAATTTTTTGGGGGGGTGTGTGTTTGTGATCAAGCTGTGACTGAGTGAACAATACAGCATTGGACACAAGTTGAATTACTTTATTAATTGACCATTGCTGCTATATAAATAGTAATGGATAATAATGCATGACAAAAATGCATGTATTTCATTTTGATGAAGTGATTGCAAAGAATTTTTCTATAGTTGCATTATCTCACTGTAGATTGACAATATCATTTAAAATATAATGATATATGCACACACACACACACACACGCACGTACATGTGTATGTGTGTGTATGTGTATATATATATATATATATATATATATATATATATATTTCTCTTTGAGTATGTAGTTTTATTAGCAATACTATTGTATTATTGATTCCCTGTATGCTGTAATAGTCATACTAAGTGTACTTCATAGTAAGACCTGGCACATTGCTCGATAAAACAGGAAAATGAATAATATCAAATTCACATTTCTATCTTCTTGTCTCAG
This sequence comes from Lepisma saccharinum, assembly GCF_977018435.1. Taxonomy (NCBI): domain Eukaryota; kingdom Metazoa; phylum Arthropoda; class Insecta; order Zygentoma; family Lepismatidae; genus Lepisma; species Lepisma saccharinum. The sequence continues at coordinate 25,238,704 of NC_139230.1, read as the reverse complement.
GACAGTTTTACTTTAGTAAGAAGGGAAATTATATGATTGTATGGATTACTAAAATAACTATACTTGTATTTTATGAAATTTGATTTTAAGTAACACATTTAACCAATCAATGTGCTAGCTTTCCATTATTTCTAAAATTTGAACAATTAAAAAAAAAATACCTTTTTTTTACCCTGAAGATGAAACTCTCGAAATCTTAGAATATTTTCCACAGTTCACTTGGTTGATAGCCCGAGAGAATGTTTTCATCAGTTTAACATGCTGTTGTATTAAAATAAAAATCAATTATTTCATATTCATTCATAACGATTTTGGAAAATGATGCTTCCATGGGCTTGGGAAGGTTTGGGCAGATAAAGTGTAGTGTTAAGTAAAAAAGTTACTTTCAGTAGGCTTTCGTGATTAAATACTGTATGGGGATTATGAGATTATTGGGGGGGAGAGGTGCCATTGGCCTTGGTGTGGATGGGCATCTCTAGATAGGGGGAATTGTATAATATGCTGGTCACGCTTTGGGGCTAAATTTCGGTAACAGTTTCATACATCGGAGACACATTTTTTCAATTTTACACAAGAAACTACTTACGGAAATGAGTTTCTCCAAGGTTTACAATGTTCATCGAGGTATTTTCTTTCATAGTGGAATATATTTGACTGGGAAATATTTTTCTCACCGATGCACAATTGCCATTGCTTTCATTTGCTTGCCCTACGACAACTGGATGCTGTGTACTTTTGATGACGTAAGCCCCTGTCAGTGTTTCAATCCCCCCCCCTTTTTTTACTATGCTTGCCTAACGTAACCTAACCTTATCGGAAATGGTTTGTGGAGCTATCCTAGAATGGTTCGTGGGGCTATCGGTCAGCTACCGTGCATAATGGTTTGTGGGGCTATCCGTCAGCTACCCATGCATAATGTATAATTTCCACCAGTGATGAACACGATAGTAGGTATTTTTCGGGAAGAAGGTTGAAACACTGCATACCCACAACATGAGTCAAGATGTGCCCGCCATATTGTGTGTTCCGGAAGTGAAGAAAGGAATTAAAAAAAGGGCACTCAGAAAGTGAAAATTTGAGTTTGTTTTCATGTAAAAAGCATAATGGCACCTTGAACTATGTTCCGCAATACACAATTGGTAAGTACGAACCATGGGAAACACAAAATATGCGCGTTTAATGTGTGTCCGATCTATGAAACTGGTACCTAAATTTCTTGCTTATTTTTTGGTTTCCACATCTTGAAATAAATTTCACGCTTTGTTTAACTTTGAAAACTGTAGATTAGATTTAAAAAGTTGTAATTTCTTAGGGTGTACAGTTGGTCACTGCCCCCGTCAATGTTGATTGCCATTTCAGTGACATTTTTTAAGTTCCCTACAGGTTCACTACTATCATAACCAGTTTTCTGCCATCTGTAACAAAGCAGTGGTCTGTAGATATCCACAGATAATTGATTCTAGATAACAGAGTGCAATTTCATGATGAAGGATCTATCATGCAAATTTAACTGCAGTATCCATGTGTCCAGCATTTGTCCATTTTTCATATCATGGAGCATTTTCTCTGTTTTTAAACAAAATATTGTATTGACATACATAAATAGCATGATAATGGGTACAGCTAGCAGCTGACGAGAAGAGCGCTGGCAGAAGAGGTGTGATGTACTGCCAGGCGACTCCACTCTTTCGCGTGGTTGAGGTGCTCTTCTGCCAGACCTCTTCTCGTCAGCTTGCCTTTTAAACTTTGTGTGCAGGAGGGGGTTGTCTCGGAAAGTCGTGCTTTGGAACGGGAAGTTGTTGCTCTGTTGAGTTTGAAACTGAGGTTATTAAAGGAAACGTGGTAATTATCACCATATATAGCAGATGTAAGCATTGTATTTTCACTGAGAAATGTATCTGATTAATCGATGCATTTACAAATTGTAAATAGAAATAGCAGACCTCCGTGTGGGATTGGTGAGCATAGCGAGTTACAACGTCAGGGGTCCTGGGTTCGAATCCCTGGAAAGGCATGGATATTATTTTTGTTTGTCTCTTCACCCATTTCATTATCATCAAAACCACCATCATCGTCGCGATTAGCCCAAGAGACAGGAAAGCTATGTAGAATAGAAAATAACAAATAGTAATATAATAGGAATAGAATTGAAAAATAATAGTTCGTTAATTTACCGCATTTAAGGCAAAGGTTGCGCCAGTTCGTCATCCTCTTCGACTTCTTCTTCATCACAACTTATTGTGCCCTCCGAGTCTGAGGAAATGTCACTGTCTGCACCTCCAAAAGAAATAATCAATCTCTCCACTTCGTTCTCTACCAATCCATCCGTTTTCCAATATTCCTTTTCCAGTTTTTCTACGTGTTCGCAATACCCTTTCCAGTCGTCTTGATTGCAATATTCAATGCCCTTAACCGTATGTTCCTGCAGTTGGGATTTTGATCCTGTACATATTTTTTTACTTTGGACCACGCTAATTCTATGGCGTTCAGGTCGCACACATACGGTGGTAGACGAAGCACTGTATGGCCATACTGCTGTAAAGTTCTGTCCACATGGAAAGTTTTTTCCTGTGGTTTGTTAGCCTGTATTAAACTGTACAGTTCTACTTTCCTCATATTTTCATCAAACTGAATATTGTGTGAGGATAGCCAAGCTGTCATGTCAGATTTGAGGCTATATCCTGATGGAACCTTATCTAATTGTACGGTGTTATAAGGGGCGTTGTCTGTGACGACAACAGACAGATTCGGTAAATTTGGGATTAGTCTCTCTGTCAGCCACTTTTCAAAATTAGTGCAGTTCATTTGTCCATGTTAGTCACCTGTGGATCAACCTGCTTTGTATATGAGGCTCGCATTTTGAATGAACCCGTCACTGCACCCCGCATGCACGACGATAAGCCTATGTGCTGAACTTGAATTATTTACTACACCAAAAATATCACTAGACTGCCAACATTTGTTTGATATTATGTTATTATCCACAGCCGTTTCATCTACATACACAATTGGCCGATTCTCTTGGCGAAAACGTTTTATAGCCCGTAAATATTTACTTTGCCATGACACAATATCGGGTCTTTCCATTAAGATCTTCCTCTTGTTCTTCCACCTCTTCCACTAAAATCCGACCTTTTTCATCAAACGTCGCAAAGAATCCACCTTCCAAGGAAAATGAATTTTTTGTTGAACAGCTGACAAAATTTTATGGCCTGTCGGTACATTTTTGTTGCAATAAATATCGCGAATTACGTTTCTGATTACGCTTATGTCAAAATCATGAATGCAGACATTTCTATGTGATGGCCTTTTTCTGTTCTTTCCGGGAGACACGAGTTTCCTCATCGGCGACCGAGCATTCCTCTCCCGCAACTCCTCTCGAATCGGCCTGATTGTCATCTCTGACAACCCTGTTCCCTGTTGCTACAGACGCGCGCTTTGTGCTCTGCGTAATTGGCACCAAATACTGTTTCTCTCTCGATTCCCTATCACAGAAATCAATGACTTTGCTCACAATTTCACGCCCTTCACAAAAATTAACATCCACGCGGTTCCACGGACAATGACCTGCCAAGAAGAACACAAGACTTCCTTCTCCCCAACCACCCCTAAATTCTGCAAATGAACCTGACCCTCCCTTACCCTCTGTGCCCCGTCGCCCTTCATTCAGCGATCTTCTCGTCGGCTGTACCTCATAAAACTGTTCGGTATAACACATCTCTACAAGCTCTAAACATCATTAAACATTCACATTAAATACAATATTCACCAAGAATGCAGCATTTTTACTTCCTTGCAGGTGTACAGAGTGTCACCTACATAGGCTGAACTTTGCTGGGCCCCCAAAATTTTCTTATATGTTAGGTATGGTTATCACATACTTCGGAGTCTTAGTGATTACTTACTCTGCATTACCTGGAGCACGTTTTTTTTTTCTATTCCATATACTCGTGTATGGTTTTTTCTTTGCGAGAAATCCATTTGTCATCTTGGGTAAGGACTGCTGCTGCCATCTACTTCATGTGCATGTTGTGCAAAGGGGTATTTTGTCACTAAATGCTTTCATTGTTAGGTCAGGTTTAGGGCTCTTTTTCTCTTAATTTTAAGAGGTGTTAGGGCTCATTTATTGTGATTAAAAATATTCTGTATTCATTCAGCAAACTCTAATGCAGCTTTGCCTTGTATTCAAGGGGTCCCGGGTTCGATACCTGGTGTAGGCTCATAGTGGTTCGGATCCCACTTTAAGCTGTAGGTCCAGTCCCAATTAGCCTTACTGTGCATAAAGTCAATCTAATGCAGCTTCACATTTAGTGTCAGTCTGATAGAGTGTGATACATTTTACTATGTCATATGTATTATGACATGAACACTTGCAAGGGGATTGTTTTTGTAAAATATGTTTCCTCTAAATCTTTACCTGCTTTTGACAACAATATTAGAATTGATGATATGTGGTTTTTGTTATGTAGCAAAACAACATGCTTGAACAGATTAAAAATTCACATAAGCATTCCAAAAGGAAATGTATATGATCATGTATCTTATTGTTGCCAAGGGAGTTTTTATCCGGAACATTTTTTTTTCAACTTATGATGGAAATTTTGTCTGCCAAAATTGAAGATACTGGAAGAGAAGGAGAATTGCTGTTATTTTCATGACAATTTTTTAATTGTCATGAGAACATGTGAAACAAAATATATAAAATAACAGGAAAAGTGATTTTGTGCAAAAATAAATACATACTTTTGATTTTTCACCATCTCTGAAAAGAATGATTATTTTGACTAGACTACACTGCCAGTATAGAAACAATGATACAAGGCATGTATCAATGTAGCCCAACAGGTGCAAATTACTAACCAGAAGTTTTCTGAACTATCAGTAGTGTTTACGTTTGTTTATTGAGTTGAGGGAGGAGCTACTTTTTTGAGTCTTTACACTTTGTACAAAACTAAATAAGAAATAATTTTTAAGGACAAAGGATATATTTTTATTTAGTTTTGTTGTTATATATAAGTACAAAATGCCTTGCATCTTTTTTACATACCGCATGGATGATTTATTATATAAACCTGTATATCTTATTTTATTTGGCTCAGCATTTTCTGTGTTGGTTCAGAAGAATTTAACACCTCAGCATTTTCTAATGTAGAATATCTTTTCTATTTTCTATTACAGGCAGTCAACTGACTGGAAATATCTTGAATTCCCGGAATTATGCTTAAATTGTTGGTTCCGGGAATTAAATGTGAATTCTACATAAATTATCCTTTAGATGTGAGAAATTCATGACCTTGAGAAAGCATCAAAACAACTCATATTATTGAACATTGAGATATGTATGTATATTTATAGTTGCTGTTTAGCACTTGTTTATGAGGCCAGTGAAAAATATTCATAGACAATGCCAAACTTATCATTGACACATATGTATATATTACGAATCAAAACAAAAATCAACCATTTCCTGTTTTTGGACTGTTGTTTGCTGCTTCTGAAGATATAACAGATGAAGCAAACAAGGAAATAACATTAAGTAGGTATAACAGCTTTGATTGTTTTGCTATGAAACCTCCGAACAGTTATATTTTTGTTCTGATTAGTGTACCTTTATGGCATGCATATTAACATTCTCAGGCTTTAATGTATGAAGAACTTTGTGGACTTCACCTCGAAATCCCTCTGAAATTTTGTCCCTCATACGTAGGTGACACGATCCACTGAGAGAATATGTGCAACTTAATACCACTGCCTCAAATTCTGTTTGGCATCGCCTCTTTATACACCAATATCCCACAGTCCAGGGTCTCCTATCCATAGAATTCCATGTTATCAGCAGACAGTATCCTCACCACTTTCCTGACTCATCTATTTCAGTCATTTCTCACCTGTTTCAACTTTACCTTTCATGCAAATCCACGGTAAATGTATGGGTTCAAGAATTCAGTGCCGACTATATTGTGTTCAGCCTAAAAGTATACCATCACCTAAATTGTAAATAACGGTTTTTACACCCTTGAGCGAAAAAAAACCCACCCACCCTCGAAAATTTCAAAGTCCAAATCTACACGATGTGACGACAAGGCTGGGCAGTGTAGCAAACCTCATGTACGAGAAAGTAACATCTCCAAAAAGTTGATACTCTGGTGGTTATAATAGATGTGTCATTTACGTATTAATTTATTTTTCATGAATAATTACAGATAATTAAATTACTTTTCATTGACATATTTTGTGACATATTCTTCACTCCTGCTTCATTAGAGAAAAATTTTATTCATACAGTTTACTTTAAGGATCGGTGTTGTGAATCTCTGTGAAAACGTAAAAGAAGAAAAGTATATTGGTTCCAAAATCAAATATATTAATTTTCAACGTGATAAACATTATGTGCTGAATTTTCGCACAATATGAATTCTGAAAAAAAAAACTCCACGTTACACACACAACGCTCATGTAGCTATGAATGAACACAATGACAATTGTAAATTGGTATTTGCTGATATAAACAACACACGTGTTCTTCGCAATTACTTGTCCTATCATGTCAACAGTGAAACTCCAAGAATGTGGGAGTTCAACACAGTTTGCAACACTGTCTATCATCCGGAAACAAATCATGTCAGTCTTCCGACTCAGCTTTTGGCTTGTAGGAGGTTTTTGAAGCAGCAGCTTACATTTTCACAACAATCATATATGCACAAGATATAAAAATATTGATAACCACAAACTATAATTTATGGGGGAATAAAATATATCAATTTAAGAGGTCAAAAGAAGTCAGGGAAATGCCAGAGAATTTTGTCTTGATTGACTTTTTTTTTATGTGATGGAATGAATGTGCCAGGCATTTGCTTTGAAAGGTGTCGTTATGAAGCACTACATGGAACAGAAAATCTTGTTGCTAAGTCTCTTTTATGCACAGCACAATTACAGTGCCAGAAACTAGTGATGGGAGGTGGGGAGGGAGAGATAGATTGATTTCTTTAGGGGCTGAAAAAATGATAAGCCTTTAAATATTATGTGGAAAATGCATTGAATTATCATTTTTTTCTTGTCTGTATGGGAGTAGTAAAGGGACAGGACTGTCAACAAATGGAGGGGGTGGGGAGCATACAACTGTGGCACCGTCTGATAGTTGTCGGACATTCAGAAGTAACATGGAAACAAATAAGGACACTATGCAACCCTGTAATTTGTCAAATGTCGTGGAACAGCATTTGTCAGTAGAACATTTTAGGCTCAATTGAAGCATATGATTTTTGTTGGATATTGCAATCTGACTAACGTTGAACTTCAACAAAATGTCTCACTACAACATGCGACAAAAAATCGCATGCATGGCACTCTTATGGAATTGATTGTCTTTGGATGTCTTCGGACTGCAACATCTGATGCAAATGGCATGCATAAACAGAGCCTTGTACAGGGTGACAATTAATGACCACATTTATTTTGAGTATAATTTTAAGTGTGTTAAACTTGCATCTACAAAAGTAAAGGAGTAGGTATGTGAAATTACAGGAAAATAACAAACCCTGCTTATTTTTTGAAAATAACAGACTTGAGGTACCCTCCATTGAATCGTATGCATTCCTGAATAGGAACAAACACATGATCCATAACTTTTGAAAGTGTTTAATTTGATATCAAGTCAATTTCATTTTTTATGGCTCTTTTCAAGTCCAGTAAGTTGTTTGGTTTCATGGCATAGACTTTAGACTTTAAGTACCCCCATAAAAAATGTGGAGCAGTTAAGTCTGGGGAACGAGGAGGCCAGTCAGACACCAAACCGCGAAATCACATGATTGGGAAATTTCTGTTGCAATAATTGCATTGTTTCATGACTAGTGTGGCTTGTTGCACCGTCTTGTTGAAAAAACATGTTCTCAAAATTGGGGTTTCGATGCTGTAACTCGGGAAAAAGAATGCTCTTAACATTTGTCTGTAACGATCACCGTTAACAGTTACAGTAACACCATTTGCATTTTCAAAAAAATATGGACCTATGATCCATGATCTCGATAATACACACCATACAGTAAGTTTTGCACTATGTGTAGGGCGTTTCATTAGGGTTTTCTCCAGTCCATATTCTCACATTCTGCTTATTCACATAACCGGATAAGTGAAAATGAGCTTCGTCGGTCATTATGAGCCTCTCTCCAAAATTCGGATTAGGTGTTAGGTCCAATCATTGTGTTGTAAAGTGCTAAACCTTTTTGAATATCAGTCGGTTTCAACTGATGGGATACCTGAAGTTTGTACAGAAACAAGTGCAAATCGTTTCTCAGGATTTTGCGCACTGTTTCTCTATTGACACCAACTTCTTGGGACAACCTTCTTGCAGATTTCTTTGGGCTGTTTGTGTTTGCAACTGTCACCCTTTCAATTGTTTCTTCATTGCACACAGATCTCTGCCTACCAGTACGTTTAGCATCAGTTACACTGCCTCTGTGTCTATGGGATGCAACATATTGCAGAATTGATTTTCTCGAAGGACACGCATGACCGCCAAACCTTGCACGGACCCTTCTTTGAGCAGTGATCACCCAGTAATTCCTAGTGAAATAAAATTCCACTATTGCTGCTCGCTGTTGTGCACTTCATCTTTCCATGTTACACCACTAAATTTTGCAAAGGTCGATCTTTTTATTCACCTGAAATGAAAAAGAAAAACAAAATTAGTACCACAAAACTTACAATATAAATGTGGTCATTAATTAATTGTCACCCTGTACATCTAAGTTTGTCTGCTGTGGTACCACATTTGATTGAACAAACTTTTTGGCTCTGTTTAAGCATGCGATTTTTGTCGAACGGAGCAGTTCTATATTTGTCTTTCTGCAACATCCAACAAAAATCACATGCATAAACGGAGCCTTAGTCTGCTGCGCCACTGCAAATATGCTGCTGGAATTTAGTACTCTTCTGGCTCACTTAACCTTATTTGATGTAGCAGTCCCTACAAACATTTGTATTGCAATTAACATACCCCCCCCCCCCCCTGTCCTGTCTGTTTAAACTCACTTTAGTGATGGATATTAATCTGTCACTGAGTTAAGTTAATGTGCAATGTTATGATATAAAATATTAATAATAATTATGTAAATATTATAATATTATAATTACACAAATCATATCACTTTCTTCAGTAATTGACATTTCTTTGCCAACCCTGCTAAATTTTCACATTTTATCTAGATTTATACGATTGGCATCCAGAAAGTAAGTTCCAATTTGCAGGGACCTTGATTTTTTGCAAACTTGATAACGGTGTAAAATGTTAATTGCTGCGAAGTAGTGTTTATGAATGTGCAGAGATGTCTGGTCACATTTTTCACCCATTCAAAATAGTGAAATAACGTGAATATGGCATGAAATGTGAATTGTTGGCATTTTTCGCCAATTTTAAAAACTGTGCTTAAAGAACAAAAAATACCTTGAAATATAACATTCTTGTAGTTTTTTAGGCTTTTTAGTATATATGTGCCATATTTGTGTGTATAGAACGTGCAAGTTTTCCAACATTTTTATCCGATAGAAAACTATAATGCATGTTATACATGGAAACATTCTGATATACACATTGAATCACATATTTCCCATGATGTTTTAACTTCTATCAGAACAATTTGCACCACAGAGCAAATTGGCAGGGTTCTGACAGGAGATCGAGTGAATATCAACCATCACACGGGAGCCGCGTCATCAGTATTTGTGGCACGCCAAGTATTTTGATTTGGTGAGCTAAGTGGTATGGTTTTGGCAGGGATTGAGTGCTCACCTACCACCACAGGGGAGTCATAACATCAGCATTTGTAGAGCGAGAAATAATGGAAAAAAGCTTCCTAAAAAATCAGTTCGAACATATAAAACTGTCACGAAAATACGTAGACAGTGTGACCTACAATTGAAAATTATAGTTTAAAAGCACAATGGAAGTGTACGTTTTGGTATATTTGCCAGGATAATGTTCTAAAATGAAAACACGAATTTTGGAAAATATAACACTAAACAGTAAAAAAAAGGATGCCAATTTTTTGTGCCGTTATATACTCTATGTGATCAAAAGTATCCGGACACCCACCTGAAAATAAAGTACAAGTTTGGGTAACCCTCCATCGGCAACACTGGCAGTCAATACAGTGTTGGCCCACCCTTACCCTTGGTGACAACGTTCACTTTCACAGGCCTACTTTCAATCAGGTGCCGGAAGGTTTCATGAGGAATGGCAGCCCATTCCTCGCAGAGCATCAAAATGAGAAAAGGTACTGATGTGGAACGGTGTGGTCTAGCACGAAGTCGGTATTCCAAAACATCCGAGAGATGTTCTATGGGATTCAAATCAGGCCTCTGTCCAAGCCAGTCCATTAGTGGGACGTTGTTGTCGTCAAACCACTCCCCCGCAAGCCCTGGCGTATGGACGGGTGCTCGGTCATGTTGAAAGACACAGTGGTCATCCCCGAACTGGTCTTCGATGGTATTCAGCATGACAGCTGTTAAAATGCCAACGTAAGCTTGTGCTCTGACATTGCCATGTAAAGCAACAAGGGGGTCAAGCCCCCTCCAGCAGAAACATGACCACACTCTAACCCCGCCACTTCCGAATTTCACTGTCGGCATTATACAGGCTGGTAGATGTCTTCACCAGGCTTTCTCAACACACACACCCCCTACCATCGGATCGCCACATTGTGTAGTGTGATTCATCACTCCACACAACGGTTTTCCACTGTTCTATGGTCCAGTTTCGATGCTCCTTGCACCACACGAAGCAGCGTTTGGCATTTGTCTGTGTGATGTTTGACTTATGGGCAGCTGCTCGGCCATGGAAGCCAAGTTGCCGCACCTTGCGCCAAACAGTAATGGTGGTTGGAGTAGATCCTGATGCAGTTCGGAATTCCTGTGTGATGGTGGCGATGGATGATTGACGATAATGCTCTAAGACCCTCTTCAACACTCAAAGGTCTCTGGAGGTCAACATGGGAGGTTAGCCTGCACGCTTTTGGGTTGTACACGTCCCTTCACTATAACATTGGAAACAGTAGACAGAGGGATGTTTTGGAGGGTGGAAATCTCACACACAGACTTCTACACAAGTAGCACCCAACTAACTGATCACGTTGAAAATCTGTGAGTTCCTCAGATCATCCCATACTGCTGTCACACACTGTCTGCAGACTACTGAGTTAGCTGCCTATGTGTTCCACGAGGTAGATGGCAGTACGGTGTCGCCCTCTATGATAAACACACGTTTCGCGGTGTGTCTGGATACTTTTGATCACATAGAGTATCTGTATTTATCATGTGAGATTGATTGATTGATTTAGAATTTTTTGATTGATTGATTTAGAATTTGTGGGTGCACCACCAAGTATGGCCATTATGCATCCTTCAGTATATATTGGGAAAAATCCCCTTATCTAAGACCCTTACCTTAAAATTAAGGTAAGAATTGACAGTAGAGAAAGTCTTATACTCACTTCTTATGCACTCCTGGTGACGTATCTGGAGTTACGATTTGGGGGTCGCGTGTTAAAATTTTACATTTACGTGTAGAAGTTGTAAAATAATGTTATTTACTGTGATAATTCTCCATAGAGAAACACAGGCACCATCTTTCATGTAAGAACAAATGACGTTCAAAATTTGTTGTGTAGTTATGAAACATTGTTCGTCAGTTACGTGCTACAAAACTACAAATTGCTTATTGAAAGTGATAATTGGCCCACAAATCATTCACGGATAACCATTTCAGGTAAGGTAAGGTTAGGTTAGGTTTAGTTAGGTTAGGCAAACATAGTTGTAATATTTCGTTCATAAAACTATGCATATACTTCACTGCTGATTTCAGTAAAAATGGCATGTTCCGTGAAACATTGTTCATCTGTTACGTGATAAAAAACTAGGAATTCCTTATTGAAAGTGATCATTGGCCCACAAACCATTGGCGGAAGGTTAGGTTCAGTTAGGTTAGGCAAGCATAGTTATAACATTTCGTTCGTAAAACTATGCATATACACCTATATATAAAAGAATTCCATCTGCTTTTTTTCAAATTTCCAGACGTGACTCCTGGTTTTTTACAACAGATTCGTGAATAGGAGGCCAGAATTAGTTAGTATACCAAAAGTTAACAAGATTGGATACTTTCTCTATATTGTCAGTTCGCTCCAAAATTAAAAAGGGCTATGGAGAATAACTTCCAAGGTATCAAACTCTCACAAAGAGGCATAGCCCATGAGATCTAAAATTGAAACAGTACTTTAAAAATGCCATGAAAGTATAAATTTAGGTATATTCCCCAGAAATGCACTAAAATGAAAATGTGAATTGGGGCGGGGAGAAAATGGCACCAATTATTTTACTTAGTGTATTTAGTTTATAATTGTCAGGGAAAAATGTAAATTTTGTCCTGGAAAACCTGGAAAAGTCAGAGAATTTAATTTCTGCTTGTTTGTAGTCACCCTGAAATTGTTTTTTTTTTTTCCCTTTTATTAGAAACATTTCAAGAATGAAGAGCATAGTATGGCAACGTTAATCAAAATATTACTTCTTCACTAAAATATCGAATTGTGCTTAATCTTGCAGTTCATATGTGTGTTGAATAATATTACAAAACACTCGACATAATAATAATAATAATAAAGAAAATATTAATAATGACATGAAGGAAAATGGTAAGATTAGTAATTACACATGCATTCTTGCTTTGAGTGGATAGTTGCCGTTGTGTGGTTGATTTATTCCCCAGATTTGTGTTCAGGAGGATACAGTGAGAATATCATGTTGTTCATTTGAAGCCTCAGGCGACCTTGTGTATTGCTGTAAAAGGATTTCCTTCCTATATAATGAACTTCTTGCCATCAGAATTAGAAGTAGGTTTTTCCAAAGATGAGAATTTCTTCTGTAAGGGAACTGAGGACTTGTAGAAATTCATGAGAAATTGTATTACTATTACTTTTTTACTCCCATACAAAATAAGATAATCTTCCTTCATTACTTGGAGCTTTAATTTCTCAAACGTTATTACTCTGAACACTTTTATCAGGAAAAACGTAAAAAATAATAGTATCTTCCACAGCGTAGATTTGATATGCATAAATTGAAATTTCAACTGTATTTTATGTCTTGGCCTCCTAGATGGTGCAGCTGTAACTTCGTTGCCTTGTAATCAAGGGGTCCCAGGTTCGATATCCAGTGGAGGCACAGTGGTTTGGATCCCATTTTATACTGTAGGTCCAGTACCGATTATCCTTACTGTGCATAAAGTGGACTTAAAATACCAACTCAATCAATCAATTCAATATCATTTTTCAAATGTTGATAAAATTCAAATATTATTTTGAAAGATTGACGAATTCGTATTGAATTTGACAGTATATCGCTAACTTAAATACAAATGAGGGCTGCGAGTGAACCACTTGATATTCTTGCCGTACCCTCCTGAACGCAATGCTGAGGAATAAAATCTATGAATCAACAGCAACTATCTAGTCGAAGCAAGAACGCGTGTGTAATTACAAATCTTACCGTTTTTCACTTTGTTATTATTAATATTTGTTTATTATTAGTATTATCGTCTCATGAAAATGTCTAGTATTTTATAGTTTTCTTCAACACATACATGAACTACTAGACGTTCTGATAATTGTAAGGAACAAGTAATATTTTGATTAATGTTGTTATACTAGGCTCTTCAATCTTGAAATGTTTCTGATAAACTCAAAACAAACATTTATAACTAATATTGCAGCACACTGTTGCCAACGTTGTGCTTTCAAAAATTCTTAAACTGTTTCAAACGATACAGAAAAGAATAGGGCAATTTTAATAATCATACATTATAAACTCTTACCATACGCTGCAAAATAGGAAAAAAAAAATATTTGCTGGGTGAAGACTAAAACACGCGATCAAAATGTCAGTGTGAGTTTATAAGTAGGATGCCTTAACCAACTACTCTAGCTCTCTCTCTCGCTCCCCCCCCCCCCCCCACCTTTCAACTTTCCAGGCTTCATTCGGCCTTTTCTTGCAAGTTTACCATTTTGAAAGGTCTGTTGACATATTTTCTCCATAAATTATAGTTTGGTTTGTGGCCATGCATATTTTTATAGCCTTACGTATGATTGTTCTGCGAATGTAACCAGCTCTTACAAGCCAAAAGCTGAGTCAGGAAGACTGTCACAATGATCGACAGCCGGACCCTGTGGCCGAGTGGTTAGCACATCGTGCTGCGACGCCAAGGGTCCCGGGTTCGAATCCCGGTCGGGCTTGGTTGTTCGTGAATGTCCATTCATCAGTTTCATCATTTCATCACTCATCCCCATCTTCGCAAATTAGCCAAGAGGCACAAAACGCAAAGTAAAATAAACTAAATCAATGAATCAATCAACAATGATCGACAGTATTACAAACTGTGAAGAACTCTCACCTTTTGCAGTTTCTTTGTCGACATGGTAGGACACGTAATTAAGACAAACACGTGTTTTTTAATGCGACCAAACCCCCAATTGCTATTGTGTTCATTTCTGGCTATATATATGTGTTTTATGTATGTGTGTTTATCTCCGTGCATGTTTGTGTATTTTTTCTCAGAATTCATTTTATGCACAAATTCATCACGTAATGTGTATAGAGTTGAAAATAAACATGTTATTGTTTTTTGGAGCCAACTTACCAATCTTCTTTCACGTTTTCACCAAGTTTCACAAGACCGATCCTAAAGTTATCTGCAGCAATATCAATGTTGACAAATGAAGCAGGATCAAAGAATCTGTTGTAAAATGTATCAATTGTTTAATTATCTGTAATTATTCGTCAGAAATAAGTAATATCACCAAGACTTCGACGTACTGTTGATGCTATTTTCTCATATGTGAGGTGTGCCTTTCCACATCGTGCAGATTTGGACTTGGGAAATTTTCAAGGGTGGGTGTTTTTTTACGCTCAAGGGTTTACATGTGTCAGAGCTTTGTTAGTCTGCAAGATGCACTTTCCTCAATAGTGTAAAACTTTCTCGTGCATAAAATACCGTTGTTATGGCTCTAGTCTGACTAGACGTGTGCTGATGCATTGATTGCACCTTCTTTCTCAAAGGCCATGCACACATAGGAGATAGTAAATTGGCAGACAGCGATCTCTTGGAAATTGTGCAGTCAGTGCTTCCAGATGGAATAATTTGAGTCTGTGCATATCTCGCCTTTTTCTGAGCTGGGGTAACAAGCAAAGGAAATAGCAGCCATGCCAGTTGCCACAGACTGTTCTGCTTAAGAATTTTACGGCTTTGACCCATGGCCTAATCCATTCCCGTCCAAATTCCTTGACTGTCATTAAGTTAAAGGTTTCTTGACTTGAAGGATCCTTTTAGGCACATAAGTCTCTACTGCTGAGATGTTTTCAAGTACACACTCTTCAAGCATGCAGTGATGTACTAAAGAAAACTGTAGAAGTACAAATGTTTAACCAAGGACAGCTTTATTAAAAAAGAAAACTATCAACCTATTTTTGGAAATTATATTTTGGAAACCCCTTCACATGAACCACAGTTAGTAGAAGAGGAAGAAAATTGAAAATTTACACAAAATATTCCTCTCCAAGTCCCTGTGGCCCCTATAATATGGAAATCAATTTAAATTCATGTGTACCTAAATTCATGTGTTCAGTTGTATATATAGTGCTCTACTGATGAACCCACTTTTCTTCTGGTGCACTAATGAGAGGGTGAAAAGGGGATGGGCCAAAGTTCAAACAGTTACATTTTCTGGGATTAGTTTTTATTTTTTTAAAATTCTTAATAAAATTAATAATTTCTCAGAGCATGCTATTGCTACAGAACATTCCCTGACATTTGCTATGAGACTCGGCGGCAAGCAACCCGGTGTCATCACTTGCATTTCCTGGTGAATGGGGTCCACGACAATCGCTAGAGTCGGGTATTAAAATTACAGTTTTCATTTTGTGTACAAACCTTGACTACATAAGGTATTGAAAATGATGTCCATCTGCTGCAACACATTCCTGGCATCTCCGAAGGAAATTTGCATTTACACGTGCAAGTTCGTCTACTGTAATTCTCCTGATTTCTCATACACTACTCTCTTTTTAACTCACGGATGGTGTGCGGATTGTCTTTGTATACTTTATTTTTTTAGATTTTTATTTTAGCGGCTCTAAATGCTGTGGTTTTTGAAACACCCGTTTCTTGTGATATGAGGTGGATAGATTTCTGATGAGACTGTTCTAACCTTTGTCCTATCTCATTGAGTTTTTCCTCAGTAAGTACTAAGAGTTTTAATATGTGGAGCGGGAACATCAGTAAATTTCATTGCAAAACGTCGTAGCACTTCTCCACAATTCCTCTTTCCGAAGTAACACTCGACAAGATAAATCCTTTGTTGTGATGTAAACTTTTGTGGTGCCATATTAAGCCACAATCTTCAACACACGGACACGACACAACACAACTTCTGAGGGAGGATTATACTGGCGTCAGTCTGCAACATCAACAGAAAGGGAAAGAGAGCGAAGGCAGGGAAAGCTAAAGAAACAGACTGTAATGTGCAACTGTCGCAGACCCCGTCCACCGGGAAAGACAAGCGCTGACACTGTGCCGCTTGCCGCCGAGTCTCGTAGCGAATGTCAGGGAATGCTCTGTAGAACCAACAATGATTTTTTTGGCATTGCGAAATATATTTTCAATTATTCTTTTAGGATGATCTATTTGCATCTCGACTTTGCACTGGTTGTAAGTATGTAGTAGCACTACATCCTCAACTTTCTGTTCACTAGTTTATTATGTGGGCCACAGGGTCCCCCTTCCCTACAAGATGATTTTTTTTTATGTAAAATTCCCTTTCTCTTCTTTCAACTGCTTTTGTTGAGATTGTCAAAAATTTTACTTTCTGTGAAAGCCCAGACCTTGTCCACAAAATTAAAATATACTTGAACTCTCTATGATGAATAGTTCTGCTTCTATGATTTTTTTTGCACATATCTGCACATCTTTTGTTTTAAACACCATATGTACAATACAATACAATTGAAATTCAATTACATCATCTCTTCATATGCATACAAATGAAGAAACAAAACAAGAGTGAAATATCACCTGTAGGTTAGGAGAAATGACGTGAATACACTTGGAACAGCCAGCATTTAGAAGTTATGATCATCATTTTTCCATGCCACTCAAAAATAACAAATATTGGGAATTGTATTTCAATACTTTGATATGTCGACCAGTGTAATCACTCCTAATGAAGATACATTCTCTTCTTCCGTGCTACCAATTTTAATGATATAACCAATATAAACTCGCCAATGCACCATTAGTCAACCCTGGCATCAGAAGTGGTGGTTACTTCTTCAGCAACTTATGCAGTGCTGTAGCAAGATGTACTTATGTAGTGCTGTAGCAGTGCTTGAGTCTTTCCACAATATTTATATGAATAGCTGTATTGTCTTATATGTGGCCTGTAGGGTCATTTGATGTACATGTGTGGCAAGATGGAGGGAGGGGATAATTGTTTCAGGGTGATGCAAAGTACATAGCACAACTTAAACTTCCTGCTGCTGTGTTGCAGCAAACTACCCAATGGGTCATCCACAAGTATTATTCCTTACAGTCAACCTCAAATTGTTGAAGCAACTTAGGTAGAAAGACACTGCTCACATGCAGTTGCCACACTTTGTTTTGTTCATTGTAACAACAGAAGACTCTATTCATAGCAAGCCCAGATCATCCCAGATAATCATCACACCAACCAATTTCTGAACTATTGATGGATATTTGGAGCAGAGTACTTTTGAAGGGGACCATGATAACTGTTGTTCCCAAAGCTGCACTGCTGCAACGTGTTTGGATTCACAAACGCTGGATTGCCAGACATCTTGTCTGGTCAGATGTCTCATTTCTGCACTCAGGTGTGATACTAATAGTACTTCAGAGATTGAATGAAGACTTGCATGAAGACCATGTGTAAGTTGAATGGGGCTCTGTGATGTTTTGGAGATGTTTCAAGTACTATGAATGAGGCCTGCAGGGTTCCAAATGAATGAATGTTGCCTTTTGTGCAGCATTTCCAGCATCAACATATCACTGTTACTCCAGTCTCTCATGATGACACTTTTCTAGTATACAGGAGCAAGACAGCACATGTACAATACAATACAATTGAAATCCAATTACATCATTGTCGCAGTAACTATTCAGAAATGCTCTTGCACCCAAACCGACCAACCAAGTGCCAGGATCTTATTACTGACTTGTAACAAACTGTGAAACACCACCGGTAATTTGGACTATGCAACCAAACTTAGGATCTCCAGATTCATTGGTGGCTGGAAATTGTCACATGAACTCTTTATGTTATTGATTATACAGACAGCAAGCTGTATAAGAAATATGTGTGTGGAATTAAAAGAGTAATAGCTTCCTTTGAAATAAGGCTTTTAATTTTTGAAAGACATGTAGAGGGCCACCCACTAAATCATAAGATAAATGTGCAAGAATCAGTTTTTATAAAGAAATTAAGCATGTTGTTTCTGCATAACTAAGTCAGAGTAGTAGTTGTAGCTTCGTCATTTGTAGTTGTGCTCTCGTGTTTTTTGTCTCTATGTTAATATAGGATACTACCGTGCGTCCATTTCGATCTGCAGCCGAGAGATCGGGAGAAGCGTGGCGGGCGGCGCTGGCGGAGATGCCGACATTTGCGGCCTGTAATGCTCGCTTATTTTTACGGACGTATCCAGACATTTATATAAATATTGCAAAACGAGCACTAACCTGGGTTATTATTCATCATCTGTAATTCATCCAAGTTCTGCAATTATATACACAAAAAAATACGCTTTAGAAGTGACGATAAGAGTCACAGATAATAAAACATTTTAATCATAGTTTTGACCAGCAACGTCCTGCTTAAGTTTATATCCTTGAAAGAGTTTTGTGTCGATGGGGATCGTTTGGAGGTTTCGAATGTGCAACACTGTATCAAGATTACGCTGCCGACGAAACCATTAAAAGTCAATGGTTTTCGTGAGCTTCCTCGATGAACTCGATGAAATTGGGGCAGCGTTAGAAAGTTATCCAAACAAACCTGTACGCCGTGTTTCACAGGAGATGGGAGTGTCAAAATCATCAGCACATACAGCCACTAAGCTACTAAAATTAAAATCATACTCTTATAACACAGGTTAGTGCTCGTTTTGCAATATTTATATAAATGTCTGCATATGTCCATAAAAATAAGCGGGCATTTCAGGCCGCAAATGTCGGCATCTCCGTCAGCGCCGCCCGCCACGCTTCTCCCGATCTCTCGGCTGCAGATCGAAATGGACGCACGGTAGAAGGCTGAGGTACATTGGGGTACACCAAGGGTGAAAATAATTTAATATTTATGTGACAAGTAGTGGTGACACTTGAGTAGTGACACTTAAGGTTCCACTGGATCTAGGGGCTTTCTAAAAGTATTGGAATACTTTTATGGAAGAACCTCTCATTTTGAAGAACATTGCTGAGATTTAAGGTTCTGAAAAAATGTGTTTAGAATTCCACATAGAGCATTGACGAGAAACTTATCTATTAACTAGATATTTGGAATAATTTGTGCCAGTGGCATGCCGAAGGTTGGTGGGGGGGGGGGTATTGGTGCTGGTCATACCCCACTTTTGGCCCAGTATTTAAAAAAATAGAATTTTAGAAGCAGCGAAGAGGACTGACTATTAAATAAAGTATATGTACTCTCCCTCCACTTTAAAAAATCTTAGGTATGCCACTGGTTTGTGCCACCATAATCCTGTGTTCATTAAAAATACAGTGAATTCAATCCATTTTATATTCACCCAAATGCCTCAAGTCCATTCTAAATGGATGTAATGAAAAATAATTTAGAATATCAGTGTAGTTCTTCAGCATTAGGAGTCTTTTGGAAAAAGTGATTGCTGAGATCACCTAGCCTCAGCGGAACCTTAAAGGTGTAATTACACTGAAGCAACATGTAGATACCATGCTCCAATTTTTTTTTCCTGTGCCCTCTCTTCAAGGCTAGACTGGACCAATAGGATAGTTGAATATCTTTAGTAGTAAGACGCCTTGTCATAGAATAATGATTTAGACTGCATAGAAGTATGGGCAAGCCCAGTAAGTACGTAGTAATTTCTTCATCTCTCATAGTCTTCAATAAATTGATAATTAACCTGTTTAAGCAGGACTCTTTCTCTGGGAAGCCCATCCATTATATTTTTCTCAGCTTTTAGATCTAAGTTAATGTGTGTAAAACATAAAATAATGATGAACTTTCTAAATTATTTTTGTAACAATAAAAAAATGATGGTCAGGTGCTACCATCTGTGAAGGATAAATACAAGTTTCATATTTTTTAGAATATAATTTTGTCAATTACCAGCATTTTTTTTTTTGGAAGGAGTGTCTAAAACTTACATATTTTAGAAATAATACTATGAACCAGGCTGTTGTTATGCATAGTGCAGCGGTTCTTCAACTGTGGTCTGCAGGACCCTCTCAGGTCTATTTACTGAGGTAAAATAAATTGAAGTAGTTAAGCCAAAAACGTAGACATGACTAAGCATCGCCAGTTCCCACAGCAACAGCATGCATGTTTTGGCTGAGAACTACCTGGGCTGGTGCTTGTTGGGGAGGGGGGGGGGCACGCTTGATTGTCTGGCTCGGATTGCTTCGCGTGTTACTTTGCTCCACAGCACGAACAAACAAAAGCCGCCTTCGCAGCTGTTCAGAATCTTGTGATGTTTGCATTTTGGGAAAGTCTTGTATTACTTCTAAGAATTTTTCTCGTCCTTTGGAGTATGTTCTCGAAGACAGCCGTGTATAGAAGGATTGTGGCATTCACATCTGAGTCAGTCTACGATTGTTAGCGAAGACTTCTCAGTAATCGCGAGTTGTTTCTGTTCGGGCCTTTGCATATTGTCGGGTAATGGTAAAGTTACTTCTCGATATTTCTGCAGTGAATTTTATGCTTGTGACTTGTGACCTAAGATGGACCACTGGCTGAATTTGAAACTAAAAAGTGCAGATTCCGATGATGAGGGTGCATCGAGTTCAAAGCAATGTGAACCTACCAGTCTTCTTAAAGTGCCACCGTTATAGCAAGGAATATCTGTCCATGGGTTTTACGTGAACCCATGCAACTTCCACAGTTTGTGTTATGTTATGACGTATTGTCCAATGAAGCCTTGAAACCATCAAAACTGCGAAGGCATCCTGAAACGAAACACAAAGAAAACATCACAAAGAGCATTGACTTTTTTAGAAGTAAGGAGCAGGAGCTTCGCAAAAGCAAGAAAATTGTGAAAAGGTCTACAAGTGGGTGTGGGTGCAACAACGAGAATGCCGTGAGGGTGTCATTTGAAGTTTCTCACCTGATAGCAAAAACTGGAAAACCTCACACAATTGAAGAACTTGTATTACCAGCTGCAAAAATCATGGTTTCTGCATTGATCAGTGAAGAAGTTGCCAAAGATCTCTCTTTGATACCATTGTGAAATGAAACCGTTAAGAAGCGAATTGTCAGTTTGTCTGAAAATATTAAGGAGCAGTTATTAGAAAGAGTTTGCATGTCCCCCTATTTTGCTTTGCAACTGGATGAAAACACAGACATTACAAACAAAGCAATGCTGATGTGCTACGTTAGGTATGAACATCTCAAAAGTGTTTATGAGGACTTTCTCTTTATCTTCTATTTGATGCACACTACAGCTGAAGAAGTATTTGCCAGCTTAAACACATTTATAATATATCATAATATAATGTGGAGAGGTTGAAATGCGTTGTAGGTAGCACAGATGGAGCACGAGCAATGTCGGGAAGGCTTACTAGACTTGCTGCACGAATAAAAGAAATTACCCCGTCGGCAACATGGTTCCATTTGCTGCTTACACAGGGATGAACTAGTGACCAAGAAGATACAAGAACAGCTTCAACAGACCTTTAATGAATCAGTGAAAATTGTCAATTTCATAAAAAGCAAGTCACTGAATTCAAGACATTTTGAGTAGCTCTGCAAAGAAATGGACAGTGAATATCATCAACTTTTGCTTCACTGTGAAGTTCGCTGGCTGTCACGAGGTAAAGTTTTGTCTCAATTCCTGGAATTCAGAGACGAAATAAGACTATTTCTCTTGGATAAGCAATTTCCTCTCGGTGATTGTTTGAATGATTTTTCCTGGTAGTTAAGTTAGCATACTTATCAGATATCTTCATCCATTTAAATAATCTGAACTTTAGTCTTCAAGGAGAAAAAGTAACAGTCTTTTTAGTTGAAGACAAGATCGAAGCAATGATCAAAAAGTTGGATTTGTGGCAATGAGTGTATACTGAATGGAAAATATGAGGAGACCTTTCCAAACTTCTCAAATTTTCTTTGTTCCATGGAAGAAGAATTGTCAGAGAACGACAAGTCACTCTTCGCATAACACTTGCAGCAGTCATTCAGAGAATATTTTCCTGTGCCTGATGCAAGAAAAAATGGATCAGGGATCAATTTTCAGTTAGCGTGCATGAAGTAGAAGGGCTTACAGAAGCAGAAGAAGAGCAACTCATGGAGGTAACAACGGACGGTTCTCTGAAAATTCATTTCAAAGAAAATACACTTGCAAACTTTTGGGCATACTTACAGGATGATTTTCCTGGACTATCAAAAAATGCCATGAAAGTATTAATGCCTTTCATAACAACCTACTTATGTGAAAAATCATTCTCTCCTCTCATCTATCTTAAAAACAAGTACAGAAACCATTTGGAAAATGTAGAAACAGAACTTAGGATTCAGGTTTCTACCATTAAGCCCAATATATCACGACTTGTCAGTGAAATGCAGTACATCCCTTTCACAGAAAATAAGATTAACAAGTTGTGTTGTGTCATCTCTTGTCAGTATTTATTATTAATACCAAAATTGTAGTTTATATACTTTTGGTTAATTGAATGTAATTGCTACAATGAACATTACAATAAAATGCAAATAAAGATAAAATGTGTGCATTAATTTAATTTCCATTCTTTAAATGGTGATAATCAGTGATGAAGCACTAGAAATAAATATGTATGATGCAAATTCCGGGCTTTAAACTTGGGAGTTAATTCTTGGGGTCCACGAAGGCGAGTGATTTCTGAAGGGGGTCCACAGTCTAGGAAAGTTCAAGAACCGCTGGCATAGTGTATTACAAGGAATAGCCCTGTTAAAATTTGAATAGAAAAACCCAGAGAGTGGATTAGGATCTTGTCCAGTAGCCCAGTCTTGCCCTGTGCCTCTCACACTACCCCTCTCCCTTCATCACCCCATGTGTCTGTGTGTGAGGGGAGAGAAATGTGTATTGTAGTAACTGATATTGATGTATTCATCTTATATATCACTACAGTGTGTCTCTCCCTACTTATTCAAGTACTTAGTATGTAATGTGAGTTTGTAGCACAATATTAATTTTTTCTATGACTGTGTTTTATTATCCATGAGTTGTTGTGTTTTTAGCACTAAACATATTTGAAAAGCACAATGAATCAGGGATAACCATGCAAGGTGTTTCCTTTAGATTAACCTGTCCACTGATGTACCTAACCTGTAGCAGGGACATTGCATTTTTTCTCTACATACATAAACACGCAGACATCAAGGAAATGTCTGCAGGCATTTGTAGGTTTGTCATTTGAAAAGAAAAGAAAAAAAAAGCAAGTTTTTCTCTACTTTGTTAGTTTCTCTGCAGTGTAATATATAACCATGCTATCAATATTGTCTGTTTTACAACTCTGTATTTTTGTACGTACTTTATATACTCTCATAGTACCTTGAATAAGAAGTTTTGTAGGTTTTCTATTGTGCATTGCCATAATTCAACTATTGTGAATTATGTTCTAATACTAGAATCTTATGAAAATCCACTCTATGTTGATGGAAACCTTTATATTTTTTATTGAAAGCTGTAGTTCACAGCAGGATCAAAATTATGTCATTGCCCATATAATAAAAACTGTCAAAGTTACTTGCTTTGTAGCAATATACTGTGTCTGAAGACAATATTCTCGGTCACTATTATCAAGAAGAAATATGTAATTTCATCAAACCTGAAGCTTAAATTCTCAACCAGTGCCTAGTTGGTGGGACATCTTTCACATGAGACATCCAGGTTCGATTTCCAGGGTAGTTGATCTAAGATTGGAATTTTTCCAGCCATGTGTCTGCTTAAAGTGGCTCCAGGGCTCACCTTGCCATAAGTAAATGGGTACCAGGGGGTAAGGCAGCTGGAGAATGGTGCTGATCACATTACATCCAAAACTGGCAGATATCAAGAATCTTTGGGGCACTGCCTCCCCCCTCCTCCATATGTGCCTTCATGGGACAGTGCAATGTGCACAGAACTTTACCTACCTACCAATGCTTGTTGGACACGTATGTTTAATGGAAACATATCTACATGGTATGTCTTGAGTTCAAATGCATGGCTCATGTTGCATTAAATTGCCATGGTATGATGATGTGCTGATTCTTTAACAGAAATACCGAGTCAGTACAGCCTGCTCAATATTGGAAGTGAAAAGGAAAAGGCCACATTTCAGAACTGTGGGATCCGCCTCTATGTGTACTTGATGTGCCAATAGATTTTTCTTCATTCTACAATGTTCCAGTCTCTCATAGTGGTAAGTATTTTGTATTGTACATTCTTTCTGCATTTCTATACCAGAATGCTAATTTGATTTCTTGCAAGAGGCAAAAATAGTTCACATACATTGCGCACAGAGAGATATTGGTTTGATGCAGTTTACTTCTGTAATGTCAGATCTCTATTGTATGATGTTATATTTTTCTTTTAAATTTCTACATACGTTTAAACTTGTTTATGTAGGCTACCCCTCCACCCTCATCAACAAACAAATCACAAGAGCCACCTCCCACAACCCAAAACCAACCCTCCAGCTCTGATCACCCAATACCAGCCCCACATTACGAAAATTAGACATACCCTCCACTCCCTCCTCTCAATCCTGCACAGTGATCCTGACACCAGGGACATCTTTCAGGATAAACCTAGGGTCGTCTTCCGCCCCCCTCCCCAACATCAAGAACATCTTGGTCTATAACACTCCCACCCCTTCCACACCACTCCCCCCAGCACACAGGTGCAACAAACCCAGGTGCAAGACCTGTCCCATACTCATCACCTCCCCCACCCTCCTGATTCCCACATCCACAGGTGAGTTCGCCCTTCACTCTAAGGGCACCTGTCACTAATCCAACCTGATTTACACCCTCATCTCCCAAATCTGTGGCAACTTCTACCCGGGCGAAACCTCCATACTCTTGAACCAAACCAAAGCTCCGATTTCACAGTTGCCATTCATACCAACAGCCATAACACCACCTTTAACAACTGTTTCAGTGTGGCCATCATCCATCTTTTACCCCCCCCCCCTCCCCCCTTTCTGCTCTGACACATCGTTCCGCAGGCGATGGGCAAGGGCCTATATATCAGGCATGTGTGCCACTATACCCCCCCGGACTCAACCCAGCCAACCAATAACACTTTCCCTGAAACTACCCACCCACCATGGAGTAAACACTGGTGAAAGTACATTTGTTTTCTATCTACTGTTTCTGGCAACACTGCCTGTAGAGATGCTACTGTCAGTATTCTGTGCCTCTACACTACGTAACACCGATATCTCTTTCTTCTCTGATGAGAATGCGGCATATGTCGCGAATTTTTGTGTGGTAAGTGTTTACTGTCTCCTTCATCATTTGTATTTATCTGCCCTTCTGGCACCTTTTCTCATCCTATTCTTGTGTTTTATAAATATACACACACACGTAATGCCACATGTAATAGTTTAGAACATGTGATCACTTTTTGTAACACCATTGATCCATGTTTCCATGATATGAAAAACTCTATGCTGACCAAGGCAGAAAATTTATTTTATTTTAAAACATAAACTAAACGTAACGTTTGAACCCTATTGCAAGGTCTTCTTCAGACTCTGTACCCAGTACAAATGGAACAAGGTACAAAACAGGAGGATATACATACACACAGAAATCACTCCCGTCCAGTCACAAGATTATTAGAAAGTTGTTTTCTCTATATGTCAACTGTACTTTCACCTGACAGGCAATTTGGATAAACTTTTCTTTTATTCCGAAAGTGGTTGGACTCTTTTATCTCATGTTCTTCTTTCATTCTTCATTCCTCTTCCTTCTTCTCTCCTCTTTCTTTATCCAAATCGCCAGTCAGGTGAAAGTACAGTTGACAAGCGAAGGCCACCTGCTGGAATGTTATAGAGAGAAAACAACTTTCTAATAATCTTGTGTCTGCAGGAGAGTGATTTCTGTGTATATACAAGGTGACTTGTAATTAGATGTATTCCCTGAAAGGGGTTAAACTAGAGGCAATTTGCAATAAATTTGACCATATGATACCATGTCCGAAAATTAGTAGTTTTCGAGATAATCGAATTTCTATTGTTTTTTAAAAAAATACAATTTTCCACATAAAAAGATGAATTGAGAAAAAAACTGTTCATTGTATGGAACTTATTTCAGCGTTTTCTGATAGCTAACAAATAAGTGGTTCGTTAAAAAAAAAAAGTTTGTCCCAAATAACAATCACATGTAAGTAACGGGTGGGTCTAAACTTACAAGTGATGATAAAAAAATGCACTCTTAGTTTACTGGCAATGTATTAATAACAAAGATGGTATAATTACATCCTTGTGTCATTAGGGCGTGTCATTTAAGGACGGAAAATTTTCTTTTGCGAATTTGCTCAATGAGGGGTTCTAAAAATATGTAATTGGACCTGAGGAATCCAAATCTGCAATTATTTTTATGATTGGTTGATGATTAGCTTGGTAAATAGAGGTTTGTTTGAAATGCACTAAAAAAAAAAGCCAAAAACTCTCATTTTGAAGCGAAGTTGAAGTTTTTAATCATTTTGTACAAGCGAAAATCTAAAGAAATTTTGTTTCCAGCTGTAACAACATATCATTACTTTATCTTATAACGTCCTATTATAGTAAAAAAAATAATAACATTAATTATAATTAATAACAAATTTCATCAAGTCCTGTTTTGATTCATTTCTTGACAAAAACCGACGACCTGCTTCTTGACCTCTGATGTAGCCCTTCCTTTTTTCCTGTGTATACACCTTTCCTGCAGCCTCCGTGACTTGTTTCACACATCTTTCAATCCCCTGACCATGACAAGGCCACTGAGGAACTTGCATAGGCTTGTCAATAAATTCCTTTATTTCTGTCAAGGTCATTTTGCATGTTAATGGAGGTTCATAAACTAGTCTATCAACTCCAATAAGTTTGAAGCAGAGGTGTTTATAGAAGGTGTCTTCCTTGGACATACTGAAAGGTCTCCAAATGTATCATCATTGCCACCTCTCAAATCGATGATCTTTTGAATTCCAGCTCTCTTTTCTTCCTTATTATTTGAGCACAGCAGTGTCTGAATTAACATTTCACTAAATGCATATCACGCTGAACGCTTAATAGTCGGCAAAACAGCATTTATTACAGCCTTGTTTTGCAGTCTAAGCTGTTGCAATTGAAACAACAAATGACGTGGGCCTTCTATCCACAGATGTTTTACTTTGATATTGAACCAACACGGAGAGTACACACCAATGATGTATTCCACAATCAGCCTTAAATTCTCGAGGTTTTTGCCTTTTAGGCCATGTTTGGAAACCCACAAGCGACAAAGTCTGTTTGCTGTTGTAAGCCACCTTGAATGGCTCACTGGTCCAATTTCTAGAAGTGCCAGATTATTGGGAAGTTTACCTGCTCTTATGGCCTGTGTAATTCTATATCCATACGCTTGATCGGTTGACAGATCCTTCACAATACTGTCACTGAGTTCAATAAGAGGTACTCCAATTGAAATTTTTGGAAATTTAGGATTAATATAAAGCTCTGTAGCTGCATCTAACATTTTACCAATGTCACCTGTCCACTTGTTGTTTGACAAAGTCTTCCCATCAAGGTCTGTGATTAAATGGCGAAGACTTAACTCGTTGGTGTTAAGAGCACAAACTAGCCAGTTAAGTTTGCGGCCTAGTTTGACTTCTACCCAGTGCATGGTGCCACCTTCCCAGCCGGTATTAATATTTGTTGAATCACCTCCAATTGCTTGTATTGTTTTATCAATACCTTTCTCTTTCATGAAATTCAGTAAATTGTCAGCAATTATTTCAGCTGGATTTTCATTGTTTGTAGTGTTGCCCACGAGACGAGACTTTGGCCTGTCTCGTCTCGTGGAGTCTCGTGGGAATGCTGTCTCGTCTCGAAAATATTCGTTTGTCTTATGACACATGGTCAATCTCGTCTTGTCTCGAATTTTTAAAAGCCTGTCCCGTCTCGTCCCGTGGGCAACACTAATTGTTTGAGCTTTTCTCCGGTGTAAAGTGATAAAGGTATCTCCCACCTGGCTCACTACAAACTGAATAATGTTGTTCTTTCATAGTACTGGGAAACGGCTGCTCTGAATTTTCAACCTTCAGCATAACTTTAGTTGAATCTTCACGACCATCGAAAAATATGCAATCAATTTGACCCTTCTTACAAATTTCTTCAAATTAATTGTCTAATGATGACATCAATTTCTCCTGCGCTCTATTTACTTTATTGTAGTCAACAACAAGTTTCGTGTTTTCTTCAGTGATCAAGCCGATATCAATAAATGCAGCGGTGGTAATTGCAGCTGTGGCACGAAGACCAACACCGTATCTGATGCTCTGCGTAGCGACATTAGGTATATCTAATGTATTGTACTGTTTCTCTCCATTAGAAGTTGAAGGAGCTGCTAAATCATAATTTGATTCACTTCCATCTTCTGTATCAGATTCTTCTTCCTCATTTCCAACCCCAGAGGAACTTTCTTCATGTGATGGAAGTGAAGAAGTCTGCAAGCATTCCTTTTTATATTCAGCAAGTCTTGTTCTCTCAACTTCTCCTCGATTTTGCTTCTTTATCAGTCTGTTATGTTCTGGAGAATCTGGCAAACCAAATTGGTGTGGTCCAATAGAACCAATCTTGTTTCTCTGGCCTTTAATGAAAGCAAGTTCTTTCACTTGGATCTTCTTGTCAATTAATGTGAGCTTCTTTTGTGCAATCTGTAGCACAGCCAAATTCAGAGCACATAATGATTTCACATTTGCAATTGAGAATGTCAAAGAGCTTGTCAAGTTTTGAAGCAAAGGCTTCTTTAATATCTAACTTGCCCCTTCCAAGAGATATGTTTTTTGCTTGCTCCCAACTTTCTTGAATCGTTGCTAATTCTGTAACTCTTGAATTCACAACAGGGAAAACAAAAGAACAGTTTGCTCGTACTTTAGGATATATGTCTTTTGTAACACTCGCAGCTGGATAATTTCTCATATCCTCACTACTTTATTCTCTCAGCAACAGTCCATATCTTAACACGTCTCGCAAAGTGGGTATATCAGAAGGCAACATGTCTCTTCCACTTCCAATAAGGTTGCTCATATGTGTGAATGTTCCCTGTCTTGCTTTCTTTGTAGTCATTGTGAAGCAGTTGTTACTGCTTGTAGAAAGCAAAAAAGATATCACATACCGCATCTGCCAAGCCACAGCCACACTGTCATTGACACAGTTGACACCAATTGCAACTCTCAAAATGGAAATTCTTCAGTCTCAGTTGAAAAAAAGAAAGAAGTATAATATTAATATTAATAGTACAAAATAAAATATAATAATATTAATAGTAAAATATTAATATATAAGAGAACTACAATAACTTGTAATCAATTTTAGGCACTTATCAACATCTGTTTTCATGAAAATTTGGGAATAACCCATACGTTTAAATGACAGAAATATTTAAAAATTGTTAAAAAGTAGGAACTTTTCACATAGATATTTACCAAGCAAGACCTAAATATTTACAAGTAACCAAAATATATTTCAAATTACCTAATCATACCACAACTTTTTAACACCCCTCAAATCAGGATTATTAAAGATGAAAAATTCAACACGCCCTATTGTGTCATCTGCTATCCAACAAGGTACAAATCTTGCTAACATTCACATTTGTGTACAAGAAATAATACTTCATTCATCTTCATGTGAATGGAATCAATGAACAATACAATTAAAGAACATTGTAAGTCTTTCTGAAAGTGAGCACCTCCGTTACGAATGCAGGCACACAGGTTTTTAGGGACATTTGCTCTCTTAACTCGTGATGTGATGCTGTCCTTTATATGTTGACCAGTTGTTAAGATCCTCTCCCTGAGCTCTTCTTGCGAGTCTACTGGTGTCTTGTAAACTAATTCTTTCATGTGGCTTCTAATGTAAAAGTCGCAAGGCATCAAATTGGGGGATCGAGCCGACCAGGGAATCGGACTGCCTCGACCAATCCATTTCTTTGGGTAATTTTCATCCATCCACTGTCGCACGCCCAGGCAGAAGTATGGATGGGTGTCATCAACAATCATTTGATCGAACCATTTTTCCTGCCCCAAATCTTAAATTGTATCACTTATGAACATTTTTTGAGGAACGGGGTGGCAATGTTGTTGGAGGATGTGCCTCTAGCTACAAGACGTGACATGATTTATCAGCATGATGACTGCCCAGCTCGATCCCCCGATCGATTTGACGCTTTGCGTCTTTTACATTTGGAGCCACATGAAAGACTTAGTTTACAAGACACCGGTAAACTCGCAAGAAGAGCTCAGGGAGAGGATCTTAACAACTGGTCAAGGACAGCATCACATCACGAGTAAAGAGAGCAATGTCCCTAAAAACCTGCGTGCCTGCATTCGTAACGGAGGTGCTCACTTTGAGCAAGACGTATAATGTTCTTTAATTGTATTGTTCATTGATTCCATTCACATGAAGATGAATGAAGTATTATTTCTTGTACACAAATGTGAATGTTAGCAACATTTGTACCTTGTTGGATAGCAGATGACACAAGGATATAATTTAAGTAATTTGTACGCTTCGTGTCATACCATTTTTGTTATTAATATGTTGCCAAGTAAACTAAGATTGTATTTTTTTTATCACCACTTGTAAGTTTAGATCCACCCGTTACTTACATGTGATTGTTATTTGGGACAAACTTTTTTCAACGAACCGTTATTTGTTAGCTATCAGAAAACGCTGAAATATGTGCCGTACAATGAGCTGCTTTTTCTCAATTCGTATTTTTATGTGGAAAATTTTCATTTAAAAAAATCAATAAAAATTCGATTATCTCGAAAACTACTAATTTTCGGACGTGGTATCATATGGTCAAATTTATTGCAAATTTGCCCTTTTCGGAAAATACACCTAATTACAAGCCACCCTGTATATCCTCCTGTTTTGTACCTTGTTTCATTTGTACTGGATACAGAGTCTGAAGAAGACCTTGCTAGAAGGTTGAAACGTTATGTTTTAAATAAAATCAATTTTCTGCCTTGGTCAGCATATTGAGTTTTTCATATCATTTTTTGGTGTTTGAAAAAAAGATCACATTGACAGGGTACAATCAAGTTTCAAAGTATCAGAATGCTAGAATTTTTAAGGAACTTAAAATTGTAGAAAATTTCTGAAGTTTAATCTTTGTAATAATAATAAAATTGCATGTACATTTAATATAAAGCAATTTCTGTTATTGTTGTGTTATGTTTGCACCCCTTTAATTTTATGAAAGTATGTCACTCATATTTCTTAAAATGTCCAAAAGCATGTGGTTGTTTCAATCAGAATGTATGAGCAAACACTGAAGAAATTGAATAGAATGCAAAATGCTAGTAATACACAAGTGAAATACTATGCATGATTGCATTGCTGATAGAAAATGGTTAGTATTATTTGAAAGCTCCTCTTCCCCCTGGCCATTCTGTACAAATGCTTCATGATCAGAATTGATTGTTTAATTTTTGTCGGTGGTGCACGAGTCATATGAGGGCAATGCCATGCCCATGTATCTACCACAACCTCTCATCTAATTCCACTTATCTTTTTCATTGAACTGCTGAAATGAGTTATCAACTGTCAGGTATTATAGTCTGAGCTATTTGCCCTCTGTTCCAGTGATGAGATGTAGCCTACAATGGCATTCTACATGTCTACTAATTGAGATCCTAACAGGAATACTCATAGTTATATGGGGTGAGTGTTGTTGAAGAGCTGACTGCACTGCCCAGACCTTTGATGTAACTGCATCAAGTGCCTTCGCAATGGAGTGGAACGCTGAATGCAAGGCTAGTTCAGTTAGTCTTTGATAGTTTACATGATGTTGCTCTTGTTGTGGAATGCAAGACAATTTATTTTCAGCATTTCAAAAGTAAGGAAATGAATTCTGAGGTGAATGAACTGTTATATTCAATGTCTGAACCAACTGATTGACCCTGATTGTAGGATGATGCCTGGTTGTCTGATGAAGCTGAAAATCCATCATTTGCTTTTGTTGGAATGCCACTTTTGTGGCAGAGAGCATTGCATTATTGACTCACAATATTAAGAATCTTGGTCAGGACATTGGCAAGTAATTGTGTTTGTTCTTACATTTATTTCATCCAATCATCTTTCACCTTCTTTGTCATGCTCCTTTCTTGCAAGATATTATCTATATTCGAAGCATGTTGTGTACCTCTCATAGAACACCAGAAACTATGGAATGCCCAGCATGTAATAATAAGAGTGTTAAACATCTGATGTTTCACCAATAGAACAAAACCTTCTGACCTGTTTGTACCTGCTGTTCTCTTTTCCTTGTGACATCTGTGCAAAATTGGTGAAGTGTTTGAATTTTCATTGCCTTTTTAATTTATACAAACTGTTATATTTTTCATGGTTTCATAAGATAGGTAAGAATATCCAGCACATGGTATAGAAAGATATTCAAGAGATTTCTGTTAATAATTGAATTGATTTTGTTTTTACTAGGAGCAAGACAAGATAACTACAGAACATGAACAAATAGTGTTCTTGTTTTGAAAACAAGAACACTTGTGAAACACACACACATCATTGAAGTAAAAAGTACTCTTGAGTGATAGAAGGAATGACTTGAAATTTTGCAGCTTTGCTTCATTAGACTGGAACAAAATACTACATGGTTGACTGCAGTGTAGATAGATGGAAAGAGTAGTTAGGGAGCAGGTGACACTCTTGTCGGCAATTGAAACACCAATATGAGCACCATTGGGTTCATTGCCTGTTCTACATACACTGCAGTCTGCTATGCTATCTTTCATTATAGTCTCATAATGTGGCTGTATTTACTTATGTATTAAAATTACATTTGGAAGAAAACATTGAGATAAAGAAATTTTAGGTTTCATCAGTGCATCCCTGATGACATAGTGGTAACAGATCAAGGGATTTTGGTTTGATCCCTAGTGGAGGCACATTGCACAGTGGTTTAGGTCCCACTTTAAACTGCAGTTCCTATACTGATAGCTTATCTGAGCATTAAGTAAACTTAGAATGTACTTCAACAAACTTTTTATATTTTATCAATTAGTCCTCAGAAAGCAAAGATCATTTGCATCCCATGAAATGCCAAAATTGAGTCCTTTTTGACCCATGTATATTTCTCTTAACAAATGAGGTGGTTCTCCAAAATAGAAGCTACACATGGCTTCATTAAACATTGATGTATTTGTTTTCCAAATGGACACTAAAATGGAGAGAAAATCTGTTCAAATCTGTAGCAGAAGGTAACCAACTCTTCATCAGTGGTTCCAAATGCACACACTATATACATGATGTTACATTTCTCAGCAAGAATGTCAATGACCTAATGAATTGTTGCCAGTTTGTTGTTTTGCTTTCATCGGTCTCTGCTATTCATGTCAGCAAACCTGCTTGCTGAAGACAGAATGAAATCTATTGTGACTTATGTAACCTCTTCATATTTGCGACATAATTAATATTCGTTCTTCTTTGTACTTACGTAATTCCCGAAAACATCCAGTTAGAAGCAGTAGTCCAAGAAATGCTTTGATTATGTCAACATCTGAGTCAATCTTATGTTGATGGGTGGCAGTAGAATTTGTTCTTTCCACTTGCCTGCAAGGATGCAATGCTTTTGTTTGGTATGTGCCACAATGTTGTTCAAAATGTTATCACCCATGAACAAGTGCATTCTTGCTGAGATCCATTTGATCATGACTTCCATTCAGATAGTTTTGACGTGGAAACTTTGAGGACTGGTGAACATTTTATCAGTTCCTTTCAGCAAGGTCCATGTCCTGGCAGTCACATTCATCTTCCTTTCATCACCTGAAAGACCGTTCTCAGACCAGTAATGTAGAATTCTTTGAATGGTAACCTCAGAGATCAGCAGATATGGATTGATTGACACTGTACTCAAAACTGCACTAGCACTCATACACTTGTAGACAGCAAAACATCCTTCTGTCAACTGAATTAATACCAGGTCAAATTGATCCAAGCTCAATTTTTCAATTTATAAAATAAAAAAATATGTGTATAAACATCATTTTTTTACAAAATACTTCTGGTTGCATAATGGTTCATACCACAAATGACCATTATTTTCAACCTCTATTATATTCTGCTAAACTATCAGTTTTCTATGCAGACCTCATAATCGCTATTCTTATATGCACCAGGTGTTTTGCATGAGAACTGTTAGTGTCAAACTACAGTACCAGACTAACTATAGAACTGCAAATTGCACTACAACAGTAATTTTTGAATGCCGATTTGTACATTTTGGAAAGAAGATGCCATCAGAGAGACAAAAAAAAAAAAAATACGTAAGCCCCGTGCCTTGAAAATCCTGGGCACGCCACTGGCTCTAGTTTTCAAAAGGACAGGATTAATCTTGTGTTATCTGCAAGTTACAGCTTTGTTTATCAGAAGGCAGCACAAGAACGAAAAGATGCATCCTTTATGTGGGATGAGTCATTGTTGTCAAAAGCGATATTGGCAAGTGACTGCTTTGGAAGAGCTAGACATAGGGTGCATTCAGAAAGTCTTAACAAAACTAACAAATTCAACTAAAATAACTGGGTGCATGAACCTGATGAAACCAGTTATTTTACAGACTTATGGGATGCTCTAGACGAAAGCGCAGGCACAACATTTTGTTTATAGATATTTTCCACATGGTGTCCAGCAAAAGGCGTGCCCTTCTGGCAGAAATAAACTCTACTGCAGACACTGTTACTCACATTGTAAGAACAGTTAAGGCACACTCACCTTGCACATATTGCTTCATATAGCTCTCTGTTAAAATTATAGTACATTTTCCGAACTAGTGCAATTTGAAACAATCATGTATGCACGTTGTCTGCAAGCAGCAGATGATTCTCACTGAGCAAACTAGCCTCTAGCCTCCTGGCCCGTGCGTTTGGTGAATCTTGTTCTTGCATAAGCTGCACAGAAAGTGACTTTTGGGACAGCATAACGAAATGCATGGAAGCAGTTATGGGGCAGCCAGTTGCCATAACTCGAACGCATTAAACTCGTGTGACTTTCGGAATAAGCCCATAACACTGGCACCGGTAGCAGCCTCCCTCCAGACAGACTGGCACCAATGCACAGGTGGCAGAATAGAAGGTCCTGCACGTTTTAAAGATAAGCACTTGTTGAAGACAAGAAAAGCTGGACCACAGAATTTTTTTTCCCAGCAGCCTGCTTATTCCCGAACCAAGTTGCAGAAAGAAAGGGGGAAGGATTATTGTATTGTAAGGGACATACAAGCAATATTCCCTATGCAGATAGCTGCATTAAAAATAAGGTTGCTTCATGAAATTAGTGCATGGCTCTGCACAGCAGTTGCAGATTAATTCTCTCTTGTGAGAGGAGGTTAGAGACTTTTTTTTTTTATGTACTTGTTCCTAAACCAAAATTGGATAACTAGGATTGGCAAATTCTTCTTACTTCTTTCCCAACAAACAAGAAGAAAGGAAGGTTTTCCAAGCAAGTCCCCCCCCCCCTCCCATATACTAGGAAGGATTACGTAAAAGAGTCTGTAAAGAAGTATGAATAGTGATTGAGCCATGTCCTCAGTTGACCACATACATATTTTGTGGAGGAAAGGACAAAGATGCCTCAATCACAGTTTTAGAATGTGTTAAAACCCTAGAGAAAGCAGCATTTAGTGACTATTTTGGCAAATGTGCGCTTGTTCCTTGATCATAAGGCAGGAGTTTAAGGTTGCATGGTGAATGAATGAGATGGCTGCAAAAGCAAGGGAGAGGTCGCCTGGCATACGAAGCATGCTTCTGGCAAATTATGTCATCGGTAGGGTTTGTATAAAGCTGGAAACAAAAGTTATAGTACACATAAGATCGAGATGAAGGTCCTAATGTTCAACATGTTGCTTTGCAGGGATTTGGCTGAATGGATTAAGCGGGCAAACCTTGCTTGCACCCTCCCCCCCCCCCCCCAGTGCCTTCACTGTATATTTCTCATGATTTTGTGAATTTACAATAATGATTTAGAACAGATTAGTGCAATAGAGTAAACTTTGGTGCATATGTAAAACTCCTTTTCTTTCTTTGTGTACTTAATTTTATCATTTTAATTATCTTTCAATAATATGTTTTTCTCAGTTATACGGTTTTTCCCTTCTGTCCACCATAAAACTTATAACTGAGATTTCACTGTATAATGAAGAAATTTAGAAACACAAGGCACATTTAAAAAATAAGGGCTGATTGATTATATCAAACAAGAAAAGAAGTGTAACCACACTGTATTGTGGTTCCAAACACACATATCCACTTCATTTTTCAACATAGTCGACATTCTTTTCCAAGCACTTTTGGTACACTTCTGTTCACAAAAACTGCCCCACTCGTTTGAGTTAAAGATCAGCTGCGGAACTGATCGAGTATGGCAGTACAGCCAAAGTAAAGGTTCGGGAAAACAACACTGCAGTGTTGCTTACCACTAAAGTTTTTCACTGGATGCAGAGAATTTTCTGACTTCATAAGTGAAAAGAAACTGTTACAAGAAAGCTTTGCATTTTAATTTGCAATGCAGTGTCCAATTTTACAAGATAATTGCGGGGAAAAAATTCTGGAAAATGTGTTTGAGATACTCAGTATCCAATAACTAATCTAAAAAGAAATCTGCCTCAATCCCTGTGCTTGGTGCCGGACACCGTGGCTGAGTGGTTAGCACATCGTGCTGTGACACTAGGGGTCCCGGGTTCGAATCCTGCTCGGGCATGGTTGTTTGTAAATGTCCATTCATCATTTCGTCCCTCATCCCCATCTTCGCAAATTAGCCAAGAGGCACAAAACTCGAAGTAAAATAAAACCAATCAATCAACCCTTTGCTTGGGGAAAATCTCATATTCATTTGAAAGCAAAGGGGAGTGGATGGTGTTCTATAACCTCTTTCCCTAGCTTAACGTAACAAATGTCGACGTTCACCAAGAGGACCCGGGTTAGAATTCCGACCTGAGTGTGGGTGTTCTTTGAGTGTGTCCCTTCATCAATTTTCCCATATCATCATTTATCTTCTTTGTTGTGATTAACTAAAAGTGGAAGAAAAGTGACGCTAACAAAAAATAAATCAAATTGACATTCAAGATGCGGATGGCAGAAAATAAACAATCCAAGGCAATAAGAATATCTATCACAGCCCGAATGATGTGACTTCAGGATCACTTTCATTACTTTCTCTTACGTATGCAAACTGCTTTTCTAGCTTGTAATTTGAACACAAAAGTAGGATAATAAAGCTCGCAAAATCAGTACAGGCTGGATGAATGTCGTCATATTTTCCTGAAAAATCACTTTTCTTATTTGGCAAATAGTTACTTTAAAGTATAATAATGTATGTGCCATTGACTTATAATATTCGTAGCCACATATCAGAATCTGCTATGTTAACAGAAGCTAGAGCACGATGATCATTAGGGGTTGGAAACACTAACCTTGCACAAAAGCAAGTCTTCGATCATCTTCATTAATACACACACAACATTAACTTATAGTCTGTGAGCAATGTGTGCACTGCTTAGACACACTATACCATGAAGCATAGCTACTTTCAAATGAATGTAATTAGAGAGAAGGGACATTGAAAGTTTGGAACACATTGTAAGAGTAAAATCGCTGGGGTAATTATGATTCACAGATGAAATTTAAGTGCTGAAAATTTCACCATATTAGATAAGATATGTAGGAATCTATTATAGATTTGAAACGTTCAATAATGTTGTGAAACCTGATGCTAAGAAATCCATAGGAAGGCTACACAAGGTTGGAATCAAGGTAGACCTGAAGGAAATTGGTAAGGATAGACAAGAGTGGATAAATCTTGAGCAGGTTAGGGAGAAATGGATATATTAGTTGATTTGAAGATAAACTTTTGGATACCAGAGAATGAGCAAGTTAGTTAATTTAGGAATGTATTAAATTTCAAAATAAGTTCCAAACATAATCAGCAAATGCAGCATATTGAAATTGGTAAATTTCCTGCTTCATCACATCACTAACCTAAGGTTGTCGTGAAATTGATAGTACAAACTCAGAGTTGTATGTATCTTTGGATCAGTCTGCATATGTACAAGTAGATTTGTGTAGGTAATAAACTTACTTAAGTCTCTCTTGGGACATTTGCTGCCTTATTAATAGTGATTTGGTTGAATGTTGAATTGTTGGACTTTTAACCACTGATTTTAGATGTTCAATTCTTATTTGTAGCTAAATCAGTGGGGATGTTGTATTGTTGGACTTTTAGCCACTGTTCTTAGTTTCTATATGTACCTTCATTCCAATAAATTCCAAAAAAAATATGTGTGGTTATAGTCTAAAGTATGATATAAACAGAGTTCCTACGAGGAAGCCAATCTGAAAAAATCCTAAAAATAACCAAGAAATAAAACATAAGAACTACATTCCACTCCAGGAACACTATCCAAGCCAATCTGGTCTTCACTTAATCCCCCCCCACACACACACACACCCAACACAAGAACAAATAACATCTAGAGCATTCCCTGTGAATGTGGGAGGGAATATATTGGCAAAGCAAGCAGAATGCTGAGGCAAGGGTGGGGTAACATAAAGCAGTGTAAGATACTAAACTGTCACAACATGATAGTGGGACAAGGTACAGACAATGAATGTGGAAGAAAACAGTTGCAACAGAAAATTAAAGGAAGCATTGCATGTGATTATAGCAACCGAACTGACCAGCCAACTCTGTTTAGAAATCAAACCAATGTGGACACTGTTAATCAGAAACTTCGGCAAAAAGCAACATGTCAGCACAATGCTAAATGCAGCCACACATCACATATTTGACCATAGAATACATCAGGAACATAAAAGGAAGGGACAAAATTGTATAAAAATAAAGACAACAAGAAACAAAAACATAACAACATGCCACACAACATAGTTCTCACACTATAATTCCAAACCTGCAAGATCCCAGAGATCGATTCATAGATTAGTGATATATATGTAAAACACTAACTTCCTACATCACTTTAACATATTTTAAGCCCTCACCTTGATTCATTCTCACAAGAAGTTGGTTGATACCTTCCTGGATATGAGGCCTGCTCAAAAGTATTTTAAGTCCTACATCACTTTAAGGTGACATCTTCAATCCTGCTTTGGCCAGTCAACATACAATATAGGAACAATGCAGCATATGCACTGAGTGAACTATGCCCACAACCATTCAGGGACTGTAAACAGTACTGAAGTAGATTTAAACATACATTTTGGAATT
Organism: Lepisma saccharinum; assembly: GCF_977018435.1. Classification (NCBI taxonomy): domain Eukaryota; kingdom Metazoa; phylum Arthropoda; class Insecta; order Zygentoma; family Lepismatidae; genus Lepisma; species Lepisma saccharinum. The sequence continues at coordinate 25,198,968 of NC_139230.1, read as the reverse complement.
GATTACTCCAAGTAACAACCCTAGTATGGTGGAACCTGGGCCACCACATTATCTTCCCTGTCATCTTGCTTCCTGCAAAATGATAAACAAAATTTCCCCCCCACACCCAAGAATGCCCAGACCACTAGAAGTCCAATAATTCAATACAAATCAACTGCAAAGAATAATAGTGAGCTGTTGCCCATCTCATTTAAACTACTTTTATAGATAAAGGAAATAATGTAATTGTTATGCTGTTTGTGTGGGACCAGTATGCACAAAAATGCTACATTCAGCATGTAAAATTTAATTATTGCATTTTATCTTGATGCACGTAGTCTTTAATTTCTAATATAACTCATTTAATGTGACTTATTTATGATTGTTGTCAACTTAGTAATGTTTAGCATGTTTCCACATAACAAGGATTAAATAATCACCTTCACACATTTTAACATGTGGGATGATCATATGATCACTAAGTTATTTTGGAGTTTGCTTACAAATTTTGTCTTTTGCTTTGTTCTGTTTAAACCAATACAAGCACAGTACATTTCAAAGTTATATCTGGGGTTGCAGTCATTTGTTGCTGGTAAACTACCAAACTTACCTTGGTGAAACTAGTGACAAATGAAAGAACTCAAAACAGTTTTTTCAAATATGCATTGTTGGGATTAACTGTGGAGGAAGACCGGAATATTTGTGAGCATGTTTTGTGTGCAGCCCACAGAAATTAACCAGAACTGGAGCTTGTGAACTGGTGATGTCAAAAACAACAGCATGTAAGGTTCTTTATTAGCTTTTGTCTTTCAAACCATACTGGGCCTCCCTGTTGGCATAGTGGTAACTGTGTTGCCTTTTATTGAAGTGCTCCTAGGTTTAATATACAGTTGAGGCATATTTGGTTTGGATCCCACTTTACACTGTAGGTCCAGACCCAATTAGCCTTTTTGCTCATAAAAGGGACTTCAAAACTAACTTAATAACAAGCCACATCCACTGCAATAACTATCACATCATGATCACAGGCATCGGTTTGAGTTTCCATGTCACAATGACAGAGGTTGAAAATTTTCTGGGGAAGGTAGTGTTCAGTGATGGAGCCACCTTCATATATATGAAAATGTAAACTGCCACACTTGTCATGACATGAGAAATTTCAAACCCACATATTTATATGGAACATGAACATGATTTACTGAAGATTAATATTTTCTCTGCCATCTCTAAGGAATGTGTTTCAGGTCATTCTTTTTCTTGTTACAAACTGTGGTGTATGCCTCAGTTACAGCACAGCTGGATTCAATTTTTCCACAAGATTGCTGTCCCATTCACTTCCTTGATGAAGTTCATCACTACATGAACACAAGTGGTGGTGCCAAGGCATTGGATAGGACATTCATCTGAGGATGCCCAGCACCTTATGCTGTAGCCTTCAAAGATATTAATGGGCTTTACACCATGTGACTTCTTTTTTTGTAGTGTTACATCTTTTGCTCGAAGTGAGGGGCCTGCAGCAAGTAAAGTCAAAGTTTTGACAGAGCATTCTCCCAGCTGTCATATTGTCACTATGTTAAATCATAGAATCATTAACCCAGCTAATCTGACAGCTCGTCCAAACATCCCCCGGCTAACATTTTCCACTTCAAGTGCTGGTTGTGTCAAAGACAGAGCATTTGTCCCACTGAAGCCCTGTGCTATCACAAACCTATGGTAGCATATGATCACAGCAGTGCACACTCGGCAGGTTGATGGTCGAAAAGGTGTGGCAAAAACTCGACCATTGTATCGCACCCATGGTGGACACATTGAACATCTATAGGTGTAAGAAAAAAAAAGCATTGATTTGACCAAGGTAAGTTCGATAGTTTACTTGCAACAAACATGTACAACTCTGAAGATCATTTTGAAATCTGCCGTATATTCCAGTAATTCTCCATTGTAAGTGAACTGCATTGATGTCTGGTCCTGCATGCAATAAATGTATATGTAATATTGTCATTTTGCTTTTTGGGTCTCCTCCAAGCTCTTTTCCAACTACATTAGAATTCTACTTTCTGTGCATATAGAAATTCCAAAAATCTCGGCAATTTCTTCTGCAAGTTGGATAGAAATTAGTGAGATTGCCTAGTATGTTTCTATCTTCATATGTGCAATGTAGTAAAATCATGTAATAAATCACTTTGTTGAGCGATAATCACTCTCATAAGAATGGCCTTAGGCTGGTAGTTTGAAAGGTACTGCATATTTTGACCCATTTCCTTTTTGTGATTTTAGGGTTTGGAAGCTTCATTGCGCGATCCAGAGAAGAAATACCAAGACAAAGTGTGTGCTCTTCTTGCAGCCTGGGAAAGACTAGCATCATTAACATCTTCAGCTCCAGAAGTAATAGGAAAATTGACTGATCTACTTCATCGGTAAGATTACATATTCCAATGCAGTGAGACACTTTGCTGTTAATGTGTTTTCTGTGCAATTACACAAACATGTAGTGGAGTATAATTTAGTTCTATTGCACTATTTTATGTAAGAAAAATGTAAAGAAAGTACTTTTTGTGATCTAAGGAAAGCGACAAAAGTAAACATTTTTTAGGTTATGGAAATTTGATAATCAAGCAACTAGGCTGAACACTGAATTTATTATTCATGACCACAGTTTGTCATTTAAAGATCCAAATTTTATATACAATGCTTGATTTTATACAGAATGTTGTTTGGGATATATCCAAACAACTTTCAAGGTGTAAGTTTTGATCTCATGAAATTCTATGCCACCACCACCAGTTGTGTTCTATCAGACCACAAGCATTGTGGAGTATTGGCCTACATCAGAGTTTCCATTGTAGCAAACTACATTGGAGAACGGGCATGGAAATCCTATCCCATTCCTGTCTGCAGGCTTTCCAAAGACCAAGGAGGATTGCTGGAGGGCAGTGTTTCAGACGTTGTTTCAAGAGTGAATGCACAGAAATACCATATGACTGGCATCAGGGCTTTTTACCAGAATGTCCTGAAATGGGATAACGCAGATCCTTGTTTCCCACAGCATTGCCTGATGATAGCAGAGGGATGTTCGGGTGGTATGCCTTGATGCCTTGTCCATATGAATGTGCACCTGTTGAGTGTTCTCTCCGTTCAAACGAGGGATGTGTGTGTGGAAGATGGTGCTCATAATATATGACTGAAAGTAGGCAGCATTCACCTTCACATTTCTGTTCACCTTACGTATCTGCAACTTCCCCTCATAACCAAAGCCAGTGATAACCATGAAGCCCCTTGGAAAAGTATCCTGGCAGTAGTGAACACAAAATTGCTGTGCCCCTTGCCCCATCAGTATTACGGTACAAAATCAACTGAATGTGATCACTGCCAGTGAAGTAAATGTACACTTTGTCCATTGTGACTACAGTGCTCCATTTGACCCCACAGGGGGCCTCCCCGATGGCGCAGTGGTACCGTCGTCGCCTTGTAATTAAGGAGTTCCGGGTTCGATACCCGGTGGAGGCACAAGTGGTTCGGATCCCACTTTAAACTGTAGGTCCAGTCCCAATTAGCCTTACTGTGCATAAAGTGGACTTGAAACAACATATCAATCAAATCGACCCCACAGGGTGTCTTTCATTGTTTTCTGCAGTTGATCCTGCATTCGAGAATATGGCGTGGGACAAGGTGGTGCATGTGGGCCTTACTAAACTCACCGCAGCTCGAGATGGTTATGGATGGTTCACAGTAGTCCAGATGCATGGAAAATCTGATCAAATTATTATTCTTTTGGTCTGTGACCTCAGAATGCAGATTTTTTTCACATATTCTATCATTTTAGGGAAAGACAACAATATTGGACAGTATTATGATATTTTAATGCCAATTGCACTCACAATACAGTAAACCACAACTTATGCATTGTTCAACGTATTTTCAATTTCCATCTGATTCGGTTTCAACATCAGCCAGTGACTGGAGGGGACATCTAATACACCATTTTGAAGGGTGTATCTCAGACTGCTTAGAGGAGATGACTGGATTCAAGGAGTCAAAGGATTATGTCCATCATCCCCCCCCCACCCCTGAGAGCTGGTCCAAGTATGGTGTTCCGGATAATGCTTTATACACTTGTTTCCGGCATCTTGAGTTTCTTCTGCCATTTCTCCTATTGGCAGAAGGGTGCTGGGTCGTGGACAAGTATCTTGTGAATAAAAGCTGACATGTTGAACAAAGGATAGAGCGAGAAGTGCAGCTCAATTTTCTTTTCAGTCCACATCTAGGCCCAGTCCATAAGATAGTGCCTATAGGATCATGACACATTTCTTGAGGAGGTCTCTGTCTATTCCCATTATATCCAACACTTTCTTGGAGTTCTGGAAAAAAATATTTTCTCTGTATTTCTGTCATTGGACGTCCCACTTCCCATTTGCCCTGGTGCATCTACAATGATGCCTAATTCCTTTTTCAGCTCAACTTGTATCTTCTACTTTGTCTTCATCAACTGTTTATTTACCTTTCAACTCACTTGCCATGCTTTGATTTTCATGCAGTTCTATAAAGTGTGTCCAGACTTTCTCCTGCTAAAATCTATTACCTTCATATTTTTGGGAGTTGTGCCACACACATACCACTATTATGCAGATGTGGGCTAAGTGAGTGCATAGGACACTTTTCTTGTGATAGACATGTTCTCCTTTTTTTTTTAATTGAAGCCTGATCAGCCAGCCATTTGACAGCTATGCACATGCTACTTCAGCTGAATCCCACAGATGGCAGTGGCATCACAAAGTTGTTCAGATATATCCCGAACAATCTTCTGTATACTTACCAGATAACTGATCACTAGACCTCGGATTGTAGGTTTTTAACCTATTTTTTCATTTATAGGTATGTAAGAAATAATAAGTTATGTCAGCGTTTTGTTAAAAAATCCAACAACTGATGAAGTTTTATAATGCCTAAAAAAACTATTTGGTTGTTAGAACCTATTTTAGGTTTATGTGTCTAAATGAAGCTGTTTTTTTAGGTTTTTATATATTTTAAAAGGTTTCGCATGATTTTTATGTCGCACAGAGGCATTTGCTTTTTTTGGTCACGAAAAAATTCAAAGACAAATGTGTTTGAAACTTACTTTCGGTCGATTTCCCTCCCTCTTTCTGTCGATTTCCCTCCCTCCAAGTACATGGTGATTTTTCAAAGCTCTAAACGAAGGAAAATGTCTGGTGCCACTGTTAACCTGTACAGTCCAAATTGCAAACTTCTGATCCATGTGGTCTTGCTCACTTTCGCATCACTTCGGTGCTTTGTGGCATTCACAGCTTGCAAACTAACATTTCAGCATTGAAGTTTACACCAATGACTATATTTTTGTTGAAAGATTATTTTCAGCATATAAGATGATCCTCAGACAAAATTACGGAGTTTGACTGTGGATAACAGAAAAACTATTTTTGACTAACTATACAGCCGAGAGTGGATTTTAATAGCAAATTTTCAATGGTAAGTTCTGCCATTGCCATTGGGTTAGGCAACACACACAACATTATGCAAGATAGTGTATATTTCAGGATATAGGTGACTATACCTAATCAGCATTTTTCAGGAACTTTGAACCATTTTAAGTTGTTTTTTTAACCTACTTCAGGATTTTTCGAGCCTAACTTAAGATTTTTTAGGACCTATTTTAGGATTTTGGAACCTGTTTCAAGGTTTTTCGAACCGATTTTAGGATTTTTAGAGCCTATTTTAGGAACCTAAAAGCACATTTTTTAGAACCTAAAAATCCGAGATCTACTGATCACTTCATATATTTATATTTGTAACTTACTCTAGATTAATTGTGATGAGGATGAATGACAAATTGATTAAATATTTGCAGAAATAAGTATGCACATGAATTTTTGAATGTGATGAAATTGAGAGGAAACATATCATCAAGATTAAAACAATGTATTGCATATGCCAATGACATCCTTATAACAGCAAGGACAAAAAAGACATTAATAGAAACATTTGAAGAACTAAAAAGTGAAGCTTTGAAAATGGGGCTCGTAACTAATATGCAGAAAACTAAATATCTCAGATGTGTAAAAGGTAAAAGCAGATTACAAGACCTAATTATAAACAATGAGAGAATAGAAGAAGTGAGAACTTTCAAATATCTTGTATCAGTTGTAAATGGCGACAACACAATTGAAGAAGAAATTAGAGAGAGAATTATTCTAGGTAATAAAGCATATTTCGCGAACTTAGCCCTATTTAAGAGCAAACTAATATCTAAATCTGCGAAACTGAGACTTTATTATAGCATAATAAGACCCATAACCACATATGCATGTGAAACTTGGACCCTCAAAGACTCCTGTAAACAGAAACTCTCAATATTTGAAAGGAAAATCTTAAGAAGAATTTATGCCCCTCGGAAAGAACCTGATGGAAATTGGAGAATACAAACCAACGAAGAACTCAACAAGTTAATCAGGAATGAAAATATCATAAATTTCATAAAATCACAAAGACAATGATGGTTTGGGCACGTAAATAGAATGTCTGATGAAAGATTAGTAAGAGAAATGTATAAATGGAAACCACTTGGGACACGAGCCATAGGCAGGCCAAAGAAACTGTGGGAAGATGAAATAATTCAAGATCTGAAAGACATGAAAGTAAAGAATTGGACGAAGAGCATCCAGGATAGGAAAAAATGGAGAGATGTTGTTGAGAAGGTCAAAACTTTCAATACATGAAGTTGTAGCGCCTCAAGAAGGGAAGATTTATTTATCCCAATCTTGTATTAGACAGGCAAATAATGAATTCTAACTATAGTGTAAAATGTAAATAAATGTGATCGTGAATGTCGCCAATTAGCTTAGCGACTCTGAAAACTATGGATTCGACACTAACTAGGTCATTTGTGGCATTTTATTTTTCACCCCCTCTAATTCCCCATGCTGATAGGTGATGAACTAGAAGTTGAACTGCATTGGGAGTGTCACGAAAACTATGGATTCCATTCGCAACACAGCCTGAATGTTAGACAACCTGAGAAACACTATCATTGTGTTGGATTGCATAGAGTCACGGATGTCTGTTTGTGCGGAATTTAATATCGGTCGTACTTGATTATTTTTACATGTCACCCCTTCCCACCCCCACCCCTAAGGGTGCCAGGGGTGTCTTACCCCAAAAATATTCTTTAAGCAAAATTCCTTAATTATGCAAAATTTCAGATCGCTGTTACTTAAGTTATTTTTTTGTTTTGTTTTTTCTTTCAAATTTGTGGCACGAGCATTACATATCCTTATAGAGTGGTCTTTTGTTGTGCTTCCCTAAAAAAAAGGTCCATCCAGCATCCATAGGGCCGACGATAGAAGCAAAATTCCTTAATTACGCAATATTTCCGATCGCCGTAATTTCAGTTTTTTTTTGTTTTTTTCAAATTTGCGACACGTGCGGGCATGCCATGAATTTTCGTGATAGGCAAGCGATGGGTCACTTTTTCATTTTGGCTAATTACAACATTTTCAAATGTAATATAATGAGGGGGCAAGGGTAAATTTGTAGACAAAATTACCAAAAATTGGGTGTAAGTGAATTTTTTTTAGGAGGGTATTGAGGATATTGGGGGGGGGGGGTTATAAGGTTTATGTGGATAAATCACTGGTGGACACAGGAGGGGGCTGGAATTGTAAAGAGGGCTCTTGCTCCCCCTGCTAACCCTTGCCCCTACAATGTTTGGTTTGTCATATTTTACCTGATTTTAGCCTTTTTGTAGGAATATTGTGCCAAAAGATGGGTTATAAGTAGAGCCCGGAAGTTCAGGCATTTATTTTCGTTAAAATAGGCAGGCAAAAAGGCATTTATAATGTGGAAAATAGGCACTAAAAATGGGGAAAAAAGGCAAAATAAACCGAAAAAGACACATTTGGAAGTCGCTTACTTTTATCTATAATTTCTGGCAACATGTTAAAATCTACATTGGAAAGAGCATTTCAATTTTCTCCATCTTGATTGCACATAACTACAAGGTGTTTTTTAAAGTTCTCAACATTCATTGATTGTAGTCTGTCAGAGAGAATGTTTTTCATAATAGAAAATGATCTTTCTACTTCAACAGAAGTTATTGGAGCATACATAAAACAAGCTAATGTAGCTGGACTCATTTTGGTAACAGGATTTTCACCTTTTAGAATATCACAAATTTTTTCAATTGTTTCAGGTCCTCATTTTCACTCACTACCCTTTTGCACTTTTCCGCAACAGCTGACCCCTTTTCTCCTGGCACTTCCATCATCTGCTGCATAGATTCCTCGTAGATTTCCATGGATGCTATAATTGTAATTGTCTCTGAGAATGCACCATAATGTGCAAAAATAAACTTGAATAGCACAGGAGTTTTTTCACTTCACGAAGTGAAGCCGCTTCATTTTCTGGAAGAGCATCTATCACCTCACTGAATTTTTCAAGGTTATTAGCATAATATATAGCTGCTGATATCCAGGTTCCCCCTCTGGTCAAGACTGGTTGCAGAGGTAAACTAAGCTCAGATGCAACTTCCTTAAATTTTCGGGTTCGAAAGGGAGATTTCAGAAATATCTTCTTTGTGTTCGAAATCAACCTGTCCACTTCAGCAGTCAATCATGCACAAGGAAATGTTAACCGAAAGGCAATATCCTAACTGAGCATGAAATACATTTTTCTCACACTTTTCTCCTTCAGCAATGTTGAAACATGCATGAGTTCAATATTACTTAAATAAGGCGAAAATTATTCACATAATAAACGGAAGAAAAATAAATGCCAACAACGTTTCTTGGGAGAAAAATAATTTATATACACATTTTTTTTTAAAAAAATGGTCAAATTTCATTGAAAAAGGCAAAAAAAGGCATTATAATTAAAAATAGGCAGTGGGGTCCCAAATAGGCAAAATGAAAAGGCTTCTAAAACATTCGAAACAACATAAGAAACGTATATCCGGAAAAAATGTATCAATATATGCAGTAGATAAAAAGAGGCATTTTGCCAAACTTCCGGGCTCTAGTTATAAGTATGACCCCCACCAATCCCCCTTTTGTACGGCACTGCACAAGTGTGATTTTGGGATTGTTCATATCTTTGCACTGCATTATGGAAATTACGAAGTCATTCTGGCCTGTAAAGTTCCATGTTGATGATTAAACAAAATGATTTATAAATAACATTGCTACTACATAACCACACAATATGTAACTTTGCCTAGTAATGAACGGGTCTACAGTCGAGTGGTTCGGATCCCACTTTAAACTGCAAGTCAGAGTCCCAATTAGCCTTTCTGTGCATAAAGTGGACTTAAACAAATTCAAACATAATGTTTTGTTTTTTTTCTTACTGAGACACTTTTAACTACTTAATGAAAACTTTACCGTTTTTCTTATTAGTTTTGGTTATGCATAGTTCAGGACACGGCCACTCATGATTCACCACCTCCAACTTTTTGGCACATGTTCTTGAACTGAATAGGTTTCAAAGAAAATCCCAGATCGAGTTCTTACCTTCACCACTTCAAATCGATGGCTCGTCTTGTTTGTCAACCCTGGTGGTTATTTTTAATGTATACCATTGTTTAACACAAGACAGCAGAAACATCACACAAAAGAACAGAATAACACAGGACGTTGGCCACAGTAAAGAAAACACTTATTCACAGCACCCATGCATACAAATGTGCCCTCTTTCTCACCTTTGCAGTGTTACATACCCTCTATATTTCAGAGTTACTGGCCGCATTACAGATATGTTGGCTGGTGATTTTATTTCTTATAAATACCATACAACCGGTACTCACAGACTAACTTCATAAAATAATTTGCTCATTACTGTTAAGTTTCACACGTGAATAATCTACAGAGTTAAGTGGTGCTACGAATGCATAGAAAATTAGCAACACTTGTGGCCAGTTTGGATGAGGTCTTTCCAACACCCTTGCCAAAGACAAAGTGGGCTGGGGATCGCTTGTGGTCAACCTTTTCTCCATGAAGGAGGAAGGACAGTGACCATGTAAGAACTACATAAGTCACTGCAAAAGCGGGGAGAAAGGCGAGTAGTCCTCTACCTTCCAACGTGGATCAGCTGTGCCACGTTGCCGAGCCTCCTGAAGGGTGTAGCCGCTTTATGTTTGCACCCAATATGACAGGAAATGAAAAGTCTGCATATGTAAATAAATTACATTCCAAGGTATATAAATCCATTGAATAACATGAACTTAAGATATCAAAATTGAGTCACACTTTTAGAATGTGTTAAAACCCTAGAGAAAGCAGTATTTAGTGACTATCATTTTGGCAATAGTGCAATATGATCGTAAGGTAAGCATTCAAGGTTGCATGGTGAATGAATGAGACTGCTGCAAAAGCAAGGAATAGTGGAGGGAGAGGTCGCTTGGCATACGGAACAGTCTTCTGGCAAATTTTGCCATCAGCAGGGTTTGGAAAATGTATAAAGTGGGAAAATGAGTTACAGTAAACATAAGAACGAGATAAGCATCCTAATGTTCAAAATGTTTTTTTGGAGGGAATTTACTGAACTGATAAAGTGAGTAAACCTTGCTTGCTCCCCTTCCACCCCCGGGTTGGAATACAGCAAATTTTGGTGTATCTTGTACTCCTTTTCTTTCTTTTTGTACTTAATTTTACCATTTTAATTATCTTTCAATAATACATTTTTCTCAGTTATAAGTTTTTTCCCTTCTGTCCCCCCATAAAATGTATAACTGAGATTTCACTGTATTATCCAATCAGATTTAGCATATGATTTATCTTGGTATATAGTGTGATTTGTTTCCGCATGCTTGACACTTGAACCACAGTGCCTCCCCGATGGCACAGTGGTAGCATTGTCGCCTTGTAATCAAGAGGTCCCGGGTTCGATACCTGGTGGAGGCACATAGTGGTTCGGATCCCATTTTAAACTGTAGGTCCAGTCCCAATTAGCCATACTGTGCATAAAGTGGACTTAAAACACCATCTCAAGACACTTGAACCACATTCTAAAACACTGTCACTACACACATTTTTTTGTCACATGTCATGCCAAAACAAATAGACAAATCAGATGTTTTAGGATGAAAGGAGCTTTGTTAGTTTCATTTAGTGAAGAGGGCTGTGATACTGTGTGCTTGAATGAATTAACGAATTCCATAACTGTGCAACAACTCAGACACACTATGCATCAGTGTACTTGGACATCTTACATTGTGCAATAAATTTGTTGTGCTGTAGGCTCTTGAAGATTTACCACCATGTGTAGTTACTTAGTGACAATTTACACAGTTAGGTCTGCTGTAGACGAAAGCATTTTTCTTAATATTTATGCAATGACCAAAATGCTACTGTGTAAAGTGAAGAATTTTATGACATTTCAGATGTCATGTCATTTCTCAAACATAGGATCCGTCCTATTTTCGTAGCATTTTTCATAGCATATACAATCAGAAGTGAGCTCTAGGTCACAAGTGTAGACGCAATGGTGACCGTGTGAGATATAAGCAATGTATCACTTCACATTTTTAAAAGCTGATAACTATTCAATCGAGAGGAATAAAGTTTCCTGTAAAATGGTATAAGTACAAATCTATGGTGTTGCTTAAATACATACTTTACAGCCCCTGGCCATATTATTAGATGCACCACATTTTTTTTTTAAATAAGAGTTTTGAAGGGAAAAATTATAAAAAATTGACCATTAGTTATCTGAAAAGTTTCCTGTACGTTATTTGAACCCTGGCCAATACAAGTAATACGTACAAGCACTTTCTTGCACAACATTGATATCAATAATAGTAATAATAATAATACAACGTGATGTAATTCGACACAGTGGACACTTTTAACAGTTCACTTACTTTTCCCATTAAAAATGTTGCAATAGGGTTCTTTGTGGCTGTACTTTGATTATTGTAATGAACAATACGAAATTGTTTCAAACAATACCACCAACAATAAAGGTCATTGTTGTTGAAGGAACATGTCACAATTCAATTCAAGCTGAGTTGAGGGGAGGACGTCTTGCAAATAGTGAATCATATTTGTGCTAAATTTTTCAGTGATATTTTTTTTGTACACTGTCAGTATATTTTTTAATTTAATTATTAACATTAGGGAGTCATGGGTAAAAAAGCGACTTACACCAGAAAGATTGCTGAAATTTAGACACTAATAAAGACTAAAATGTTCTTTTATCGAGAGATTTCTCAAAGATCTGATATGTGTGAAGCATCTGTGAGGCGAATAAAGAAGAAAATTGAATATGGTGGACAGTGTGAGCCACAAACGAAGGACAGATGTGGGCGTAAAATATTTTTCACTGCAAGATTGTTATGCTGTTTGAAGAAAATTTGCCTCATAAATAGATTTGCGAGTACAATGGAACTTAAAGATAAACTTGAAAAGAGTGGTGTTTGAGCATCTGAAAGAACAGTAAGGCGTAGGCTCTCTGATATGAACCTGAAGGCACTCAGACCTGCTAAGAAGCCAAAATTAACCCCTGCTATGATTCGTAAACATTTTCGTTGGGCAAAAACTCTCAAAGAAAAAGATTTGAACTTTTGGAGATCTGTTTGCTTTAGTGATTAGTGCACGTTTGAAATCTTGGAGAATAAATCTCAGTTTGTGAGAGGACGTCCAGGTGAAAAATACAATCCTGATGCAGACTGTCAAACATCCGATAAAAGTTATGATTTGGTCATTCATTAGTGGCAAAGGTACAGGATGTCTGTATTTGGTTCAAGGAAAAATGAGGCAAGAACAGTATAGGGAAGTGCTTAGAAGAAAGTTGCTACCTCAAGTAAGAGAATGGTTCCCGAATGGAGAATCATTCGTATTCATGCAGGATGGACCCTCATGCCGTACCACAAAATCAATAAAACAGTTTCTACAGAGTGAATGTCCCTCTCTTGCCCTGGCCGGGAAACTCTCCAGATATGAACCCAATTGAAAATGTTTGGTACCTAGTGAAAAGATGTGGCAAAGCAAACAATTATGACGAGAATTGGCCTAATTGAAAGAATAATTGAAGTGTGGAATCACCATCCTCATATGAAGGAGACCGTACAAGCATGCATTGATAATATGCCAAGATGAATCCAACCATTGATCAAGGTCAAAGGTGGCTCAACCAAATATTAAAATTGACTTCCAGTCATAGCCTATGTATTGTATAACTAATATTCAAAAAACACAGTAAGAAATTATATTTGTAATTATTAATGTATCAAGTAATTATTTTTTGTTAAGGTTCACATGTAATCAATGTAATATTTCATGTAATAAAATGATGATAAAAAAATAAAGAATAACAAAAAATTTAGACGAGATAACAACATAACATTTTGCATAAAATTTGGAGGTGCGTCTAATAATTTGGCCAGGGGCTGTATAATGCATACAGCACACATATGGAAGAATATTTTAGTTGTTTCAATTGTGAACACCATGCACTCACTATAGATGGTGTAACTCAACATGCCTTTCATGCTATGTATATTTTTTTTCAGTGATACATTGAGTTTAGTCCTTCAAGGAGATTGGCCAAAGCTACAGAAAGCTGTCAAAACACACTTGGGAGTTACATTGCAGAGGTGTGCCAGCACCCTTTTAGACCATACTGCAGCATCCAAAATTCGCTCTCTCATTGGTTTGATTAATGATCCATGGGGACATCCAACACTTTCAAGAATATTAGAAGGAGCAGAAATTGAAGATTCTGAAGGTAATTATAAGGGGAATTGGTTTCTGTTGGATTGGGGGTTTGCTTTGTCTATATTATGTTGCTTTAAAGTTGGTTTTACAAAAGGTTAACTTTAAATATATAATGTATCAAAACAGCAAAAACAAAAGAGAACCACGCTTTACGCGGCCACACGCAGACCCTATTCCACGTGTGGTGTTCCGTATAGTAACAGATATCCCCTGAGATATCTGTTAAGCAACAGACGAACTTTAGCCTAACTTTAATAATCGGTAACTAGAGGAGGGCTTAATAGGCTTATGATTCACTAAAATGATAGAAGGTCAGACACCTTTAAACGACATATTTATTCATTGAAAAGAACACCGCTTATGACATAGCTGCCACCAAACATGAGCACTTCACTGTACAAGACATAAAAAAGATATACAAAAGATTTTGTACTTGCATATCAGCCGTTTTCACACTATATCACTCATACCTGGGGCTTTACACACGCTGTTTCACTCTTTATTGCCACATCCCGACACATGGACAAATTTGTGGTATACCACACTAAAAAATTACTATTATGTGCTTCCTTGGTGTAACAAAGGCTTTGGGGGGTGATAAATGAATTTTCCTGGCTTTTCTTGGAAGGATGGCTAAGAACAACTTGGATAATCTTTGATATCCTATGGATGCTTCTATGGCGTCAGTTCTGCCGACCATGTGGTCTGGATTTCCACATGGGATGAGGGACACAAAACTCGCTATTTTGCTGAATTTTCACTGGGATCCTTAAATGCACTTGTGGACACAATATCCCACTTGGTCACACACACTTATGCCTGTGTTTACTGTAACAGGACCTTAGATCCCTTTTCCCTTTATGTATCCTTTGTTGCTGGCACATGTGGCCATTCACACACTGGATTTTACCAGCAACTTCCAAGCTGACCTGCTCTCAGGTGGGTCTGTAATACAAGTGAGCTTGACTAGCAAGCTCAGAACACAATAGGCCATCTGAAAGTCTTCTCTGTGACGTCACAGCCTTGGCGGCTTCTCATTGGCCAGCTGGAGTCCTTTGAGATCTTTCCTTGTCTTTGGGAGAATTGCCACTTTCTCCCACCAGATGGCAGAGTTATCAATTGCTTAAAAAGCATAAACAAAAGTGTTTTTTCAGCTTTTCTGGCTTAGTTATGCCAGATAATTGCAAATGAGTTTACTTTTAATAAATTAGGCATTATTTTACCTATGGGTGAGTGTTATCTCTGATTTTCAGTAAAGAATAAAAGATTTAGTAAACATGTGATTTGGAGCACATGGTTTTTGTTCTCCAAAATGGCTACTGTTAGCCTAACAATGGTTGGTTCTTTATAAATAAAGCATTTCTACCCCTCCCATGAGTGACAACTGGTTGGTAAACATGACCCATGATTCTAATTGGGGGTGGGGGGTATAAGTTTCTGGGAAAATAGCTCTCACAAGCTTTCCCTGATGCCAACCTAATGGCCCTTGTACTTAGGTTGGCCTGTGGTTATTTGTGTGTGGGCATGTATGCCCAATGCTGATTGGTCATACATATCCCGGCCCCTCGGGAAAAAGAAAAAGGATTCGAGAAGCGATTCGTTTTTCTTTACCCTCACTAACCTTAAACACTATCATGTAAACACACACAAAAATAAATATTCACGGCTATATAAGATTAAATTACACATATGCTGTTAAAAGAAACATTTGAAATGATCTTGCATATTGACATTAATATAACCCTGTAATAGACATGTTGAAAATTACCATACTTGAAATATACATCTACATTGATGCACTCTTGGAAATATACATATTAAAAATATTTGTAATACATTGAGGGCAGAGTTTCTGCCTCCTATTCCATTCCTATCCCTATGAAAGTTCTTGGGTGTCTTGAGTCATGACTACCCATTATGATAAAGACTTTATATAGATGTACATATATATATATATACATAAGATACTTTGGTCACCGTACGCAACTTGCGAGACTGTTTGTTCTCTTTGCCCTGAAGGGAATGGATTACTCCACCCTTTCAGCACTTAGTCCAAAGAGACACATTTATATGAAGAAGCCCTTGAACACTGTACTTGTGTACCTAAGTCTGCATACACACATTGGACCTTCTTTATACGTAGGTTCGGACATCACTTGTCTATGCGCACTTACACAATGCGCACTATGGGTATGTCCTGGTTTTCATGGTTGTTAATTTCCGCTCAGTAATCTTGGGGGGTGACAACCACTATCCGGACACTCCCCATGCTTCCTGTGCCTCAGGGGGCATGGTGGATAGTTCCCAACATCTTGCTTGCGTGTATCGCTCTTCACCCCTAAGCCTGTGTGTTCTGGGATGGTGGCACACTTGTGATGGGTCACTGCACACTATCACTTGCCCCATTACTTACACAATTTGGCTGTGTTGGTGGTGAATTCCCATGTTTGGCTTTGGCTGTACCTTGGTTGTGTTGACATTTACCTTTGGCCTACTCAAACATGGTGGTAGTGGAGATGTTTACTAATTTTGTTTTGGCATTTTGAGCTCTGAGGGATGTTTCTTACCATACCCTCAAATAGAACAACATAAATGTGAAATACTCTAAATATAGGATATATTAGAACATTGACAGTATATAAATTGCACAAAAATGAAATATAGGTCCCATATACTATTTACAACTGCTGTTCTGTATTCAGACAGAGCTGAACCCCATCCACAACTTTGCTTAGCATTTTTGAGGCACTTTGGATGCTAAATCAGGATGTAATAGTTTGAGCTTGTCGATGTACAGGTTGTATACTTTGGGACTACATCTCCATAGCTTCATGTTATTTACATGTTGATTACCTATATTTCTACCATTGACACAATGTATAACATTAAAAATATTACATGTTACTTGACTAATAGAAAATTATTAATGAGTACTACACTGTTACAATTATCCCTAACCAGTTCCTTTTCTATGGACTCGTAGTCGTCTAAGTTAAGGAATGATACATTTACTAATCTGGAGGGTTTTACTTCACCTTCGCCACCATCACCCCCTACGAGAGCAGTGTTGGCTAGTTTCCCGTGGGTGGGGTGTATGGCATTATGGAGTCTACATCCTCCCATTGTTGAGGTGACTGACGTTTGTTGGTCTCTGGCTGTTGCTGGGTAAACCACCGTACCTCATCTAACGCCTTGAGAATCATGTCCATGCCCCTGGGACTGAGGTGAACCAGGTCAGGCCTTTTGTAACTGCCATACCCCATGGTTTCCTCAAATAAGGACATATTTAATTCTTGACCCTGGTGAGTAAACTTGGAAGAAACATCAAGCACTCTTATATTACCTTTGTTCTCCAGTGAGGTAATTTTACCTATGAGAGAATCATACCCTGCCCAGAACTTAGCTCTATTTTCCTTAGCTAGTCTGGGAATTGGTGGAGGTGTCAGAATGATTATCTTCTTGGCACCCTTCCTCTTAAGAACCCCTACTATGCACTCGAGGTTCCGCAGCACTCGGTCGCTGTCTTCCCCTCGGAGCATGTCATTTGTTGCAATCATCAACACTACTTTATCGTGCACACTTTTAGTACGACGGAGTTCACTGAGCAGCTGGCTAGAGGATTGTCCCGACTTACATAGCCCTACATGGTATCTACCGTCATAGTCCCTTTGGACTGGGTAACCAAACTTGTTTTGAGCTAGCCTAGACAACATTGAATCTCCAATGGCTTGATGAGCCTTAATGATTGGATGATGATTACACTGGGTTGAACATGGTGGGCTTAATCTAGGTTCGGCATCGCCCCTCCCCACTTCAGGACGTTGCCTATCTAGTTTCCCTGACTGTGGCTTTCGGAATGCACCTCAGCTATATGCTCTGTGGACCCGAGAGGTCTTAACGAACTCCTACCCTGGGGTTCTATACCCTTTCTTGGTCCTTTACCTTTTTTCCCGCTGATGGGTTCCTTAAACCTATTCTTATCCCTACGCCTGTACTGGTTACTGTATGCTTTATCGGGATCTGATGGACCACTTGTGTCATCCTTCCCACGACTCACGTACGTCTGGTTGACGTGAGGGGTGGTTCTCCCATATGGAAGTCGTGCATGCCTTGTGCTATCTCTCTCAGGGTTTTGTGGTGCCTGTACACTTTCATACCTGAGTATGGAATTGGCCACTGCCTGTAAAGAGGTAAAGGGGGCTAGGACCAGCTGATCCCTTAAGCTACGTGGCAGCTGTTGGATGACATGTGTAAAAATCTGGTGATCTGCAATTTCTGGTAAGGCCAGTCTAAACATCTTCACCTGTTTCCAAAAATATTTATGCATTGACCTATGTAGGTTAGGGTTATATTTGCCATTAAGGGCTTTTGATAATGAGGAAGCCCTCCACCCATCACCTTGAAAATACTTCAGGAACTGTTTCTTAAAGTTCACATACGATCGGAACTTGTGTTCGTTCCTTTCGAACCACTGGCGTGCCTCGTCCCACAGACTATACGACACTATTTTAAGGGCATCCTCTAGATCTATTTCTAGAAGATCATGATCCCTCTCAAATTCTTGTAGGAAATCAGAGGCCAGATTATTTCCCTGACCGCTAAACGTGGGCAGTTGTTTTAGGTCTGAGAACCTAACCCTGGGTGCACTTTTACCCCTTCTTCGGTTTTTCCTTTTCCGTTGGCTTCGGAATTCTGTGTCCGAACCTCCGGATGAGGATTCCGAGAAGTTATGTGAAGCATGGTACCTTTGGGGGGAGGAATACCCACTACTATGATCTGACATTGGACCTCTGCTAGTGGCTTCGGGAACCTTGTGCAAGTGGTTGGTGGCTCCGACGGCAGACTCTTTACTTGGGTGAGGACTTGGCTTGGTGCATGGGTTTACCGGAGCAGGTGATTTAGTAATATACCTCTCCAACCCCTCTAGGCACGCCAAAATTTTCGTGAGGGCTGCACTATCTTTAGCCTGTTCGGTTGCCCGATCCTCCTCACTATTGTCTGATAGCGGAAGGGCGGGCTGCGGAACACTCTGACCCTCGGAGATGCTATTGTGCGAACTAGGTTCTTTAACCATACAGTTCTGCATCTCCCTCCTCAATCGCTCAAGAATTCTATCTTCTATGGCGATGGCACTATCACTGCGGGCAATTTCCCTGCAAGTGTCCTCCAGGGCATCTAACCTGCCTAGGAGTTGTGCTACGGTGGTCTGGTTGTCTGTGCCATTTACCCCTTGCACTATTTCCCTCAATTCACTAACTTGTTCAGATAGCTGGACATAGTCCCTATTGACCTGTTTTTCCAGCTCGTTACATCTGATTTCTACGTTACTGATCCTGTCGGTATTTGATGATACCGACCTAACCAGTGCTTCGGAAGTTTTTGTCGTTACGTTGTGGATGGAGTCCAGTCTAGCCTGGAACTCCATACGAACAGCCTCCAGTTTCCTATGCATCTCTGCTGATGCCTGGATGATTTCCCTTCCCTGACTATCAATTTTTTGCCCCTGATTGTCAATCTTTTGCCCTTGGTCTTTGAGCATGGCTATAATTAAGGCTAGTTGGGAGTCTCCACTACCACTGGGGGATGACATATGGCCGGCTGGCCGTTCTAGTGACTTTGACCTTGTATCCATTGTAGTGAATCTGCTACCTCTGAGTCTCATAATCTCGTATAAGGGGAATTGGTTTCTGTTGGATTGGGGGTTTGCTTTGTCTATATTATGTTGCTTTAAAGTTGGTTTTACAAAAGGTTAACTTTAAATATATAATGTATCAAAACAGCAAAAACAAAAGAGAACCACGCTTTACGCGGCCACACGCAGACCCTATTCCACGTGTGGTGTTCCGTATAGTAACAGATATCCCCTGAGATATCTGTTAAGCAACAGACGAACTTTAGCCTAACTTTAATAATCGGTAACTAGAGGAGGGCTTAATAGGCTTATGATTCACTAAAATGATAGAAGGTCAGACACCTTTAAACGACATATTTATTCATTGAAAAGAACACCGCTTATGACATAGCTGCCACCAAACATGAGCACTTCACTGTACAAGACATAAAAAAGATATACAAAAGATTTTGTACTTGCATATCAGCCGTTTTCACACTATATCACTCATACCTGGGGCTTTACACACGCTGTTTCACTCTTTATTGCCACATCCCGACACATGGACAAATTTGTGGTATACCACACTAAAAAATTACTATTATGTGCTTCCTTGGTGTAACAAAGGCTTTGGGGGGTGATAAATGAATTTTCCTGGCTTTTCTTGGAAGGATGGCTAAGAACAACTTGGATAATCTTTGATATCCTATGGATGCTTCTATGGCGTCAGTTCTGCCGACCATGTGGTCTGGATTTCCACATGGGATGAGGGACACAAAACTCGCTATTTTGCTGAATTTTCACTGGGATCCTTAAATGCACTTGTGGACACAATATCCCACTTGGTCACACACACTTATGCCTGTGTTTACTGTAACAGGACCTTAGATCCCTTTTCCCTTTATGTATCCTTTGTTGCTGGCACATGTGGCCATTCACACACTGGATTTTACCAGCAACTTCCAAGCTGACCTGCTCTCAGGTGGGTCTGTAATACAAGTGAGCTTGACTAGCAAGCTCAGAACACAATAGGCCATCTGAAAGTCTTCTCTGTGACGTCACAGCCTTGGCGGCTTCTCATTGGCCAGCTGGAGTCCTTTGAGATCTTTCCTTGTCTTTGGGAGAATTGCCACTTTCTCCCACCAGATGGCAGAGTTATCAATTGCTTAAAAAGCATAAACAAAAGTGTTTTTTCAGCTTTTCTGGCTTAGTTATGCCAGATAATTGCAAATGAGTTTACTTTTAATAAATTAGGCATTATTTTACCTATGGGTGAGTGTTATCTCTGATTTTCAGTAAAGAATAAAAGATTTAGTAAACATGTGATTTGGAGCACATGGTTTTTGTTCTCCAAAATGGCTACTGTTAGCCTAACAATGGTTGGTTCTTTATAAATAAAGCATTTCTACCCCTCCCATGAGTGACAACTGGTTGGTAAACATGACCCATGATTCTAATTGGGGGTGGGGGGTATAAGTTTCTGGGAAAATAGCTCTCACAAGCTTTCCCTGATGCCAACCTAATGGCCCTTGTACTTAGGTTGGCCTGTGGTTATTTGTGTGTGGGCATGTATGCCCAATGCTGATTGGTCATATAATCTTAAGTTTTGTGTTATGAAGTTCCATGGGTGTGTGTTGGGGGGGAGGGGGGTGAAGTTGTGAATAAATAACTTCTCTTACATTTCATTGTACAGGGTTGTCTGGTTTAAACCAAGTTGGTTCTAAACATGTCAAATGCCAGTGTCAAAACCAACTGTACTTTTATGTTTTTCCTTTGAAAAATTGGTGTTCATTTTTTACATTTTTCACTTTTCATAAAAGGAAAGTTGATAAAATCCAAGATATAACAATGATTTCCCTGACCTTCATGGCATAGTGGGCCAGTGTGTAACATGCCATGAATCCAGAGAGAGGTTCCAGGTTTGAATCCCTTGGGGTGTGTGTTTGTGTCATCTATTTCACCAGTTCTTTCTTCGTCCTTATCATCACAATTAACATAACAACAACAAATAACCAAAATAGAAAGAAAGAAAAATATATTTTTTTGAAGATTGAAATAAGTCACTAATTTTTCAGTATTTTGACAATGCAAAAGTCCCACATTTAACCCTTCCCCCACCTCCTGAGCTTGGAAAATTATCTGCTATTTATAAAGTTTAGTTCATTATCAATAATTACAGATCTTAACTTCTAATTGTTAGTTAGTATAAAGTTTGGATGAACTTTACATTTGTAGACCTGTGCTGGGTAATATTTTGCAGTTGGGTTCCGTAATATTTTTAGCAGGTAACACCACTGATATATTTATAACAAAGCTTCAGGAAGGAAAATACTATATTTTAGAAAGTCTACACAAGATTTTGAAGGTGTAAAGAAATTTCTGAGGGTCTTAAGCATTTTAGCCAATCCTTTAACCTTTCATTAACATGTAATTTCTTTCAAAACAACACATGCCTTTTCAATTGGCATGTTTGTTGATTTATGCACATATGAAGGTATGGCATACTGTCGATCTTTCCCCTGTGAGTGTTATGGAATAGATATTATTAATTTTATTCTTCAACCACAGCATTTTGCTGATATATTTTACTTTTGTATTCAATAATGAAAACAAGAGAACATGTTCAAAATGTGCAACAATTAAGGATACAGTGGGAAACATCCAGATTTCCAAATTTCATGAAAATTTACATTTTTTGCATATTTTCAGTTCTTTCTCAAAATAGGGGAACAGGCATTACATGTCCTCAAACCTGTGTTTGCTCACATATTGTTATTAGTTTTTCCAAAAAAGTATGAGCCTAGTTTGAATACAACTTTTCAGATGGTAGGAACGTACCACTGCTACATACATTTTTCATTCACTTTGGTCTATTGTGGTGGCCACAGAACCATCACAAATACAATTTTGTGTTTGTAAAATTTTGATTTTCTTCTGCCTTTAACTTTTGTTATTGGGAGATACAATGTATAAATGCACCTCCACCAAAAGCCTTGTAATTCAGAAAGATAGAAAGAAAAATGATTTCATATCTATACAACAATTAGTTCTCGACAATATCTTTTGGTACGTTGTGACCAATTTGAAGAATGTGCACTTGAAAAGTTCCTGTCCAGAGAGGCTATGCATGTGGGAGAGTCGCCATCTGCTAAAGGTTAAATATGCTACTGTCTGCAACCCCAGATCTGCATCTTTCCATTTTCTGACTTAGCTGTTCTGTTCTTCTACTATTCTCTCAAGTTTGGAAACATTAATAAGCTGGTCAAAGTCTCAAATACAAAGCCTAAAAACTTTACTTTAATTTGGTGTTCATTATCTTTGAATGTAAAGCAACAGTGCTTAAGGTGTGATTATATTATTTGTATTATTTGACTTTCAAGATAGAAAAGAGTGAGACAATTTGATTGATAGAGATTGCGTTTTAGGTCCTCTTATGCACAGTAAGGCTAATCGGGACTGGACCTACAGTTTAAAGTGGGATCCGAACCACTATGTGCCTCTGGCGAGAATCGAACCCGAGACCCCTTGATTACCACTGCGACATCGGGAGGCCTGAAACAATTTGAACCACAGCCCTTTTATGAAGACAGATTTCACATCAATGGAGGGTTTTGTACTTTTAAGTTAGAACAACACATCACATGACAGTTATAAGGAAATGGAACAAGATGATTCATCCTCCAATAATTAAATTTTAAGTGTTTGAGGAGAACATTCAAACTTACACACTGGACATAATTTCCCCCAACCAATAATTTGAAGTAATAATGACAACCTAACAGTTCAGTGCTTTTGTATTAGAAATTTGCAACCTGCATGTAGAGCCATTTCCATTCTTCATTTTTAGATTCATCTGTACTGGAAGACTAATTTCTTAACCATCAGACGTTCCCATTCATTTACAAGTTTGATGATAACTATTCATGGTTGGAGATTCTTAGCATTTAATCACTTAGATTATGGATATGATTTCACATGCATCAAGCCTTTAGAGCATGTATGCATGCACCTGTAGACATACACACACCTAAAAACACCACTCAGAGATCCCCGATGGTGCAGTGGTATTTCTGTCACCTTGTAGTCAAGGGGTCCCAGGTTTGATCCTCGGTGGAGGCACGTAGTGGTTCAGAATCCACTTTAGACTGTAGGTCCAGTCCCAGTTAGCCTATCTGAGAATAAAGTGGTCTTTAAACAAACCACAGTCGTCACTATCTCCCAAGGTGGAATAATTTAAATCACGTTGATTTAAATCGTGATTTAAATAAATAATTTATGGAGCAATGTACATAAGAATTTTGTAGATATCAGAATAACTCTTCATGAAAGTACATTGAGGCTCTAAGAAAGAAAAAGAAAGGAAACAAAATATGTGTACTGCTGGAAAGGAAATGTTATATATCAACTGTAATCAAATTTAATTTCTCGTGATTTAAAATTCAATATTTTTATGGACAATAATAGCAAACATTTTGTGTAGAAAAATACACAAAATACTAATCATGTAAAATCGTAATTGGTGTAATTATCATTAAACTGTAAATAAACATGGCAGCTAATATTTTGTAAAGTTATCATTTAAAAAATTGCCAAAATTCTGTTACAAAGACTATAAAAAATATTTTAAGTTACAATTATAGAGTACATCCAGAACGTTTTATTTTCACTGTAAGAAAAGTTACTGAAATTTTTATTAGTTTCATTAACACACACAACAAATATTTCCATAGTAGGTTCATGTATACATAATCAGAAACAGAAAAATGTATATTTACATGTAATTTTTAATTTGCTTTCATCAAACTGTTCAGATATTTTACAGGGCCGTTAAGTAGAAAAAGCCTTTCTATAGAAAAACATATATCTATATGTATGGTGCCAAAAACCATAAAAGCTGTTTTAAGTGTGGTTTTTAATGAAATTAAAAATCTAACTAAAAAGAATCATCAAAAATGATTTTTAAAATAAAAAAATCATGATTTTTATCCACCCTGCTGTCTCCTCCTACTTCTGTAAGCCTACTTGCTGAATACTCTTTTTAACAATGGAATTTTTGAACATTTACAGGGGTACATAATGGCTGCACTGTTGCATCAATAGTTCAAAGGTCTCCCCTAAGTATGTTAAGGTGTTTTTTTTCTTTAAGATATAATTATCCGATTGAAAGCAAACTAAAAAGCAAATAAATCTTAATTATATATTTTATAAATGATGTTCTTATTTGCAGTGTTAGATTTCTGTCATTCTGAAAAGGGAATTCTTCTATCAATGAGGCTAGAGATGTTGTGTGATTCGAAATGTGAAGATTTTGCTCTGAAGCTTGCAAGGATATGTGTGCGTTGCTTAAGGATATCAGGTTCTCGTTTGCAAGAAGATAGCTCAAAGGAACAAGTATATTACTTTATGGATCTCTACATTATTCTTCTGTACAAATTTAAGAAGATTCAAGAAATTCTGAAGCAGGTAATATTATCATGGATATGATATTGTATGATCAACACTGCCTTTTTTTAAAATTTTTTTAACATCTTCAAAAATCAGTTTCTGAACTGATTACTTTGTGACCACTTGCACAGATGTATACCTGACAAGTATTGTTCACTGTACCTAGGACATCTATGCAGAGCCAGAAGTGACATATCTAGGAAATTTATGAATTTTGTGAAATCATGGAACTTGCATCTAGATTTGCGTTTGGTAATCTAATGACCTTCATGGGTCACATCATATTCATTATTATCAGAAATAGGGTTGTCATTGGGTCCAAACCTAACTCTGAGGAAAGCTACAGATATTGTTATGTACCTGAATGAATTGGAAATTAGTGAAGGTATTGTTGATCAGAATTTTTTTAAATGTGATAGCAAGGAATTAGACATTGGCCAATGTACAGATTTTGGAGGTACTTGCAAATATTAGAGGTAACAATCTTGAAAAAGTTATATGCCAATGTTTCATTTTGCAGGTTCATCACAATGTGGAAATTATGTTGTTTTCAACTTTTGAATTTTGCTGTTATGAATCTAGTGTGGATTGACATTTTAATGGAGAATTTGTCTGGGAAACCCAAGCTCAATGATCTACAGATAAAAACAGCATTTTCTGAAATCAAGAAGTCTCTGGTTTTCAGTACATGGAAGTGGATGTTCTGCATGTGGTTGTCCTTCATCCATTTCATTGCAAAAATTACTTTTGTAATGCAAAAATTAAGGCTGAGCTGATACCACTTTGAACCAATACCCGTACCAATACTTGTAATGATTCTCATTCATACTGATACTTGAAAATTGTAACAATTAAAAGTTGTTCAAATATTATTAATATTGGTGAGCCAATATGTCATTCCAATTACAGGCATCAATTTATAAGAGTTTTGATTCAAGTTATTCAAGAATTATAACTATTAAAATACCTGTCACAAATCACAAAATACAGTTTTATCACACAATATTGGTGCAAACTAAATGGAAACTTTTAACTTTTCATGCAAAAATGTGGCGAAACATTTTGGTGGACTCTGCCAAAGAGAAAATGCCAGAAAAGTATTGGATATTGGTAAATAAAATCCAACCCATACTTTCCAATACAAATACATTGTCATTAGTTTTGGGTCATCTCTATTAAAAATATAACCACATTAATATAAGTTTGTAATAGAATCATATATTATTATAACCCTTGGCATAACAGCCCATGAGGGCCAGTACCTACATACCGACTGCCAGCCTCACTCCCAGCAACCAGTTGCAGGGTGATGTGTGGTCAGCACGATGAACTCCCAGTCAAGAGTGCCACGTGGAGATCATGGAAAACCAAGTCCCATATCTCTGCATCATTGTTGCAGGTTTTCTATGACTGGGTTATGCTACTCATTTGTAGCTTCCCAATTTCCTCGTGATGGTGGGTGGCCCCAGTCCCATACACAAAAAGTTGTTATGCTTCCTCCGAGAGACTTGAACCTGCACATGTCCCATAACCGGAGCCCAAAGTTTGTGCCGTAGACTGCATGGCCACAGTACGGGACAGAAACACATCTTACATAGAATGATTCGAGGAAAATATTTTTTGTGTTATTTTTTACATCCTTGAATGCACAGATATGTGGGTGGGAGGTGATAAAAGGAACATATTATTAATTACTTATTTACTGAAATTCTCTCTTTCTCTGTTTTTATTTGGACTAATTGCTAAATGCATCATTTTCTTACAGCTGAAGTACCTAGAATTAAGGGAAGGATTGGACTTAATTCGTAGATGTTCAATGAAGTTAGATTCCCAGCTGTGTGTTGGTTCAGCTGCTAGAGTGTGGAAAAATAGCCTCAAGGTAGCAGAAGTAGCAGCACAATACTTCTTGGCTGCTGCTATGGTTAGGCCAGTAAGTGAAAGTGGACTTTTACGAGACTTAATGACAGAATGGGCGATTGTTCATTGCAAAATACAAGTAATGCCTGAAGCATTGGCAGATATGGTCAGAAAACTCATCCAACCAGCTCAGTCCGCTGTTCACATATACATTTTCTGTGATGTTCTTCTGAAAGAGGTAAGAAAATGATTTTTTTCACTTAATTACTTTCCATTGCCATCTTTGCAGTGCAATTTAACTTGGTTCTAAATTAGGACTGTTCCAAGCTTTGTTTATGTACAGTGATTACGTGAGTGATCGGTTATATGCCATGGCCCAAATTAAATTGTACTGAAGAAATGCTTCAAAATAGAATTAGCAGTTTTGTAAGTACAGAGGCCATAGTTTGGGTAGTTTTGTTACAAATAAACCAAATAGTACATTAGTATGATATTTTCAGACAAATCCATTCAGAAAATGGGAAAGATGCCAATCGTAATATTGATGTGTGCTGTTCAGGTACTTTTCCACCATATCAAATTCTTGTTAGATAGGTTAGTAATTTTTACACCAGTACATGTAGCAAATTAAATTTCTTGCTAGTATCATTGTTAGTTTTCATATATCCTACTTTACACTGTAGGTCCTGCCTCAGTTAATCTGTCTGAGCACGAAGTTGCCTTAAAGCAAACACCTTTCTTTTTCCAAGTAACAGAAAGAGAAAGTTTTATTCAAATTACATAAATACAACTTTTTAAGTATTATAATGTAGTTTACAGGACTGAATGAAATAATACTGTGCAATATTGCAGTGTTAAATGATAGCAACCTCAATAATTGATATTCATTGCATTGGCATAAAGCAATAAAGCAATCATATTCTAATCTGAAGAAAAAATTAAGTGGCTTCTCAGAATTCAAGTTTTCTTTTATATTACACCTGCCATTACATAAGACATTGGAGAGTTACTTACTTGCCTGCTGGCATTATGGTTAGTTAATTTACCTTTTCACTAATAATACATATTCTATTAGATTGCATATGTTTTACAAATGCTCATACTTGAAGCATTTTAAAATTGTTCAGGATAGTTATAATGATTACATGGCAACGATGCATATCAATCTAGCAAGTTTTGATTTGTAAAATTCTCATTCATGTATGAGGTAGAATATTAGAGAAATTATTATGCAACTTCAAAATATGCTTCTACCACATAGTTTTGACTCAAAATTAATAAAAATAGCCCATTTGCATTCTCTCTATAATGCTAAATGTTTCTTTTGGTATCAGTCACTAAAACAGTCTTGATACTTCTGATATTGATACTGTTAGTTTCAGCGTAACCAGTATTGGATCAACAATAATATTTTAAAATAAAATTGTCTAGACTATTCACCCAACATATATTTTTGTGTTTTTCAGTTTGGCAATGCTGTGAAACCTTTGTGCATTGAATTATACATCAGAGGATTAACAGCAAATATGAATGAACTAGAAGAACTGAAGGTTAAGAATGACAAGGACAAAGTGAAAGATGCAGAAACTAGATTATCAGATGGGTTTCTAAGGCTAGCTGATTTATTGAAAGACAATATTGGAGTTTGCAGAGAGTGTATTTTAACTGCTTTTTCTCTTAATCCTACTCGATACTGTTATGATCGAATAAAGGAGATGGCTGTTATTAGTGGTAAAATAATAAGTGTTAAGACTGGTGCTGGTTCTGCAGAGACATTTGTAGAAAAACCTGCTAACTTTGAGGAGTTAAGAAGAATAGTTAGTGAAGAAAGTGATAAAGTGACTCCAGGTGTATGTGTTCATGGTGAAATTTATAATTGCTGTAGAAGGTGTAAAGATGGTAGTGGTGAAAGTTATTCTGAATTTTTCAAAACAGGTACAGGTTCAATGAATTTAGATACTGGTCAAGGAAAGCAAGGTTGTTCAGGCTCAGAAACTTGGAACATTGCAAAGGATCATCAGTTACCATTTGGATCAGTGTGTTTTGCAGAACAGAAGGGAAGATCAGATGCACACAGTCTTGTCAATGACGTGGATGGAAAGGCTACTGTAAGTAGCTCACAGTCCAGCTCGGTAGAAGGCTTACCCAAAAGGGAAGCTAATGGTGGTTTCAGCAGAGATGTTCGAAATTCTGGGAAAGGTGGAAATTCATATTCTGGCATTCCAACTGTCATAAAATCATTTGAGAACTGCAGGCACAAATCAGATTCCAAGTGCGGTGCAACAGATTCTTTCGAATCATTTTACAAAATGACAGATGGTTTAATTAATCAGTTGGGTAGTGTCTCTTCCCATGCACAGAGATCACACATCTCAGGTACAAATTCTGATAGGTCACCGGTTGTAGAAAAGAAAGAACGGACTTTAGATGCTTTGGTTCTATTGAAGGGAAAGGCCGTTACGGAATCTTTAAATTACGATGTGCTTTCTGCTCCAAACCAAGTCCTTGATGCTGAAAAGCTTGGGCTCACAAGGCAGTTGTGTGATGACTTGGCAGTTGTTCTTAGTAGTCCTCGATGGCAAATGCTCAGTTGGGTTTTAGATTGGTCTGAACTCAGCTCTATGTGTGAAAGATGTTTAGAGAAGGGTGAAGGTATGAGGAACGTAACCCAGGAGCTCAAATACCTGAATATTGATTATAGTCAGTTCAAAGATTGGCCTAGTGATGAAGAAGAAAAGGATGAATATTATGGAATTGAGAAAGGGTATGAACGTTGGGCAGACAGTAGCGATCCATCAGATGAAGAATATTCTTTCTCACATTCTTACAAAAGATCACGCTCAAGGAGGAGTCAAGATGAGACTGACTCAGATTCATCTCTAAATAGGAGGAGGAAAGGAAAAGTTAAAAAAGCCAGCCACAGGTTAGATTCATCAGGATCTGAATACGATTCCCGTGAGACCAGGGAGAGTCGCATGAGACGAAAGAATTTCCGAGGAGCTTCCCTTTCTATATCAGACTCTGACACAAACACTCAGGATAGCCGGACAGATAGTGTTAGCAGCGATAATATTCGGTTGGAAAAAAGCAATAAGAGAACAAAAAGCCACAGATCAGAAAATGTCTCTGCTGGAAAACGAGTTACACAGAAAAAATTGAAAGATATTTCTCATATAAGGGTGGTAATGAATGAAGATGAAATGAGTGACTTGTCAACAGAAGTGATGAACATCTTTGCACATATAGAAGATGGAAGTAAACAAGTAACAACTTCACAGTTCTCTCACTGTACTACGACATGCCCATATGTAAGTTCTAATCACTGTATAGAGAGACGATCAAGTGATCCCAAAGTAGTGAAAACATTGCGCATGTTTAGGCCTCACAATCTAAAGAAGCCATCAAGGGATGAAATATCACAAGGAATTGAGAGTAACTACATGGCTCATGCTCGCTTAAATGCAAATATGAAGGAGCAGCAGAATCCAGGCTATCCTGGCTTTGCTCCAATGCTGAGTACATTAAATCTAAATCCTCACATAGTTTTAACCCGAGCAGAGACAGCAAACAATGGTGCAACAAGAACAAGTACGTCACCGTCAAAAGAGGCGAAAACTAGAGTTGTGTATGCTCATGGAGAGCATAAACCACACATTCTCAGAAAATCAGAGCATACTTTATCCACGAAAAATGGATCATTTATTGAAAATAAGAATCAGTTCACATTATCTCAGTCCATAGATAAAGATAGTTTGGATGCTAGGCAGGGTTTGAATATGTTAGCTCAGGCTATTGAAAGTCACTTGTTAGAAAGAACAGTTCCTGGTCTAAATTCTTTGGACATGATGGTTCCTCCTCCAGCAGAGCCAATGATTCAAATAGTGCAATTACCTCGTACGCCAGCTTCAACAAGTGGTGGTAATGCAGGAAGTTCCAATTCACCTCCTAAAGTATCCTCACAATCTATGCAAACTTCGGGTCTTCGGTCAGACTTGCATTCAGTAAATAATCCTTCCACAACAAATCCTCATGAAAACTGGCAATCCCAGAATCCACAGACAAGTTTCTCTAGTTCAGAAGGCAGTAGTCAGCAGCCAGCCACACATGAGACATCGACATATGTATCTACGGGTACACAGAGTGGAGAATCAAGTGTAAGTACCAGCAGGGATTCTACATCGCAAACTCTCAGTAGCACTACAAGTGGTGTTTCAACTAGCACTCCAGTAAGTGCCCACATTCAAAAGATTGGTCAGCCAGTGATGGGTCATGATTCAAGTGCATTTCGCAGTTCCACTGTACACCTTGTTCACCGTTGTGCACCTCATATTCAAGGTGGAACCCCACTGCCTGTAGTGAAAGGAGTAAATCTTAATCTAGTTACTGGTGGTAGGAGGCTTGTTACAAGTACCAACAGCAACAGCTCAGCAGACATTTCTGTTACATCTAATATGTCAGATCCTCAAGCAGCAGGATTTTCAGACACCCAGAAATTACTGTTATGCAAGAAAGATGGGAAGACTTACTTAACTTCTGTGAGCTTCCCACAAACTAGTGCCACCGAAACTGTAGCTAAATTAAAGCAGATTAGAAAACCTAAAACTGAAGGTGACTCTCAACCGACAGTTGTTACAAGCACAATACGATTAACTCCTAGAACTGATCAACCTCCAGTAATAACAGCTCGTTCAGTGTATGAAGAAACATATGCTAAATTTGTACTTGGTGCTAATGTAAAGGGGAAACAGATCCCTCCTTCAGCTAAAGTACAAAAACAAACTGCTACTCAAGTAGCTAGTCTTCCGAAATTTCAACAGGCATTTGGAAAAACAATGTATCAAAGTAACACAAGCACTTTAGATGATGGAAATAATAGCAGTTCATCACAGCAGCTTAGTACATCAACTTCAGAACAATCTGAAAGGATTGCAGGAGCAAATGTGATTTCTTCAAAAAACATATCACAGACAGTTGAAGCTACTCCTGTTTGTACTGTTATGTCCAAGGGTGTTCAAACTTCATCTATGGAAAGTACACAAAATGTTCACACTTCAACAATAAAAACACTTGCTCCTTGTACAGTTCAATCATCAGGTGACAATATTATGCCTCAAACTGTTCAGATTACGTCTGTTGGAAACATTTTGCAATCTACGTCAAGTTCAGACAACACAAATCAGCAGATTCAAAGGCTTTCAGAAACTACTTCCAGATCATCAGGTACTAACATTCATCCTGTTAAAGCAGCAGCTTCAGTAAAGTTTGCAAGGCAGATACCTGGCATTTCTTCAAGTGTTAGTTCACCAGCAGCCTCATTAAGTTCTTCAGTATCTAGTTCAATAACTCCACAAAGAACAGTGTTAACTCTTGCTCCTCAAGTTTCGTTAGTGTCAGATTCTCAGAAGCAGTGTTCTACAAAAAGCAGTAGTGCAAGACAGAATTGTATTAATGTCCCAACATCAAGTCATGCAGTTGCCAAAGAAGTTCCACTGAGAGCAAGTATACTAAATACAGCTTTGCAGAGTCCAAGTGCTCACCATACAGTTTCTCTCAGTAGATCGGAAAGCGATTCTCAAACCAAGAAGCCTGCTGCATGTGAAATGGACAGTTCATCAGAGGATGAAGGAGAAACTGTTGCACAACCTCTTAAAACACCATCAAATATTGCACAAAGGTCTACTCACACTGTGGTTCAACGGGATAGCACCAGACAAAGTCTTCAAGTTGCAGGTGTTTCTGGCTCAAGTGTTGAATCTGCTGTACAAAGAACTCTTATTTCTCAACCAAGTGTACAAACTGTAACAATTTCTGGACAGTTAAGACAACATCAAGTGGCAGGGGCAGTTCAGGCTATACTTTCTTCAAGTGCTGCTTCTGGGTCATCTGTAATTAGTGCTAGGTTGGCACGAGGTGTAAGCGGTTCTGGGAGTTTGATAACCCATGGTACAATAGATGACACAGTTAGCTCTACTACCCTGGAGCAGTTACGTGAGTTTGAATCAGTTCTAGAGCAAGTAACCAGTACATCCCAGATGAAGGAAAGAAGCACTGCTCAAACACGTCCCCAACCTCAGGTGCCAACTCAAAGTGATCTCACTCAACAGATTTTGCTGTCTCAGGCTGCAAGCACAAGCAACACTGGTGTGGAGTTTGGGAGTAATTCATCGACATCAACATCATCATTTTCACAAGAGGTTTT
This sequence comes from Lepisma saccharinum, assembly GCF_977018435.1. NCBI lineage: Eukaryota > Metazoa > Arthropoda > Insecta > Zygentoma > Lepismatidae > Lepisma > Lepisma saccharinum. The sequence continues at coordinate 25,166,156 of NC_139230.1, read as the reverse complement.
CTCAGGATCAGCTGCAGCTTCTCAAAGAGGTAATGTAAATTTTGTCAGTCAGTCATCAGTAGTTCAAACTAGTAATATTGTAGTCACTGGAACTGCTCAGAGAGTCACTTCTGCAACACCTGTTGTAGTTGTGACGAGTTACTCACAACCTGTTGCTTCTCCAGCATTGAGCGTAACATCTCAGAGCTCATCTAGTCCATGTGTCACCCCAGCACCAACACCCAATGCATCTGTTGGTAAAACTCCTCCTAAGCCATCCAAGACATCAAAGTCCAAGACTGTAAAATCGAGTACTTCAAGCACCTCTAAAATGTCACCTGTGCCAAAGCCACAACAGAAACCTCAGGAAGATGAGCAAACAGTCCAAAGAATATATGCTATCTTAGATGAATATGCAGAACAGTTGCGTAATTCACCAGATCTCAATAATAAACCAGCACCACGGCGGCGCTCGAATCCTCCGACAAATCCGAGTCAGTCCTCTAAGCGCAAGAAATCAGCACCAACAAAAGCAAAGTTATTAGGGCAGCACTCATCCACGGTAGTAACTGAATTAAGTCCTGGAACAGACGATATGAGAACTGCAGGAAGCGAAGACAGCTCGAGTGGAGCAATCCAACTGTCCCAAGTTCGGAGTTCCCCTTCACCAGCACTGCAAAATACTGATGACCAGTTACAATTAGCACGATCTTCAGATATAGGATCAGAAACAAGTCAGCTGAGAGGCTTGCCACCCGAGCCAGGAGATACTCAGGAACATCAAAATAGGCACTTGCTGGCAGAACTTAATACTTCTCAGCCTAATACTTCCAGTAGAACAGTAATTGTTCAAGAAAGCATGCAGTCATCAGGTGTAGGAACAGTTGAGGCTTTACAGAGTGTATCTATTGCTGGGAGCACAGCTGTAGTGGCTGGAAAGCCAGTTGTAGTTGGCAACACTGCCACAGTGCCATTGTATGTTCCTGGCAGTGTGAGACAGGTTTTACTACCTGTTGCATCAGGTCTGACAACTACTGTTCAGGGTCGTCCTGTTGTAGTTACTAAAGGTTCAAAAGTGATACATCTTCGACAGGTAACTGTGTCCAGTGGTTCTCCCATGTTGGCAACAGTCCCTGGAGTGAAACCACTACAGATGTCTCCATCTGCTGGTGGTGTTCAGAGTGCAGCACTTGTGGTTCGCCAGATGTGTGTTAATAAATCTGCATCCGCTGGTGGAACCCCCGTTTCTGTGATAGGACAACCCACAATGAAGCAAGTGAAGTTACCAGTTGTTCAGTCTGTAGCAGGTGGTATATCATCTCAGACTTTGACAGGAGTGACAGCCCAACCACCTGTTGTTCTTCCAACAGGGAGTCACCCACTTGCAGGACAGTTAGGAAATGTTTCGACAGGAATAGCTCAGTCTCTTGCTTTTCAAGAAAGCCATCAAGTAGAAGGTACAATGTTAACAGAAAATGTGATAAAAACAGCTACAAGTGTACAGTCAGATGAAACACTTATTCTAAATACAGCTCATCCTTCAACGATTAATATTATGCAAACAGGAGAAGGGAATTCATTACAAGAACATCTCACCACGCCATTAAGTAACTTGTTACCTTCAAATGCAATTTCAGCTTCTACGCCCATGGTCCGTATACCAATAGCACACATTTCAACATCTTTAAAACCTGGAGTGACAAGTGAGCTAATAACTTTGAGTACTGCAGAGTCTATGTCTACAAACACCCTAATTCCCCATGAAGAAGATACTGCAGGCAGCACGTTGCGAGAAGAAGCAATTAAACAACCACATCTAGCTATAACATCAAATAGTGAGGGTCAACATGTATTATCTGTGGTGCAACCTTCTGTCTCTGTAGCTTGTACATTTTCAGGAGAACAGAAACACTGCAGAAAACTTCCTATTTCTGAGCCTGAACAATCAGCGAGTTCTCAGTGCTTGGGTATTAGTGTTATGTCTGATAGGATTCCAGCGGTAGGGAATACTGATATAAGTGAACAAAGAAAAGAAAATCAAAGCTGGATTCCTGTGCAAACAAAATCTTCTGGTACCGATAAGCCACAAAGTAATCCAAAAGATTCAAGGATAGAAGTTGGAGAACAAACTTTACACCTACCTGTGCAGGTGACGAATTTACAGTTAGAAACGAAGAAGGTTGGAAGTATCCTCGCTAGTAAACTGAAAGCAGAGCCAACTCTTCAGGTAGCTGGTAGATCAGCAGTTTCTTCTCTTCATGAGGCCCTTACAAGGAAAAGCAACCTAGAACCAGAGTCATCATCTGCAGGCAGTTTAAGCGGAGTGAGCCAAACTGTAGACTCTTCAGCTTTGCAACAGTTTCAAGGCAGGAATAAAGATTCAGATGATGTTATTTCCAGTAGTACAGATACTGATTGTATAGGTAGGTATAATTATGTAGTAAACTAGTAAATGGTACCTATTTTCATTTTTTAGTCCCTTTGATTTTTGGATGTGCTTAGTAGGTGAAGAGTAGTTTTTTTTTTTTTGTTTACAATTTTTTTCATATGGTGGGTGATGCATGATGACATGATGGTAAATTATGTCTGAATTTAGGTGCACTGTAGTATTTATTTCTTAACAAGCTACTTTTTAATTTTTTTTATGTTACTAAGAATTTAGTAGTAATTTAGTGAAAAGTACTTTCCTGGCTGCAATATCACAGTCAGTTGTTTGTCTTGTTATCTCTTAGTAGCATGTTGTAACATGAATGACAAGAACTTGTAGTGACTTTGTTGGTGCATGATTTTTTTTTTTTTTCTACAAAACAATCTGTGTATGTAGTTTCTTACCCTGCTGCACAATGTAATGGGAATTGTAACATTCAACTCTCAGCTAAAGGGAAAATGCGCATGAGGTCTGATAGTTAGCACAACAGAGGGTAGAACGTACATTTCCTTCAGTTTTATGCAACCCTAAATTTAGGCTCACCTGTTTTCAACTGGGTGAACAGTTCACATCAAGTGTAGTGTTTCCAATCTGTATATTGCTGAATACAGGGTAATTACAAAGTCTGTGAAGATGTAAAAAAAATCTGGATTATTAAACTGTTCAGTTACACCATACATCAAGTGAAGACACTCTCTCGGAGATATATTTTACAGTGTTCAGTATGTCCACCTAGCCTGCAGGGCCTCCCTGAAGTCATAGTGGTATCATCACCTTGTTATCAAGGAGTCCTAAGTTCAATACCTGGTGGAAGTACGTACATAGTGGTTTGGATCCCACTTTAAACTGCAGGTCCAGTCTTGATTAGCCTATCTGTGCATGAGGTGGATTTAAAAAATTCAAATTCTCTCTAGCCTGTAGTCCATTTCTGCCCACACCCGATTACGAGTGGCTATGCTAATTGTAGGGGTAATTCAGTGTTCAGATCATTCAGGTCCTGTGGTAGGGGTGGTACATAGATGTGTTCCTTGACCTAACCCTACAAGAAAAGATCACATTAAGTCACATCAGGTGACCAGGGTCAGTGGCTGATCCCACAATGTGATAACTGCTACTTGAGGAAACAACATATGAGTTGGTGGAAATGTAGAAGAGTGTCATGTTGCTGGGATATGATATATATATTTTTCCTTCTTTCCACGTATCCAACCACCTTTTTTTTGTGTAACATCTGAGAGAGACTTAACCGTCATAGCCAAACTATTGAGTCAAGGCTAGAAATTTTTATTGGAATGTATGTTCAGTATTTGAGCTGATCTTTATTTCATCATTACTCAGGAATTTTCTTAGTGGCAGACTGAAAACACGTTTCATCCCCACAGACTATGAACTCATATTTACAGCAGAAAACTGTGGCTGTGTGTGCTTGCCACCACCCTTTGCTCTCGCATAGCCTTCTCATTCCATGTGCTCATTGCTGTGTTTGGTAGAATGGCATGCAAACCTTACTGATAACTTCAATATCTTATTTTCAGCACATTCACTTATCCAGTAATGAAAAGCAGCACCTGTAATGTGCTAAATGGTCAGGGAGGTAAGGGAGGGGGTGACTGGAAAAGTAATAATTTATAAATCTTGAGCCTTTCTAATTTTTATATTGCAAAATTTGGACTGGACCTATGTTTTTAGAGTGGTGTGTCAGGCATTCAAATAAGAAGAAAATTCTGAAGGCGTTCTTTTCTTCACATCTTCCTTCTGAAATGGAAAAAAAATAGTACTAAATGTTAATAAAATATTTATAATCAAAAAGTTTCAAATTGCATTTGTTCTTTGTTGAACTCTTCTTTTGAAAAGCAAACCTGAGGCAGCTGCAAACAGCCAAAGTTACTAGGATTAATCCTCAGCATATGATCATTTCTTATCCTGTAACTTGATTGAAAGAGTTGGAAACACTACTCTTGAAGTAAACTGCACTTCCAGGCAAAACTAGTTGAGCCTAAATTCATGGTCATCATATTCCATGCACGGCGGATGACACTTTTGTTCATACAGTACTACCATCCAGAACCAGGTGGTCCAAAGTTTTTTAAAGGAGGTATTGCCCCTCTGTCATTCTCCACGTTGACATGGTTTGTGACAGTCTGCCCTTTCAATGTTGTGCCCAGATTAGGTTGTTTATATGTGCATCCAAATCACTGTGCGAATTAAACTTTTTGCTTGGGGGGGGGAGCCCACTCCACTCCAAGGGCTTTTGTAGGATTTGTTCTCTGGAAAGGGGGGGGGCATAGTAAGATTTCATATCTTGCCCTTCAGTCATAGAAACTTGTATTGTTGTTGGTTCTGTTGTTATTGTTATTGCTATATTGTTGTTATTATTATTATTTTACAAAACTTAAAATTCAAATTGAATTTAAAATACTTTGTACATAAATTCAGACTCCAGCCTGCTATCTAGATAGAAACTGAATTTGCCGTACTTCCTTGCCATAAACCTCTATCACTATGTTGATGAACAGTTATTTGTCTCTTTTTACTTTTCACAAAGCACAGATATCAAACAGAGGTACTTCTGATCCATATTTTTATACATGCCGAAGGGTAGGCCTACTGTAAGGAAAATAAAGTAATAATTGTAAATGACGGGTTGTGAATTATCGAGGTCAGATGCTAATTTTTTGTAAACAGCTGAGAAAAGAGGCTAATTCTTGATATTTTCTGCACTAAAATGTCTTGAGATTACTTGAAATTAACAGTTTTTATTTCAGAAGTGCAAAACCATTCACTTGAAGAGGAAATTTTGTGTACAATTAGAGATTTTCACCGCACCTGTAAATTTAGAATTTTCCCGTCCTGAAAATTTTCTGACCTGATCTGGAAATTGAGATTTTTTAAGTCCCGAAAGTCAGAATTATTAACATTAACATTTCCTTCCCAGTCCCATCCTGACCATTTATTTTTTTTCGTTCTGCACACCCCTAGTTAAGGCAGTCAACATGCTTCTTTCCAGTCCCATCCTGACCATTTTTTTTTCGTTCTGCACACCCCTAGTTAAGGCAGTCAACATGGTTCTAATGTTTCATGTGAAACATTTTTTTTACATGGCAGTTAATTGCTGTTCCTGACAGCCTGTAAATCACACAAAACAATATTCTTTTCCAAATATTTTGAGTGGGCAAATGCCCTCACCCCCCTGCTGGTGCAGTTGGCTCACTCAGTGGCATATTTTTTATTTTGGGAGGTTGGTTTTTTGGTAGATGCAAATATGTATATGTGTTACGAGTCAGTAAACTAAACTATTGCTCTGCAGTTCTAACCTTGAAAATTGGTTCTAACCTAAGTCATTAAATCTTACTTAATATGTTTTATGACATAATTTAGAAACCATGTACTTAAATTCTAAGGAAACTCAAGCAAAAAGAGCTATCTAACTAGTAACACCGAAAACTTATCTAATTTTCCATTACCAGGTTCAAACTTAATATCCATTTAAACACCTACAAGTTTCTATAAACCCTTGAGTACATACCGTATTTATGTGTGTATAGTGCGCACCCTGGTTTTTGATGGGTAAAAGTTACAAAAAATTATATTTCGTATATAATGTGCAGTACAATCCAGTTTCAAGAAATAGCTTTCTTAGTTGTAGGTCGTAAAGCTGTTGCTATGTGGACCAAGAGGAGAATATCCTCTTGTGTAAACAATGTCTCCAACTCATGCCACCTCCCCCTCTCCCTCCACTGTGTTCAGCATCCCAAAGCTTTCACTCTTTAACCACCTTATTTATTCTGTAGTAATAGAAAGCGAGATGAAAATTACATTATGGATTTGCAGTGCTCAGGAAGTTATTTTCTACTATTTCTCGCCCTACAAATACTGCTGATATGCATCCCTTGTGAGAGAAGGTGCATGCTCAAATTCTGCCAGAGTTGCACTGCTTTTCTTGGTGTTGCAGAACATTATAAAGTGAAAAATCGTGTGAAATGGCCTTCAAACTTTTATATGTGATTTTGCTCATTACTTTTCCTTAAAAAAGAACCTTCAAAATATATACTTTTTCCATGACTAATGTAACATTTATATGAAGCACATTCAGGACCTTCAAACTAGCAATTAGCAGCACAAGATTTCTTCCATTCAGGAATTTACACACTCCATATATATATATATATTATTATTTGGCCAGTAATACATTTTAATTATTGTTTTCTTTTTCCTTATGTTTTCTTTCATCCAAAGCACCATAGAAATCAGAACGTTCCTTCATTTTGTGATGAACTTATTTCAACTGCATTTCACATTAGTGTTGTTATCTTGAATGGAATACTGTTACCATGTTCAGGAACTCCAGGATTTAAGCTTTCCAACGATATATAACATGATAGGGTTCCATAAACATGAAAAATCAATGCAAGTGTCCCAAAATCATGGAATGACCCTGTACGGTTTCATGTTGGCTGTTCGAATTATCCCGTGCATAATATGCACCACAGTTTTTGGGAGCAAAAATTTTGGAAAAAAGTGCACACTATACATGAGTAAATACGGTATTAGGTGGGGTTGGTCAGTTGCAGAATGGTTCTCCTCTAATCCACAAGGCTGCATACTTTTTGGCATGGAATTTTTTAATGACAATACAACAAATGATTTTTTGGTTGTGTTTGTTACAGTTAAGAAATGGTAAATTTCTTTGAGGGGGAGGTAAAAACATCCCTGGCAGGGATAAAAATAATTTTATTTTGCTTTGTATAAAATGTTTGTGGGGGGGAATTCCTGGCATCCCCCCCCCTCATTAATTCAGAAAGTGATGTTGCATTTATGGAACAATTCTGTCTTTGAAAATGGCAATCTTTGTTGTGATAATGAAATTGTTAAACTAGTAAATCAAGCATACAATTGAGATAGGATATAGAAAGAAAGAGGAACCTCATTTAAATTTTATAAATTGTAATTTGAGTATAACTAAAAGGGAATATACTGCTCTGTTTTGGAATTTATTCTGAGAATGTAAATTCATGCACCTTTAGTAACTTCTGTATATGAATGTTTGGAATCTAGCATGGTTTTGTAGGTAACTTTGGAATCTAGCATGGTTTTGTAGGTAACTTTTATAAAAGCATATATCTTTTCTTGTTTGTATGTATTGCTTGCATTGTACAATTACTCCTCTTGTAGTTTACAGTGGTTACAAACATTTAAATACTTTTTGATGTAACAGTTCAGAACACACACTCCCTTCATCAGACATTTATTATTATTATTATTAAAACTAAAAATAAATGTCTGATGAAGGGAACATGCATCTCCCCAAAAAGTGTGTTTAACCTTTAGGAGCCTTATCATCTCGATCGAGACGCTCTCATGTAACCCTCGGGGGCCTGATCGTCTCGATCGGGGCAGGTAAACCCCATTTTTTTTTAAAATGATGTTTTGGGAGATTCCCCCTTCCCCCTCCATATATATGCCGAATGTGCATAAATTTTATATTGTCTGAATCTGTGATTCATTCCGCGTACAACGGTATATCATTCATCTCTCTAGGGCAATTAGCCTCTGAGCCACAGTCATTTCAAGGTACCACTGCATTTTGAAGATTGAATCAGTGGCATGCTGACCATTCCTTTTGGGGGTACAACTCGCGTTACATTGGTCATACGATAATAATGCAAATATTTTTGTGTTCCTTACATGGCAGCGATAATTTCCATGTGCATGTCGACACTGTCATGTACTTTTTTCTTGGGGGGAGGGGAAATCCCCATTTTTTCGGAAATTTTGGAATTTTGAGTGTCTTCCCCCTCCCCTCCACCACATATACACCATATTTGCATAAATTTTACATAGTCTGAATCTCTGGTTCATTCTGTGTACAATGGTATATCACTCATCTCTCTAGGGCAATTAGCCTCCGATGTACACTCATTTAATTAAAACTCTGTATTTTGCTCAAAATCTGCTCTGGCATCAAGGGGGTTACATGTGAAAATGGCCTTGGGCTCCAAAAGTTTAAATGCTTGTAGCAACCATAAACTACAAGATGAATAATATATTTCTTTTGGAGAGAGAATGAATCAAGGTTTGTGAAACATAATTCAATTAAAAATTATGGTTCTCTAGTGTAACTTCTTCTCTGGAACTAGTTCAGTGCCAGTTATGGGAGCACATCTTAAATGTTTAACAAAACAGTTTTCTCCCTATTCATAAAATAGATCATAAAGTTCAATTTTTTGTATTTTGACATGTGCCAGTCACCCCTCTATTTGGTATAAAGAGAGCAATTCAGCATGTTCATGAATCAGTAAGTGTAAATGAAGTTTTAACTTGTCACTCTTCACAGTTTTTTCATAATTATACATACCTTGCTCTACAACTTAATCCACAGCTTCTTTATTTTAGGGCTGTTAATTTTATTTAACCATGAACTGATCCTTTTGTGATCTCACAGTACTACCTTAACATACTTTTTGGTACTGCGCCATTGTTGATATATCTGTGTGTGTGTATATATATATAAAAATCAAAGAAGGTAAAAGGAAACACTCACCCGACAGTAGAAACATTCAAAATTTTCGCTAATTTCATAGCATCATCGGTGTGAGGAGAAATAGATGGAACCGGAAGTTGGCCAACTTCCGGTTCCGTCTATTTCTCCTCACACAGATGATGCTATGAAATTAGCGAAAATTTTGAATGTTTCTACTGTCGGGTGAGTGTTTCCTTTTACCTTCTTTGATTTTTACTTAGCCCTTTTTGCCCTCCTTGCTTTTATCCATTATATATATATATATATATATATATAAATCAAATAAGGTAAAAGGAAACACTCACCGGACAGTAGGAAAATTCAAAATTTTCGCTAATTTATAGCATCATCGGTGTGAGAAGAAACAGAAGACGGAACCGGAAGTTGGGGTCCTGCAGAGTTGCCAGGTCCCCATTGAAGAAGAAGCGGTGCGTAGAACGAAAAAAACACTGTTTCGTCACCAGGCTCGTCGTAAACTGTGAGTGGGGAGGATGAGTTGGGAGGGAGGGTGGTGGGTGAGGGTTGGGCATTACTGGGTGGCCTTGTTCAGGCCAGGTGGAGTGGTTGCACTCATGGCCGATATATAGGCCCTTTCCCATCTTTTGCGAACAGAGGTGTTGGCTGGTTGGGGTAGGAGGTGGATGATCGCTACCCGGAAGCAGTCGTTGAAACTGATGTTGTGGTGGTTGGTGTGGACGGCGACAGTGAAGTCCAGGTTGTGGGTGGAGGAGCGGTGGTTATTGATGCGGAGGTTGAGGGCCGTTGATGTTTCCCCCAGGTAAAAATCACCACAGATGTTGCAGGTGAGGATGTAGATAAGGTTTGAGGCATGGCAGGTCCCTTTGGGATGGAGGGTAAATTTGCCAGTGGCCGTGTGCACCTGGAGGGTGTGAGAAGTGATGAGGATGGGACAGGTCTTGCACCTGGGTCGGTTGCATTTATGGGCAGGGGGGTGTTGGATGTGTGGTGAAGGAGTGTTGTGGACCAGGATGTTTTGGAGGTTAGGGGGGCGTTTGAAAACCACCCTGGGTTTGTCGGGAAATATGTTTTTGGTTTCGGGATCACTGTGGAGGATTGGGAGAAGAGAGTGCAGTGTGTGCCTGATTTTGTTGAGGTGGGGATGATATTGGGTGATGAGTGCAGGTGGGTTGGTGGCAGCAGGTTTCTTGGTGGTAGTGGTATGGGAGGCAGCTTGTGATATTTGCTTGGTGACCAGGATGGAGGGATATCCACGGTTAACCAGGGCCTGGTGTAGGCGGAGGTTATAATTCTGGCGGGAGGTGGGTGAAGTGTTAAGGCGCTGTCCCCTGAGGGCCAGAGAGAATGGAATTGCTTTTTTGGTGTGGAACGGGTGGGAGCTGGAGAAGTGTAGGTATTGCATGTGGTTGGTGGGTTTTATGTGGATGGAGGTAGTCAGGTGTCCTCCCTCGATGTGCACGTCCACATCCAGGAAGGTGATCTGGTTGGGGGAGTGTGTCCAGGTGAATTTTAGGGAACGGAAGTGGTTGAGTTGGTCCAGGAAGGCTGACAAGGATGGTTCTCCATGTGTCCAGAGCATGAAGATGTCGTCGATGAAGCGGAGCCAGAGGAGGGGTTGGAGGGGTTGGGTAGCCAAAAACTCTTGCTCAAGTTGGCCCATGAAGAGGTTTGCATAGGATGGGAAAGGGCCTATATATCGGCCATGAGTGCAACCACTCCACCTGGCCTGAACAAGGCCACCCAGTAATGCCCAACCCTCACCCACCACCCTCCCGCCCTCCCTCCCAACTCATCCTCCCCACTCACAGTTTACGACGAGCCTGGTGACGAAACAGTGTTTTTTTCGTTCTACGCACCGCTTCTTCTTCAATGGGGACCTGGCAACTCTGCAGGACCCCAACTTCCGGTTCCGTCTTCTGTTTCTTCTCACACCGATGATGCTATAAATTAGCGAAAATTTTGAATTTTCCTACTGTCCGGTGAGTGTTTCCTTTTACCTTATTTGATTTTTACTTAGCCCTTTTGGCCCTCCTTGCTTTTATCCATTATATATATATATATATATATATCTGCATGTATGTATGTGTGTGTGTGTGAGAGAGAGAGAGAGAGAGAGAGAATAAATGTGACAAAGAAGTAGCTCTGTAACTTGCATTTACTTATATTTGATATGATTTTTGTTATTTAGTGTTACTTTTCTGACACTTCTGGCTCATTGGGATGATGAAGATGAGTGATGATATGATGAAAAATGAATACCCATGTCCAGGCTGGGATTCGAACCCAGGACCCCAGCATCGTAATCTGCTGTGTTAACCACTCCATCATGGAGGTCCTCAACATTTACTTTTAAAATCAGCATTTTTCCATTTTCAAAGAGTATAAAATTGTTAAAGCCTCTTTTACACTGAAGGAACTTGCATTGAATCATGGCATGTATGTTTTTACAGACAGTGGAAAGAGATTTGAAAAAGCTGAGAAAACAGGAAAATCTGGGAATTTTGAGAGACCAGCAATATTGTAGGATAAGTCGGGGAATTTTGTAGTCAGTCCACTGGGGCATTGTGTAGTATAAAGTGGATAACACGTTATATCAAAAAAAATAACATTTAATTACATTACGCAATAAAATTTAAGGAGTTTTTCAATATTTTTTTTATAAATTTTGAAGTGCTGATTACCAATATGTTGTTTGTTTTTATGTAAGGTCACTAGTGTACATGTAATAATATATATTTATTTTTAATGACAAGCATTGAAAATAATTGGGTGCCATTCTGTTATTTTGAAGGGTCATGACAAGATGAGCAAGACAGGAGAACTGAGGAGCTTTATGAACATTCATTTATTTTTCTCTTGCATCTGGTTTCTCTTAAACTTTTCTGACAGAAAGCATTTATTCCCTAGTGTTCAAACATGTAATCTTATTAACAGCAAAATTGGATAAATCTTTTGAATGGGGAAACAAAGTATAGATTCATGTACACCATGGTAAATTTAGTTATGAAATGCCAAAAGAGAAGTGTAACTACCACAAACTTAATGCTGCACCACCTCAGTGACCAAATGCAATAAGTGATCAACTCACGATCTCCATCATGGTTCTTTGAACATTCTGTTGCTATTTATACAATTCATTACTTCATCATCATCATTGCAAATTCAAGCTTATAAGATGCTATTCCTGCATTATCCAATCTGCAAGTTCATACTCGGAATGAAATCAAATAAAAATGAATCCTTCTTCACATAAGTTTAGTAGGATCTATTATGACAAATTGCTCCTTAAAGGGATCAATCATATTGATAAAATTTGATTGTTTACTGCAGATTACTGACAAGTGTTTAGCAGTATTTCAGAGATGAATTGTTTTTTTTTTAGGATAATGCATTCCATTACAGTTCCTTAAACTATTGGCACTGTCAATAAATTAGCTGTAGTATTTGAATAAATAATATGCTGTTCACAACTTTAAATTATTCAATTCTGAGGTATGGATATCTAAAAATTCATATTATAAATAACCATAGTTATTATAAAAAATTGATATTTTAATAAAATTCTTTTAGGATGTGTCATAATAGTAGAGTAGATAGATATATGTCTACCAAAACTTTTTCATTGGGTGCATGGTCGGTGCATAGTCCCATCCCTCCTCTTCTCTGGTTTCAGTAACGGAGCCCACTGCTATTTCTTTCCAAATAGCTCCCTAATTTTTCTCATGATGCTGGGTGAACACCAGAATTTTTGGGATTCGCACCAAAGGTGAGAGTGCTAACCATTTGGCTATGCAGGAACCCACCTCTTACCAATCAAGGTCAAAATCAGCCTGATTTAGTGTGGAATCAATCACACACACATGTGTATTTCATGAGTGTTGGAGGAAATCCACATTTTGCCAAAGACCTGGAAAGGTTGAAGAATTTTGTTATTCTCCATGCTGATTAGAATCCAGGGAAAGTTTGTTGTTCCTTTGGGACAAAGAAGGTTGCAGGGAAAGTCAGGAAAGGGGGTGGGTCAGGGGTGGATTATCTGGTTGACCAGTCCATCCCCTGACCAAACAAGAAAAGCTAGATGAATAAATGCTCTTTTAATCCAAATATGCATGGTCTTTGAGATTAGATGCAACTGCCCCCCTTCCAGAAAATATCCCCACTCTCCTTTTCCTTCCCATTCATTTTTTTGGAAGCCAGTGTGTGTGTGTGTGTATGTTGTTATGGTCTTTGTGAAGTGTGATTTTCCATTAGACTGATATTTGAATCAAATTATTTTACACATTCCTAGGACTTGCCCATTTTGTTTGTAATGGAAAACTGAAACTCCACAAAACAATCCAAAGCTTGCTGTAACAATTACATTGCATACAATTCACTAATGCTTGGATGTTTAATTGATAGCATTTCCATTTACCATAAATAAAAATCACCTTTTCTATATTACTTAATATATTTTTAATTTTTAAAAAATGTTACCAGAATCATCTGTCATTAACGTACACTATCTATAAAACTAACAAAATGGTGTAGTACTGGATTCAATATCCATCATCTAGATTTTTTGTCAAGCATTAGTTAACACTTCAATGTTTCTTAAAGAAATTAATCCTGGTGAAAGTGACTGAAATAGTTCATTTCTCCTGGAGTTCAGTTGGATTGTTCTGATAAAATCTTTCTGGTGGAAGTTCTTTGAGTCCCAGTATTTTATGGAATGAAAGGATTAAGATGTTAAGGAGAATTGGGAACACTGTTTTAGTTACATGAAACTACAATTTTTGAGCCCTCTCCTATTGGCTCATGAACTCTGATTTCAGCTCACAGCTGAACATAGGACATTGAACTGCTGCCCTGAAGGCAGTAATGGTGACAAACACTTCTACTTCAACAGATGGATTGTTAAATACAGTGAGGGATCCCAAGTGCATCTTCACAAACTTAAATCATGTGGATTTGTTTTTGATGATTCAGTGAATAGTAGCATTGAAATTACAGAACTACAGTCAATTTTTAATAAATTAACTTTAAAATGCATCAAAGGTACATGTACATACAAGGTACATGTAGATGCTTTTTTCCAAATGCACTAAATTATAGTATGCTCTATCTTTATTTAAAATGCTTGTTTCTTTATTTCAGGTGCTTCCAGCTGCACATTGCTGCCGAAAGATTCCAGAGAAGTAAAGTTTAAAAAACTGGCTTCAAAGTCATGTCCATTGGAATCTAAAACTGGGAAGAATACTGAAGATAAGTCTGCATGTCAGCAAGGACATTGTGAAGATGGTAAGAGTTGTGAATCGCAGAAAAATCTCCTTCAGTGTCAGATCCAGGAATGCGAAACAACAAGCAGAAATACATCATCTGATGTAGTTCAGGGAGAGAATGCAGGCCAGCATGTTGAAGAAGAAGCAAGTACCTCAACATCTTTGTTGATTAAAGATGCAGGTCATAGTAAGTCTGTCAAATCCTCAGAATTAAGGAATTTTCTAGGATTGAAAGGTTTGGGTGATCACAGCAGGGAACAAGAAAAAGATATTAATTACCGTGTGCCATTAAAAATTACTGCTGTGCCATCAGAGAGCTCTGAAACACCCTGGCGTTACGCACCTGTTGTAAAGAGGGTGAATGTTGGTCAAGGTAAACCAGTGTCTGTATCATCATCAATGATTAGAACACAGATAGAAATAGATTCTTCAGGCAGTGCATCATCTATTCAGTTAGCTGATGGGTCAAAATTGGATAGAACTGGACTTCAGTGTTCTGAAGATCAGGAAGTTAACTCATCTCAAAATGTATCAAGCAACAACAAAAAGAAATTAAGTACATTTTCTAAAGAATCAGCAATATCTTACCAAGCACGTGAATCTATAAAGAAACGTGAAAGAAACAGGAGTGGTGTTGACAAATCTGAAAGGAGCTCTGAAACATTGGAGAAGGAGCTTCGGTTGCAGAAGAGTTTATCTGAAGAATGTGAAGATTTGGGAGTAGATGAACCAAGTACAAGTGATTTATTTCCTGAAGCCGACTTGTTACTGGACCTTAACCCTTCCTTATCATTTGATCAAACCATTCATGGTTCTTCACCACCTGCATCTGAAACTTCATGTGGTCAAAGTATTGATGCATCAGAACCATTTTCAGAGTTCAGGTCTATAGATTCATCATCTAGTAGTTTAGAAGGCTCACAGGAAAGTACAGGAAGTTCAGGAAATGGTGTTCTTTCAGCTCATCATCGGGCCAGCCCCTCTGTAGACAAGCAAAATAAGTTTCCTTTTCGAAAAAGAGGAGATAATAAGAAGTGGGTTTCTGTAAGGAACCATCATGGTCTATTAGAGTATCGTAAAGTGAGTGAAAGACAAGGGGAACAAAGAAAAGCAAAGAGCATGGTTTTAACAAGGCAAGCAAAACTTGCTTTAAGTTCGTCTGAATGTCCAAAAAAGAGTCCTAGTTTCTCTGGTTTGTCTTCAAATGGTTCAAAGGGTGCTTTACAGGGTAGCAATACAGAGACGAGCACAGTGTCTAGTTCCTCGAGTAGTGACGATCCAGTGACTGTAACAACAGTAGCATTGTCATCTGAAGTGACCATTCCATCGCCTGTACCAGTTCTTGATGTTACCTTAGATGGTGAATTTCCATCTGATACATCACTTTCTATCCAGGAACTTCCAATGCCAACAGCTGCTCAAAAATTTACTAATACATATGGGAAGAAGGCTCCTTCTGGTAGTAAAGATTTGGCATCTGTTACCAAGAAACCTCGAATGAGTAAGACAAGTATGCATATGAAGGAGGAAAGTGATAGTCTGGAAGGAGACGATATGTGGGATTCAAATTCTAATATGCAAGACATTGTCAGCCGACATGATATGGAAGTGTCTTTGTTCAGTGAACCTAAGTTAAGTCCTGTATCTTCCCAACAAACTGAAGATGACCTAGTTGTACCAAAAGGTATTCATTCTTCCTTGGAAACTAGTTTCATTCCACCAGCAGTAGCAAAAGTTACCATACCAGGGATACCGTTACATTTACAAAATAATAATGCAACATCTGCACTGTGCAGCACAAATGGTGTGGACATATTTCAAAGTACATTAGTGTCTAATACGATCCAAACTTACAGTACATCAAAAAAATCCTTGAAAAAACAATTTCAGGAAGATAAGTTAGGTAGTGGTAACTCAGATGAACATGTGAAAGAATCAAGTAGCAGTCAAGAGGTAAAGAAACCACAATTAATGAAGAAGTGCAAAAGAAAGAACCCTGCTGTATTGGAAGATGTTGTGCCAAGCAAATCAGAGAGTGATGGGTGTTCTATTAAATCAGGGAGAAAATATGTTTCTAGAAATAAGAAAGTGCAGCAGAGTGCAAGTGCTACTTCTCCTCAAAGTTCTGTTAAGAATATTACAGAAACAAGATTGAGAAGCGGTGACAAGAAAATGTCTCAGTCCTTTAATTCAGGTGAACTCTGTAGTTTTAAAAATGAAAACGTTGAAAAATCAGTGGACGCTTCACTTGATGAAGAACCTCTTTCCCCAACATCATGTCATCCATCTAGTGAGAATATTTTAAGAGCAAGCACTGTAACTGAAGATATGTTTTTGGAGTCAGAATCGCAGTTAGGTAGTCAGGATAGTGTCTGTACTGTTGTACAGGGTTCATGTCAAACTCAAGCAAGCAGTTTAAGGCTATCAAGAAGATCATCACTTCGAGGCCATGTAAAAAAAGGATGTCCATGTTGTGGCGTGTCACCAGAACCAAAGAAAAGTAGAAGTGGGAAAATTGAAAAGCCATCAAAGAAAACCCAGAGTGGTAAACAGAGTTCAAAAGGACACAGTGTTAAAAAAAGGTAGTTAGTGGTTCTCTTACTAATGTATATTGTTATGTGTAGGGACCTATTTGATGGCATTGGTGTAAGTTGCATTAACTATGCAAGAAAGCAATTTCCAATTGAGCACAATGCTTTTAAAATAGGTCTCTATTTTGTGTGCTAAAATTGATTTTTAATTGTTATAATACACAATGCAGTATATGCTGTTGCAATTAAGGGGATATGGTGAAAATATATTGGAATTGTGTCCATGTACAGTTGTGGAAAGAAATATTTCCCCCATAAGTCTACTGGTATAAAGGCTCTATTGGGGAAGTATTTTTTTCCATGACTGTACATATTATGATTGGTTAACTGTAAATTTAAAAAATGATTTCCTTCGTTGTAAAGTTATTAGAGATAATTGTATATTTACAAAATATGAATTTCTGAAATTACTTTTTTAATTTTTTTTATTATGAACTCTTGAATACATATGCTTTTAATGGTAACTTTTATGTCTTTAGTTCAATTGTCTGTGATGTTTGTAGTTTTCAGTTTTTTTCTTTATAGTATTTATTAAAAATATCTTAATGAAGGTCTTAAATCAGAAATAAATTGCCATGTATTGTGTACAATGTAAAAAAATATTTCAAATCAGATATTGATTAATTAGAAGAGAAAGATTCTCCAATGAAATTCATTTTTGTTACAGTTTTCCTTTTAAATTCAGAATGACAGTAAGCATTCAGCTTTTGTTTGATATTGTTATTAAAGTAGAGAGAGAGAGTGATTTAGTGTGCGCGTGTGTGTGTGTGCATACATGTGCAACCGCAACAAGTCTAAATAACAGTGTAGTAAGTATTTTGGCTGTCTTAAGATTACTGGGCTTACAGTAGATTTTGAGGAGGGTATGTTTGTCTGCAATCATGAAAATCATTTTGGATGTCTGGGAATTACAATGCTTACTGTTGTTTTTGAGATTGGTTTCAAGTTTTATTTTTCATCTACATGCTCCGAATTCTAATGCTACAATGTTACTATTCAGGGGTTCACCTTAACTAGCTGCAAAAGAAAGCAGATTAAAGTGTAAAATGATCTGCTTTTCCATTTCTTGCAATGTGTAGTTTGTTTTAAGAAAAGAATAATTTAGGCCTGTTGGAATGAACACATGAAACAGATACATAAATGCTTTATAAATACGGAGAAACTAGTACTCACTTTTATCCGCGAAGCTGTTTTTTCTTCTTTTTCGATTAATTTCAGTGGCCACTGCCACCATCCTCGTTGGAACTTGGGCAGCAAGTTCCAACGAGGATGGTGGCAGTGGCCACTGAAATTAATCGAAAAAGAAGAAAAAACAGCTTCGCGGATAAAAGTGAGTACTAGTTTCTCCGTATTTATATACTACCGCGTCTCTCTTTTCCCAATCATAAATGCTTTATGTTATGTATAAGTTTAAAAGTTGAACAAAGTATGGGAACATGGAATATTTCCTCTCATGTACAGTGCCTAACATGTTATGAATTGATACACTTCCTTCATTTCTTCTGAAACTAAATGCAAAATTCTATTGAATATAAAGCTTGACACATACTAAATAAAGTAGAAATGTGTAAGATATGTTTTGAGAATTGTATTGCATAACTATAACCTTATTTTACAGTGCAGTGGCATTAATGCGTGTCTTCCCACAAAATTAATGTGATTTTCATTAAGAGACCTAATATGTGCCATAGTTTACAAAACTCAGTATCATATCTTTAAATCTTATAAAAGAGTATAATTTGGATTGGGATTCAGTAGTGCTCTGTTTATCCTTTCTCTTGATCAGTCCATAATATTTTCAATAATATCCAGATAAGTGATAGAAAAGTTTTTTGTAAAATATTGTTTATTTTATACTTGATTATAATTTAAAGAGCAATAATTCATGAGTTAGGATTATAAGTCATTATAAGGAAAATATCATAAAGTAGTAGCAATGGCACTCCTTAGTACACTGTGTAGGTAGATAGGAGGGTAAAAGTTTCATGATAAATTCAAATGTAGTTTCAAAAATTATTACTAATTTTCAAGTAGTGTGGATTCACAAATTTTCTGTTCAGTATAGTTTTTTTTATAATAGCCTAGTGTTACCACACTCTTCATTATAATAACAATAAAGTAAAGTTGTATACTTTGTGTTAAAATCCTGAATTGAACATTTATCAGGAACAGGCAAAATTTTAGAAAAGCAGGTAAAAAGGAAGGGGTTCAAGAAAAGTTAACATTTTCAGTCATGTAGAGAGAGATTTCATTACAAAATGTTCCTGCCAGTGATCTGAAATATAGATAAGGAAATGGTACAGTTTGAACTACACAGAAAAGCATCTGTTTTGTTTCAGTATTTTGAGAGTGGACATCTTTGGAAAAGTTTGTTGTTTTATATTATTGCTACCCCTTTGTTGTTTTATATTATTGCTACCCCTTTGTCACCCATATCACCACTGTAATAATTGAGTGTTTTATGAGGGAGAATGTTTGGATGGTACATGTAATTTGTGATAAAATAGTAATCTTAATATGCCAGAAGGGTATAAAAAATGTAAGGGTGAACACAAAATTTATATTAGTGGAACAGGGAGGGCCATCAAACAAACATAATAGTGATACAAGAAATGAAAGTTGCCCATAGCTAAGTGAACATCTAGTCCAAGAAAAGAAAAATATTTGAAATATGAAGATCATCACAACAGAAAGATGACATGAGAAAATATAGGAGGCAACATTAATGAAAAAAAGAAAATATAGAAGAAAAGTCAATTAGCTGCAATAGACGAGTGGGTAACAATGAAAAAAGCTGTACCAGTATTGATTTTTATTTTCCACCTCCCAGTGTATGTCCATTCTCCTCTTTACGGGTTTCTTATGTCATTTTGCCTGTACTTGATAATCTCCCTTTAATGAGGCTGAAATGTTAAATTCAAGAATTTTTAGCACGTGAAGCATATAAACTTGAATTTGTTTGTTACATAATGTTCAGTATTCACATTAAAAACTTATATCCGTGCAATATGTATTTTTTCACTACAATTGTGTGAGTAATGAGAAATGTAAAGGCCATGAGAATATTTTTTATCTTGAATTGAGTAAAACACACGAGATAGTAATGCTTATGCTATGTTAATATGACAATAGTTTGTTAAGGAATCTCTATCTAGTACAAAATCAGTTTTGTGAAACTTATCAGACTTATGCCAATGCCATTTGAAGGAACCCCTTCTTTGCTGTATGTGCTGTAAATACACAAATTGAAATAATTGTACCAAATATGCACATTTAATGTGCCAAATTATTGCTGTCTGGTTTATATATGTTCCTATGCTGTTACACTGCCAGCATTTGTTTCATTCATTTTCTATGGAAATTGAATGCAATTTGGATTTTTAGTTTGATATATTTTATTTTTAAAAAAATAAGCCTTTATTTTTGTGTAAACCACAGCATTTGCATACATGTGTGCATGTATGTATGTATTTGTTTGTTTTTATTAGTAAATTACATACATTTATTACTTTCATAAAAAGTCTGAAGTAATTGTGATTTCCTCTTACCAGTGCTTTTTCCTAGCATGTATGTTTTTAATTGTAGAAATGATAAATATGAACATATATATGATTAATCCATCAGAATCAATACAAATGTATTAACATATTATGTTCTTAGATATATATATATATATTTTTGGTCCTATTAATGAGGATATACTTTTGATATTCAAATAGATGAATTCAAAAGTCCAACATAGCGTCGTGCTGCTATCTGAGAATTGCTTTAAATCTTCATATATCTAAAAGTAAATGTATATACCCTGTTAATTGTTGAAAGCTGCCCAAGCAGACATTGAAGATTGCCAAAAGCGAAGTAGAATTTCTCATCCTGTCAGCAACAAATAATTTAAATGATTCAGAGCTTCTCTCAGTATTTGACCACAGAGAATTTTGCATTAATGTCCACCATCTCTGTGGTTAGTACAACAGGATAGAAACAAAAAAAATGTGAATGAATCCTGGATAAGGTAATGAAGATAATATTTTTTCATTCATTTTATCTGTTTATCATCAGTCATACAGGATTAACCTAGAGATTGAAAAATATCATCAGATGACAAAAAGCCTTAATGTCCAATATCATGTGAAAGGAAATGGCAATTTATATAGAATTGTTCACTCTCACATAGAACACAAATTTTGATCCAGATCCAGTACACAAGTTTCTCACAGAGATGAATCTTGCTACAAACTGAAACTTTGTGAGTACAGGAAATAAGGCATACTATTCAAAAGTTGCAATTAGTTGCAAAAAGATCTTAAATTTCAGGATTTTATATTAGTGGGTTTGGGCTGTGCACTGATAAGTCAGTGACTGAGGATAAACTATTTTATATACTGAGATAAATATAATGCCAAACCAGGACACAGTATGGGTTTGTTGCAGAGTGCACATCTCTCATTCAGAGTTTTAGTTCACAGTTAACGTAATCAGCATTCAAGTCGAACTGACAACCATTAGAGCATCTGTATAATCACATGGAACAAAACATTCTGTAGTCAAGAGAAAAGATTATTATAAACATGTAGTTGTCAGAAAGGCAAATTGTATAACATAAAAATCAAGGAAAGGAATAACTAATTGTTCATATCTAGTTATACTAGATATACCCTGTTTTGTTTTAATAATCATTGCTATGGAAGTAAATTACTGTGCAAATAATTGTTATACAGGGATAAATACTCTTGAGTTTGAAAACTGGAGACAACAGAAAGATTGCGAGATTTTGATGAGTGGGGTGTCTGGAATAAAATACCTCCCCCTCCCTACAAAATAATAACTCCGCTGGATTTTCAGGAATGTATTGTAACAAAGACTAGAATGGAGCAAACTAAACCCACATTTAAAATACATGACAAATACACTGTGTTTCATTCCTCAAAACATTGAATTTAACTATCAATAAATAACTTTTCTAGATTTTCATTACTTTTGTTACCTTTTGCAAGCTTGAGATCTTTAGACTAAAGATTCATGGTCAATCTAGGGCAACTATCTTCTTGTGATGTGGAATTATGAGTTAGTAGGGAATGATGGTATAAACTACCCTGTCCTTATGGTAAGGGTGCCTATTGTTTGCACTTTTTTACACTGACGAAAACAGGGTCAAAGGGTGCACTAGAATTTTGCCAAGTGTTCTTGTCTGAGCCCTGTTGGATGACTAGTAAGTTTACATTCACACTTTAAAATTTAGGACACACTAGTAGTCCAAACGTGGGCATTCCAAAGATCTCTTGAGGGAGCATAAACTGCAAGTGTAAGGAAGAAGCAGAAATGGAAAAACCTGTCCCATTTTTTCTTTTCATGGATACATCTAATTTTTCCCTGATCACCACTCCATGTCATCTTCAAAACATTTTTTTATCTATTTGTGTTAATAGACTTTTGTAGATGGAAAGGTAAGGATATTTGAATTGTTATAAACCTGGTAATGTATATTTCAATTAGCATTGCTATGTGCATCATAGAACGTGCAGGAAGTTGAAGCATCATTCTTTTTAGTAATCTGCCAGCTACTTTGTTGTGCTTTTTATTTTTGAAAATACTTAAAATTGTAGCACTTGATTTAGGCCATGTTTCACATATGTAAGTTTACAACTGGTTTCATTGTATTCACTGTGATAAGTAAATATTGTTTAAAAAATATATTTTCACCAACATATCCCCTTAGTCAGAATATTGCTGTATAAAAGTGTAGTACAGATACAGCATGTATACTCTCCAAAAACCATTGCAAATCTGGAAGGTATACAGTAATTAAACAAAGAAAACTAACTAGTTCATTGATGTTACCTCAGTTTATGTCTAGTCAGAATATAAAGCTCATATTGTCAACGTCATCTGAGGTACTACTCGAAAGAATAAGCTGCACTTTAGTACAAATATGCCTAGTGTGGTTCACCATGCTTTTTCAGTCTTTCATTGATGCATTTCATCAGCAGTACTATGAACTATTGCATCTCAGCTCCAAAACGACTGTCAGATGGTTTTGTGACATTAGGATTACTTTACATGTAATAAACAGTGGTTAAGAAGCTTTTACTACCATAGAACTTATTTAAATTGCAAAGGTTATGTGTAACAAGATATGTTATCCCACACTGTACTACATAGTGATATGTAATAGAACTTTACAGATGTAATTGGATTTTTTTTTTACAAAGATCAATGTTGAATGTAAGCAGATATTTATGGCACAACATAACCTTACATCTGCATTATATTAAGAGCTTGGTAAATAATGCAGTGTGGTGACAGTATTATATAGTATCACTCCTTAAGGTGTTGCAACATAGGAGGTTACAATATGTATAATTACTCTTCATTCAATCTGTTTGATGTGCTTGAAGTGTCATCCCTATAGTATTGAAAAAGTAACAACAGCAGGGTGAATGCAGTGTTCATATTTTATCTCACTGCTGAAAAAATATTGGCATGAGTTAATGTTCCTTTTCAATTAATTTTTTTAAATATCATTAATGAGTTTTTTTTTTCAAATTACTGGAATGTGTTTTGTTTAATTTTCAGTTTATATATTTTAATATGTCTTGTTCTGTGGTGAAATCTATGGTGAGTGTTCAGTGTACAGGTGCTAAAAAAGAAAAAAAAAAGCACAGAACTTGTTTCTTACTCGTTGCTATTTTGTACATTTTGTATCAAACTGTGAACCTATTATAAATTTCTTCTGTATGATAAGAAGGTATGTTTAATCCAGTAAACTTTGATATCAAAATATAGACCTGTTGACTTTTGGCCCCACCTTTAGTGACTGTTGTACAGTTTGGAGCAAAAGATTAGAATTGTAATGAGTTAAATATAATAAAGACTCTTTGTGCTTCCTGCAAATAGGTAGTAGATACTTTTGCTCCAGACAGTACATACAAATATGCATGTGTGTGTGTTTACTTTGTTCTGCAGTAATGCACTAGTTAGCCAGAAACATCAAACATTCTTCAGCATAGGTGTGCGCAGACCCTCTGATTGGGGGGGGGGAGTTCAGTCGGGAAAGAAAAACCTCATTTTATCTCTGTTTTAGTTTAATTGCATTGGTGGGTTTATGTATGTATGTATACGTATATATACGAGGCACATGTAAAAAAAAGGGTCGATATTTTTGAAAAAACAAGAAAATAATAGGAGAAGAAATTTATTGTGATTGATAAACAAGTGCATACCTTGGCTATTTTTCGACGTAGTCACCATTAACCTCCAGACATTTCTGATAGCGTGGCACAAGCTTCCGTATACCCTCTTGCGTAAAAATCTGCTGCCTGAACTGATGTCTTGAGCACGTCACTGTCGTTGAAACGCTTTGATGCAAGCCACTTTTTCAGGTGAAGAAAAATAAAGAAATCTGGGCTGTAAGGGGGATGATTGAATAGTTCCCATCGAAATCTTTCAATTGTTTCAACAGTACAAGCAGCTGTGTGTGGACAGGCATTGTCATGGATCAGAAAAATTCCAGAGTGTAGCATTCCTCTCCGCCGATTTTGGATGGCACGTTGCAGATTATTCACTGTTTCGGAATACACCTCTGCTGTAATTGTTCGTCCTGGTTCCAAGAAATAACGTGCAGCTGTCCTTTGCTCTTTGTGAGAGTCTGTCCGCATTTTTGGTACCCACCTTGCGCACAGTTTGCAATACCCCAGGTTGTCAGTCACAATTCGATGCACTGTTTTCACAGACACTTCTGGAAACTCTTTGGGGAGTTCAGATATTGTGAACCAGCAATTGGAACGCACTTTCTCATTAACACATTCCACCAGATCGTCAGTCTGAACACTAGGCCTTCCGCTACGCTCATTGTCATGGACATTTGAACGCCCTTCCCGAAACACACTGCACCATTGCCTGACCTTCCCTTCACTCATCACTGTCGGTCCATAAATAGCACACAATTCCCGATGGATGTCAGCTGCATTCTGTCCTTTGGCATTCAGAAATCGTATGACGGATCTCACTACACATTTGGCGGGATTTTGTATTAACGGCAGCCATTTCACCTTACTGCTACTCACACGTATGCAACCCCTCTGACGATTCTAGCTCTGTTGCAAGCACAGAATACTAGGGCATGCTCCTGCGCATGATCATCTTCATCAGTGTTGCCAACCCCACGTAAAAAAATATTGGCCCTTTTTTTTTTTTTTTTTTACATGCACCTCGTATATATATATATGCCCATTGCTCCCCTGTGGTTGTGCCACTGCATCCCTTCCCCCAAAGTTGCTTTGAACTTTAATTGGCTTGAAAACTTCATTTTCTTTAAGAGTATAGTATCATTTAATAATGGCGATTACATTTCTGGGTGAAAGTACAATAATGTAGGAGGGACATGGACATCTAGAAGGGGGGAGGCAAGGACCACACCTCCCCCTTAGAAATTGAATGCTAACCTAAAAGTATATATTTCACATGTGTAATTTGATTTCAGTCATTGTAATTTACGTTAATGCGATAATTTCAAATTCAAGTGGTGTTTTTTGAGGGGGACAACACTATTATTGAGGTAATATACCCCATGGAAAAATCTGTGGACGTCCATGATTAGGGGGGCAATTGCCCCCCACTGCCCCCAACCTGTGTGCATGCCTTGTTCTTCATAGTTCTTTTATTAAAAATTGACAGAAGCAAAATATTAGCTACATATGCTTGTGCTATGATGCAGTGCTTTCATACAGCTTTCTACTGTATACGTGGGTTGCAAATAAAGTAGTGGCAACACTGTCAGGAAAAGGTGATAACACCATGCATGTGCTATCAGGCAGTGAGCAATATCAGTTTGGGCCCATGTCGATGTGTGGAGTGACAAAAGTGGTTGGTACAGCGAGTGGTATGGTGTATGTAGGATGTTGAAATGGACCTTTTCTATACTGCTCCAAAACATGTTTACAAAGGTAGAACATTAATTGTGGATCAAAATCCAGGTTACCTGTGGAAAAAATGCATGACAATATCAGCAAGACTTGCATGAAGCCTGTAGCAACAATACCTAGCTGTATCTGATGGTTGCATAATGGGTAAGTGAATTTCTTTAGGAGGTTGCGATGCGTCCGTGAGAACAACCTCAACATGAGGAAAATTGCATCATGCTGGGTTCCCAATATTGTCACCATTGTGCAACCATCAGGTAAGGCTAGTTATTGTTGCTTCAGGCTTCATGCAAGTTTTGATCACATTCTTGTGCATTTTTGCCATGATCAAGCCTGGATTTTGATCCACACTCACTGTTCTACCTTTATAAACACGTTTTAGAGCACTACAGAAAATTGTTTTCATTTCAACCTCCTACATACACAACAGCCCTTGCTGCACCAACCACTTTTGACACTCCACACATCAGCATGGCTCCAAGCTGACATTGCTCACTGCTGCTGAGAGCACATGCACGGTGTCATTACCTTGCCACTACTTTATTTACAACCCACGTATTCAACATAGAATATTGAAAAAATAAAGATAAGAAAAATCAGATTTACAATATTGCATGATGGGGTAGCATGGTGACAGAATCAGAACAACATAACTAAACTATATATTGCAACCTTTAGCATGCCAGTTTATCATTGCTTAGTACTTCAGTGTTGTGTGTTAATATATACTTTGCAACTTCTTAGTTGACCATCCTGAAATATTTCCAAATTCAGATGTTATTAATATGGCAACATTGCACATTAGAGTCAATTGCAAATAACCAACTTTCTGATAGGCCCCTTTACCAGATTTTTAAAAAGGAAAAA
The DNA here is from genome assembly GCF_977018435.1 of Lepisma saccharinum. NCBI lineage: Eukaryota > Metazoa > Arthropoda > Insecta > Zygentoma > Lepismatidae > Lepisma > Lepisma saccharinum. The sequence goes on along the minus strand of NC_139230.1, from coordinate 25,139,616 downwards.
AAAAAAACTGGTGAAAAATTTATTTTCCACACCTTCCAAATTAGAATCTATAAACTAGCACTATTGTAATCATCAGAAAATGCCAATTCGTCATTGCCTTGTAATCAGGGGTTTGATACGGTGGAGGCACATGGTGGTTCGGATCCCACTTTAAACTGTAGGTCCAGTCCCGAACTGTGCATAAAGTGGACTAAAAGCACCAAATCAATCAAATTGAAAGTGGAGAAATGTATGAGGTTTAAAACACTGAATCAGGTAGTGTTCCTTTGGGATTAAATTACCAAGTTTGAACACAATGAGGCAAATATGAGGTGGAATATAATTTAATAGGGATGGGACAGATTATTCAGTATTCTATCTTTATCTGCTGATGAAGGTATATTGGTGTTTCGACATATCCATAAATAACCTGTAATTTATTGCAAAATTCCGCCATTTTATTTGTATGAATATAAACATGCATTGTGGCTTTGTAAAGAAAATGCCTAAATACACAATTCTTTTCCAAGACAAAACCCATTGCAGTAACCTGGTTGCATATATTAATTCAGGAGGTTAGTGAACTCATGTTCTTCAAGTAACATTTGCATGATATATTGATTATCAGTATTGGTATCAATTAAAATTTCATATTAATCCATCCCTGAAATTTACAAGGTCTTGAAATATTTTCCATAATCTGTAGGGCAAATTTGATTGAAACCTGGTCAAATGGTCGCTCGTGCCACCATCTTGCTTTGTCAAAGACAAGTACCCTACAATGTTGAACATTTGGTAACACTAGACATTGCATTCTTTTTTCAAGAATGAAATTTCATAGCTTCAACTCCCCACCCTTCCAGTTTGATTTTTTTAGTTGAAGACAAATTTTCTGTAGGTTACTATTACTTTACTATTTACTGACTGTTCAGCACAGAAATTAAGTTAAATAAAATTGTTTTAGAATGTTGTAATAATCAATGTATATTCTTTTCTGCTCATGATGTTTATTTTTAGGGTACTAATCAGAAAAGCTGAAAGAAAAGTACCCTTATCACCAGTCACGTCTGCCCTTTCATGTCAACATTATCTCGAGGAACTACCAGGCTGATGGATTTATCAAATGCAGATCAAAGCAACATAAGTTGACTCGATATGACCATCCATGAGAGGCAACAATTAATCTAAAGTGACTTGCTAATATATTGAAAAGTAGCAAATGTGCAAATTTGAAACTTTTTAAAAATTAAAAGACCTATCAAATGTTGCAACATATTGATTCACTCATCTGTCTCTGGCAGGAAATCAATTAATTTTTACCATTGTGTCATTGTCGTAACTTGGTAAATATAAGAGTTGTATCTTGAAAGTTAAAAGAACTCTTAAATTTATAAATCATGGTGCATAGTACTCATCTCGATTAGCCTGTCCATTGGACTTTTTCTAGTAAACAGTGAAACTCAATCGATAAGGATCCATTGCTAAGAAACTGCTTTATACCAAGATATAATTAGTGGGCTGAAAGATCTATCTAGCACTATATTGATTGCTTTGGTTTATTTTACTTCACTTTTCTGCCACTTTTGGCTAATTTCGAAGATGAGGATGAGTGATATAGTGAGACACACAAACACCACCCATGCCAAGATTCAAACCCAATACCCCTGGCATTATAGTATGTTGTGCCAACAACTCTGCTACAATGCTAGACTATCTAACCAGCACTATATTACTGCAACATAAATTCTCTCTTCAATCAAAATTTAACTATTGATATACATATAAAGCAATTCTTACCTTATTGCAGGAAAATATTGTCAATTTAACACTTCACTGGTGAGTCCACAAGTGAAACATTTGGTACCTGTTCAAGCTTTCCTGGTGGAGAATGATTGAAGGGATGCTCTCACTACATGAGCCTGGTGAGTTCTGGATGTGTCACAAACTTTCGAGAGCTAACATCAATTGAAATGACACGCGATCCCTGAAGATGAGTGATGTTAGCTCTCAAAAGCTCAGATGCACATCCAAAACTGACCTGGTTGATATACTGAGAGAATCTCTTCATTATTTGATACCTCCCAATTTATTCACAAAATACAAGCTACATACATGTTTTGTGAATTGAAGGAAGTAAAAGTTCATGTTGTTATAAAATGGAATATTTAATATCTTGATAATTGCCATGGTGGTCTATTTAGTAGAGCATCTGACTGACACACAGGAGACCCGGGTTCGATTCCCAGGGGGTGTGATCTAAGGTTGGAATTTTTCTGGCCTCATCCCTGCATAAAAAGCAGCTTCGAGGCTCACCCAGCCCCAAGTCAATGGGTACCTGGGGGGGGGGGGGGGAGTGGTAAAGGTGACTGGAGCATAGTGCTGATCAAATCGACTCCAAAAGATGGCATAGATCAAGAATGTGTGGGGCCCTACCTAGACATCCCTTTAAGTGTTGATTCACATCTTTGCTCAAGTCATGGCCCGCTCACAGTCAGGGGGTATCCACACTAGCGGTCAGGGTACAATCATCCTGGTCTGGTATTGGTTTCTTGACAGAGTACACAGATTTTTCTGATATAAATAACCTGCCGATTGTGCTAACTACCTTTAAGAGATCGTCAACAATGGATTTGGCTGTTACAGCACTGCCATTAGAAAAAGAATTGAGAAAGCAAAGATAGATTGATTTTAGTTCGCTTTTCTGCCAGTTTTGGTTAATAGCGAAGATGAGGATGAGTGGTGATATGAAATTGACGAAAGGACATCACAAAGAACATCCACACCCAGGCTGGGATTTGAACCATCTACACCTGACATCATAGTGCACTGTGCTAACCACTCGGCCATGGAGGTCAGCTCTTATACTTTTGGTTTAAAAGTGGCAAACTTTTATTTGCAGCTACAGTGTGCAAAACTGCAAATGTGAACAATGGAAAAAAACTACTTTGGCAGTCTAGGTTTTGCATGAAAATTTTTGGGCTCATTGTTGATCATTTTCTTTTATTTGAAAGTTTCCTACACAACATGTGACAAATATACTTCAGGTTGTAAGCCTACTTTCAAGGAGCCAGTTGTTATGCACATCATGTGAAAAGTCCCCTTCCCTTTTTTGTAAGGGAATAACAAGTTTGTTGTTAATCTTGGTTCAGAGTTAGATATCAAGAATGACTTTTCCATAGAGGGTTGACCAACACCACCTCCCCCTTTGCACACAAAAAAATGACAATTTGGTTGTAGGAAAATATGACCTGCAATAGGTTAGCTTTTTGATTTAACGATTTTAATTGATGCAGCAACTGTTTGGAAAAAAGGCAATATCAACTAGTACTCATGTATCATAGTTGTTCCTCATTGACTTCTTTTCATTGACTGTAATTGTAATATGGTTGGTTGAGTAGGTTTTTCTTTTCCTCAGGTTCATGAAAGTGAATATTTTGACTGCTGGTTTACAAACAGAATCGAGAAGAAAATATTTTGGTATTTTTTGCTCATTGCCCCGATCAATCAATTTTATCCATACTCATCTTTCTCTGTTCCAATAGGACTTTGAGGCCTCCTCGATGGTGCAGTGGTAGAGTCATTGCCTTGTAATCAAGGTGTCCCGGGTTCGAACCTGGTGGAGGCACATAGTGGTTCGGATCCCACTTTAAACTGTAGGTCCAGTCCCGATTAGCCTTACTGTGCATAAAGTGGACTTAAAACACCAAATCAATCAATCAAACCAATAGGACTTTGACTTCTGGTCACTCATCTAAATGTCCTTTGTAACCAGGCTGAAGACTGCTAGATTGAGCATTGCATGTTCACATCAGCGCTCAAGCTCCAATCACATCAAATATTCTTTCCAGTTGCTCATAATCGGAGCAAACCTTGACCAGACTTGCTTCTATTTAAGAATCATTCAAGAATATTTGACCAGACTGCGAGATGAGCATGGATGTGAATCAACCCTAAATGTGCACACACAGTATGGTGCTGTATGCGTGGAAAACTTTACCTAACAATATCTTGATAGATCTGCCTGCCTGTGGAAGTCTAAACAATGTTGTAGTGGCTTATTGATAAATATAGCAATATGAAATTTTGTGGGATCAAATGATAATGAAGTAGTAATTTCATATGACCTTAATGATCTTGATTTAGCTATTTAGAAAACTGAGTGATATAAATGCCAAGTCAGTATATGCTACATCCTATTTTAATTTGCATAAAACCTATTCTCACTTATCAAAATGACATGAGTGAAGAACCTTGATTATATATTTTTTATAGAACAAAGGTGCAAAAAAAAAACTTAAATGTAAGGATAATTCAAAGTTCATTTACATATTTGAATAATGAAGGAAACCTAACACTTATTTTTCAGAATATGGGTGTGCCCACAGAGCATATTGCAGTTACATAGTAAACACAACTGTAGCGTATGATAGACCATCAGAAATTTCATGCTATCCAGTTAGTGTGTGCTATTTAACACCTTACTGTTGGCTGTTGAAGGCACACTTCTAAGTCAAATTCAACTATGATATATGCGATAAGTAGGGGTCAGATTTTTATGACCTAAAAACTTCTGCAATATGCATGCATTTATGCCCTTAAAATTAGCAAAATATGACATTAAAAACTGAAAATACGACAAATAGGATATATGTAAAATTTAAAATGACAGACATTTAAAAAATATATGAAACAATTTACAAAATAAAATTCGGCCATCAGTACTGAAAAACTTTTCACCAAACTCTCTCACAAAACTTTTTAATTTCACACACTCTGGGCACTTCACTTTTGGCATCTTGAAATTATAACCATGTACGCGTTACCTGCAAAATTCGTTCCCCTACTTTCTGGAGCAAAGATTGTCTCTGGATGAACTGCGAACTGGAAGCTTCCAACTCTAAATGACAGGATTCCTTTCTCCCCTTCCTTGGCACTGACACGCTCCCTCACTGAAAATAGCTTCCAATGCTGTCTGGTTGCCATGTATAGAAGGGGAGGGGCGGAACAGCTAACGATAAGGAATGAACAATAGCCTAACAATCTTTAAGCCGATTGCAGACAACGAAAAGAACGATTGGAAAACAATTTCACTGTTTATTTTTTAAAGTACGTCCAAACTGTTATTTTGTAACCAAGGTATAAAACACACTGAAAAAAAAATCCGCTGTTTAGATAAGTTTGCGAAACAAGCCAGGAATTTATTTTTAAACACTGGAAGTACTGTGTGTTGAACATGAAAATATGCTTTTATTCCACACTTTTGGGCCATAATATGCCCTAAACGAAAAATATAGTAGAAATATGCATTTATATGACCTATAAAAACAGTTATCGATTTCAAAACACCAAGAAATGTGCTTAAACTAACTTAACAAACAGAAAACCAGCCCCTGGGAAAATATGTCATAAAAATCCAAGCCCTAGTGATGTGTGAATTTGGAACAATGGTACTGTGCATCTTCTTTACTGCATGCTAAATTATTTGTTAACATTTAAAGAAGTATTTAGTGTGACATTCATACCATCAGAGTTTCTGCTACATTAAACACCCTACTGTTTCCGAGTCATTCCATATGAAATCATCACAGCCCACAACCTGACCATCTCAGATTTTCATGAAATTTGGGTGCATCTTGCAATTGTTAAATTATTCAAGGTCAAAGTTAGCATAAATTGCCCTTTTTGAGCCCTCTTAGCTATACTAAATGTGCTGTAACTCTGCCCCTGTTTCACATAGGAAGCTCAAATAAAGCTTATTGTACAGGGAATTGAACAAGCTTTCCAGTGATATAACAAGCCTACCTTTGGATAAAATTATAATTTTGTCACGTGACCTTGAATATCTTAAAACATGTCCACCAAAAATCGTGGAAAAAAATATATTTGGTCCCTCATGCCATACTCTAAAACATATCAAAAAATCTTTCTGGGACTGCAATGGGATCAGAAGATACAAAATAATATGTGTAACCATGTGACTGATAAAAGCTTCATTACATGAACTATTCATGATTGGGAAAAGAGAGACGCGGTAGTATATAAATACGGAGAAACTAGTACTCACTTTTATCCGCGAAGCTGTTTTTTCTTCTTTTTCGATTAATTTCAGTGGCCACTGCCACCATCCTCGTTGGAACTTGCTGCGCTGTTGCTTGGCGTGCGTCTTGCGCAGCAAGTTCCAACGAGGATGGTGGCAGTGGCCACTGAAATTAATCAAAAAAAAAAAAACGAACTATGACGAGTCAAATGCTCCTTAACACCCCCTGCAAAATGTAAAGGAGTTATCCTGGGTATAATTGGTCATGAAAGAAACAGGTTAGGCACAGGGAGATTTCTAGCTGTGTGTGTGTCAAGCACAGGTCCGGCATATTGTTGACCCCCATATTGAATTAAACGCAAAAAATTTAAAGGGAAGGGGGTGATGTGATATATCAAATCAGGCTAGAATTTCATGAGAAATGAAGCGGCGAAGGTTTTTCCAATGTATCTTTAGCCAGCAATAAGTTATATGCCTATCTTTCATTTACGATATATGTACATAATAATATTGTCAATGTTTCTGTGAGCACACTCGTTGACGTTTCTCACAATCACATAGAACTTGGCAATGTAGCAGGTGCAATATCATAGCAAACAGCAACTATGCATTCTCTCAGATGGTCAATATCACGGACTTTAGTGCATGCACCATTCTCTTCAAATGTTTCTGAAGGTAAAAGTCCTCCTAAGATGTTAGATCTGGGTAATGTGCAGGCCTTTTAATAGATCCCTGTCTGCCCATCAATCTACCTAGATATTGTCATAATGTCCACATAGTGTGGTCACACACTGTTCTGTTTCAGAACTCTGGAAAAGTGTCATATCCCGTAAGCAACGATGAAAAACCTGTTCACTTAAATCCAAGAAGCACTCACCACTTAAGGTTCTGTTGTTGAATATGGACCAACCATTCCTGTTTTCCATACACTATATGGTAGCACATCATTAGCTTACCAGCAACAACCATTCGGTTGGAATCTGTCTACTGTAGATTATCAAATCACAGGTATTGCATATTATTTTTATTAACTTCACCGTGAACATAAAAATTAGCCTCATCACTGAAGAATTTTCCATTCCAAAGAAAGTGTCACGTAATTGTTTGAGATACTTTTCCCAATATTCTTCAATATTCAACTATTTGGTGAATGTCGCTGATTAAAATTATATGCAACGGTGCGTATACTTCTTTCTCTCCCGAGATGTCAGAGTGATCTCGATGAGTTCCTAACACGTTAGGAGCATTCTAATGCTTTGTTTATAACACCTCGAAAAGGAGGAAATGGTTATACAAGCATGCAGTAATAACTTTTGCTGGCTAAAGATACGTTGAAAAAACCTTCGCAGCTTCATTTCCCATGAAATTCTAGCTTGATTTGATGTATCACATCACCCCCTTTCCTTTAATTAAAATTTTTGCGTTGAATTCAATATGGCTGTCAACAATATGCCTGACCTACACTTGACACACACGGCTAGGGATCTCCCTGTGCCTAACCTATTTCTTTCATGACCAATTATACCCAGGATAACTCCTTTACATTTTGCAGGGGGTGTTAAGGGGCATTTGACTCGTCATAGTTCATGTAATGAAGCTTTTATCAGTCACATGGTTACACATATTTTGTATCTTCTGATCCCATTGCAGTCCCAGAATGATTTTTTGATATGTTTTAGAGTATGGCATGAGGGACCAAATATATTTTTTTCACGATTTTTGATGACGTTTTTTCAGATATTCAAGGTCACGTGACAAAATTATAATTTTATCCAAAGGTAGGCTTGTTATATATCACTGGAAAGCTTGTTCAATTCCCTGTACAATAAGCTTTATTTGAGCTTCCTATGCGAAATAGGGGCGGAGTTACAGCACATTTAGTATAGCTAAGCGGGCTCAAAAAGGGCAATTTATGCTAACTTTGACCTTGAATAATTTAACAATTACATGACACATGAGACTCAAAATTTTCATAGTTACTAAGTTCCATGCAAGTTTCAACTCCCAAAATTTCATGAAAATCTGAGATGGTCAGGTTGGAAATTGCACATATCTGTGTTGCTTTGGCATGGAATGACTCTTCTGCCACTTCTCTTCATTCTGTGCCTTACATGATGAATCCAATTGTGTGTGTGTAGAACTGTAATAGCTGGGAGTTCTTAACATTTTCACCACTCTGAACACTACCTTGTAAACAAATTTCTGCCAGGACTAAATTGAACACATGCTACTTCAACAAAAAGAAGTGCCTACGAGTACCTTTTGTGTGTTTATTCATGGCCTGGCATGGTCACAACATAAGGTTGGCTCCATCTGTTGCAGCACTGTGTATGCTTTTCCCTCACGGTTATTGTTTGCCAAGTGTAGAAAATGCATGTTAAGTCAAACTGAATTGAGCGGCTTTCTCATGTATAATTTCCCATTCCTCTGAAAATGTTTTAATACCTCGCACGTTATTCGGGAACAAGGATAAATGGTGAACAATGCACACTGTGACAAAGCTTCATCTTACATTGCCTCAGTTCTGAATATAACAATGCTAAGTTGCAGGCCCCTGTGGCAGAGTGGTTAGCACATCACGATATGATACCAGGGGTCCCAGGTTCAAATCCCATCCTGGGCAAGGATGTTTGTAAATGTCCATCAATTTCATCACATCATCCCCATCTTTGCAAATTAGTCAAAAGTGGTACAAAAAGCGAAGTAAAATAAAGCAAATCAATCAACAATGCTAAGTTGTGAAAAACTTTGTTTAGTGGCCTTGCGTTGAATATGGAGCAGCGAGTCTTGGGGTTAGTTGCAAGGATGCCACCACTTGCATGCCCACTCACTTCGAGCGCTTGACACTAAGTCAACTATATTATTTATTCTAAAATTTAATGTGCATACACAGAAAAACAGCTCATCTACTCATGCAAAAAATGCGTAAAATACATTCAAATAAATAAATTAACCAGGTTGTGTTATCCTAGCTTTCCTGCAAATCAGGATTTGATTCAAACTATTGTCAAGTGTTTGTGACACATATGTGTGCAATTAGTACAGTGGATAACTGAAATTCTTTTCTTCGGAGAAATTTTAATTCTAACATCCTTTAAAATATTTTTTTGTTAAAATGGTGCAAATAGTTTTTTCCATCACTTGAGAATAATTATTCACGTAACAATCGTTAGCACAAGTTCTTTTTGCGAGAATTACTTTAACTAAAGATTCCTTGAAATTTGTGAATGGTTAGCGCACTTTTATAAGTAAACTGGAATGCTAATAAAGTATGCATGTACATTGAAAGTAGAAAATGCCTATTTTAATGTCTTTATTTTAAGTGCTTTTTAAGTGCATATTTGAGAGGTTTTTAGTGCCTATAAATCTGCACCCTAATAATCACATAAGCCACAACGTAATTGATGAACTTTCACCTGCATTTTTCTCGGTTCCATACTTTTATGGGTTATAGAGTTTTACTCCCGAGCCACTCGGAGTAATCCGATGAAATACCATGCATTCAGGCCATAATTCTATTTCCTGCACATGGCATAAAAATCCAAGGAATCAGAACTTTAAAAATTTTATACATTAAGCCAAGTTTATTCAAAATGAAGTACAATTTATTACTTGCAAGTATCATCAGTTGTGTAAGACTAGCACATATTTGCCCAATTCACACTCAAACATTGTGCAACAAGTACAAGTATTCAAACCCAGACTAACTCACAATGGATCAATTACCAACATAATTCATTTCTCAATATTTACCACCACTCAATAATACACAGAGTTGTGTTTTAAGATAGCCTGCACCATAACTAAGCAAGTTGCTAAGAGAAAAATGGCAGTTGTATTACCCTATCCTCAGCCTTGTAACATTTAATTTCTTAGTCTACAGCAGAAGAAAAAGTCAGTCTTTTACTGCACCATATGCATCAAAGTTTGATACCAATTCAAAGTACACCAACTGTATAAATATTGTTGTTGCATGTGTCTGATTTAGTTAAAATAACAATTTTGCCATTTTGTTGTCCATAATATGTATTTCATTTTTACTAACAAAATAGAAAGTATTAATTTCATCTGATAATATTGAGGCACATATGCAACAAATAATTTCTGATCAAGTGGTAATACTATAGTTTTTTCTTTTAACAAAACAAATATTCACAGATAAATCACAAATTTATATGGAAGAGTCAATTCAGCCTCTGTACACTTCTGCTGTATTGAAAGATTAATAACAAATACTTCAACTCATAACATTGCAATTTGCATAAAGCACAAATTCAAAAATTGAATCAAACATGAAGCAATTAAACATTTGTGAATAATATCAGCCAGCAACTCTCTCCTATCAGATTAAGGACAAGTTCTCCAAATAGATTTTGCACAGACCCCCCTTAATGTCTAGTTAGCATCTAATTAAATCAACCTTAATTTTGTTACAAACTAAAATTAAGGTACAATTATTTGCGAATTTCACTTCAAGTTTTCATAAAAATCAAAATTTTATATATTACATACAACTATCTGCCTTGTTAACACATGGAAGTTTAGGAGAGGGAGAAGAGTAAATTATTTGCTACTGGGAAATGAGTTTTACTTGTGTAACAGAATGGCAGCCATGCTTCACTCCTTGGTTACCTGTTTCATCACTTCAAATTTGTGTAACAAAATTCCATGACTGCAAAACACCTTCCTATGTAAGTATAAAATCCAACAAAGGTGCTGCCTATACGTTATCAAGTATAAATTGCAAGGCTGGGAGATCTTGAATGAACCACCATTTTAAGCCCGATCTTGATTATACAAATCACATCATTTGTATTTTACCTCATAAATGAAAAATGTATAAAATTCCTGACGTGCTGAGCACACACACAAACTGCACTGATTAGTGGCACTAATTCCACACACCCTTCTCATTTACACAACCCCCCAAATAGTCATGACAGAGCAACAACATCTTTCAGCATTCTGTTTCACAATTACAGTGATTTATTAAATGTTGATAGACTTAACAATTCCATTGATCTTCTCTACTAGGTCTTCCTTCCTCTTCAAATGCTGGCTCTCATTGTCCAAGAACTGTTGGCGGCCTTTAGCAAGATGCTTCTCACCATACAATGTCTGGAGGTTGCCAAACAAATCCTTCAGTTGCCTAAATAAGACAATATGAAGAGGAGGTTGAGAGCAGAACAGAGTAAAAGAAACTGAAAATGGATCTACTAAAGGAATTTATAGAACAAATACAACACCTACTTATGTGAAATTTAGAAAATTTCGCACTTCCGTGTTGCACAATTTAATATTAAATCCTATTAATTTCGAAGATCCACTGTCTTCATTCACAAAAGGGTACAGCATTTGCTTCAAAGTGCAAAATTTTCTAAATTTCACGTAAGTAATTTTAAACCGCGTTTACCGCAACCATCATGAAATGCAACACCCTCATACAATTCTAGAACACCATGGTATAGATCCACCAACTTATTTGAAACCCTGGCCAGAAACAAGTGGCGCTAGTGTTTAGGAGGGGAGCTCGGGAACTCTGGGGCAAGGGAAGGGATGACAGAAACAAGTGTTTTCCCCCCTGTGTTGCCAGATCTGGAAGTGGGCGTGTGCCGTGAAAGGTTTGCAAGTAAACAAATATGCAGGCCGAATATTAAGTTTTGTTTCTAGACGTGGTAATTCAAATAACATAGCATAAGAGAGAGGAGGGAGGGGGACACTAAAGTTAAAAACGCCTGCTGTCTCGCAGAAGGAAGGACAATATTAATATTCTAAACTATAAAAAAAAATTATGTAAAAAAAAATAAAAAAGCATGAATCCAAGTTTCATCAATGTAAACAACAGGCCTCCCTTCGTTGCAGAATCTGTTGATTGCACGAAGATATCTTGCTCTCCAAACCAGAGCTAAGCGAGAGTTTCTACATTTTTTAAATTTAAAGCCTATTTGTTTCATAATTTTCCGTAATGTTTCTCGCCCCTCCCCTGATAATTAATTTCTTCCTTAGCAATAGCTAAAAGTTTCAATATTGTAGGAACTTCTCTTTTCAGTACGTACATTTCATGGACAATTTCTGGTCAGGGGTTTGTAAATCTTTTTTCTATCTTTTCAGTTTTTTAAGCAATGACTCCGACCGTCCCGTTAGATATACTGCTCTCTTTAGGGGTTGATCGCGAGGATAATTCCACCCATCTCTTTTCTCTTCTTTACACTTCTCAATGATTCGTAGTAGCAAATTTCGCTCACTGCTGTGCACAACTTTCGACACTTTACACTTACTCAAAAACACGTCTACACACATCAACAACACTCCTCGAATTCTTGAAGAGAGTAAAATTAGCAACACTGTGTCAGCGGAAGTGGGAAGGTCCTTGCCTGACCAGCGCCAGAGCAAACACCGGGGGTGAAAGAAGGGGGTGGGGGAGGCCGGTTAGTTCGCATATTTTCCGAGGTTTCAGAAAGCTTGGTGGATCTATACTATGCTAAATATAGGGTGATCATCCAGGGTCATGATAAAATTTGAGTATAATTCCTAGTTTTCAAGGTGAAATTTCCAAAGATTCAAGGATACAAGCAGATGTTTTCTCTATTTCAACCTCACATATTTTATCCTATCACCACCCACCCACAGAGACACACAAACATATTAGCAATATAAAGGGTTAGTGTGATTCACATATATCAAAAAATTCTAATTCAATTGAATTAAACAGTATATACACACAGTATATTTAAAATATTTAATTTAAGGCACGGAGTTTACAATTGCCATTTCACACACTCAAGACTCGAAATACTCCTACAAACACAAGTCACAAATGTTATGGTATACTCTAATCTACGAACAATTGTTAACTGTATAAGAATTTCAAAATCGAATTTACCAAATCAATGTCAAGATACCTTATCTTGCAATAATCTTCCATCTGTCAAATAGATTGTTCTGCAAAAGACATTAACAAAGTAAATGGATTGCGAGAAGTTCCACACAGCTTTCTTTTCCTTCCTCAATAAAAATAAAATCTAAACTGGGAAAAACTTGTCTCAGGGCATTTATAATAACAGTTGCAATTTTTCATGTTTATGGAGAAAAAATCACACAGAATTCCCAGTGAGTAGCCACCCTGTAAATACGATGAGAGTATAGTCACGAATTTGCAGTTTTAATAATTAGGACTGAGCTGAAGCCTAACAATACAGATACCGATACTTGAAAATTGTAACAAAAGTTGTTAAAAAATATTGATGAAAGTACAGTGGAACCCCAATTTCACATCTTCAGGGCCTGTACAAAAATTGTAGGGGTGAAACTCAAGTGCAGGTAACACATGACTACACAGTAGATTTTTTCGAGTGTATAATGTGCTAATGTATTAAAAGGAATTTAACAGGAAAGAAAAATTGTGGAACTCTTAATTAAAAAGACATGCCGTGAGAATCAGTGACAGATTAACAATCCTCTTTCACAGGTAGGGGCTGTGGACGACTGCCTACCAGGTAGAATTCAGGCATCTAATTGGGTGAGATCTCCATTTACTTTGTTAACTGGTAACTTGTTGCTAGCTTGTCTATAGACACTACAATCAAAGTGTCCCAGATTCAGTTCACAGTGGAGACATGTAGAATGGTCCAGATCCCACTTTAAACTGTGTATCTAGTCCCAATTAGCTCATCAGCATAAAATTAATTGAAAACCAGTTTCATAAAACTTGCACATTTTAGACATCAAAATGGGAAGGATCATTATTTATGCTCACGTTAATCAATGATTTATTGTTGGATTTGGGAGCCTTGTGGAGGGTAAATGCCCTTTCAGCCAATAGTTTCCCAATGAATAATGTGCTTTTTTTATATGTATAACACATGAATGGCTCTGAATAAAAGCAGGGATTATATTATACTTAACTTTGTGTGCATTTCCTTCCTTATTTCTGTGTTAGATGCAAGATAGTTACTTTTTTCTTTTTTATCAGAAGGTAGCACAAAAACAGGAAGTGGTTTGTAGGGTTGTGTGTCTGGTGTGTATATCTTGTAATTGTCAAAGCAAAAGGGCCTTGCAAGACTGCTGACCTTTACTTTGGAGGAGTCATTGCTGTAAGAAGCGAATATCAGCAAGCAACAGCTTTGCATTATGCCTTTATTACATGACCATGCACACCAGTGGCAGATTAACGAGCTTGTGGGGAGAGATGGGCAACTTTTCTGTTACTTGTCACACATTATGTTCATGGAATGCTTATTGTTAGTTTCACAGAATGTATTTAGAAGAGGAGAGGATGAGAGACAATCGCCTTTTCTCCTTATGCTGATCAGATCTCTCACGTAATTGGGCTCCACTTCCCCTGGCTCTTTGCACCATGAGTGCACACAAGCAACAAAATCCAGGCTGAAACACTCAGCACTTTTTAATAATTACAAGATCAGTGATGGGGACAAACAAGTTTAATCCCCTTGAACTAGAAAGGATTCTGTAAGAGGATGGGTAAAGTGAATAGTGATCAAGCCCTGTCGTCAATTTTTCACAAGTGGTTTTGTGGAGAGGGAAAGGCAAACAAAGACACCTAGTGAAAGCAGCATTTAGAGACTATCGGATTGAAACAGTGTACTTGATCTCCGATAATCAGAAGGCTCAACTGATTTCTATTTGACAGGGGATGCAAGAAGTGCCCTTTCCTCTCTGCCAAGGAAGGTGTGATAAAATGCAACTTGTGTTACCAACAGAATAGCCTTCTGGCAAATTTTATGACATTGGCACATCCTGGGAGTTACGGCAAATGTAAGATCAAGGTAAATGTCCCAAGCTGCATGGTTGAATGTAAGCAGGGAAAATGCACAACGTGGGAACAGATTATTGGAGTTCTACTGTATTCCACTCCAATTCGGTATGCATCAACTTGCCACAATTTTATTTAAAATATTCTACATCAGAATATTAATTAATTAAAATGCAGTTTTTCACACAATACAGTTTTTCACACAATACTGGTGCAAAATAAATGGAAACTTCAAATTTTACATAAGCTTCAGGGTAATTACACCCTACAAAAGTATCACATTACATTTTTGTGATAAACCTCGATTTTCCAGGAACATAAAATCTGGGTTCCACTGTATGCATATACCGTGAAATATATTTGCTTCGATTACATAAACAATGTTATGAAGTACCAAACTGATGATAGGACTATGACTATATTAAACATGCACTTGCAAGTAATTACCTCATTTTGTTGAATGAGTCGGTAGTCTTTCAAAAGAGAGTTATTTACCTGTCAAATTTTTGCAGTTCCATGACTTTTTCTGCAAGATCTGGGGCATCAGGTTTCAACTTGGTTATCAAGTCTGCAATCTTCTGGGTCTCAACTTTATACTCCTGATTGATATTCTTCATTGACACCTTCCAAGAAATTAAGATCCAAAATAAAACATGTCAATTCTAATATAGACCACACCACCAGCATAAAAAAGTCAAAATACCACTATCAAGGTGAAAAATTCCTTTCATGGAATCCAATAAAATAATCCTTGAAACAAAAGTGTCTGAACAAGATAATGACAAAATATTTGTAAACAGATGTAAATATGGAAATTCCACACTATTAATAGGGCCACATATTTATGGTAAATAATAGATCAAGATCTAGGTACAAGAACTGGGCACATTTCAGGATCAAAAGCAGTACAAAATGAAATCAATATGATTTTTATTGCAACAAATAGTTTTATTGGTTCTTTGTTAATATTTTTAAAAAAATGTGAAAACTGAAAAGAGACACCTAATACAGTCAACTCTCGATACAACGACCTTTCACAGTTCCCGGGAAAAGGGTCGTTGTTTCGAAGGGGTCGTTATTGGAATTTGCACCAATTTTCAGCTTAAACGGTGCTCAAACGGACATAAAGATGCCTAGGAGATCGTAACACCATGTATCCTGGTAGTTATACAACCTGTTATGCACATGACGTGTGTTGTGAGAAGGAAAACAGAACATGAAAAAGTTTTCATAAAAAAGGATTTAAAATAATGTTACTTTCTTTCAATTGTGCACCGTCGTTGCTCTCCCAGGAAATTCTTACAATTCTAGTTCATGAGAAACCCGTTTGCACTGAGACCTATGGAAAGGAAAACAATATCTCACTTATTGCAAGCGAAACTCGAAGAATCTTGACACCAGTCAAACTGGCGCCAGCAAAAGTCGCGAGATATCTGGCAGAATGAAGGTTGGATTTTATACGGATCTACAGGAGCATTGTCTGTTACAAGATTAACTGGTAAGATTAGATCTTTCGGGAGAAACAACACAACCTTTCTAGGCCAAAAAAAAAAAAAAAAAAAAAAAAAGGCGGGGCTGTAAATTTTGTTCTGGTTCGGCAGTGTAAAATACATCGTAAAAAAAAGGTCACGTTTTCTTTGCTTCAACCAATTTCATTCACCCCCCTACCCCATTCAAGGGAGCAGTCCAAACTCCTTCCTTGACTTGCATTGTAATCCAGCGTGAAAAAGGAAACACGCAATTTGAGATCTGTTTTCACCCAGTGCATATTCTAGGACACGCAGTCGATAGAATTGAACGTCACTTTAAACTGTATATTTAGTCCCGATTAGCCCATCAGCATAAAATGAACTTAAAACAAGCTTTATGAAACTGCGCATTTCTACATATCAAAATGGTAGATGGTTATTTACTCTCACGTAAATCGACGATTTAATGTTGGATTTAGGACTATTCTCGATGTCAAACACCCATTCCTCCAAAAGTTTTTCCCCTTGAATAATGTCTTTTTAATCTGTCTCAGCGAACAGTCCTACATTCAACACTTTTTTTTTTTTTTTTCACATGAATGGTTCTGAAGAAAAGGCTGATGCGAATTAATTTAGTTTTGCTTATCAGAACAGAAGGTGCAGAACATGAAGTTGTTTTAACTCTTATTTTCGTTTCTGGAGATCGAATTTCGTTATCGTCAAATCAAAACAGCTTTGGGAGATTCAAAACAACAACATTTCCCTTCCCGCTGGATGAGTCATTGCTGTTATCAGCAAGCAAGAGCAGCTTTGCAGACGCTAGACAACGGTCAATATTTCCTATGCAGACAACAGCATAAAAAAAAATAGGACCTGAATTCTGCAATTATCAACATTGCCGTGCACACCAGTGGCAGAGAATGCGCTATAGAAAGGAAGGAGGCACTTTTTTTTTTTACTTGTTCTATGGTTTTTGTTTGTTTTCAAGAATATATCCAGAACTGGTTGCCCCATTTCAGACGTCAAAGAAAAGGAATAGGGGTGGGTCCACTTCTACCCTCGCCTGTAATCAGCCCCTGTGCACACATGAGCAAGAAAATCGTGGCTGAAACAATCGGCACCCCCCCCCCCCCCCGTTTGCTGACTGGAAAAGAGGGAGAAGTCAGTCAGCCAACGGAACAATTTTTTGGCAAATATTACATCGACACAATTAGGAAAACGTATGAAGTGGGATTATGATGCACGTAAGATCGAAGTAAACTTTTATTGAAACCTGGATGACAACGCATTAAGCGGGTTGACGATCTTTAGTTGGCCTATGTGGCTTTGATTATCTCTAACAGTTTCGCTTTTTTATGAAGTGTTACAGGGGAAAAAGGAACACGTTTTTTCGGAAGTTGTCGGCTACAAGGCCAAGAGTTGCTCACTCACGGGAACCTTCTGAAATCTAGGTCAGAGCTGGACAGACGGACCAGACTTCCAGGTGCCACACGTCTGTATTTTGGAACCTTCCTGCAATCTTATCTCTCAAGCTGGTGTATTTATCGATGAAATGTGCCATACACATTGGCAAAGACTGCAAGTCCAGCGGTCATTTCGGTCTGCTCCCCTCCCTCCCCCACGAGTTTTCAGCAGCTCTTAGGACAAGGAAACAAGTCAAGGTCGATTTAAAATAACATCCAAGCACATTCGATCTTCTCTTATCGCGTATCCAAGAGCAAGAGTGGCAAAACAAGCCTGGCACGTTGGGTAGCGGTTGGGTAGCGGCCGTTCCGTTGGGTGCAGGGTAACATTGGTGCACTTGAGGGAGGGGAGGGCAGAGGTCAAGTGCTATTGGATATCACTCAATATGATGTAGTGGTGTCTATTTTTAGTTCAGACGCAATTGTGAACGGTTGTGAAGGGAATGAGTGAAAAAAAACAACGCATTTCTCGGCCGATTTCCTTCAATTTTTAAACTTTTTTCTCAACTTTTTTCTAAATTTTTCACGGTTCCCGGGAAAAGGGTCGTTACTTCGAGAGGGTCGTTATACCCAGGGTCGTAGAATCGAGAGTTGACTGTATTTGGAATATATTGTGATTTTTTAAAAAAAGAGCTTTTGCCCCATCTTGCCCCACATGCGGGACAAGACAGGGTACCTTAACTGTTTGCTCTATATACTACTTAAATGTAACATTATTAAGTTAGAGTAATCATAGAAACACAGTAGACATTTTAATTGTAGAATTGTGTAAACTTACTCAAACAATTAAGTTTCACACAAACCACAAACATGAACAGAGTTTTCGTATTCGCTTGGCACACTTGCACAAGAATTATGCACCCATCGCATGGTGCAGAAACAAGACACCTGATCCAACCTTTATCAGAAAAATCCTGACAGTAGAGCCTGGTTTGTGTTTTTTGGCTTTGGAAAGACCAACTTGCACTTGAGTGCTGCTTTCATTATTTGACGAGTTTGCTCTGCTCTGTACGGTGATTCTGTTAAGAGAGCTGTCTTTCCACGTCGCTTTGAAGATCTTGTGTTCTCTTGATCTACGTTTGAAATAGGCACAATTAATTGAGGACTTGGTAACTTTAAAGGAGGATGATGCTGGTTCCTCAGCAGCAATGTCGAAGGCTGAACATAAAGGGTTGAAGCTCTTTCTGTTGTGGCTACATTGGGAGGGAGCTGAATGCTGAAAGTCGGTTGTTGCAGAAGACAATAAGACTGTCAACTGGGGTAGTAACCCATTATGCCCCAACATCACATTATCAGGTTACATGTGCGTAACACAAAATGTGTGAATTGAAAATAACTACATGACATGCTGGACAGATAATTTAAGTACAGTCAACTCTCGATTCTACGACCCCGGGTATAACGACCCTCTCGAAGTAACGACCCTTTTCCCGGGAACCGTGAAAAATTTAGAAAAAAAATAGAAAAATTTGGAAAAAAAGTTGAAAAATTGAAGGAAATCGGCCGAAAAATGCGTTGTTTTTTCCTCCACTCATTCCCTTTACTAGCGCTCTACCGCTCACAATTGGGTCTGAACTAAAAATAGACACCACCACACCATGCTTGAGTGATATCCAATAGCACTTGACCTCTGCCCTCCCCTCCCTGAAGTGCACCAATGTTACCCCACACCTGACGGCCGCTACCCAATGCGCCAGGCTTGCTCTTGGATACGCCAGAAAAGAAGATCGAATGTGCTTCGATGTTATTTTAAATCGACTTGACTTGTTTCCTTGTCCTAAGAGCTGCTGAAAACTCGCGGAGGAGGGGGGGAGCAGCCTGAAATGACTGCTGGACGTGCAGTCTTTGCCAATGTGTATGGCAGGTCAAGCTCTTTCATCGATAAATACACCACCTTGAGAGATAAGATTGCAGGAATGTTCGAAAATACAGATGCGTGGCGCCTGGAAGTCTGGCCCATTTGTGCAGCTCTGACCTAGAGTTCAGCAGGTTCCCGTGAGTGAGCAACTCTCGGCCTTGTAGACGACAACTTCCGGTAACTGCTTTCATTCAAAACGTGTTCTTTGTTCCCTGCAACACTTCATAAAAAGCGAAACTTTTAGAGATAATCAAAACCACATAGGTGAACTAAAGATCGTAAACCCGCTTAATGCGTTGTCATCCAGGTTTCCACAAAAGTTTACTTCGATCTTACGTGCATCATAACTCCCGTTTCCTAATTGTGTCGATGTCGTAATATCTGCCAAATAAGTGTTCCGTTGGCTGACTGACTTCTCCCTCTTTTCCTGTCAGCAAACGTAGGGGGGGGGGGGGGGTGCGATGCAGATTGTTTCAGCCACGATTTTCTTGCTGATGCGGGCTGATTACAGGCGAGGGTGGAAAAGGACTCACCCCTCTTCCTTTCCTTTGACGTCAAAAATGGGGCAACCAGTTCTGGTTATATTCTTGAAAACGAACAAAAACCATAGAACAAGTAAAAAAAAAAGTGACCCTTTCCCCAGCTCATTCTCCGCCACTGGTGTGCACGGCAATGTTGATAATTGCAGAATTCAGGTTTTTATTTAATTTTATTTTTTATGCTGTTGTCTGCATAGGAAATATTGCCCGTATTATTGTCTGTTGCATGGTAAAACGTAAAGCAAGGGTCATTTCTTTCTTCTTTACACTGCTGTTAAAAGTTCCGTCTTCGACAGTTGCGTTATCTTTAAAATGCTGGGACTTTTCTCTTCCGCCACCTGTTGCTCGAACTTCCAGCAGGTCTCCTTGTTTTTACGATGCAGCTGGCGCCAGTGTTTTGTCTAACGTCTGTAAAGCTCTTGCTTGCCGATAACAGCGATGACTCATCCAGCGCGAAGGAAAAAGTTATTGTTTTGAATCTCGCAAAGCTGTTTTGATTTGATGATAACGAAATTCGATCTCCAGAAAGGAAAACAAGAGTTAAAATAACTTCATGTTCTGCGCCTTCTGATAAGCAAATCTGTTTAATTTGCATCCGCTTTTCTTCAAAACCATTCATGTGGATAAAAAAAAATGAGTTCAATGTAGGAATGGTCGCTGAGACCGATTAAAAAGACATTATTCAAGGGGAAAACGTTTGGAGGGGTGGGTGTTTCACATCGAGAATACTCCTAAATCCAACATTAATTCGTCGATTAACATGAGAGTAAATAACGATCTACCATTTTGATATGTGAAAATGCACAGTTTCATAGAGCTTGTTTTCAGTTCATTTTATGCTGATGGGCTAATCGGGACTAAATAAACAGTTTAAAGTGAAATTCAATTCCAAACCCGAATGATTATCCACTGCCACGCTGTTTAATGACGTGTCCTAGAATATGCATT
The DNA here is from genome assembly GCF_977018435.1 of Lepisma saccharinum. Classification (NCBI taxonomy): domain Eukaryota; kingdom Metazoa; phylum Arthropoda; class Insecta; order Zygentoma; family Lepismatidae; genus Lepisma; species Lepisma saccharinum. The sequence goes on along the minus strand of NC_139230.1, from coordinate 25,118,550 downwards.
GGGTGAAAACAGATCGCAAGTTCCGCGTTTCCTTTTTCACGCTGGATTACAATGCAAGTCAAGGAAGGAGTTTGGACTGCTCCCTTGAATGGGGAAGGAGGGTGAATGAAGTTGGTTGAAGCAAAGAAAAGTGACATTTTTTTACGATGTATTTTACACAGCCAACCAGAACGAAAATTATAGCCCTGCCTTTATTTTTTTTGTCTCGTACCTAGAAAGGTTGTGTTGTTTCTCCCGAGAGATCTAATCTTACCAGTTAATCTTGTAACAGACGATGCTCCAGTAAACCCGTATAAAATCCAACATTCATTCTGCCCGATTATCTCCCGACTTTTGATGGCACCAGTCTGACTGGTGTCAAGACTTAGTTTCGCTTGCAATAAGCGAGAGATCGTTTTCCCTTCCATTGGTCTCAGTGCAAACTGGTTTCTCATGAACTAGAATTGTAAGAATTTCCTGGAAAAGCAACGACTGTGCGCAATTGAAACCAAGTATCATTATTTTAAATTCTCGTTTGTGAAAACTTTTTCATGTTCTATTTTCCTTCTCACAACACGCATCCTGTGCATAACAGGTTGTATAACTACCAGGATAAATGGTGTTACCATCTCCTAGGCATCTTTGTGTCCGTTTGAGCTCCCTTTAAGCTGAAAATTGGTGCAAATTCCAATAACGACCCCTTCGAAATAACGACCCTTTTCCCGGGAACTGTGAAAGGTCGTAGAATCGAGAGTTGACTGTATGTGTTCACAATAATAACCCCATTGTAACTTACAGCAGCAAATAGTTTGCCGAATTATTGCAATGTAGGGTGAAAAATGTACATACATTCAGTTCTTCCTGGAACACCATCTCGAACTGAAACCAGCTGCTGTCCAGACAGAGTAGTATGTGCCGATGAAGTTCGAAGAACATCAGATGAATAGCACCACTTATTTGGCAAAAACACCCCGTACCCTATCTTACCCCACCTTCCCCTATATAAAATGGCATTTTGGTGTTAAAATGGTGAATATAATACTAAATTTCATTTAAAAACCATACTTAATACACAAAATAAGCATTTCCTTTCTAATAGAACATTTATGTAGTTATCAGAGTATTAAGTTTATTCCCATATCAAGGGGTACATTTTCGCCTCTAGTATTTTTACAACAGAATTAGTTGACTAACTCACAGGATAATTCAAACTTCTGTAAATTTCATGTTTAATGGTTTATTTCAAATTTTGCAGGTCATTTGTATGTTCAATTCCTAGCATAAAGATTCCACCTAACACCTCCCAACTGACAAAAATTATTTCGTTTTCACTCCCCACTTCCCTGTATACAAAGAATGATATCCTATTATAGGACTATGCTAGTACACACTTTTCAGCCAATATGTTGTACACTGAAGGAGTTTCTTGTACAGATAATCATCATTCATAATATCACCTTTCTACAACTGCTGCTACAGCTGCATTATTATTTCCTTCCAGATGTAGCATAGATCCCATACTCTTGAAAAGAAAATTAATACTAAAACTAAATATCCTCCAACAGAAACACATACAGTACCTGGAAAGAATTCAGGTCCTTTGTAGACTTCAGTTTGTTCAACTGTTCCTCATAATGTTCATATGATGCAGCCCTCTTGTACTGATGATTCAGAATTTCATCACAATATCCAGCAACACGTTTCCGAATTTCCTTACCTTCATCCTGAAATGAATTAATAGAACTTTAGTGTCACTTTTCTTTCTATGCAGTGGAACACCTGATTTTACTGCATCATAAGTTATTTTGTCATAAGTCCCTAGATGAACATACAATCAAGGTTTCAGTGTATTCATGATTTTTAAATAAAATAATACCACATGTTAACTATTTCCATACAAAGAAAAGATCAGAAGGGATAAGGTTAAGAAATAAAAACAGGAGAACTTAAGCAGGAAAGCAACGAAAGAGTTGAAAAGAACAAAATATATTGTGGACATGTACAGAGAACAACTGAGATGAGGAGTACCCAGCCAGAGGCAGGAAATGGCAAAGGATGATGATGATGAAGCAGGAGGAAAGATATTAAAGGGTCGACTATCAATGAGATGGGAAGGTGGAATATGAAAAGATTTTGATAATGCAGATTGATTAATTTATTTCACACTTATGCCACTTATGGCTAATGGTGACAAGATGAGTTACATCAGTGTTTCTCAACCACCAGGCTCTGGCATTAATTATATTGGGCCGCGAGAGATTCTCCTGAAATTTGTGACTTACAACCGAAGCTGGCAACCACCTGAAAAGTAACTTTTATTCGGGGTTCACCAGCGATAAAGAGGAAATTATTTCTCACCACCGTTGGTGAGAAATCAAAGCTGCTGAGAGACTGTCAGCCATGTATCCTCCAATATTGAATTACAACTGTAGGGCCATTATCCTGTTAAGGCCGGAAAGGTGAAGCAACTTGCAGCTTTGCTGAAAGATAGCCTTTCATTCAAGTTTCCACTGTGATAACAGAAAATTCTTTTGTGACAGTGGTGGAGAGTAATCAAACTATCTAAACAGTGGTACATATTAATTAATGTTTCAAGTTAAGAAAATTAGAAAGCTATTTACAAGTAAAATTGTTGGGATTGTGGCATCGGCTTTTAAAGAACAAATTTACAGGGGCACGGACTCACGAAGGTTGAGAACCACTGAGCTGCATGAAGGGACAATCACAAACATATATGGATAAGATAACATGATCCCCACAGAAGATTATACTGGCTGAGAATCCAGACACCAGAGCTTTGTTAGTCTGCAAATGCAGTCCACGATGTATTACATGGAAGGAAGGTTGACATTTGACTGTCTTCAGATAGGAACACCCCCTTATACCTTTAAAATGGAGAAAAAGATTATGCATAGATAAATATATACTAACCTTGGTTATAGAAAAGTCCAGACGCACATATATTATCACCAGCAGGAACAACAAATAGAATGCAGCAATAACCAAGAAAGGCTCTTGTAGCATGAGAATTCTTGGAAAGTGATATTCCAGCTGTAAGAAAATATATAAAAACTCAATTACAATCAAATTGCGTACACTACAAAACTGAAGTTTGCAAAAAGGTTAAAAAAGAGAAATCCTACCAAGAAAATTAAATGCAGCAACTTCCACCAAAGGTGAGAACTTTAGGCACATATGAAACAAAATTTCAAACATTAGTAGAATAAAATTGGGAGATTAATTTTACTAATTTTTATCTGAATGGAAATCTTCAGCTCTGTCATCCAAGTATTTCATGTTTTAGAGTACTATTTTACTATTTCAGCTCCAGAAAAACATATGACGGCTGCTATAGAACCCCAAAATAGTGAATATCTTCATTTGGAGTCATTGTAACTCAAGAAAAAGAAGGAAAACTCATTTTAAGTGAAACAGATTTTCGAACCAAAAAGTATGTTTCATGTGCACTTTGTGCATAGCGTGTATGTATAGTTTAAAGTTGTATCTGAATCAGTTTAAAGTTGTATCTGAATCACTGTAAAATGTGGCTATGTTGCGGAACCAACAAAGATGTTCTTGATTAAAAGATGACAGCTTTACCACTACACAACTGGCGACTCTTGCAGATTTCTATCAGGTAACAATCCTATTAATTATGTGTACAAGACACATGAAAAATGATGTTAATCAAAGATGGACAAGATCACAACTAAAAATTGGGTGGATGGATGTAATGGCAGAATTTCAGTGAAAATGAACACCTTCGTTAATCATTAATAAACAAATTACATCATCATGCAATGGGTCAGCTTACAGACATACCTCAAAATCTTGAATGTGATTTTCAACCAGATTATTCTTCCTGAGTGTTATCACAGGACGTCCGGTAGTATCTAGGTAGGTGAAATGGACGGAGTCAGGAAGTCTTTGAACCGGATACGGAGATGAGAACTTAATGCTGTTAGAACCTTCAGGCAAAATAATCCTAGTCGTTAATTCATCCACCACCATATCATCCAACACGTGGTCAAGGAAACGCATCTTCAACACATAATCATCTCCTAAAAAAAGTAAATAATTTTTAGTGAGGAATCAAATTCATTTACTAAAGAACTAGGGTTGAGCCAATACACATACCAATGCCTGAAAATTGCAACAATTAAAAAGTTGTTCAAAATATTGATTAATATTAGTGCACGAATATTCCACTGAAATTATAAGGCTCAATTTATTTTTGCTTCAAAATATTCAATAATTATATCAGAATATTAAAATACCTGCTATGTAGTAAAAAAATACAATTTTCATACAATATATATGCAAAATAAATGGGAAAATTGAATTGCAAGATTCCAAGAGAGTGATGTTCAGCACTTTTGCGACCCCGCAAAAGACCAAAATTCCAGAAAAGCATCAGTAAATAAAATCCAACCTATACTTTCAGATACAGATGCCACCAGTATCGGCTGATACTGATATGGCATTAGTATTAACTCAGACCTAAATAGAGCAAGAAGCAAATCCCTGTTATAAAAGACCAGCGGCAGCATAAACATATTGAAACATGGAACTTTAACATAAGCCAACATTAGGGATGTCCTGATACTGATGTACAGTCTGTAACAAAATAACTGCACCACTTAACACAATGGAACACAAACTGTGTTTTAGGTTATATGTAGAAAATTATACCATTCATATTTTACTTTAGATTAATCCTGGGCCTTGTTTTATGTATCTGTTAATAATTAAAACCAGCTGATTTCAGGGCCATAATCTTGCCTTGTTTGCGTGGTGAAATGTCACTTAGGATTTTCCCCATGCCTGTACACTAGTCACAGTTACTGCTCTTAAGTAATTGAGAATAGTCCAGACACAGCTGGAACACACTTTAGTAATCTAGTGATAGAGAAATCCATTACACAGATTTTCCACCCACTATTCACATGATTTCTACCAGTAAACACACCTGCACATCAGGAACAGGCGGCAGCCATTTGCACACAGATGTCACACACACACCTGTTGGCAGAAAGTGGAATGAAAGATGGCAGTGCAAAATAACAAAAAAGAATCAAGATGCACCAAGGAACAATCCCAGGTGCAATTTGCCATCATTTTGCACATTATTACAATGGCAATTTAAACATATTTCAATATTCTCCTCATTTTTAGTGGTGGTGCAGTTATGTTGTTACAGACTGTATATCAGCGATACCAGTATCTGGACGTATCAATGATATTTTCCAGATAAAATACCTTAGGGACAATGAAAAATCCACAGAAATCTAAGCCAATATTATGTGGCAAAGTATATGTTGCAATTAAATTGCAGATATTTTAATATTCTGTTCACTTTACATCAGGGTGGGCCCAGCCCAGTTTTCCCACGTGGTTTTTTTTCATAAGAACCCACCTAGGAAAAAAACACTCAAAATGTGTTATTTCTTTTAGAAAATGTTGTAAATTATTGCTTTAAATAATTGTAAGGTTCTAGAATTGTCAACATTTTGAGAAAACTTGTAAAATAAAAGCTTAGACAAGCTTATAATACTTAAAATAATTAATGTGGTACAAGTCACAGTGGGTTCTTTCAGGATATTTTTCTCAAATCATGCTAGAAATAGACTTTTAACAGAAATAATACGAACATACACTACCTACAAAAAGTTTAAGACCACTAGGAAAAAGTGCCAAAAATCAGTAGAAATCACGCAACCTATTCTTCACTGTTGACACAGACACAGGCGTCACTCTGCTGTTATTCAGGGAAGCAGCGTTCCGTTTGCTAGTTACTGTAATATATCTATCGTCAGCTGCAGACGTTACATGAGCTCTTCCACTACGTGCATGGTCAGCATGACTGTTGGTTTTACGGTATCTGTCCAATGCACAATGAACACCAGTCTTGGAAATATTTAGTTTTCTTGCTATTTCGAGTTCCGAATAACCTTCATTTTTCAGTGCACATATAGTTGTATGCTTTTCAACCGAAATAGCCTGTTCCCCACGGTGACAGGCCATTTCACACAGCTCCACTTACCTTGCACACCTCACACACAATAATAGGCTCGCAATGTCGCCTGCATGAACAGCAACTGACTCTGAGCCACTGATAAGGATGAGCATGAGGCTGGCTACCGTACTGACCAGTTTTACGCACACAGCTGCAATGTTGCCAGCTTCAGCAACATTTTTGTCACTTTCCATTTTGCCAATCACAGACTACATTGCATTTTCCATTTGTATCATTGTCACGTCTTTCTTGGACAGGAACCGTTGGTTCCATACAACACTCCATACTGATTTTTTGTCCGTTTTTCATGGTGGTCTTAAACTTTTTGTCGGTAGTATATACCCAAGAAACAAAAATCAAGAGGGTCTGAAATATATAGATAAAACATTTGAACGAACAAAGCTTATAATTTTGAAATGTGGTAGTACTTTAGACATTAGTCACTTCCGTATGTGCGCAAGCCACATAGTTTCACCTGTGACGATCAACTTTTACAATAATTTTTTCCATGAATAAAACACTACAAAGCAGAATTGAGTACACGTTATTGAAATGTCATGAAAGTAGAATAAAATTAATTGTGGTATAATTAAAACAAACACTTTTCAAATTATTCATTTAATTTCTCAAAATTTAGTATGTTTGCAATTGTTCTGTTATCTTTCCATGCCTTCCACTCAGACAGTGACCCCTCCCTCCCTCCAGTTCAGTGCCTTGATTGAACGTAATGGGTTGCTTGCCCATGTAGGATAAATGTTATTTGTGGCCCAAGAAGGCGAGCACTTCATAATCTACCACGATTTCTTTTTAGCTTAAATATAGGGGATGTGGGGTACTCAAGTAAATACAATGCATACATATACTTTCATATTTTGACCATTTTCAAACCTTTTTACAGACTACAATTTCAAGCTTTGTTCATAACACTTTCAGGAGCATTGTGACATTACTTGCACTGTAAATTCACAATAAAATTATCGAAACATAATGCATGATTTAGGAGGAGCATGGGTGGGGTGGATGGGCAAAGAAAGTGACCAGGATAACATGTTTCTGTAGCTAGAAAATTTGACAGACTGCAATGTGACATGCGAGTGAAATTGAACAATGTGTTTCAAGATAGTGAATGAAAAACTGATTTTCCTCATGTTGCACGCACGCTCTATACCATGCTCTCTTTTTCCCCAAAATTGTCTACAATGCATTTTCAGAGTATAAGGAATTAGACTCAGTCATTGTAAATGATCCGTCGGCCTGCAATTTTGCAGTAAAACTTTTAATATTATATTTCATAGTTTAGGTGAGGAGTGGTAATAAAATCACAAACATACATTTTGCCATAAATGTAAACCTTTTGAGTTGGAATTTTTAGAGTTACAAGATAACTTAAAGGATTGGTGTCATATTGTATTTGAGAAACATTTGTCACCATGTTTAAAGATGGTGGACAACAGACCGATTTATATGCCTTGCGAGAGCTTTAAGTTATGCAAATATTTGAGGTTAGATTTTCGTAGATTAAGAAAACCAAGTCTCGGCTACGTTAGGACATTACTTGAGCTTGAAGTTTTTAATAAAAAAAGCTGTAATATAGTGTGTAGTTTCAGAAGGGTCAACAATTTTGAGACCACTGGGAATTATACTTGAATTTTATCATGGTTCTAGAGTGGCCACTCTGATATAGCACCACACCATGAAGGCACATACAGAGAATATGGGGGTAGGACCCGACATTCTTGATCTCTGGCATTTTGGAGGTGATGTGATCACAACCAAACTCCAGCTGCCTTTACCCCCCAGAACCCATTGTTTTGAGGCTGGGAGAGTTCCACATCTGCTTTAAGCAGGGACAAAACTGGAAAAATTCCAATCTTAGATCACACACCCCAAGATTCGAACCCGGGTCTTCTGCATGGCAGTCAGCCAGCCTGCCTACTTTTTTTTTTACGTAATAAAAGTAATACCACTAAGCACTAGTATCCCCCCTTTTCTCTCCATTTTCTCTGTATTATCATTGGGACAAACATCCACGTCTGAACCAGTATTCGAACCTGGGACCCCTGGCATTGCAGTGTGCTGTGCTAAACCCTTTGCCATGTAGGTTGACTAAACCACCACAGCTATGAAGCATTAGTATAGTATTGCAATGTGCAACCTTGGGAACTGATCACAGATCTATTAACTGTTATGCCATCCAGCAAGAGTAGAATCAAACTGTTGGTCAAGTTTTTCAGAACATAGTATTTTAGATAATTTAATCATTTGTCCTGCACTGTGGCTGTGCGGTCATGCTTTGGGCTCCGGCTACGGGACCCGTGCTGGTTTGAGTCTCCTTGGGGAAACGTAACAGCTTTTCTCCTGAGATTTTGGCCTGTGTATGAAACTGGTAAACACTCACCATCATGATTAAATTGTGGAGCTACGAATGAGTAGCATAACCCTGTCATGACAACCTACGACGATGACTGGGGGTTCATTGTGCTGACCACACGTCACCCCCTAATTGGTTGTATGATCTCCCACCTCAGAAGGATCAGGTGGAATTGCGGCCGGCAGTCGATAGGTAGGCCTGCCCCCCCCCCCCCCCAATGGTCTGTGGCACAGGTCATGTATACTTTTAGTTTAATCATTTCAAGGTGTGAGACCTTGATTGTCAATTCTTAACTATGTTAACAGAAGATATTAAACAGTTTTTGATTCAGTGAACTAAAACAGTACAAATTGAATGTTCCAATATATTACTATCAGGGAGAAATGTATTTCATTTTTAAAATACATATATTTATAAACATAACATGAAAAATCCCAATAAAACCCAATTTTGCCCAGGTTCAATCTGAAAAAAAAAACAACTGAAAAACCCACCCAGGTTGGGTTTTTAAAAAAAACAGGGCAAAATGCCAACCCTGCTTTACATTAGGGTGGAGCTGATGCCAAGTTATATGTACTGACTGGTAATAAAGTATTGGTTCAAAATTAATCACCGATATTTTTCAGGAATCAGAATAACTTGCAGTATCTGAAAAAAATTCTGATATTTCCACAGTAAATTATCCAAAATTAGTAATTTTATTTAAATTTGCATAAACACTGTGTGGATAACTTCTTATTTAAATGATAACTATTTTCGTATCCCAATTTTTTATGTAATTTAAACTTTTTAAAGCAAAAATCTTGCAGATATTGAAATTGAATACTTGCATATTAATATTCTTAACTTTCAATTGTTACAATATTCAACTATTGCTATCTGAATTGGTGACAGTATCAGCTCAGTCTTACTTTCTACTTAAATCTCCGGGTTTAAATAATACTCTGGTGGCAACTGAACTAATTATTTGAAATAGTTTATTCCACACAGAGAATATATTATAACTTGCTGCTAAGTTATGTAAAACTGATGTTCAACCAGGGATTGAGCCTGTTGACATGTTGAAGGATGTCCAATAGCATTGAGAAGTTGCAGTATACATAGAACGGACATTATAAACTTCAATGCCTAAGTTGTGGAAATTGTTGGAAGCCCAGAGGTTGGCTTCATAGCTCAGTGGTGGAGCAAAGACCCGGGTTCAATCCCTGGTTGAGCCACAACTTTTCAATAAGTCATAATACTTAGGTACGCTGATATGCTATTGTAACATTTATGATTTGAGTAGAAATACTGTTCATTTCTGGCTCCTTGCTTAGTTCTAAAATCTACATTAATGTAGAATGTTGATGTGGCATAATGTCAACTGAAAATTGATACATGCACAATTAATTTTTATTAACAGTATTGTTTTTGACCAAAAAATTATGTACACACATCAGTTTAGTCAAGCTAAATGTAATATATTTTAATTCCTACACTGGCTACAAAAAAACAATTACTATAAGTAAGAACACAAAATAAGAATTCTTCTCCAAAGTATGCTTACCTGTATTGTACAGATATTCATAGCTTGGAACACTATACCCTATCACATAATGTGTTTTCCATCCACCAAACAAAGGAAATCTTGGTCTCAAGTCCAATTCTACAGCATCGCTCAAGATTTTCATGTGTGAAGTTGATATATTTCCAATTTCATCTCGATAATAGACATCCATAGCAGCAGCAGGAAGAACAGTCTGAAAAATACAACCAAATTTTTTTCGTATTTCAAATAACTATGACGTTATTACACTATTTAACTACAAAAATAGTCAGCATGATTTCTAAATATGGCACCTAACAATAAATATTTGTAATGTAATACATAGTAGAGACATTCCAACATTATAAGTATGACATACTGTATATTGGAGATATAACCATATTTTTGTTTTCATATCCATTGCTGATCTGATTAACATATTTGCAAATATTTCATAAACACCCTGAATGTTTCATTTTCCTTAATTAATATGCCACCAGATGAGATTGAAGTGGGTTTTACCTTGAAAAAGAAACTGCATATTTAAACATTTATTCATGTTGGCAGAGGGCACCGAAATTAATAGAACCTCTACAAGTAAGTGTCGCAGATAAAAATTAGTAACTCGCTTATGTCTCTAATTAAACATTTATATTACAAAACCAGCATATAGGAATTATATTTTTACATTCACTAAAACAACAAAATAAAAGATTTTTGCACTTAATGGTAGACTACTTATGCAGGGTGATGCAAAAGTCACTTCATACTTTGAAAATTACGAAAAAAAAATTTCTGTGATAGTTACCTCAATTAAATAAAAAAATAATAAAAATGTCTAGGGGTGTAGGGTCTGTCGCACTTTCCCAACCAGCCCCATTTCCACACATCATCCTCATTCCCAACCCTCCCCTATTCTCATAATGTCCCCCCAACACCACTATTTCTTCTTCCTTACACATTTATTCAAATGCATTCTGGGAAAACTGATTTTATTTGTCACAATACAATTACAAAACCTGGAATATAGCCTGTGTATGCATGAAACAATTTGATTTACTATCTAATTAAAACATGTGGCTATACTCAATAAAGTATCAATCTCATCCATTATTCAAAGAGTCTGCAGTGAATGTAGACACACTAAATTAGCAATTACTAACCTTAAACGATTTGACACTGTTCAGGCCTCCTTGAGATTCTCTCTGGTACTCGTATCGAGAGAAAGGACCCTTTAAGACTGCGCCAGTATGTTGCAGATCAACAGTTTCCTCCACAGCAATATTTCCCCAATGTGAAACTTCAATCACACGTTCCATTCTGATTATAGTCAAGAATGGAGCATTATTTTCAAAGTGAACAGTCATTTTGTCCTGTAAAAGTCAATGATCAGTTACAAAGCAAATCAAGACAAATGAGCAAGTTCAGTAAAAAAATGTGTGTGTATTGCATGCATGTTGAAAGAAAGAATTTATATCATATTTGTATATTTTGTTGTTATAAGTCTCTTCTACCTCTCTAGGCTATCAATACAAATGCCTCATTATTATATGACTTTCTAAGATGATGCAAGCAATTTTTTCATCTTTCTTGTGCCTTAAAAACTCTTTGATCACTCCAGGTAAGTTTTAATGATGATGAAAGGTCAACTGATGAAATGAATGAAAAAACAAAACATGATGAAACATCCATGCTTACAAAGAATTTGAACCTACAAACTCTGGCTTTATAGCATGCTACACTAACCACTCTGCCATAGAGGTTGGCTTAACCATACTATTTAAACTAAAAACAAACAAATGCCAGCTTATTTGAATTTATTTTTTTTCCTTATAAAAAGCCAGGATTTTCTTTACGGGAAAATGGAAATTTTGGCTTTTGTGCTCATTCTGCCTATCTCACTCGCAGTTTCACCCTGAAATATTTTTTAGCCAGACAGGTCCCCCTGTCACACGAAAATCACAGTGGTAAATAATTTCAAGAAATTCAAACCAACATTCATAATTTTTATGGATTGCTGAGAATTTTGCACAGTACCGTTAAATATACTTCACCTCAACTGCTCATAATTATGTCTCCCTGTGTTCAGGTTTGACAATGATTTCCTCCATGTTAACTTCTTGTCAGTGCAGTGTCTCCACTCTCACAAAAATTCCCCTGCCTGCATTTTGAACACTCAGGACTGTAAATATTCTACAACATTACTCATCATGTTTAATTAAACATCTAAAAGCCATCAGTGTTTCACCACTGTGAACTTCAATTGTAATAGTTTTCATTACTTCTGACAAAAAATACTTACCTCTGAGAATGGTCCAATGTTTTCATATGGTCCATAAGTAATAGTACTTTCTGATAATGATGCTGGTTTCAACTTTGAGTAATTCTCCACATTTCTTGAATTAAGATTAACTGTTGTACTTTGCTTGACTGTAAGATATGGACTATAAAAGTAGTGATTGCCAAAATAATACACTAACTGCTTCTCCTTTTGTGTTATCTGAGATGGATGTGGTTTCAATTGATGGGTAAACACTGTTTCAATCTCCACCTAATAAGGAATAAAATATAATTACAAATGCTATTACTATTCTACAAATGTTCTAAAAAAAATTCTGCACAAATTTTCAGAGAAAATTTTAATAATCAATGCAAGATATATATATGCTTTTTCTATTTTGTGTTGTTTTTCTACCTCTTGGGTTGCTGTGGATGAATGATAGTATACACATACAATGGTATATGCATGCCATACCAAGGACTTGAACCTGGGATCTCTAGCTTCATAGCACATGATGCTGACCACCCCACCATATAGGCAGGTGGTATTAGGTGTGGAAGGGAGAACAAGAGTTTTCAGTTGTAGGTTTAACACCAAAGAAACTAAAGACTTGCTACATTTTCTACAATGTACATATGAGCCTCACGTGCTCATGGGTGATCAAAAGCAGTCCCAAGTGGATGCGTGCCGTGAATCAAAGAATACTTGGGAATTAACCCTGACCTTTTTTTGTAAGGGCATTACTGGTGACGAAAGCAGGTCCCTATGACCCAGAAATAAAGCAGCAGTCAAGCAAATGAAATTCAAATTCACCATGTCCCAAAAAAGCAAGGAGAGAGAAGTTCAATGTGAAGATGATGCAGATTTCTTTCTTTCTTTATTTATTTTAATGCAAACAGCAAACTCAGAATGAATTCCTAACAGTCAAACTGTTAACCAAGCATTTTACCTACAAGTTCTTAAATGCTTGTGTCATGTGGTGAGATGAAAATACCCCAAGCTGTGGCAAAGTGGGGAGTGGTGGCTTCACCACGACAACGTGCCAGCAGACAAAGCCTTGAGTGTGAAACAATTTTTAACCAAAAACATGATGACTGAGCTTATCCATCTACCATATTCACCCAATCTCACTCCATGTGACTTCTTTTTATTACCCTGAATGAAAAAAGTCCTCAAAGGACTTTGCAGACGTGGAAGAGGTGAAGAAAAAAATTACGGAGGCATTAAAAAGCATCACTTTGCAAGTGTTTCAGGACTGCTTCAAAAAGTGGAAAACACATTTACACTGGTGCATTGCATCAAGTGGACAGTACTTTGTAACACCTAATAAATACACATATTTTAATGACAAAATTCCAATTTCTTTTGGGTGAAATGATGTGACAATATTTAGGACCATGAATAATGGGCAAGAATAAATTGAGGTTTGCATTTGAATTCATAGGTTGAATCATTAAAGACCAATTACATTGAAAATTCTATTTCTTAGTTGCCTTGTAGAACTTAATATCTACAGCTGAGAAATATGTACAAATTATGTACAGTATTATTAAAAATGGAATGAATTCATACAAAATATTACAGGTAGCCAAAATAACATATGGAAACATACTTACATTGACAGTCTTCCCTGGCTGAAGAGCTTCTTTGAGGTCCACTCTCCAGAATGATTTGTCTTTCTGACCTTGTACTTGAGTCTTGACTACCCTCACTTGATTATCTGGACCATCTGAGACCTGCGAAACAAACATCCCTTTAAGAAACAGAATATCACAACACTAAAGAAACACTTTCAAGTTAAAAATGAAACTATTACTATATATATCTAGGCATGGCTTGTGCATCTTTTGCTGAGGGGTTCCCCAAAGGCATATGACAAACATTGTTTCCACAAATAGATTCCCCATCAAATATTAGCAGGGTGTCTAACAAAATAACAAATACAGTAGAGCGTCGATTATCCGAAGTAATTGGGGGACATGGGTGTTCGGAAAACTGGTTTGTTCGAATAATCGAACTGTACATGTTTATTTGCCAAAAAGAAGTACTGTACAGTAAATTTATTCATAAAAACAGGCATCTCTTTAAGTATGTATTACAAAGTAACGTACAAAGGCAACTTTAGTAGGAATATATAGTATGTGGTACAGTTTATTAAACAAAAATATGTACATATTACATACGCATTTTGCATGAACAATACACACAGTACACAAAATTAACATTTAAAAAAATCCTTTATTTTGGTCTGTCTAAGCAAGCCTACACGCTTACGAGCAGCTAAGTCACGTACTTTTTTCATTACAGATATCTGAAAGTGAGCGAGTACACAGTTCAGTTAAGCGGTCGTTCGGTTGACCGACGTTCGGATAATCGACGCTCTACTGTACCAAATTGTTGACCTTTCTTTTCTTCATCTTGACAATCTTTCCCCTTTCCCTTAACATTTATTTAATTGGCCCCTACTCAGGTATAGTTGCTAAATTAAGAAAATAGATAAATTTATTCAATGAAAACCTCTACCACAAGGGAAAACTGAAGGGAAAACTGAAGGGAAAACTGAAACTGTACTTTAACAAGAGATTTAGACTTGATTTAATTACACTACACCACCCTGCAAAAAAAATCGGATGATTTGAAATCAATAGGTGATTCTAGAAGTATTTTGAATGCTGATCACGGAAATGACATCCATTTTTCCCATTACATTACATCCATTACCTAACGTATCAAATTAATTTATGCAAGGGAAATTTAGGTTGTTTCCAAATCAATAAGTGAATCTGGAAGTATTTTTAGTGCTGATCATGAAAATGACATCCATTTCATCCCATCACATCAGGATTTTTCACAATTTCACAATCAAAATTATCATATTCGCCATTCCATTACGTATATTACAGAATGCAATGAAATAAATTTAAACAAAGGAAATTTTGGATGTTTACAAACCAATAGGTGATTCTGGAAGTAATTTGAATGCTGATCATGCACATGACATTTCTTCCCATCACATCAGGATTTTCCCCTAGATCATGATTTTTCTCCACATCATTAAGTTCTATCAACCCACTACATTATAACATTGAGTTTTGGACATTTTGTGGAGAAATTTTGATTTCGAAAATGGAAATTGCGTAATCAAGGTTTACAATTTTCATGTCAATGTGTCTTGTGAAGATAGTTGGAATAAATGCTTACTATTCTATGTGAATTTATAGTTCAAAATTGGCGGATTTGTATTGTAGAAAGCCAATATTTTACCTTCATCTATACAGAGCCATCTATTGAGGAAATCATATAACTACAGATTTTTTTTTATTCCGTTGTCAGGGCTTTGTTGCCCCAGCATCATATTTATTTAGCTGGAATCTAGTTATCTTTTCATTACCTACAGTTTACAATATTACATGGTATTTTACAATTCCCTCCCGCAACTGTGGCAAGGAGGTTTCATTTTATTGTGAAATTAAGGCAGTTAATATATATTGCTATTTTCTGAAAAAACTACACATGATGGGTGAAAATGGATTTCATTTTTGGAACCAGCATGCTGAAATTATTCAGGGGCAACAGTCATCTGTGAGTCATTCAAACCTATGCTGGTCTGTGTTATTAATGCATTGAAAAATTAATGCTTCAGACTTCATATTACTTTATTTAATATTTTTACAAAACTTCACGCACACGAGAATGTAATTCTTAAGAAACAAAGTGAACAAATCTTAACTATATCTCAATACAAGGGGGTGCTTAAGTGTGGTTTTTTTTTTCAACTGGGAGTATAAAGTTTTATGAGAGGGACATAAGAATAAATTTAATGACAAAATTAAAAGAAATTGTGCTATTATGAAAAACTTGGAGGAAAGTCCAGGAAAAGAATTTGAAACTGTTAAGAGGGTGTTGGGGATATGTGAATAAAATATCAACTGTATACTATACCTACAAGTGAAAAAGGAATAATCAGAACTGGACCTACAGTTCTTAAAAGAGGAATCAAAACTGATGAAATGTGAATATGATAGAAATCGAACCCGCCACCTCTTGATTGAAACATGATAGCTTTGATCAAATTTGGAGTGGGTCAACCAGCACACACGCATTATATCTAATTTCTTTTCAATGGATGAGATCAATTTCTTGCATGCACAAACAGCAACAGTTACACTGCATCATTTAATATTTACCAACAACTAGCCAAGCACTTAAAAAATCTAAAACAGGGCTATAGTCGACGATCGATATGAAAGCGGCTGACCTTGACAAGTCCGCGTAGAGAGAGAGAGAGGGAGATACATTTCCGCTGTTGCCACCTACTCACCGTTCGGGGTTCTCGCCAGCTCTTACAAAATAAAAAACAACGGCTTACATTTGAATAATTGTAAATTGCCGCTGCACGGTGTAATGTTCCTGTGAGGTAATCTGAGTGTTAAATGGTGTTATGATCTATTTATAATGAGGTCAGGTGCTTTGTGTTAGCACATTATGCTGAGTTGTAATATTAAGGCCCTGCATGGTCGCAAAGAATAAGTAATATTTATCTTATAATTGTATATTAACATTTAGCACACGTTTAATATAATATGTATATATCGTTGGTGCCTTGAGCATGTAGCTCAATCTACTGCCGTAGAGATGGCCTTGCCTACTCTAGCACGGTTCCATGTAGTTTGCGTGAATGGCGCTACTTCTACTACTAAATAACCAGCCGCGGAGCAGAATTTCTTCAGTTGGCTTTCAGGTCGGCTCACGATAAGATCTCTCTTACCAACTGACCTGGAAGAAAGGAGCACTCTGCTCTTGCGAGAGGCCAAGCACAATAGAGAAGTTGTCCTCCGCCTGCGGGCGAGAGAAGCCGCACTCCGCCTTCCAGCGAGGGAGGTTGAACTCTGCCTCTGACAAGAGAGTGCAAGATACCCCACTCCGCTTATTGACAAGAGATAAACTCCACTTTAGAGTGAGAGGCCCTGCTCCGCTTGCTGCGAGAGGTTTCCTCCCACTATCAACTTGTGGCACCCCACCAGGGTAGTGTGGCATTGGGTTTCTAGGCAACCACCCAGTAGGTAAAATTACAGGTCAGATAAGATACTAAGGTTATCGTGAGGGTGACCTTAATAGATGCCCCTTTGTTCCCCAAAAGCCAAAAGTTCCCTGTAAAAAGCCTGCAGCTACAGAAGCCGGCACAAGGACAGCACATTTCTAACGAGAGTTGGAGCTACTTTTTCGATGACAGAGGGCAGCAGCAGCAGTGTTCCTGTTCTCAGTTTACAGCAGTTGCAGGAGCCATTCTCCCCCCTTTGTGTGGCAGTACATAGGCCAGTGAGTGTAATATCCTACCCGGGTGTGTGCGAAACTTACAGCATTTACAGTGTATCCAGCTACATTCATTAAACTTTCTCTAACGTTGGACAGTGAACTTATTCCCGAACCCTGAGTGAAATAGTCTCATGCCACCGCTGGAGAAAAGGTTAGCATAATGGGTAAAACTTTGCAGAGCGTATAGTCCTACTGATTTGTCATGGCCACGTTAGTAGACTTGCACCCCGCTGACGTGCTCGTGTAGATGTAGTAGGCACTTTTCTCGAGCAGGGCGTAGCAACGGCTATTGCAACAATCTATACCAATCCTGCACGAGTATTACCAGAAAGCTTTAGACAATCGAAATATTTTATTGACCATTATTGTATAGAGAAAAAGTTGTCTTGAGAGCCGATTTTTATTAAATTAGATTTGAAATAACTTCCAGTGAGAAAGTTAAAGAAAACTTCAATTTTAAGTTTGTATAATATTTACAGCGATATGTTATTTGGTTACTGAGAAAACGAGAGAAGAACTTGATTCATTCTCTCGTGGCGCGGCAAAGGCAACTTCGTTTGCCACAGATACCATGCACCTGTCTTGTGGCACTCGCAATAATAAAACAACTGCCTGGCATGCATAACATGAACTGAAAAGAAAAATTAAAATGCCATTTACTTACATAACGCTCATTCCGTACTGCTGTCAAGCTAGTCACTTGATTCAAGTTCATCGGAATCAGTGTCTAGCAATTTTATAATGACCAGCTCGATGACATCGTCTCTGGCTATTTCACGCTGGAAGCCATCTTCTTGTATTTTGTCTGCGTGAGCCACCCCAATCTGCCCACTCAGAAATACCGATTATGTCTATTGCTTCGTGAGTCAGTTTCTCTACATCGGCAATTTTGAAAGTCTTGTTCTTGTCAGCTACGTACCCCTTCACCTGGGCTCCAATCATTTCAATCGGGTTGTACTGACAATGATAAGGTGGGAGACAAACAACTCTGTGACCATAGTCTCTTGCTATTATATTGATTTCGTAACTTTTGTGAGTTGGTGTATGATGTTTCACCAACTGCAACAATTCTGCTCGGGTTTGCGTACTTGTGTGGGGAATGTTCTTGTTACAAAGCCATGTCATAATATCTGCCTTCCTTGTGTTCAAACAAGGCGTTTTATTCACTTGCAAGGAATGTATGCTCGCGTTGTCCATTACAATCATGGATTCAGGAGCGAGAAACGGCAAGACCTGCTTGCGAAACCACTTTCGAAACACAACAGACGTCATTTCTGAATAATAGGCAGTACTCTTTGTTTTGCAGTACCAGCTTTCCTGATTTTGTGCATGGTTCTGACGAAAATCACTCTCGCAGCTACAACATCACCCCTCTCCATTAAAAATTTCCTCCCGTCGTTGCCTTTCCTATATCTGAACATGTTTTTCAAAATTTTTAACACTGACCATGTACTGCCTGCAAACCTGATAGCTTCCTTCAATTTAGTTTCACTGCAGTAGGAAATTCGCCATTTGTGTACATATTAAATATAATATTATGCAATACCCCTTTATCAAAATCATCGAAGTCCGTAACATTCTTTCGCCGATTACATTTGCCAGGCGAGCGAAAAGAAACCGACCCTGTATCACCGATCGATGACCTGGTTTCCTTCGCTATCGTCTGAACTGTATGCAGACCTATCCCACATGCAGCCGCTGTACACTCCTGACATTTGGCAACACTGCTCCCTCACGAACACGAGGCACTGTCTACACTGTGAGATTTACTTTGGAAGAACTGATACACATTGTACACCATATCTTGCACTTGTTTGTGTAGAACACTATGCTTAGGTGTTTAGGTAGCCATCTTGCACATGTATATTGACAATTTTTTGTGAACACACTGAAGAAACACGAACAGTCACAACGAAAGCCAAACCGATTCTTACCGCTCGAAAAACAAAACAATGATGTCGTGTGTTTTCCACGGCAGTCTGTACTTCCTTTTTTTGCTACTGCGCATCGAGGCTTGTTCAAGGTCAGCCGCTTTCATATAACTCCTCGACTCTAGTTACATCTTCCTTTCTTGTCTAAGATCATGCCATTCATTTACTTTCCTTTATCTGAAGTGTTTCCAGCTGAAAATTTTCTTTCTGCAGCCAGAAAACGAGATAGCCTGCAAGAGTATTGGGTGTGGGCGAAATTGGACAACTAATCTCAAGCTGGTGGACAGTATGACTGATGCCCTAAACGAGAATTCACACCAAAGAGACACAAGAGTTTCACACCGAAGAGACAAGATGTACACGACAAGCGATATTGGTTTCTTTGACCGGTTTGCATGATGGTAAAGATATAATTGCATTAATCAGTTTATTAGTCACCCGAAAAAAAAGTAACAAGAGGCATTGCTATATGTCAATTGCATTGTAAAATTGTGCAAGTTATTGAAACTTGGGAGAGGCATGTTGTGCATGAGAAAACTGAGAAATAATATGCACTGACCTCAAACTTTTCAGACTGAATAAAGGGAATACCTAAACACTAGAGAAATGGTTCTCAATCTTCGTGAACAGCCTGAATAAAGGGTTCTCAATCTTCGTGAAACCATGTCATGGTATTTTTTTTAAGTCAATGAATGCCCTTAGCCCAATTGACAAATATAAAAATATGGCAGACAAAGTGGTAACGTCACCTCCTTGTAATTAAGTGATCCCAGGTTCGATAACCAGTGGAGGCACCAGGCAGATCCAATTCTGATCAGTCTATTTGTGCTTAAAATGGACTAAAAAATGAAAACTCATAACTCAATATGATATTGGGATTATTATAGTTGTCAACCACTTTCAGCAGTTCATTTCGCTGCTTAGTTGATACGAGGGCACAGTTCAGAAACAATGCACTAGCGTACTTTACTATGTTGACTAATATATTTTGGACTAAAGTGCCTCCATATGCTGGCTTTTTCAAATAAAAGCAGTCAGGTAAATGGCCAAAAGGATGTTGAAGGCAAATTACAGCCGATAACTGCAACAAAAAACTTGATCAAGCGAAAAGACTGTTGTGTTTAAATCTTAAAACATTGTGCATATCGATACTTTATTATATCAGCAAATTAGAGGTTCAAATATGATCCCAGCTGGGCTATCTTCAAGAGCCTAAATATAGCTCATTGCAATGAAGCATTCACTGCGCATACGCGAACAACAAACTGAAGCGACACTCTGCACAGTCCGAGAGACACGTAAGCGACACGTTCAACTTGCAGCGTCTCTTAGTTTTGAAAGGTTGCATTTATTACTGAGTCTTGGCTTCCAAGAGACACATGTCTCATGTCTCTTCGGTGTGAATTCTCCCTTATATTGCTGCGACTTGTTCCGTAACATATGAAAGAAAAAAAGGAGGGGATGACAAACAAAGGAGAACTAAAGAAGCCAAGATGAGATTGACAGACGTTCAATGGATGAAAGACGTAAAGGACTGTCAGACTAGACGTACGTGACATTATACATGACTTGCAGGGAGAAGGTCTGCTTTGAGGAAATGTGCACAGTGTTCCAGAAGGTATTGAAGGAATGTGTTCATGAGATTACGGTATGGCATAGGTGATTCTGAGTTGGTTTTCCGGCATTGTGGAAAGTGTAGGTTTGATCGTTCCGTGACATCGGGAACATTTTTCAAGAATATGAAATTGCCTTGGCGCGACATATTCTCGTTGATGTTTCTTTGCTGTTGCAGGACTTCTGTGTGTTTTGCAGGAGGAAGTACAACAGAGGAAGGGTAGTTCCAGAACAGTGGGTTTTCGGCATGTACAATTGCAATGCAGAAAGGGGCTTCTGCTTCTTGACGATTGTACATCCGCAACACTCGTTTCGTTGATCGAGAAGCATGTTTTTCCAGGAACGGAAATCTGGTCTGATGAATGGGCACCTTACAAATGTATTTCACATCTTGGTGGTGTTTCTCCTTACACTCACAGGACTGTGAAACATAAGGCACACTTCGTTGATCCGGTAACAGGAGTTTGCACTAACAGGATTGAGGGATATTGGTCTGTTTGATTGATTGATTGATTTAGTTTATTTTACTTAACGTTTTGTGCCTCTTGGCTAATTTGCGAAGATTGGGATGAGTGATGAAATTGATGAATGGACATACACAAACAACCAAGCCTGACCGGGATTCGAACCCGGAACCCTTGACGTCGCAGCGCAATGTGCTAACCACTCGGCCACAGGGTCGGGCATATTGGTCTGTTGTGAAGAGGCGCTTGAGGAAAAGGAATGTTATGTGGTCACATTTTTTGGATGAGTTTATGTGGTTTGACAGGCACGGAAAACAGCGACGAGACGCGATGAGGAATATCATTCAACATATTGGTGAACGGTATCCTCAGTGTGTGTAAATACGTTCTCTTGTGGAACATCGTGCATTTCTCATCGCAACTGCGGGCCAGAAACGGGGAGGGTTGTATTTTCTGAACGACTTGTGGGATGGTATAATTTGCAACTTCTTACTTGTATGATGGTATGGAAAGGGGAGGGTAGTATTCTGTGGAAAAGGACAACAAAGACTTTTGACTTCTGACTTACTTCTCCTTTGGACTTTCAAATTAAATCTAAATTTATGTGCATGAATTAGGTTCATTATTATTATCATCATCATTTCTTTTAAAGATATACACACTGAAGCATTTGTATTTTTGATATTTACTGTCTCTTTTCTTCCACTTTAAACTAATCACAGCGATGATGATAATGATGATTCCGAGAAACGACAAGGGGAACCCCACAAAACTTTCTTAGTGCCATCGACATGAGTGTAAGGAAACTTTCAGACCAATGGGACAAACGACACGGGATGTTCACTCTGTCACACTAGTGACACACACTTCCAGACTGTAAAATAGCATTCATTGCACACAAGGGTCGAAGCAGCAAACGACACGTTCGTATGTCGCATTCACATGCTACTTGTTTTTTCAGTCGGAAAGAAGGGTGCTCAGCCCGAAGCGACGAGCTACAGGGGGAAGTTTCCAAGGAAGTGACAAGCAACAGCCTTGAAGCAGCACTTCAGTCTATTAGCAAGCATTTGCTGCTAATTGTGCGACCAACAGATCTAGGCGACACGATAAGCCACACGTGTTGCTCAAACTGGGCCATTTCCTCAATAGCTTGCAATGTGTTGCTGCGGTTTGTTGCTCGAGCATGCGCGATGCAATGGGTGTCTTGCTTTAGGGATATTGTGCACCAAAGCGGCACGCGACACTTATCACTTGAGGATTTCACCAACTGAACGGTGGCCTGTGCTGCCCGTCATGCCTTTACAATGTGAAATGTTGCTCTTGATTGGATCGTTTCTAAGCAACATGTGTCTCGTCTCGCTTCGGTATGAAAGTTGCCTTGGACTGAAGGAGCCGTGTCCCTTTGGTGTGAAATCCTTGTATCGTTTGTCGCATGTCGCTTTGGTGTAAAATCTCCTTGAGGAAACGGTACAGTCAGAGCTTGTGTCCCTACGGTTCGAAAGGCTGCATCGATTACCAACGGCTCGCTTCCAAGCGACACTTGTGGTTTATCGCCTCGGTATGAAATATCTCTCAGGATACTATTTATATTCTAATAACATAGAAAAATAAAACTCTAGTACACATTCCAACACCTGACGTCCGGAATCACTTTGCGATGTTTCTTCTTCTGTTATGCATACTATACTTTTCTTTCCAAATTAATGCCATTTCGTGACTGCTAATCACTCCACAAATATAACCGTTTCCATCAATTCACGTACCGCATTTCAAGACAAACAAATCTACACAATATATTCCAAAAACTAACTAAGCCGCATTACTTTCATAACAAAATTAGCACCTGGTCCGATCACACTGCCACCTATGTTTGTCATCCATCTGGGGAACTAGTTTCTTGGGTCGTTTTCCACACTACGTTATTCAAGGTCCTGTACTTTAGACTCTAATACTGCGAACACTACAATTGTATAATTAGCTCTATTATATACTCCAACAGCATTTTGCCAACTGCAGTGGCAGAGTGGTTAGCAGAGCATGCTACGGCATCAGGGGTCGCATGTTCGAATCCCTTGCTGGGAGGTGTGTTGTTTGTATGTATGTTCCTTCATCAATTTCATCATATCGTCGTCATTAGACTTGGCAGAAAATTGACATAAAATAACCTAATTCAATAAAAACTACAGCATTTTGAATCTTCTCTTTGTTCCACATTTTCGGATATCCCCCAGCCCCAATGACGTATTTTGGATCCTCGGAATCAGGACTGGGCATACAGTTTTAAAATGGAGTCCGAATAACTGCAATATGTTTCCACTGAGGATCAAACCAGGCACCCTCTGTTCATAAGACAGTGTTACCAATATGCCATTGGGTAGGTAATACACAAACTAATATATGGTAAAAACAAATTAGTAACTAACAGTTGGACTGAAAAGTTCGTAGGCTAACATAGTAAAAAATATTTTTTTGACAAAATTCGATTTTATTATTCAATATAGTTGCCTTCAAGGGCGATACAATGATTATAGCAGTCATACAATTTTTTGATGCCATTTTTATAGTACGATTTCTCTTTAGCCTCAAAATAGGCCTCAGTTTCGGCGATTACCTCTTCTTCAGTGCTAAATTTATTTCCAGCGAGCATTCTTTTAAGGTCTGCAAACAGGAAAAAGTCACTGGGGGCCAGATCTGGAGAATATGGTGGATGGGGAAGCAAATCGTAGTCTAATTCATATAATTTTGCCATCGTTTTCATTGATTTGTGACACGGTGCATTGTCTTGATGAAACAGTACTTCTTTTTTCTTCAAATGGGGCCGTTTTTTCGTGATTTCATCCTTTAAACGCTCCAACAACGCCATGTAATAATCTCAGCTATCTCGATCAACTTCACTTTACGATCATTTAAAATTATTTTGTGGACTTTTTTTATGTTTTCGTCAGTAACAACCTCTTTGCGGCGTCCACTGCGTGCATAGTCTTCGATGCTCATTTCGCCTCGTTTAAATTTAGCAAACCACTTCTCAATGGTTGATTTTCCTGGTGCAGAGTCCGAATAATGTTTATCAAGCCAAGCCTTGGCTTCAACAGTATTTTTTTCGACAAAAAGCAATGCTTTATTAACACACGAAATTCTTTTTTATCCATTTTTTCACAATAACAAAAGCTGCTTCACTCACAATGCTATATCTCACGAACTAATTATCCGGCAGCTGTGAAATTTATACACGTATCTTTTGAAGGTTAGTACTAAGTAAAAATCACATGGATTTAATTCTAGTAACGCCATCTATGAGTCAGCCTACAAACTTTTCAGCCCAACTGTTAGCAGAAATGTCCAATGTTTGTCTCTTGGATGTAATTTTTTTAGGTAATTCCAAAATGTAACTTCATGAACCTCTAAAACTCTTAACTGACATTGCAAGTGAAATATGTTAGCCACAATTAGTAAAAAGCCAAAATTTCAGTTTTTTCCCCATAAAAGTCTGCTTTTTATATAAAAAAAAACCTTATGAATAATTTAATGCAAGTTATTAACTTAAAGGTATACAAATAAGATTCCAGCCTTGTATTTTCACCAGGTTTTCAACTATGCATGTGCATGATCTACAACCTGCCCTGTCCTGTTACATGGATGCATTCTTTAGTTGTTTGTGTGTATCAAAACACAATTGTCTTAATGCAGATAATACAATAATTTTCAAAATTGGCTCCTAAACAATCTGGTTTTAATGTTATTATCTTTTTTTTTTTATTGGGGATATATTTTATGGCTGAGACTACTTTCACCAGGTGGTGATAATATCATGAAGGGCTGTGTTGAGAACAGCAAATGTAGCTCTTTTCACCAGCAAAAGTAATTATCTTAATCATAACAGTAAAAATTTACTATTCCCCGAACTCCTGTAACTTCTTAGTTTAGTCATTTTTAACATTCAAACTTATCTATCTGCTTCGAGGATCATTGTTTAAGGTGTAGGGTGGGTGAAGGTAATTATGAGACCGGGGAAAATGAAGGTTAAAAATGAGACGGTGAAATATTGCACTAACGCAGTACTTCAAACTTTGAATAAAAATCATCAAAAGTTGCCTAGGATCTTGTCTTTCATTATATGTATATTACAGTGTTCTGAAAAAAGTCATTTACTGGGAAAAAAACTCTTGACTACAACTCCTTGTTTTATTTAAAAAAAAAACTTTCAAATTCCGATGACAAACTTTCGCTGTACCCAGCCATCTATTACTTTAGGAGCAAAATTGAAACCATAACTCATTGAAGGTTTAACTTTAGACTAACATCAATGCAAAAAAAAAAAAAAAAAAATGTAAAAAGTCTCCTTGTGACATGAGTTATGTCACTTTTCAATTTAGGTGACAAAATTAGACACGTGAAGATAAAAATGAGACAGCAGATATTTACCTATTTACCTCGCCTATCTTCTTCATTTCCTTTTATGTATTTACAATTATGTTAAAGATGTCTTAACATAAAGAAAGTAAAATTGACTATCAAGTCCAGTGGAAAGCACACAAAACCTTCAACGTGGTGACTACATATTAGTTTGCTTCAGAGGTGGTAAAAGAAAATGTACTGAATTTCGGTACGTGTGTATCGTGCAAGAAGTTCTTGATAAAAAATATATCCAGATAATGGGAATGAGATATTCAGGAACAAAATACACTTTTCTTGTAGACGAGAATGATATATCAGTCACAAGCTTTTCCGATATCATTGGGAAGTTGGAGGTTCCAAAAACTGTGCTTTTTGGGGACAGAGTGAAATATCGATTCTCTCAGCCAATTGATGTGTTTGAAACAGCCTAGTTTTGTTAATTGCCAGCGTGTATTTCAGTTTCTTGACTTACCATATTGTTTGGTACCATGTTTCAATTACCTATTTTCCTTGTTTATTTAGGTATTCATGAGCTGTATTGAAATGTTAATACCAGTATAGAATGTTCGTTTTTGATTTTATGGCAAGACCTGTAGGCCTAAACTTGTTGTACAAGTGAGGGTTTTTTTTTTTTCAATGTTTGTGTTAATGAATAAGATAGCTTACTGCGAAGGCCTAACATTTCATATTTTCTTAATAATAGTAGCATTGGCCATAGCCTAATATGCTTATGTACTGAACTAGGCCTATCAGTAGTAGCTACACAATTTTAGTTTGCTTTATTTCTATGTTTATGGCAAGACACAACTGCTTTGTTAAATGTAGGCTTGGCTATGTTACGTTGCCTATTTCATTCATTTTTTATTTAATGTGTTGCATATAGGCCTATACAGTATTTATTATGTCTCCTATGTTCCTACAGGCCTTCTCATTTCTAAGGATTTCTTGGAGCTTTAATTCTAGAAGCCATAACTCTGTCAGTTTTCACGTTACAAAAAATATATATATATACCACGTGACTCATATTTTCATGCTCCGTCTCATTATTTCATTCCTACTGTTCCACAGTGCATGGCCATTGAGATATAAGCATGTCTCATTCTTACCTTCATTGTGTCTCATATTTTACCTTTTTTGAGGTTAGAAATGAGACAGTGTTTTTAATTTTTTTTTTTACTTTTGGGTGAACATAATCATAACAAGCCAACAAAAATGGAAGTATAACCTGAATTGTGATGGTATAGCTTTGGTTTCATCACAATAAACCGGTTCTAGACAAAGTTCCAATAAAATATTTAAAATGTCTCTCATATTTACCTGCACCCATCCTATCCACGTTTATTTCATGAAAGTAATTACAATTTTTCACATTACAAGTACATCTTCCTTGTAGTTTTAGCTTGCGGAAAACACAATATGGTACATACATCTTCGAGCCTCATCACACGTCGTACTTTTTTTTTTATTTCGATTTTCATCCGCTATGCAGTGTCTCAACCTTCGTAACCGAAAAAATACTAAGTTGATTTTTTTAAACTTTCTCGCATTGTTTTACGAACAAAATTTTTACTATGCTTGCCTAACCTAACCTTGCCGGAAATGGTTCGTGGGGTTATGCGTGAATGCTTTTTGGGGCTATCCGTCAATGGTTTGTGGGGCTCCCGGTATGAATTTCACCATGCATCCACGACAAGTCAAGTTTGTATTTTTGGTTGCAGAAGGTTGCAACACTGCATCCCAATGAACAACAACAAAACACAAGCACAACGCGTGATGATCTACCAAGGTATACCTTCCAAAGGCTATTGTCCGTCGGAGAATTAATTTTCAACCAAAAACATGAATTTCCGCTATGATACATTCCAAAATCACAGAAAACACCTTCCAGATGTTAGACAATGCTACAGGAACTTATTACCGTAAGTAGTTTCGTCTGTAAAAATGAAGAAATCTGTTCTGGGAACAGACCTGATGAAACCAAGAGACTCACACTGCATTAATTATTTGAAACATTAGAAGCTTGACTAAGCAGTTTTTTTACAAGTTTGCTAGTAATGTTGACTCTCACAAGTATCAGCAATTTACCAATTTTATGAAAGAAAAAAGGAAGACTTCTTCTTGTGTAATTTTCTGAAAAAATCCACGTGAGTAACCCTAGCCAAGTCTGAGATCTATAAAAGGATTTTTTTCAAAAAATGAAGATAGCTAATGATGAAGCTACATAAACTAATTGGAAATTTCTTCATTTCAACATTTCATGAACATGAGTTCTCTACGAAACACGAGCCATTGACCAGCATGTTCGACCATATTGAGATACAATACAGTTCAAAATCGGTGCTTACCTGGGCTCCAATATACGAAAGACTACTTTCGATATCACCGTCTGTGGCAAAGACGTAGCTTTTAACAGGATTTTTGCCAGAATTTTCAACAGTAACAGAAGATGAAATCTTGACGAGTTGAGAAGCAACATCAATAGAACGAACTACATTTTTATTTCGAATCCCCGAATTGATTGTATCCACTGAAGTGCCAACTACACAGTTCAGGAAAATTGTTCCTAAAATGAGAATGAGTCTTGCAGAAAACATCATCATTCAACAAATGTTACACCACGTTGTTGTTTCAGTTACTATTAAGATACATGTAATTCCAAACACACTAACGCGTGTACGCGTGCCACACTACACTTCACCGAGAGCCGGCTGATAACACGTAAGCATTGACGCCGAAGTTATAATCTGTGACAAAATTCATGAACACAGCATCACTGCCGCTAAACCGATGGACATGGGGAGATAGAGGGATATGTTCTTTCTTTCCGTATAAAGCTTTTATCTTTTTTGTTCTTGTCGCTCTTCTGCAATTTTTTTATTGCGAATAGTATTTGATTACTGTAGAGAATATACATAAAGTTCAATGCAGGCACGTATCAAGAGGGGGGCTCGAGCCCCCACCGAATGTTTTAGGTTTACACTAGATAAAATGAGGTTTTTGGTTTCTTGTGGTGTGAAAATATAATGTGACAATAATTTAAGGAGAGAAATAATTATCGAGGCAAGACGGAGAATGTTCCGTAACCCTGTATTGATAATAGCACGTATCCAAGATGGGGCACAGGGGCTCGATCCTCTCCCCAAGAAAATTTTTAGTTTACATTAGATAAAATTAGGTTTTTGGCTTCTTAAATAATGTGAACAAAATTTAAGGAGAGAAATAATTATCGAGGCAAGACTGAGAACGTTTTCTACCCCTAATATTGTTAATAGCACGTATCCAAGGCGAGGATGAGGTGGCTCAAGCCCCCCCCCCTCAGGAAATTTTTCAATTTACAGTTGATAAAATTAGATTTTAGGCGTCTTAAATAATGTGAAGATAATAAATTTATAAATCTGAGAGAAATAATTATCGAGACAAGACGGAGAGTGTTCTATAACCCTATTATTGTCAATAGCACGTATCCAAGGTGAGAATCAGGAGGCTCGAGCCCCCCTTCAGGAAATGTTTCTGTTTACACTAGATAAAAATTAGGATTTTGGCTTCCTGAATAATGTGTTGATAATTTGGGAGAAATAATTATCGAGACAAGACGGAGAATGTTCTATAACCCTGTTATTGTTAATAGCACGTATCCAAGGTGGGGTTGAGGTGTCTCGAGCCCCCCCAGGATTTTTTTTATTTTTCACTAGATAAAATTAGGTTTTTGGCTTTTTGAATAATGCGACGATGATTTAAGGAGATAGACAACTATCGAGGCAAGACGAAGAATGTTCTATAACCCTGTTGTTGATAATATTGCATCTAATCTTTTCTTGCGCTTTCCGTGTTGTCGCAGCACAACAAAGGTAGCGCCACACGTAGGGCGATTCGTTGTAATTTCTAATATCTGGAAGGCGGGAGAGGGTACGTTTATCAATGAAAAAAGAAGTCAACTACTGGCAATATTAACAAATCGTTTTATCTGCGGAACGTTCTAGAATATAATGAGGATATACTAAATACGCGGATTCAATTTTTCGGTTCATCTCTACAAAGAATCGGTTAATGAGATTTCAGAGGTAAGTGTGACAATTCATACAGTCGATTTGTGATTAGTCAGCGTCCTCTGGTTGCTTTATAAGAGTGATTCCTAAATGAAGACATTGACGACAGTAGAACTTCCGGGGCCTCAAAGTAGTGCTAGTTCGGGTCGAGGGCCAAAGAGATCAAGCCCCCCCCCCCCCCTCTCTCTCTAAAGTGAATATTTCAGCAGTACCGGATATTGGAGTGGTTTATTAAAACAGAAATAAGCTGCATAGATCAACTGAAAATCAAAGTTTTGAGTGATGATTTAGTTTTGCCAGAACTAAATTTCGTATATGCAGTCCGAGAATTTCATGGTATAAAAATACTTTTGTTTAAGCCTACTGGGTTGAAAATACAATCAAACACTTACTACCATAAAGAGACAGCTGAAAATATTATGAATGTCGAGAAGAGAAAGCAAGAAGATGTTCCATATGTAGACATTTTAGGCGGAAATTTCAGGCTTTACCAGGACCCGAATCAGAGCTATACCAACTGAGCCACCTAGCCATCCTTGACTTCAACCGATTTTTCGTTAAAATGTCTACATAGTACATGTCCTGCGTATATCAAATCGTAAGGTGTTGCCTGTATAGTGAACAAGCACAGAAAATATAGGAGAGAGAAGAAAACTGAGGAGCATTCCCACCGGTTGAGGAGAATTTTTTTCTTCTGTTGTCAACAAGAGCTACTACTTCGAGGTGACAATGACAATAGCCTAATAAGAGAGATTTCACACCGTGTCGCCTGAGGATTTCACAAGTCGAAATTAGGTTTGTGATGCCTTTTGTGTCGCTGCGGTGTGAAACGTTGCTGTTGAATGGCCCATTCCAATCGACATGTATCGCGTTTCCCTTCGGTCTGAAACCTTCCTAAGTCTTGAAAATCCAAGTCACAAGGATGGAAAATTAGGGCCTTGTTAAGGTTAGGTGTGAAGGCAGGCAGACGACAGCACCCTAAAGGATCATATCCAAACCTGCAGGAAGAAAGCATCTTACTTCAATCTCCAATACAGAATCATAAAAACTTCTGGAAGGTTGATTTAAAGAAAAATGTGTCCGAGATAAAAAGTGGCGTGCCCAGGATTTTCGGAAGGGAGGGGGGTTACGCATACTATTTTTGGTGGTCAGTCCTGATTTTGCCATTTTTATCCTGTCTTTGACGTTCTTCTTTTTTTTAAAAAAAACAAAAAACAACGGAATATTGAATGAAATGGGGTTATGACCTCACCAACCCTCCTTTGGGCATGTCACTGGAGATAAATGAATAAGCATTTGATCATTAGATGTGTTGGGAACGGAAGGGATTTCATTGTGCAATAATTGTTTCGTGATCCAGCTATATTTCGGAAGACTTCCTTTGTTTCGTGCCGATATATATCAAGACTCCGGAAGCTGTGACAGGCATTTTTGAACACTTGTGAGTGCTAAGGCCTGAATCTGAACAATTTGGTGGGTTTCGGCTTTTATAAGAGCTGCAAACATGGGAGGACAAGACACGTTAGTGGTGTTCAGGCTCGAAACAGAGATACATATTCGAGAGCTGTCTGCGTCCAGTTGGCACGCGTTGTCGAGTGGATTGTCCATCCCGTGCATGTGTAACAGCTTCGTAAAAACACTCAAAGACACCACAGATGTTTCTTTGCCTGATGAGAAGAAATGGACAAACATACATACTGAGATGGTTCCGGCACAGAATGTTAATGCTTGAAAACAGAGGAGTTGAGTGGTAAAAAATGTTCCGATTTCACGTTTTGATCAAAATGACAGCTTCACAGTGGCGACGATTTTAGGGATAGTTGGTCCCCATTTTTTTTGCCTCAACATTATGACCTCTTAATGGCCTTGTCTACCAAGAGAAAGTAAACTTTCCTTGCACCGCCCTCCGCCCCCCCCACCTGTTTTGGAACCCAATTACCACCACTGGTCTTAATCATACAATTGTGAGGTTTTTACTATACCCCTTAAAAAATGGTGTTAAGCCCCCCATAAAGAAATTCCTGGATACGTGCCTGGTTCAATGGTAGACATGCTTATTGATGGTTATCATTTTTGAAGGAAATTTGTATTCGAATCCTGCTGTATAAACGTCACTGTTTCTGGACTATTGCAAGTGTAACAATCAGCAAAACGACCATTTGCATTTTCATTCTCTTTTACCGTGTTCTTTTCAGACTTTTTTGTGCTTTTTATAAGGAAAGGAAATTACCGCGATGTTGGTTCGTTGGCGCTTTTCTTCCAACTCTCGAATCTCGATCTGGATAAAACAAAGCGCATTAACATGATCGTGGATGATTTGCCGCCGGCCATATCATAGCAGTAGAATTTCCATAGCAAACCAGCAGATGTGTGAAATTAATGAAAAATACATGATTAAGTTCAAATTGGAATATGTTCCAAAAGAGTATAAATCGTGATTATTTATCCGACTCCTAAGATAGTATTTATATGTTTAAATAATCATTACTCATCAGATTGCCATGCGGATACATTGTTGATATGTTTATATTTTTAATTGAAAAAAGAACCCAATGTTCATGGCGTTACAGAAAACGAGCAAATTGTAGATATTTGGCGGGAAAACCTGCCGTGTTCCATACTATTGACGTTGAGGAACTCTGATCCATTTTGTAAGTATGTTACTTTCTACTTCGGAAATGATGAGAAAGTTAGTTCGTTGCTACATTATTAAGGTTCAAAAGAACAGGATAGAAATATATATATGCTAGTGTGTTACGCATAAATTTTAAATTTTTGTTTGTTTTGAAATTCACCTTACTGTAGCATCGTCAGCAAGCATAATTAATTTATTTGCAGTGATTAACTTGCTTTTGTATATTACACATACGTAGGTATTATCTGACACTATTGTCAGATTCTTACTTTAAATTTTATGTATTCTGACATGCAAGGCGCATGTAATTGACGCCGTCAGGGGGTTTCGTTTTCGAATCCCTGCATGGGCGTTCTTTGCGAGTGTCAGTTTCATCGTATCAGCACTCATCCTTATCTTCGCGATTAGCCAAAAGTAGCAGAAAAGCGAAGTAATATAATTAAATCAGCTAACCATAGTCCGAGCTATGTGAAAATGTTTTTGTGGTAAAGTGTTTACGTTTCCTAATTAGTTATAGGTACTTCCATAAATTAATTTTGCATAAAATGATCAATTATAGCCTTCGTGGGTTTTTTTGTGATTATGGAACATTATTTTATTTACGTCACTTTTCATTCTCTTTTGACTGATCGCGACGATTGGCACAGCTGTTTTAAAGGAAAACTGAAGAGAAATTGACTTAGTTGTGTGAACATTCCAATAGCCCATGCAGTTTGTTTAATTCTGTCACCAGTAATGTGTGTAAGCGCAGCAATTAGATTGGAATATAATTGTTTATTGTCATTAAGCAACCTTAACCCCGCGCCACATGCGTGAGCACTTGTATCAGTGTCACACGCACGCAGAGTGTCACTCCACATCTGTATTTTCAATATTTTTGTAATATAGTATGTTGTAAATATTCATGCTATTACCTTTAAACATATATTTAAATATTTTGTTGCATATTTCCAATGTTTGGACTGTACATTTTCTATTTACAATGTTATTATATTTTGTGTAAATATTAGACTGAAGTTTTTTTTTATTGTTTATGCTTAAAATATTTGTATAAATGAATATTTGGAAAAGACAAAATACCAGTAAAAGTACAAATGAATAAAGCACAGGATATTGACAAAAATGGACCAACTAATTTATTTTACTGACTATCTGAATGACAGTCCACTTGCACATTTTGTGTCTTGTTATCACATTCACTGCATACATAACTAACAATGTGCCCCATGCGTACATATCTAAACATAAAGTGATTAGAAAATAAAGACATGAACGTGATATGAACTAATAATAATATACGAAGTGAAACGTAACATGTAAATAGACCAAAAGTTGCTTTGATGACTCTTAAAGATATATTTTTAGGAAACAAAATTTTGAAACCTGTATACTTATTTCTATATAGAACTAATGAAAAAAACAAAAAATTACCTGATTTGTAGATTAGGTAAATCAAATCACAGTAGAATGCAAACATGCGTGATTCGGCAATATTATATACACAGAGGCTTCCATGTGGAGAGTCACTCCACTTTCAAACTAATAGACTCACTGCCAACTACGGACTGAATGTTTATTGATGTTAGCTGCCCCAGTACCTTCGTAAGAGTGAAGGAGGAAGCTACTAAGAAGGCCTCCTCTCAAACATGTTTTATTAAACTTTATAAAGCAAAATTTCCTAGTTGGGGAGTGTCACATGTGGTGGAGGGTTAAATAACAATTTATTGCACAATACAAAACTAAGAATTCTAGCAATAAGCTTATTTTTATAATCAAATTCATACAAAAGCAAGTAATAAAATTAGTACAGTAAATTAGATTATGTTACCAACTGACTCCTCAAATGCTTCAGTGTTATAAATACCATTTTCCAATAGCTATTTCGTTATACATTTACAAAAACTATTTAAATTCAGTGACCTCCTCTCATGTGGTAGTATGGTATACCCAACCAGAGATGACAATGGTCTGACAATACGGGGTCAAATACTTCACATTTACATTTTTGTTGTATGTATCTGTAATTGTATTGTCTAGACCTGATTGTGCTCTTGTGGATTTATCATTAATATAATACAGATTACATCTGAGTGTATCACAAAATAGTAGTACATTTTTAGTCTGTTCCCTGCTACCTACAGTTATATCACCAAGCATTACAATTTTGAAATTTTTGTTCCTACTAAGGTGCATTATATCCTTCTGCACTTGTTCAATAAAAATCATATCAGAATATGGTGCATGGAATATTAATAAAATTATGCACTTGTACTACTATGTGCCCCCGCTGCATCATGGATTCAATACCTCCTGGAGGCAATGGTTTTGATTCCACTTTAAATGCTTGGTGCTTCTTTAGGTATGATATATCATACACCCCCTATTGTACAGTAAATAAAATGAATGTGCTGTGCTTGGGAAAAGCACATTAAACATGTCTAATATATAATTTAATATACAGGAGTGGCTATCTTCACCAAGTGGTTAAGTTAGTTTTTTTTTTGCTATTTTGAACATATTTTGAAGTGCACATGTGCAGTGTGTGTTGCCTGTTGGCTTGACTTGATTTTGCCATAGTTCATTTAGTTGTTGGCATACACTGCTGCACTGGCTGCTATTTTTGACAGTTAGATGTAGAGTGTAGCCCTCCATGGCTGAGCTGTCAGCAAAATACCTTACAAAGCCAGAGCTTAGGACATGGATGCATCATTGCATTGTCCCATTTTTCATTTCATCCTCTCATCATTCATCCTCATCACTGTGTTTTACTCAAGAGTGATGGTTCGATTCCCAGTGGAGGCATGTGATGGTTTGGATCTTACTTTAAACTGTAGGTCCAGTACCGATTAGTCTTACTATGCATAAAGTGGACTTAAAACACCAAATCAATCAATTACCCAGAGTGATATACCATAAAATAACCACAATAGAAGGAATAAAGATAGGTTCAGTGATAAATTTCTGCTCTGAATAGGCCATGGAGTGGTCCAGAGCTCTAGAAAAATAGTAATCATTAATGTCATGTTGGCTAATGTTTGATGGTTTTATTTTAGCAACATAACTTATGAATAAATAATGAGTTTTAGTTAAGTCCTTCAGAAATGTAAAGAAGTGTGTTGATAAAATAGGTTCTCCTGTTATTCTTACATCCTGGTGAAAATTGAATTTTTCTTCTGATTATTTTAAACCTAAGCCGAGAACAAATGCATCATCTCCCACTAACCATTTCTCTCTTAAACATGAGAACTAGCAAATATATACTTATTATTACTCTGATTTTATATTTTAATGAGGTAATAGGAACAAATCTTTCTAATTTTTGTAACTACAAGAGAAGAATGTTTTATATGTTCAGGAAATGGGTAATAATGCTGTGGAGTTTTAATGTAATTTAAATGGTATAACATGAACCAATTGCCAATTGTATAATATCTCTTTATTCTTATGTCAGTTAGTTAGGAGATAGATGTTCATGTTGTTTGTTGGTTTATCAAGACAATTTATTTCAGTGGTTTCTTAAAGTGAAGAAATAAATTCCAAGGGTAATTCATTAAATAGCAGCAATTTTATTCTAAACTTCCTGGAGATTAATGCTCAATGAAAATTCATATTTTGGGACTCAATTGGTTCCTTAGCAACATGCCATAAAGGTGTCTTGATGATCAAGCAGTATGCACCTGCACAGTGGCTTGTATAACATGGCTGCTCCACTGTTGACTTGCACCATAGAAGAGCAAGAAAGTGTTATTCGTTTGTTGTGGTCTGAAATCTAAAGCAGAATGAAGGTTCAGTATGGAGACAATTGTTTAAGTGAGTGGAGAGTGTATGTATGGGTGGAAAGATCAGTTTATAAAGACTGAAGACGAAATGTGAGTGATGAACACTGGAGTGTGAGGCTAGTTTGTGTGGCAACTGAGGCAGTGAAACCACAGATCGACCAGTGAATTTGTTAATTTAGCACACTCTTCCCTCTTCATTCTGCTGTAGATTTCAGAAGGTTTCCCTACCTCTGACCACAAAAAAAATTCATTGTTTTTCTACGGTGCAAGTCAACAGTGGAGTGGCCATGTTGTACAAGCTACTGTGCAGGCACATACTGCTCAGGCATGATACCTTTATGGCATGTTGCTAAGGAACCAATTGAGTCTTGAAATACAAATTTTTATTGAACATTAATCTCCATGAAGTTTATAATAAATTTCCTCTAATTTAATGACTTACCCCCGTAGAAATTAGGACCCATGTGAAAGTATTATCAATACCAATTAAGTACTTGCTTATGGGTCTCCCTGATGGCGTAGTAGTAATGTTGTTGCTTATATTCAAGGATCCCAGGTTCAATACCCAGTGGAGGCACTTAGTGGTTTGGATTTCACTGCTATGTGCCTCCACCAGAGAGTGAACCTGAGACCCCTTGATTACAAGACAACAGCATTACCATTGCCATCAGGAAGGCCCAATATCAGTTATCACTTATCAGTATTGTTAAATTTTACATTGATACTTAATTGATATCAGTAAAAATTTCATATCAATCCATTCCTACTTCTGACATTTCCCACCCTTCATTCCAATCTTGTCTCTTAAAGTCACCAACTGTGAGTATTTAGCTCAATGCTGCCTTTGCTTTTTATCCTCTATTGTCTTTGTTAGTGATTTGACAACTCTGCATTGTGATCCAGAATTTATGAAATAGTTTTTTTCTTAATTACTCTATGGTTTAAATTTCAGAATTATAGCCATGGATGAAGTAAGTACGTCACTAAAAGAAGCACTGTTAGAAACATTATCTGATATTTTATCACCAGTTCAGGAAGAAAGAGCAGCAGCTGAACAGAGGCTTAAAGCCCTAGAAGTTACTGAAGGTAAGGTAAAGCAATATATTTCATTACACCACCACTCAATACTTTTCATTTAATTTTTTATGTAGATCTACAGTAATCATTAATTAATTGGAAATACACACACACAAGACAGTTTGGAACAGATGTATGACTGACCTCCTGCCAACATTTTAAAACTCTTAAGATGACAAAAATAATTTCATGTTGTCATAATAGTTTCATGTTATTTCATGATATGGATTTGGACAGCCGATACCACTTTGAACCAATACTAATACTGATGCCGATAATCTTACCGATTCCCACCGATACCGATACTTTAAAATTGTAATAAATCAAAGTTGTTCAGAATACTGATCAATATTAACCTTTAGGTGCCTGATTGTCTCGATCGAGATGCTTTTAGGTAACCCTTGGGTGCCCGATCGTCTTGATCGAGACACTTTTTCAAGGTCGTAGTTTTTACGTTATTACTTCGCTATTTTTGGATATAATTCAGATTTTCTTTTTTCATATTGTTGTTAAGACATGTCTTTAACAGAAATGATTGTTGCACTTTTTTTTTTTAAGAAAATGGTGTCGAGAAGGAGACTTCTTTATTGCATGTTTTTTTTTTTCAAGGGAAAAATTTTGCCAACAAAGGAAGGCCAGCTTTGTTGTTCCAAAGCAATGCGTTTCCCTCACCCCTGGCAAGTGCATTCGAAGGAAGTTTGTTTATCGGTACCTGAGGTCAAAAGGAATGTTTTCCATGCAGGGGCAAGTGGGGAGGGGTGTAAGAAACTGCATCGTAAGAATGAATGTTCGAGGCACTCTGAAGAAAAGCCTTTGTTCTTGAGCACAAGTGTTTCACAAGTGGCTACTAAGGTAACCCTGCATTGTCTAAAAATAGCTGTACCCCTTTCGTTTCAGGGGTACAACTCATGTTATGTTGTTCATATGATAATGATGCAAATATTTTTCTGTTTCTTACATGCCAGCGATAATTTCTATGTGCATGTTGACCTTTTCATGTCCTTTTTTTCGGGGGGTTGGGGTGGGGGGAAACCCCAATTTAAGAAAAAAGATTTTTGGGAGATTCCCCCTCCATATATATATATATGCCGAAAGTGCATAAGTTTTATATCGTGTAAATCTGTGATTCATTCCGCGTACAACGGTATTTCATTCATATCTCTAGGGCAATTAGCCTTTGAGCTACAGTCATTTCAAGGTAACTCTGCATTTTGAAGCTTTAATCAGTGGTGTGCTGACCATTCCCTTTGGAAGTACAACTCGCGTTACATTGGTCATACGATAATAATGCAAATATTTTTGTGTTCCTTACATGCCAGCGATAATTTCCATGTGCATGTTGACACTGTCATGTACTTTTTCCTTGGGGGGAGGGGGAAATCCCCATTGTTTCCCGAAATTTTGGAATTTTGAGTGTTCTCCCCCTCCTACCTGCCACATATATGCCAAATTTGCATAATTTTATATAGTCTGAATCTCTGGTTCATTCTGCATACAGCGGTATATCACTTATCTCTCTAGGGCAATTAGCCTCCGATCTACACTTATTTAATCTGCATTTTGCTCAAAATTCGCTGGGGCACCTGTGAAAATGGCCTTGGGCTCCTAAAAGTTAATGCGTAATTATTCCACTCCAATGATATGTATCAATTTAGCAAGATATTTGATTTAAAATATTCCAAGAATTACATCAGAATATTAAAATTCATATTATGTGATCACAAAATCCATCTTTTCATGCAAAACTTGTGCAAAATAAAAAAAAAAAGTTGAAATTTTCTTTGCATAGTTCCAAGGATAATTAATTAGACTGTGCGAAAGTGTCGCAATGCATTTTTGCATGTCCCATGAAAGACTGAAATGCAGGAAATGTATCAGCTGGTGTGGAAAATAAATTCCAACGGATACTTTCTGATACTGATACCACTGGTATTAATGGATACCGATACATCAGCATCAGTATTGGCTCAGCCCTAATATGGATATATAATGTTGGTAGAGGTCACAGTGGTTTGAAATATTAATGCCTCTGCTTGTTTCAGACTTGATATAATTTTAAAAAGAAAAATGTAAGTATAAAGGAATGTGAACCTGAAATATGTGGTAAATGTGCCTCTAGTACACTTCAAAACTATATATCTATTGGATTTATTGATTTGGTTATTTTCATCTAATCATAAAGATGAGGATGAGTGACAATGCGATAAAATTGATGAAGGGACATTCAAAGAACATCCCTGCCCAGGCTGGGATTCGAACCCAGGACCTCTGTAGCTTTCTGCAGATGTAAGTAAGATGTAAGATGGAAGTAGCAGTTATGAAATATGTGTAGACTCTTTTAAGGTTAATGCTATTTGTAATGTGACCACAATTAATTACTATCATAGGACCCTTGTTCAAGGCTTTGAAAGTGAAATTGAAAATTTAGTTGCATAGTTTCCATTGTTTAATCATGTTACTAGTGGATAAACCTGAAAGTTAAGTGAAGATATTTCATGCACAGGTCTGAAATTCAAAAGCAAAAGAATCTTGAGAGACTTGTTAAAAACAACACAAACAGTACAATAGAAAACACATCAAGAGCTTTCAATTCCATCTCGGAATGATCATCAAGGCTGGTCGAGACACGGCTTGTTATTCATATGTTTTGTGTTGTTTTTAACAAGTATGTTGCTTTCTTTACTGTCAGAATCCTGGCAGACTTCATACATTTTTACACTGTGATTTCATCATTATTTGTAGTTAATCATCAAATTTATGTTAATTTTTGGGAACAACAGGTGTGAGATTTATTATAAGGAGTATGTTAATAGCCGGTAAGAATACTATAATGTTTGCATATCTGGATAGTTTTGGTAGTTGTGATAGTGGCTATATTCATCTGACTTGATATGATATGAAACACTGATGTGATAAATAGTTATGGGGTTTGAAGGAACCATTAGATTAAATTGGAGGCATATTTGAAGAATTAACTACCATCAGTGGTAATTATGATTGCTAAGTAGCTATTATTTATTTTGCATAAATCTGTGCTAATGCTTTGTTGTTAGAAGTTAATCATCTTGTACATTCTAATTTCTTAATTGTACCCCTTTTTTCTTTATCCAGATTTTGGGTTTCATTTGACTGAGATAACCATAAATTCAAATAACAATCTTTCATTGAGACAGTTAGCATCAGTTTTGCTCAAACAATATGTTGAGACGCATTGGTCATCCAATTCAGATAAATTTCAACCTCCAGAAGCACTGGAAGAAGCTAAAGTTACTATAAGACAAATGTTACTTCGGGGATTGAATGAACCAAGCAGCAAGGTAATTCCTTCAGATTTTCTATGTGCGACTTATGTTTCATTTCATTTTCCAACATTTTTCCATTTTAGTGTAAAATACTTTTGAACACTTTGTCTATTTTATGCTGAAATTAGCCATGCATTGACCCAACACAACAGTATGAAGAAACTCGAAAGGGAATAAGATATTTGCAGAAACATACTTAATATCATTGTTGTGAGAGAGAACTTTTCTTTTTTCTTTTTGTGGGCCTCCCTGATGGCGCAGTGGTAGCATCGCTGCCTTGTAATCAAGGGGTCCTGGGTTCGATACCCAGTGGAGGAGGCACATAGTGGTTCGGATCCCACTTTAAAGTGTAGGTCCTTACTGTGCATAAAGTGGACTTAAAACACCAATTCAATCAATCATTTTTCTTTTTGTAGTTCTCCTGATTGTGCTCACTTACATGTATCTCCGATCATTATCCAAGTTACAGTACGAGGGGGTGCTGAAAAGTTCGTAGCCCAACCCAGAAGGAGTGCACGTAGAATGATGAAATTTTACAGTTATTCTACATACTCCCCCCGAAGTTCAATACACTTCTTTGCACGTTGCTCCATTTTTTGCAGACCAGTGAAAAACAATTCTGAAGGCTGTTCCACACAACACTGTTCCGTAGCACTAATCACCTCCTTATCAGATCCAAAATGGCGTCCTTTCAAGTGTTGTTTGCGTTTGGGGAATAGGAAATAGTCTGACGGAGCTAGATCTGGGGAATAAGGGGGATGATCTAGACATTGAAACCCTAGATCATGCAATGTCAGTTGTGTTTGCAGTGCTCGATGGACAGGGGCATTGTCCTGCAGGAACAGAATTCCTTTCTTCATTTTTCCGCGGAGTTGCACTTTCAATTTGTCTTTCAATTTTGTGAGTAATGCAGAGTAATACTCTGCATTAAATGTCTGACCCTTGGGCAGGGAGTCTATGAATACAACTCCATCCTTATCCCAGAAGAATGTTGCAAACACTTTCCCAGCCGACTTCTGCATCTTGAACTTCTTGAGGCAAGGGGAACCTGAGTGCCGCCACTCCATTGACTGTTGTTTCGTTTCAGGATCGTAGTGGTACAACCATGTTTCATCCATGGTTAATATCCGTGACAGAAATTGGTCGGCATTGCGTTCAAAATGGGCTATGACTACCCTTGATGTCCTCACTCTTTCACGTTTTTGATCTGCTGACAGATTTTTGGGAACCCATTTTGCCGAGAGCTTGCGCATGTCCAAGTCATTATGAATTATGGTACCAACGCGTTCCCGAGAATGCCCATAATCTCTGCCACACGTTTTGCTGAGATTCTGCGATTTTCAAGAATAAGGTCATGAATTTCATCCACGATTTTGGGGACAGTCACTGTTTTTGGTCTTCCTGCACGTGGAGCATCATCTCTTGAAAAATTACCACGTTTAAACTGTGCCACCCACTTCTTCACCACTGCATATGATGGAGGAGAGTCCCGGAGTGTTCCACTGATTTCCTCATGAATTTGCTTCGGCGACTTTCCTTGGTGGAACAAAAATTTGATGACACCTCTGATCTCGATGTTTGTGAAATTCGCTGGCTGGGCACACATGCATCACTTCAGGGGCCTGAAAACCACAATAACAATTCCGCTATTAATATGAAAATTTGCATGTGTACATACCACGATATGTTCTTTAAAACTGTAAAGTTTTATCATTCCACGTGCAATCCTTCTGGGTTGGGCTACGAACTTTTCAGCACCCCCTCGTATGTTAAAAAAGTAACATAATACGATAAAAAGCTACTTTTGACGTGTCACAAGCAGTCTTTAAGGGAAATACCTGCTGTGACACCCATGTCACTGTCTGTCCTTTAAGGGTTAAAGAATTTTTTAGAATTGGGGAGTAAATCAAC
The DNA here is from genome assembly GCF_977018435.1 of Lepisma saccharinum. Classification (NCBI taxonomy): domain Eukaryota; kingdom Metazoa; phylum Arthropoda; class Insecta; order Zygentoma; family Lepismatidae; genus Lepisma; species Lepisma saccharinum. The sequence continues at coordinate 25,075,908 of NC_139230.1, read as the reverse complement.
AAAATGCAGCTGTCAACAAGAGGGAAGATATGCAGCTATTGAAAAAGTTCTTATCACGAAACTTTTAGATTTGTTAATTTACCACTTTATGACAGTAATTACCTATATTATATCTTGTTCCTCAACATAGATAGAATTGCAGTATTTTAATAATGACTATATCTAAATCCGATTTGTAAGTAATTGTGAGTTATAGGTATTATTTTCTCTTCACCTTGACTTGAGTTCAACTGTATTTTTAGTTTGTCTGTTGTCTTAACCTTTTGTACTAGCTTTTACATTGATTCAAATTACATGCATGTATTTTCATATTTGTATCTAATGTAAATGTAGGTGTGAATTAATATTTTAGAAAAGATAGATCTTTTTTTAATGAGTAAAGTTGCAGCACAACTGAATGTTGTAGAAGGCGCAGTGCATGTTAGTTATGCTACTGGTTATGGATGGGACAGATTAATTCATACTCTGTTGATATCGACAAATATAGACATTTTAGTGTAACAGTTTTTCAGTAAAATTGCCAATAATGCCACTGATATTTTTTTTAATCACCTGCAATTCAGTACAGTTTCCTGTCATTTTGTTATAGTTTTTATTAAGGATGGATCAATATTAAATTTTTGCCAATTTCAATAAAGTACCATTATAAAATTGTAAATGTTCCTTGAAGAACGTCCATGCGTCTTTAACCTCCTTAATTAATGCTTGTAACTAAGTGACTGTAATGCATTTTACTTTTGAAAATGAAACTGCAGATTTATACTTCTACTTTACAAAACACTTGCATATAGTCAGAAAAATAGTAAATGGCCAGTATTGATTGATTATTGATTAATCTGTACCATCATTAATTTTTATGAATATAAAAGCATAATTTCTCTACCCAAGTTTTGTAAAGAAAATGTTAAGAAATACTTTTTCTTTTTGTAATGTAAGACTTTTGCAATCGCATGGTTTTGATTGATTGAGTTGGGTGTTTTAAGTCCACTTTATGCACAGTATGGTTAATCAGGACTGGACCTACAGTTTAAAGTGGAATACAAACCACTATGTGCCTCCACTGGGTATCACACCCAGGACCCCTTGATATCACTGCACCATCGGGGAGGTCCTCACATGGTTATGAGGTGAACGAACAATTCAGGTTCTTTGTGCAGCATTTTGATAGGATCAGTAGAATATTGGTGATCAGTATCTGTAAATGTCTACCAATAAATATGAAACTTCAACTTTGGTTTATTTAGAAATCAATAAATATTTCATGTTCAAGTATTAGCTGAATTTCATGTTTCAACTTGCTGTGCAGAAAACCAACACCAGATTGCAGCTTGAAAATCAGATGCATTTGATATTTTCTGATGGCCATGCTCCAAGTTGGTTCTTGTAATAGGGTGGTGGGTTTTCTCTTGTCAGATCATTGTATGATGATGTCATTCGATTATCTTAACAAGAGACCACTCAGAAAGCTTCATGTCAAGATCATGCATGTAGTAGCTTCCTGGACTTGATCACATTTCTCTGCAGTGAGCTGATACATGTAATACTATCTTATCAGAAATATCCAAAGTGAAAAATTTCCATCATGTGTATAAGTATAGAAACTACCATTTTGTTTTTTATACTTTAGTCGTTGTTCTAATTTTCTTGTTAGGTCAGATCTTCAGTTGCTTATGCTGTGTCTGCAATTGCTCACTGGGATTGGCCCGAGCATTGGCCAGATCTTTTCAACACACTTGTTAGTTGCCTTTCTGGGGAGAGCAATTGGGCTGTTCATGGTGCCATGAGAGTGCTGACTGAATTTTCTCGAGATATCACAGATACTCAGTTTCATCACATAGCACCTGTTATTCTGTCAGAAATGTACAGAATTTTTGTATCGGATGAGGTAAGTGTAACATTTGAAATCAGCAGTAGGTCATGAGAAAGATACATGAGTTTAATTTTATATTAAATTCAGCACAGTATAATAATACATTTTGGATTTTGTTTTGAATTGTTTTAGTTTAACATTTACACCTCCAATTGCTGGTATTTTCATGTAGTAGTCACGGTCATTGGGCTCCCATGTAGCCAAATGGTTAGTACTCCAGCCTTTGGTTCCAGAAGTCACACTTTCGATTCTTTGGGGAATCACCCAAAATTATTGTGGTGTTTACCCATTTACCCAGCATCATGAGGACAATTGGGAAGCCACTTGAAGAGAAGAAGTAGCAGGCTTCGGTCTTGAAAATCAGAAATATTTACATCCTCAGCTTTTAATTGAAGTAAGGAGATTTCAGTTCTCAGAGATAGTAGTAAGTAATGAAGTTTCTAAAAGGCATATTTTATGTTCTTGTTAGGGGCCTGTCCTCAATTTTGTTTTATTTAGTAGTTAGTTAGTATTGTGTGATGGGCAAAAATTGCCTATGTTCTGATGTGCCCACACTAAATGAATTAATCAAACAATCACTTTGGTCTGAAAGTTTCCTAAGGCCTCCCCCCCTCGATTCTTATTACTTGATCCTGATACCCTAAGAATGGACACCACCATACATGATGTCTTACTGCATAGACTGTCTCATTCCACCAGAAATCATAACTAAACTTCAGATGACCTGAATATATTACTTTGCAGAAAGAAAAAGAAAGTAAATGTACAGTAGGTTAATATTTTTTAAATTTTTATATTTTTAATATTTTTATATAATATATGTTATATATTTATATTTTTAAAAATATAGTTCCAAATATGTACAATGTGGAACGGCACTTATTTGGAACATAATTTGTCGTGAAGGTATAGTCCATTGCATATATTTCAAGTAATTGTGAGGAATGTAGTGGAACTATGCTACTGGAGTTTTTAACATGATATAAAGTATTGCAAGGTTTGAGTTGAGCTAAATATGATGGTAAAAAAGGATATGCAAAAAAGGTAAAGTGCTCTCCTGTGCTAAGCACGACGCCATGAAGGCGTATAGGGGGTGTGGGGTTAACGCCCCACACTTTCTTGATCCGGTCATGAGTGGGGGGTGATGTGATCAGCATCACGCCCCTGACCGCCTTTACCCCCCAGGGTTTCCCCCAGGTACCCATGTCATTCGATGCTGGGTGGGCGCCGGGGCTGTATGCACAATTAGTATATTGTGCAATGGAAATTATTCTTTCTTCCTTTCCTGCTATATGAGGAGTCTGATTTTCCAGCTTTGTAGCTTAATATTAATCTCAACATTTTTCAGCAATTTAAATGATGCTAAATTCTTGTATTCTAAGACTATAGTACTTAATGCACCAATAAAGAAAAGTTTTGTTAAATTTTTAGGCTTGTTATGTAGTTGTTGGAGTTACATTCTTGTTTAAAGAGCTCCATTTTCCATCCCTTTATTTTGCCACAGAGTGGTCGGTTGGTTTTGTTTTGATTATGCCTAAGTTGACCAATTACATAAAATTGTACATGGGAGGGAGGGAATAACAAGCATTGGATTATAAGCAGAGCTACTTAAAATATTTTTTGCTGTTGGCTGTGGATGCATGTAAATACATTTGCATTTAAATACTTACATAAATATGTATACACACAAAAGTACAGGTTTAGTGTGCTATATCAGTCTAGAGCATCACAAAATTCATGTCAATATTAGCTGAAGAAGTTTCTTGAACCATCTTAATTATTTGAAATATTGTGGGTTTATTCTTTATGCCAATTATGATTGATTAAACAATTCAAGTCCACAGAAAGGTTAAGTGGGTCTGGACCACTATGTTCCTCCACCAGATATCAAACCCAGGGCTTCTTGATTACAAGGCAACAACGCTACCACCATGCCTTCAGGGAGGCCATTATGCCAATTATGAAAACAAGCACAATGAACTGAAGAAGAATTTTTTAAGAATAGTGCTATGAGTGAGTTTTATATGGTGTGATGAAAATATGCTTTTCCTTTCTTGATTGCGTTTGTAATGACAAGACCAGTTTAGGTAACAAATTAAATAAACACCCATATAAGTCTTTTTCTGCCTTTTAGTGTACAGGAATAAAAAAAAAAAAATACTTTGAAAGGTACAGAATGAAAGCAATGGTGAGTACATTATCGATTTAAATTTCCGATATGCTTTTGCTGGCTTATAATGCTACAGGAATTCCAGTATTGATCTGATGCCCAAATATTACACTTTAAATTTTATTATCTTAGTGTGAGCAACAAAACTACATAATATTTGGTGTACTTTTCACATGATGCTATAGGATCTTAAGTCGAGGCCCCTGTGATTGCCTCTCAATCAGAAAACAAAAGAAACTATAACTGATGTCTAATAATATTTCTTAATTGCAGTATCCATAAATTATGGATGGCCAAAAAATTGTGTATTTCCCAGTTCTGAAAATATCCAGATGCGATGAGATCCAGGTATCCAGATCAAGAACCGAAATTTTGGGCCAGAAGCATCATACCCAACTGAAAATACATAGAATGTATCTTCATCCTATCACATTATGTTGGGGGGGGGGGGGGGCAGTGGCAGTGTCGTCACCTTGTAATCAAGGGGTCCTTTGTTTGATACCCGGTTGACGCACATAGTGATTTGGATCCCACTTTAAGCTGTAGGTCTAGTCCCTGTTAGCCTTACTTTGCATAAAGTGGACTTAAAACACAACTCAACCTTATGTTGGACAATGGTGCAGTTACCAGCTAATTTCATCAGCCAAACCACATGCACACATTAATTGCAACTGATAGGGAAAATAAACAAAGAAAACCAAAAATACTGTTAGTATGACCAACATTGTTTAGAAGTATAATACTATTAAATACAATATACATGGTTGTTAGCTACATTGCTTTGAAACCATGTTTTATTTATTTATTTCTAGCGATATAATGTAAGGATCAGAGGAAGAGCTGTAGAAATCTTTGGTACTTGTGTGTATATGATATCTGTTATGGCAGAGTACAACAAGGGAGTAGCAAAAAGCATACTGACGCCAGTTCTTCCTTCATTTTGTGCAAAATTGGTTCAAGGACTTGCAGTTGCAGATGGTGCACTGAGTGACTGTGGTTTAAAAATGGAAATCATGAAAGGTAATTACTGTTTCCATTTATTTACACATTTACTACATGTAGGTAATTGATATATTTATGCTTACTAATTTCATAGAAGGTAAAATTGGCATTTCTTATTGTGCATTTGGCTATTACATGTATATATAAAAGGATGTGTTTGTAAATTTTTAACACTTCATTTTCACGAAAAATTTTCCTACAATTTGAAGTATCTGCAAATTTGTATCCTGTCAAATATGATTATTTTGTTCAAAGTTATTAACTCAATGTGGTTAGCACATCGCGCTACGATGCCAGGGGTCCCAGGTTCGAATCCTGGCCTGGGCATGGATATTTGTGAGTGTCCATTAATCAATTTCATCATATCATCACTCATCCCCATCTTCGTAAATTAGCCGAAAGTGGCACAAAAGGTGAAGTAAAATAAATCAAATCACATTTATTTACTCAATCTTTACATTTTTCCTTTTTACAGCATTGACATTACTAATGAAACATGTTCCTAAACTAATGTCACATTGGCTTCACGAAGTTCTCGGACCTGTATGGACTCTGCTTACAAGGAATTGTGATTATTACGTGAGATCAGTTGTTAACAGTTTGGAACATATGGAGGAAATTGTGGATTCTGATGGTGAGTTTTTTGACTATAATTGAATATAGAACTTTAAGTATATTGGGAACAAGAAGTACAGGAGCTCTTTGTTAGATATTCACATTTGTATGGCTACACAAAGCTATTTTCAGTATATATCTGTAGGGATAAAATTTTTTAAAAAGCCTACTATGATTTTAATTTGCATATAATTTGATTATTAGTAATTATTGGCATTTATTTGTAATGCTACTGAATTAGATCACAGAAACTGACCCCCTGGCAAAGTTCCCATGTGATAGCAGAGAGGGCACGTGTGCACCCAGGTATCTGTTTTGGTGCCTGACAGCAATAAGGAAGGTTAGAAAGTTTTATACATGGGTGGGTGCCCCATGACCTGACTCCAGTGAACAAGGTGTATCAAATTGTCTCTAGTGATGAAACGTGGGTCTGGTATGACAATACCAGCATTCTGGGTGCTGCCCAAAGCCACCCATCCATTCATCATGGTGGTCTGCCTTTCTCGAAGTGAATCAAAATATTCAGACTCACTTTAGCTGAAGAAGCCAGCATTGGTGTACAGATATAAGTGTCACACATGTAATGGTCACCTTTTTGACACATACTTTTACTTCCTGAAGCTTTCACCAAACCAGCTTCTTAGAGAAAACAAGAATGGAACAATACACTTTTAATGGTGCTTTGGACATTGTGAATCAAAATTGCAATGCCTCCCCGATGGCACAGTTGTTGTGTCGTCGCCTTGTAATCAAGGGATCCAGGGTTTGATACCTGGTGGAACACGTAGTGGTTTGGATCCCACTTTAAACTGTGGGTTCAGTCCTGTTTAGCCTTCTGTGCATAAAGTGTACTTATAACACCAATTCAATCAATCAATCAAAATTGCAGTTTCTATAATAACCCGTGGTGCAACAGCCTATGAGGGCCAGGTCCTACCTACCAACTACCGGCCTCACTCCCTCCCGCTGAGGTGGGATATCATCCAACCAGTAATGGGGTGATCTGTGGTCAGCACAATGAACCCTCAGTCATCGTTGTAGGTTTCTGTGACTGAGTTACGCTACTCATTCATAGCTCCTGAATTTCCTCATGATGGTGGGAGGCCACTATCTCATACACAGACTAAAATCTCAGGAGAAATATTGTTACGCTTTTCGCCAGGAGACTTGAACCTGTGCACATCTTGTAGCCGGAGCCCAAAGCATGACACCTACGGCTGCATGGCCATGATGCGGAACTTGCAGTTTCTATATGCCAATTATTTTTGCAAAATATTGTAGTGATAACATTTTGCTTATTTCTACATTTGTCCACAAAAAAAAGTTTGCTTTGCACTTGTCAAACAAATAAAAAAGACTTCAATATTGAAAGATTCCTTTAGTTTCAATGTTAATGATGTTAAATATTAATTTTTGTTCTTTCCAAATTGAAGAAGAAAAAATCTTGTGGAGAAATTTTGTATGCTGAACATGAATCCTTACTTTATAGAATCTTCCATGACATTTTTCATGTAATTACTTTTCTTGCATGTTGCAGGTGGAACAATAGGTTTCGAGAACCTGATCCTTAGTATTTTTGAATTTGTACATGCTGTAATTGAATCACCAAAGTTCAGGAAAGAAGTTGCACCTCTCTTAACAAATGTCATGTACTATTTGATCCACTACATGAAGATCACTGAAGAACAGGTAAATGACATTAATATGTATACAGGGTGTTGCCACATAAAACTGATGTACTTGCACAGCGTGACCAATATTTTTTCATTAAGTTTGCTTCGTTAAAACCTTATTTTAATTCTATGAACCCTCAAAAATCATCGATATTTACCCTGTATGCTTGCAACAGATTCAAGGTTGCCACAGTTGAGAGAAGCCAATATACTAAGTTTTGAAGCTTTCCTGGTGACGAATGATGAACAGATCCTCTTGAGATATCGACCAGTTGAGTACTGGAAAGAATTATAAGTGGAGTTCTACCCTGAAGATGAGAGCGATGTTATCTCTCGAAAGCTCAGAAGCTCACCTGGTTGATATCCTGAGAGACCTTGTTCACCAAGCCAGTGTATTTTGTGGTCACCTTGGACCCTCTCCTATTGACATTTAGAAGAAAAAAAAATACATTAAAATTGAACTGAAAAGCCTCCCAGAAAGCTCCCATGGTGTAAGGCAACATATAACAGGTATGTACATAATTTTCAATCTTTTTGTCAATGTTATTTATTATTATTATTAATGAAATTTTGGAAAGTATAATAATTTCAGATTGTTTTATCAACTTATAACCTTTCGTAAAGATTTAAGGTTGTTACATTTTGATGGTTCCTGAACCACTTTGCAATAGTTTCTAACATTTTCATTTATTTGTTTTTCAGATACAAATGTGGTGCTCTAATCTAAACAGATTTGTTGAGGATGAGGATGAAGATACATATTCATATTCAGTTCGAATCTCAGCACAGGATCTAATGTTGGTAAGTGTGAATGGTTCAGAAGATTTCTTTTTGCAGATACTGAAAGTTTGATTTATCAGTATTAACCTTTAGCAGCTGGAACCTTGTGCATGTGTATTCTTGTTGAAGCTGTAGCCTTTTCAAGTACTTGCTTTTCAAACTTGCCAAGAAAGGAAAAGAAAAGGGGGGAAAAACTTAGCTCAAAAACTAATTGTTGAAGAGATGAGAAATTGATTTTGTTTTCTTTCTTAATAACAGGGTTTTTAGTGGAGGTAAAATTTATACATTGTGCCTCCCAATAATTAGTATTAGAGGAGGAAGAGGAAAAATTCAATTTTTTTTTTAAAAAAATTGCAGCGTTAATTGCTGCTGGTCGATATATTTACCATCCATCCTCAACAGGAATACAAGTGTGGTCGAAATATCAACCATCTGGTGATAGAAGGTTAAAATAAAAAGCCAAGCTCTCATGTACATGCTGGTGTAATTATACAGAGAAACCTTGATTTTATACTTTTTGTGACTTTATGATCCATGATGATTGAATGCATAATGTGAGAAATGTAAATTCCAAGACACATCAGAATTCCACTGTATTAAAATTGGCAATTTTAAAGTTTTGTAAGTTATTTTTTTAATGTGTTTCTACTCTTGGAATGATTTTTTTATTATTGTTGAAACTGCCTTTGAAATCTATATGTGAAACTAAGTCATAAAAGTTGTCTTACATTGGAATGTGGACATTTATATTTTTTTGTAAAGGTTCAAAGCGGAAAATTTTATTAGTTGCTGTTTGAGAAGAAGTGGTTGAAGACTTCTTTATAACTTTATTTCAGCCTATTGTAATAAATATATATATGTTTTTAAGATCCTGATCTTGTATTGCAGTCTTTGTGTAAGGAAATCGAAGATGAAAGCTTGATTGGCTTGGGCCAAGCAATAGTTAGACATTCACAAGAAGCGCAGGAACAACGACAACATGAAAATAATTTTTGGTGGAAAACTCATGAAGCTTGCCTCTTGGCTCTGGGATCTGTGAAAGACTTACTGATTGGAAAACTGAAAACAATAAGTTTTTCTTTAAATGTACAAAATTTCTTGGAAAGTGTAATTACATCAGATGTTGAACTGCTAGGTAACGTTGATTTTTAACTTCAAGAGTATAGTTGATGTAAGAAAGAGAGAGTGAATGAGTGTATGTTGGTGTTTATTGATTAACTTATGTGTGATCATGGCTAATTGGTAGAGGCATGCATATTTTGTTTTTGACGAAAACACGAAATGTGAAATAACACATTGTAATGTTAATTTTTCATGTTTCTGAAAGGTGTGAGGTGCATTTTCCTACCCTGTTTTGTCACGAAATGATGCAAAATGAACTGCAAAATGCGAAATAGACTCTTAAACATGAAATTTAGACTTTATTTACCGATGCAACACTTTCTGAAGTCAGAATTATCCTGAGAGTTATGCAATTCACAGAAAATTGATTAATTCTGCTGTAAATACTTAAGAAGCAAAAATGGACCCCTTTGTACAGGAATACATAAACCTAATATTCTGGTAATGACATAAATATGCTATTAGAAGGGTTATGTTTATTTTGTGTAATAAGTGTAGTTTTTAAATCAAATTTGGGTTATATACACATTTTTAAAACCAAAATGTCATTTTATATACCTCTTTTACACCGCTATAACTGCGAAATTTTATTTTATTTACCACTTTTAACCAGAAATTGACTCTGTTTTTGTAATGAAATTTTGCTTTTTTATTTATCAAAAATATGTGCCTCTACTAATTGGCTTTGTTGGAGAAAAAGAAAGTGTGTATTTTTAAATTTAATTTACAAAAAACATGTACCTGATTTATGCCTTGATATTCATAACTATAACAACATTGCAATATTGTGCTTTCAGTTACAGATGTTTGTAGAACTACATGATTAGTAAAATTCTTGACAATTTTTTGATGTACTAATATCTGCCAATACTAACAGGACACTAATTAAGTAGTTCTCTCTTTAATATAAATAATTTTCATTTGATGTGGCAAATATTAACTCTCACAAAGTTTCTTGGTATATTTAACTGTGACGATGTTGCAATATAAAAGAATAATACATTTACTCTCATCGTTCTAACTAGACAAAAAAATGATTAATCTATAGAACCACATGAAATTTTTGGAACAGAGTGAGAACAGTTCTAATAGTGAAATCTCACTATTAGAATAGACAGACATTGGTTCCATCAAGAATTTACTATTTTTGTATTGAGGCTCGGAATAGTTGTTGTTATTTGCATTATCATGAGGTAAAATGTAAAAGTTTTGGTTCCATGTTTGCATGTAAGATAAATATTTGAAATAAGGGAAATATGAGCAACCTCTGAAAAATCATCAACATGTTTTTAAATTTAAAAATTGTAGTTTTCATGAGAGTTCAAAAATCTTGTATTGGAACTAAATACTAATGGAACATTTGAATTATGGTTTTCCATATACTTCTTACAATAAAAAATCCTTTTTGTTTCAGGTTATCCATTTTTAGTTGGTCGTTGTTTGTGGACTGGTAGTCGGTATGCGAGCATTCTTTCTCGTGAAATACTATCCATGATTGCTCGTGCCATTGTGGCATCATTTCAAAACAATTACCATCCAGTTGTGAGGATATCTTCAGTGAGGTGAGTGTATATATATAGTTTTTTTTAAATTTTTCCCGTGTATACACACACTGCTATACTCATACATAATTGATAAAATACATCTTATTAATTTGTTAATAAGATCATTAGCCTTCCATGTTCTACAGGAAAATTATTTTCTTATCAGATCATACAGTTATATCATTCCAGCATTCCTGTAAACCATCAGGATTAAGGCTGAGCCAATACCACTTTGAACAGACACCCATACCAATGCTGATACTCTTACCAATTCCCACAAATATCGTTGCTTGATAATTGTAACACTTAAAAGTAGTTCAAAATATTGATGAATATTAGTGTGCAAGTATTCCACCCCAATTACTGTATTTATGCGTGTATAATGCGCGTGTGTGTATAATATGCACCCTCGTTTTTGATGGGGAAAAGCAACAAAAAAATATATCTCGTATATAATGCGCAGTACAATTCAGGTTCCAGAAATGGCTTTCTTAGTGTCGGACTAACATTTACGGATTTCATTTAAAATTAATCGGTAGACCATAAAAAACCAGCTTTTCGTTGCTTTCGTAGCTGTTGCGTTCACCATGCGACCTTGAACTTCCAGATGTTAGCCTTTTCAAAGGAGAGGAGGGAGCAAAGTTATCAACCACCCATTCAAGGTGGCAGTGCGTGATGCTTACAATAGATGGACGACATCAAGGCAGCGTGAACTCTCACCAAGCGGGAGGGTGAAACGTGCGTCTCTGCTAATTGTTTGTGAATGGGTTCGTGAGGCATGGAACTCCATCTCCCTGGAAATGGTGATCAAAAGTTTTAAGGTAATGGGAATATTGAACAAGATGGATGGATGGAAGTGAGGACATTTCAGACAGCTTGTATTAGTAACTGTGAACTGCTGGGAGTGAAGGACGAAATTAAGTGTAAACGTTATTCAAACGTTATTCATTTATTTACGTGAGTCGAGCTGCAATAGTGCAGTAAATATACAGTAGTTATTTCTATTTGGTAAGTGTTGATGTAATTATTTTACCTTCATAGTTGTTACAGTCAACTCTCGATAAAACGACCTTTCACAGTTTCTGGGAAAGAAGGTAGTTATTTCAAAGGGGTCGTTATTGGAATTTGCACCAATTTTCAGCTTAAACGCAGCTCAAACGGACACAAGATTCCTAGGAGATGGTAACCATTTATCCTGGTAGTTATACAACCTGTTACGCACAGGCTGCCCATTGTGTGAAGTAACATAGAACATGAAAACGTTCTCACAAAAAAAGTATTTAAAATAACGTTATTTCCTTTTAATTATGCACAGTCGTTTCTCTTCCATGAAATTCTTATAATTCTAGTTCATGGGAAACCCGTTTGAACTGAGACCTACCGAAAGAAAACAATCTCTCGCTTATTGCAATCGAAACTCGAATAATCTTGACACCTGTTACACTGAAGCCAGCAAAAGTCTGGAGATAATAGGGCAGAATGAATGTTGGATTTAATACAGGTCTACTAGAGCATTGTCTGTTACAAGATTAACTAGTAATATAAGATCTCTCGGAAGAACCTTTCTAGGCACAAAAAAAAAAGTGGGGCTGTAAATTTCATTCTTGTTTGGCTGTGTAAAATACATCGTAAAAAAGTCACGTTTTCCTTCCTTCAACCAACTTCTAATTCACCCCCTCACCCATTCCAGGGAGCAGTCCATACTCTTCCTCGACTTGCGAGCAGTCCATACTCTTCCTCGACTTGCATTGTAAGCCAGCCACGCAACTTGCGATCTGTTTGCACCCAATGCTTATTCTAAGACACATTGAACAGTGTCGCACTCGATAATCATTTTGGTTTGGAATTGGATTTCACTAAAGTGAAACTGTATATTTAGTCCCGATTAGCCCAAAAGCATAAAATGAACTCAAAACAAGCTTTATGAAACCTGCGCATTTTCAGATATCAAAATGGGAGATCGTTATTTACTCACATTAATCGACGATAATCGGTTTGAGCGTATACATTGAGCACTTTTTTAAAAATAGCACTCCCCCTTCCTCCCCATGAATGGTTTTGAAGATAAGCGGCGATTATATTGTGTGCATTTCCTTGCTCTGAGTGTTCAGGAAGTTTATCCTTGTGTCAGATGCAAAATAAAATTTACACTTTTGTTTATCAGAAGGTGCAGAACATGAAGTTGTTTTAACTCTTGTTTTTCTTTCTGAAGATCGAATTTCGTTATCGTCAAATCAAAACAGCTTTGCGAGATTCAAAACAATGACTTTTGCCTTCGCGCTGGATGAGTCATTGCTGTTATCGGCAAGCGACAACTTTGCAGATGCTAGACAAAGCACTGGCTCATACTGCAGCGAAAAACAAGGCCACCAGCTGGAAGTTCGAGCAACAGGTGGTCTAAGGGAAAATCCTCCGTATTTCAAATAACGCAACTGTCAAAGGCGGAACTTTTATCAGCTGTGTGAAGAAGAAAGAAATGACCTTTTCTTCATGTTTTACCTTGCAACAGACAATAATACGGGCAATATTTCCTTTGCAGACAATAGCATTAAAAAAAGAAAAAAATAGGACCTGAATTCTGCAATTATTACATTGCCATGCAGACCAGTGGCGGAGAATGAGCTGGGAAGGGGGACACTTTTTGTTTTTACTTGTCCTATGGTTTTTGTTCATTTTCAAGAATGCATCCAGAACTGGTTTCCCATTTTAGAAGTCAAAGGAAAGGAAGAGCTGTCCACTTCCAGCCTCACCTGTAAACAGCCTGTGTGCACACACGAGCAAGAAAACAATCTGCATTGCCCCCCCTCCCCTAAACATTTGCTGAGAAGAAAAGAGGGAGAAGTCACTCAGCCAACAGAACACTTTTGGCAAATATTAGTACATCGGCACAGTTATAAAAATGTATGAAGTGGTAAACAGGAGTTATGATGCATGTAAGATCGAAGTAAACTTTTGCGGAAATCTGGATGAAAATGCATTAAGAGTGTTGACGATCTTTAGTTGGCATATGTGGCTTTGATTATCTATAACAGTTTCACTTCTTTATGAAGTGTTACAGGGAACAAAGAACACATTTTGAATGAAAGCGGTTACCGGAAGTTGTCAACTACAAGGTCGATTTAAAATAACATCCAAGCATATTTGATCTCTTCTCGCGTATCCACGAGCAAACGAAATCACATGGCAAAACAAGCCTGGCATGTTGGGTAGCGGCCGTCGGCTGTGGGGTAACATTGGTGTGCTTGGGGAAGGGGAGGGCGGAGGTCAAGTGCTATTGGATAGCATTGAAGTGTGGTCTGGTGTTTATTTTTAGACGAGACCCACTTGCGAGTGGTAGAGTGCTTGTGAAGGGAATGATTGCAAAAAACTTATTTTTCGCCCAATCTCTGTTCATGACAGTTTCTAAGGTGAAAACGATTTTTGTGGAAGTTATTTATCCTGCGAAAAATACAGCTTGATACGCCTCCCGTGTGACGGGAAGCACGTGCTTGAATGCCGCCAGAATGGTGCTGCTTTTCTCGATGTCGCAATACTTTCCAATACTAAGTGAAAACTCATGGTTATTGTTGCTAAAGAAAGACAATCTGTAGATATATACATGTTATACACAGTGACAGTGAAAAAAAAAATCTGTGATTTCATTTTGGCTGTCCGAATTATTCCGTGCATAATACGCACCACAGTTTTGGGGGTCAAAAATTTTGGAAATAAGTGTGTATTATACACGCGTAAATACGGTATATGCATCAATTTACCAAGAGTTTTGCTTTAAAAGATTCAAGAATTACACCAGAATATTAATGTGTGTGTTACATAATCACAAAATCCAGTTTTTCACACCAAACTAATGCAAAATATGAAAAAGGTAAAGTTCCCTGTGCATATAGCACTGTCCCATAAAGGCACATTAAGGAATGTGGGGGTAGGACTCCACACATTCTTGATCTCTGCCATTTTGGAGCTAATGTGATCAGCTCCATGCTCTTGCTGCCTTTACATCCCCCCAGGTACCCATTGATTTGAGGCTGGGTGAGCCCCAGAGCCACTTTATGCTGGGACAAGGCCGGAAATATTCCAACCTTAGATTACCCACTCTGGGAATCTAACCTGGGTCTCCCGCATGGCAGTCACACACCCTACCGAGTAGACCTCCGCAGCTCTGATAAAGAGAGACTTAATATTTTGCATAATTTACAGGATAATTACAAAAGTGTTGCACATCATTTTTGTGGTCCCGGGATAGACCAAAATTGATGGAAAAGTATTGGGCAGTATCAGTAAATAAGTTCTAACCGATACTTTCTGATACCAATACATTAGCACAGTATCAGCTCAGTCCTAATTAGGATCTTTAAAGTACTGAAGTGTTCAATAAGATCCTTTTCCTACAGAACACGAAAGGAAAATAAGTCTTCTTAGCAAATTACCTACATAATAAAATGCCTTTCATTAATTACCTATGGGAGTGGCTAGACATACAAAAGTTGCTTGTATCCAGGTGTGTATATAGTGGAGTTGTATATGCATATTTTTGTACTGTATTTCTTTCTGTGTGTTCTGTATTGCTAATAATAGTGTAACTTTGGGACCTGTAATAACTTCCATGTGTACTTGGTAATTATTTCAGGTGCTGAAGTTTAAGCAAGCTTATTTTCTCACTCCCACCACTTATACTGAAATGTTGATGATAATGCACAATTTAAAATCTAGTTTTATATTTTAAAAATTATTAAATATTCAATTGCACATAATACACATTTTCTTGTATCAAAATGAAAGCTGAATATTCATCACTCTGTTGTTTTAATAAATGTTTTCAATTCATTCTTGTTCTTGCCCAATAATGGGTTAATAAGGGAAAGATGTCATGTCATCTATCACCTTTGAAACATGTTGTATGTAAATCATGCATGTAGCAGTCATGATATGTAACATTTAGCATACCAGAGTGTTTATTTTGTGCCATTTGATAAATGGTTTGAACCTAACCATAATATAGACAACCTTCGTGGTGGAGTGGTTATCGCAGCACTCTATGATGCCAGGGGTTCCAGGTTTGAATCCTGGCCTGGACACATGTGTTCTTTCTGAGTGTTCCTTCATCAATGTCATCATATCATCACTACGGCCCGGGACTTTGTCCTATAAAACTAAAATATGTATGTAATTATGTCATATAAATTGGAAAATATGTCATGAAAATTTACAAATATGTCAGAAAATGCAGAAATATTCCCAGTAAAGCCAATAATATGCACAACAGTACTCTCAAATTTCTCCCATACCCGATAGAGTAGAGTAGGGGCTGTAATGTGCCGAATGTTGAGAACGAAACTTCTTTACTTCTCGTGCAAAAATGAGAGAACATTTTTCCTCAATAATGTTTGCATGGCTATCAATTGTCGGAGGTACAAAAAAAGTGGGGTATTATTGTTCTGTACTAAGAAAAGACGGCACCTTTCTTCCTCCGCAATTTCCATATCCTGCCATCGACAATATGAGCTATCCGTTGTGCTAAAGCTACAAAGAAAAAAATATGAAATAACCGATTATGTGCGAGAGAATTTTGAAATTATACAGAAATATGTCTTATTACAACAAAATTGAAGAAATATGTTGTAAAAACGTGAAATTGGTGAAATATGTCAAAATATGCTTTGTCAAGTTTGTCAATTTCGGCTGATTTTCATCAGATATGTAAAGATCTCACCCCAATATTAGATCCGAAGCCAAATGAAAAATATGTTATAACATAAAGTCCCGGCCCCTAATCATCACTCATCCTTCTCTTCACAATTAGCCAAATATAGCAGAAAAGCGAAGTAAAATAAATTATCAATCAAAAACCTAACAATAAATCAACATTGAAGTGTGATAGATAATATTGATACAACACTAATAGATAGACAAGTATATCAACTCAACTAGCAGTTTTTGTATTTAATTAGTGTCTGAAGATATTTTGTTTTGGTTCGACTGTGGTGGTCCAATCAGTAGGACATCCGAGACTACCATGCTCGAGACCAAAGTTCATTTCTAGTGCAGGTGAACTTAGGAAGCTTTCAGACCAAAATGACAGGCAGCAAGCAACATGGGTTTCACACTGAAGTGGCAAACGGCACAAGCCCCTTCAGCGAGCATTCACCATGCATGTGTGAACAACAGACAGAGGTGACATGATGCAAGATATTGACAAAATGGCCCAGTCCAAGTGACATGCAAGCAATATGTGAAACTTGTTATGTCACTCAAAAAATATGCTTCTTACTTTTTTAAGCATGTTTAAAATGGGTTCAAGCTGAAAACAGAATCCTTTAATCCATGAACAAAAAAAAAATAAAAAAAATAGCTTTGCCCTCAAATCCCCAATGGGGTTTCACCAATGTACCCATCTTTGGAAGGGATGAGTGGTGAACCATTGGTACTTTTCAGATGTCCTGTTCTTTTTAATCATTTACAGCTGATCAGACTGAGTCTGGAAGCTCTCTTGGGTGGGAATTTTTCTGACGATGTTCCTGCACATAGTGGGTCTGGGTTCAACTAGCCTCTAATCAATGCACCTCCAATACACCTCCAAACTCTCAATGTGACTTCATGGCACAATCCAATGACCTTTTACCATTTTTTCCCCTTTTAACCACCTCTTGCTTGTAGTGCTAAACAACAGTTTTGTTTTTCATTTTAGGGCCATATTGGAGTTTTCAGAGTTTTGGAAAGTAGGAAACAACAAGCAAGATATTTTAATATATATTCCATCATTTTTTGAAGGACTTATTACCTTAGCAACGCAATTTTCATGTGAAGTATTAAGTTTGGTGATGGAATCTCTGTCTGTAGTGCTTTCAGTAAGTTGAATTTTTGTGTTAACATACATTTTTTATTATACAGTGTTATAACATTATGTTACTGTACTAGTAATATTTGTTTCTGTTCTTTGATATAACTAGATGTGTTATGTGCATGTGTGTGAAAGAAGTAGATTTTTATATATTTCAAGTTTTTGTGTAGAAATATTGCTGATAGACATACAATTAAAACTTCTTCGTATTCATGGAAATGGTAAAATTAAAGCTTGAAAATAAACTGTTCAGTAAACAAAAATATGAAGTATGTAGAACTTAGAAGCTTAAAGAACCTCTCTTCTATGTAGTACACCCTAGACTGCCTTTTGCAGACTAATGAGGTTCTGGGGCCTGAACCTTCAGCAAGGATAATCTTCTGTCAGAATTGTGTTTGTGATTGTCCATTCATCAATCTCATCACAATCCATCCCCATTGTCTCGATTAGTCAAAGTGGCAGAAAAGCAATGTAAAATATCCTAATTTATGATAATACAGTGGAACCCGATTTTACGTTCCCTTCCCACATTATACCTTCAATCATCATGGTCGCAACATACCAAAATGTTATAAATTTTCCACAATTTTACATTTTCCCGCATTTTAAGTTTTTCCAGCTTCGTCCCCAGAAAAATGTATAATCGAGGTAAAAAGCATATGTTTATATCATAAAAATCCACAGGAATTTGATACAGTGAAATCTCAGTTATACGTTTTATGGGGGACAAGGGGAAAAATGTATTATTGAAAGATAATTAAAATGGTAAAATAAGCACAGAAAGAAAGAAAAGGTGTACGACATATACACCAAAGTTTGCTATATTGCACTAATCTGTTCTAAATCCTTATTGTAAATTCACAAAATCATGAGAAATAGATAGTGGAGGCACCAAGGGGGATGGAAAGATACAAGCCAACCCACTTAATCTGTTCAGCCAGTTTCCTGAAGGGGAAAAAAAAACACCCTTGAACTCCTGCCTTATGATCAGCAACAAGCACACTATTTCCAAATTGATAGTCACTATAAAAGCAGCTTTATCTAGGGATGTACGATATCAAAAATTTGATATCATCACAGATGATACGATATGATATTTTTTTTGTATCGTGATATCGATGATATTATCATCTCCACGAAATATACTGAGACGATATATCACTGAAATATCATGACGATATATCAACACAATGTACATCACCAAATGTGACGATATATTGCCGACATATATACATCGCCAACATGATAAATATCGCCCAAATATCATGATGATATATCATCTAGTTGATATCATCTAGACGACATTTTTGTCAATATCGTATCGTCTGGACAATATATCGCCTAACACTAGTTTTGACACATTCTAAAAGTGTGACTGATGCATCTTTGTTCTCCCTCCTCCAAAAAAGGTATGTGGACAATTGAGAACATGGCTCAATCACTATTCACACTTCTTTACAGACGCTTTTACGTAATCCTTCCTAGTATAGAGAGAGAGAAAGGGGAACTTGCTTGGAAAAGGTAAGATGAATTTGCCAACCCCGGTAATTCGATATTGGTTTAGGAATGAGTGAAAAAAAGTTGCTAATCTCCTATCATGAGAGATAATTAATCTGCAACTGCTGCTCAAGGCTATGCAATAACTTCATGAAGCAGCTTTTTTTTTTCTCTTGTATCTGTTACAATAATCCTTCCCCCTTTCTTCTTCTGCAATTTGGTTCGGGAATAAGCATGCTGTTGATTTATAAAAAAAATGAATGCTGTGGTCCTGCTTCTCATCTTCAACAAGTGCTTCATTTTTAGACATGCAGGACCTTCTATTCCACCTCCTGTTCCTTTGTGCCAGTCTGTCTGGAGGGAGGCTGCTACCGGTGCCAGTGTTATGTCTGGCTGTTCGAAAGCAACGCTTTCTGATATCCTTTCTGACCGCAATGACTCATCATTGATGAATCCTGCCACTTCAGAAAAAGCAGATTGCCACTTCTTACAATGACTTTAGGCCTATCGGTATTTTGCCTGTGCTATCTAAAGTACTCGAGAAAATAGTGCATTCGCAGATGTTAAACTACGTTAACACGAATAATTTACTGCCCCCGCTGCAACCCGGATTTCGTGAGAAACACAGCACAGCCACTGCTCTTGCTAAAGTTGTGGATGATATTCTCTATGCTATTGATAAACAGCAAGTCACTATTTTAGTACTTCTGGATCTCAGTAAGGCTTTGACACGATGCAGCATGATTTATTATTAGCCAAACTTAAATATTACAAGTTTTCTCCTTCAACATTAAACTGGTTTCAAACATATCTATTTAACAGATGTCAAAGGGTCGTATTACATAATTCACCATCTCACGTGTCTCAACCTATAATGCTAAAAGCAGGCATGACGCAAGGATCGATATTAGGCCCCCTGCTCTTTACCCTTTACGCTGCAGATTTGCAGCAAGTCATAAAATTCTTCACTCCACATTTTTACGCAGACGATACCCAGTTATATTTCTCAGATCATTACGCTTCGTTGGAACATAAGCTTCAGTCACTAAATTCTGACTTGAACATCGTCAGTAACTGGTGTGTATCTAACGGTCTTAAAATAAATCCAGAAAAATCCACTTTCATAATCATTGGTTCTAATTATTCAATGTTGTTAATTAAAAATATTAAGATCGAGCTCAAAATAAACAATTTGCCCATTGTCAGGAATAACACTGCTAAAAATCTTGGTCTGATTTTTGACGAAATTTTTGACTGGACAGAACATGTAAAGACGCAATGTAGGAAAGCTTATGGAACACTTAAGAATCTGAATTGTTTCCGTGACTTCCTCCCTGCGGAATGCAAGCTAAGACTCATCCAAGCATTAATCTACCCATTGTTCGACTATTGTGATAATGTTTACGGCCCTCAACTCTCGCAAAAGCTCAGTAAAAAAATACAAATGGTGCAAAATGCGTGCTTCCGATACATTTTTCAAGCAAAAAGATCCGATCATATTCTTCCATTCTTAAATAATAATCAGGTTCTTACCATGGCAAACAGAAGGAAGTTGCACTATCTCTGTTTCATGTGCCGCATACTGACAGAAGTACCTGTTTGAGATGTATTCCCATAGGGAAATCCATCAGTATGTTACCCGTAAGCGGAACAACTTTGATTTACCCAATCACTCTACCACGGCCTACAAATCATCCTTCTCCTTTTCGGCTCCCAAAGCATGGAATGCATTGCCTGCAAATATCGCTAGTGTAAACAACCCATTATATTTCAAAGGTAAAATAAAAGATCTGCTGTTAATGGAACAATGGCAGAGTCGGGGCACATACTGAAGGTATCAAGTCACTCACTATAAGGAATTGTATTATTGTATTATTATTACTATTGTCTTTTGTATTTCTAGTTACACTTTTTTTTGTATGCAACTAATTTTTGTTTTTTTTTATATATAATTTTTTTTAGCTTACTGCTCCATAAGTTCATATCATCTCATATGTATTATCATATTGACAAGGGTTAGGTGGCAGAGCAGCCCTTGGCTGAACCTTGCTCGCTGAATAAAGACAATTTATTATTATTATTATTATTATTATCAACTTCAAGGATGCAACTTTTCTTTCTTGTCCTGTCTTCTGATATATAAAACCATAATTCTTATCTTGTGGATAACACAAGAATAATCCTTTTGATTACTAGAGCCAGTGACGTGGCCAGAATTTTAGAGGTGGTGGGGGATGTTACATATACATTTTTTTACCTCCCCGATGGCATAGTGGTAATGTCATCGCCTTGTACGAAAGGGGTCCAGGGTTAGATACCGCCGGTGGAGGCACATAATGGTTCGGATCCCACTTTAAAGTGTTGGTCCAGTCCCCATTAGCCAGTGTCGTATGCTGGGTTCAAAACCTGGGCTATCTCTTCATATCATAATGTTCAATGGGAGGCTCTTTTTCGTTCAATTTCTTGGATTTTAATGTGATGTGACATTGCAATTAAAAATACATACATTACAATTTACTAATAATTATAAAAATATCACTGAACCATGAAATGTATAAAATATAGAGAAATATTGTGAAATATTTATGTAGGCCTACGTGCTAGAATAAAATACATGCGTATAATAAACTTCTTACCTTGAATATTTAATTTGAACAGGAACTCCATTCTTCTCTTGGTGACCTATGTGGTAAAATGTTTTTTAGCACAGTGCACTACTATGCCAGGGGTCCCGGGTTCAAATCCAGGCATGGACATGGGTATTCTTTATCCATGTCCCTTCATGAATTTCATTGTATCATCACTCATCCTCATCGTTGCAATTAGCTAAAGTGGCAGAAAAGCAACGCAAAATAACAAATCAAATCCATTCTTCTCTTCTTTGCAATGCCAGAGGCCTGAATATCTTCATAATTTGCAAAAGCCGAGTAAATTCTTTCGTTAATTATATCACTCATTTTCGTTCACTACACGACACAGCACAGATCATTCAAAACATATATACGTAATTCACTCAATCAATACACTTAAGAAAATCCACACAGTAAGAAACCTAATTTTCTTAAACTTCCTTCAACATGATTTCCACTTGCAAAATGCCCTTTGTCATCTCTGGCGAGTCAGTCTACTCCAGCCAATCATAAGCAAAGCAGCAGAGGAGTTGAAAACATTGTAAAACATGGTTGGTTGAAGGTCAGCGGCCTGCAACTTCTGCATCTGTTCTATGGCACAGTGTTGTTTTGGCCTAGAGGACAAATTCCCTATCACATGCCAGCCACTCTTTTCCCGTTCCTGTAATAGTAGTTTCGTTTCAAAATTTCCCTTACCTGGGAAAATCCCATGCTGGTTGGCGAATTGGCATCACTGTAAGGTTTTACCTCCATTATAAAATGAAGACTTCCCTATCCATGCTTGGGTTGGGTTTGGAAGCTACTACAAGTACGTCACCGATCGCCTGCAGGCGCCGGTCGGGGAAGAATTTAACGGATGAAGCCTGGTGGTAGCTTTAAAGGAAAGGATCCCATCCCCATGTACTATCGTTTTCTCCCACGGTCGTTATTTGAGAGTGAAGCACCAGTCACATTTGCTAGTCGATTATTTCCTGTATTTAATCTGGGCTTCGGAGATAGCCTAACTACCCTAGAATATACGCGGCTGCCATTAGCCTTATGTGTATAAAGCGGACTTAAAACTTTTAGCGGATGGAACCTCTCGCGCATGTATTCCCGTTGAAGCCGGCGCCTTCTCAAGTATAAGCTTTTCAAACTTGCCGCGAAGTACAAGAAACAATCATAGCTCGAGAACTAATTGTTGTAGACAGATGAAATTGGTTTTGTTTTCTTTCTTAAAGACAGGGCTTTTAGCAGTGGTAAAACTTATACATTTTGCCTCCCAATAATTAGTGTTTAAGGAAGAAGAAAATTGGATTTAAAACAAAAATTACACACGGCATGCCCCTGTGCCCCCCTCAATAGAGTGAAGTGAATGAAGAAACGGTATGTAGCGATGGTACATTCCTACAACCATGCAAAGTTTTGTTGAAATCAGACTGATACTTCTTGAGCAAAAAAAAATTACAACATTATATAAAACGTCAATGTTGCCAACTTTGAGACATCAGGAATTTCGCTTTTAGCATCGCCTCTATGAACGCTGGATGGACTAAATTTGGAGGAAAGCTCTACAAAAGACCACTCTATGAGGATACGTAATGCTCGTGTCACAATTTAAAAAAATAAATGGAAATTACGGCATTTGGAAATCTTGCGTAATTACAGAAAATTTCGAAGTTTGGGCCTTTCCCCCCTGGACGCTTAATTGTCAAATGTTCCTTAAAATGTTTGCTTTTTGCTCATTCTTACATTTAGAATTTAAATTTTTCAAAATGATGCAGTGTTTGAGCAGTTATAGCCTTTTACCTTCAATGTATCTCATAGTAACAAAAGGCAAACAAAGGGCTTTTTCAAATGGTGCTTGCAGAAAGAAAATGCACACATTGTTTAGTATGATCACTGGTTTTCTTCAGAACCATCCACATGCTAAAAATAAGTTACAGTGTTCAATAATTCATTTATCTGCAATTTCGTTTGCATAAATAAAAAGTACTCCAACTTCTCTGTCTTCAACAACTGTATTATCGTTAAGGTAATAAGACACAGTGAAACTGTTCCCCACCTGCAAGCCTCTGTTGATTCCTTCCTCCCTTTCTTCAGCTTGTTTGTAATGTTTAGGACAGGCTGGGAAGTTTGGCGCCAGTTACTTGTCTGCCAGCTTGAAAGATATCAAATCAGTTTCAGATCTGCTGTAGGGAGATACGACTTGCCCAAAGCAATGCAAAAAATAATAGCATGATTTTTTAGCACAGGCCAATCTGGTTCAAGGGTGCTTTGTCCATCCCCTGCCCTCGGATGCAAGCTACAAAAATAGAATTTCAAGTCCAGAGTCTGGTTTCATGGTTGCAGCTGATAAGAAAACCTGTTTGGGAATGGATGTTATCATCATGGAAATCTTGACTCCAAGAACAACATTCTTTCCAGCAAGCACTGAAGTCTTTTCCTTGTTGGGACTAAAATCGCTGAACGTATAACTGGAAAAATTGTATATCTGAAAATCGTATAATTGAAATATAATAGTACACACACAGCCTTACGGAAATTGGTAGGGACTGCTAGAAAAATGTACTATCGCGAAACACATAATTGCGATTTCATTGTAATAGGATATGTGCTTGTGATGATGTGAAAAATAGATAAAATTGAAGTTTCTGCTTGATTTGAATTAATGAAATGCATGCATATTTACAACATTTTATTTTGTCAATAAAAATCTGTTAAAGTACTGCTCATTTCTCTCTTTGTGAGAATTGTGCAAGTTTCTTTGGCAAGTTATAACCATGCATTATACTGTAATAAATTATCTTGTGGTTCTTCCTGTAAAATTATGTAAATGATTTATTTCTTCTTTTTACACAGATTGACGATGAAGTTACAGCAACATATGAATCTAAAATATCCCCTCTTGCAATTGCAGTGTTTCTCAAATATCATTCAGGTAAGGATTGATGGTAATTAACTTTAATTGTTTTTATAAATGGTCATTACTTCTACAAAGTATGACCATTTTTCGAGTGGGACAGATTAATTGACACTGTATCAGTATTGGGTAATATAGGCATATTGGCCAAATTGCTAATAATTTTAGCAAGCTGACATGTCTATATCTAATCTTAATTTAACACACCTTTCAGTCATTTTGTTATTGTTTTATGTAGATTTATGTTTCTTTTTGAGTGTCCCTTCATCACTTTCATCTCATCATTTGTCATCCTCGTTACTGCAGTTAGCCTAGGGCCAGAAAAATGATGTAATATAAGAAAACTAAATCAAGGGGTCCCAGGTTCGATACCCGGTGGAGGCACACAGTGGTTCGGATCCCACATTAAACTGTAGGTCCAGTCCCAATTGGCCTTACTGTGCATAAAGTGGACTTAAAACACCAAATCAAGAGAACTACAATATTAATCTGTAAATTTTATTTAATGGTATGCTATGAGTATCATATATCTCTCCCATTTCTGTATATTGTTAAAAATACTAGTATATGACCTACCATACTTTTTTCTAGGATAATTGATGATAGTATTGTAGCAGTCCATCATATATGTAGGATTTTTCAAAGGTCATTACGTAATTATTTAGTCATAAAATTAGTGTGAAAGTACAGACTATATTAATAAAAATAAATTTCTTGCCTTGCAAGTTGAACATTATATCTCTATATAATATTAACAATATGTAAAAATAACATTGGTACCTTATTTGGAAGTAATTATCAGTTACCTTTAAAGTAAGTACCAGTTGGTATTTTGATTTACTTGGGGATCACTTAATACATTGTTGAAATTTTCGGAGTAGCCTGCCGAGGATTTAATAGCTTTGGCATGAGTTTCCAAGAACTTTGGTTCATTTGTTGGCCTTGATATAATTTTGCATGGTGTTACTGTTATGATATATGTGAGTGTAATTCATCGTGTGGTGTGCATATATACATCCTTTCTTTCTTCTCTTCTAGATCCTGTGATAATATCACTTGCTCAAGATATATTCAAGGAACTCTCTAAGAACCCTAAGTGCTTATTACCTTTGCAGCAGCGTTTGGTGCCTACAATAGTTAGCATATTGAATGCCCCAGCGGAAAGGATTCAGTCAGGTTGGTGATATTATATATGCAGAAAGTTCAGCAAGAAATGCAGGCTCAACCATAACTCGTACCTGAGTCTTTGGCATACCATGCCACTGCTCTGCCAACTGAGCTGCAGAGCCAGCCCTGGTTTTGCCTGATTTTTCATTGTTGCTGTTTTACCTTTGTTGAATTGTCTCTGCCTGTGCTACCACAATGAGATCTGTTGCCTTTGAAACACTGATGATGTCAACAGATACCATTGCGGTAGCACTGGGAGACAATTCCACGCAGGTAAAACAGCAACAGCGAAAAATTAGGTGAAACCAGAGCTGGCTCAGTAGCTCAGTTGGTAGAGCAATGGTACAGTCTGCCAGAGACCTGGGTTCGAATTCTGGTCAAGCCTGCATTTTTTGCTGAAATTTCTACATTGTACATCTCCTGTGTGTGCCAAATTTATGGTGATATTAAAGTTACAAAATAAGATTTTTTATTTGTTATGATGATTCATCATCAGAAAATGATTGGATGAACTTGTGCATTCTCTAACTTGAGCATGAGTTAGTAGCAAAGTAACACTTTTTACACATGTTTATTTATTATTTCATGGTAAATAGAATTTCAGTTAAGATGACAATTGTGGTGTGTTTGGAAAGAATGAGGAACGAGGTAGTGTAAGTGTCAGCATGAGCGGAGTCAGGGCAAGATGTGGTAAGGGTGTTGACGTAGATAGGTGAATGGTCGGAGTTTTGGAGGAAAGGAGGAAGCGAGAGTGAGGGAGTTTGATTAGAGACAGGAATGAGAGAGCATAGGGAGAGGAGGTCCTCACAAAACTTCGGTAAATCCTGGCCAATCTAGCACCTAAACTTGCATCTGTCTGTGCTTGTATTAGATTATTATTACTATCGGAATAAATGGGTGTTTTATAATTCATTTGCATGAATTCATCAACATTTATTCATTCAGTTTGCCAAGGATGAACCGCCACCGAACACATCCTCATTGAGTTAACGTAAACTACCTCACAGCACTTTCCTAATTTCAAGGAAGGTGAGAAAATGGTGTAATGTTTTTATAGTTCTCAACCTTTTCTATTTACACAAAATTAACATAAACTTTTGTAAACTTAACCCATTAGAGGCCAACGATGTGTTAACACAACATTTTTTTTATTTTTATTTCAGGCAAACTATTTGTTGGAATTCTATCAGCTTGTTCACATTCGTAAATTGATGTACTGATTCTTCAAATGTAATTTTTATTTTTACATCAAATTTAACATATATCGTCAAATCTTGTCTTTTTGATTATATCAGAAGCAGTCACTTGCTTTTATTATAAAGAATACTTTTCATAATCTGGTGTGAGCCTCGGCAACTGGACGGGTCACAGGTAGCGGATAGTGACTGTGAAACCTCCCTCAGATATGAGGGGAAGCTGCAAATAAGGGGAAACATAAATATGCAGTCCCACACTGAGGCAGCAAGTCTATTGGGTGTGGAGGGTGTCCAGTAGCATGGACATACTCAGCAAATACCACAAATACCCATCGACAGCCTTGTGTCATGGCGAATAAACACCACCATAAAAGTGTTTGCCCCCACTGCCTTGTGGGCCTGGAGGGTTCCATAAAGTCTAAGGGAGTTGGAACCCTAACAGAAAACAAGGGTGTACCTGGGAACCCTCAGGTGTAGGCTGTGACAGGCCAGATTAGCCGACAGCCGAAAACATAGAAAATTCGATTAAAGAAAGAAGCATACCGAACTGGAAATTGGAGACAACGCAGGCTACCAATAGGGATATTGAATATTGGAACACTGACAGGAAGGACTGAAGAAATTGTAGATCTAATGGAGAGAAGAGGAATCAACATCTTTGGAATGAGCGAAACAAAATTGAAAGGAGGAGTAGATGAAGTGCCAGTGGAAATTATACTAGAAGCAGGAGTGATTGGTGTGCAGTGGCTGTACAGTGTTGAAAACAGTGTTGCAAGAGAGAGAAGTGCCAAGAGATTGGACAAAAGTTCCCATATTCAAGAAGGGTGACAGAAAGGAATGTAAAAACTAAAGAGGAATAACACTTATGTGCCACTCAGCAAAGGTGTATGAGAAAATATTAGAGAAAAGAATAAGGGAAGTAACAGAGCTGAACATGAGAGAGGAACAGTATGGATTTAGAAGAGGCAGATCAACAATAGAGTTGATATTCACTATAAGGCAAATGCAGGAAAGGCACTTACAAGTATGGCAACCAGAGCTGTGTGAAGGAAGACACCAGTGGAAGAACAGAGTGGTTCAGTATAAGTAATGGACTAAAACAGGGAAGTGCTCTTTCCCTATTGCTCTTCATAATTACAATGGATGCAATTAACGAAGAGGTGGGGAAGAAGATAGGAGAGGAAGAGATGAAGGCCCTGTTGTTCGCGGATGACTTAGTAATATGGGGGAACAGAGAAGTAATGGTACAGATACAGCTTGATATTTGGAATGAGGAAATCTGAAGAGCAGGAAAGAGCAAGGTGCTAATAACAAAAAACTGAGTCCGAAATGAACCAAGAATAAAGATGGATACAGAAGAGTTGAGGGTAGTGGAGAGCTTAAAATATCTAAGAAGCATAATTGTGAGAAGTGGAAGAATAGATGAGGAAGTAAACAGAACAGGACAAATGGGTGGTGGACTATATCAAATCATTTGAAGATTAAGATGGAACAGGGATGTACCTATGAAATGGAAGAAGGTAATATATAACACATACCATGTGCCAATAATTACGTATGGAGCAAAGACTTGGACAATGACAGAGGGAGACAAAAGAAAGATGCAGGCAGTGGAGATGAAATTTTTAAGGATTATGTTGGGGAAGACTAGAAGGGATAGAATAAGGAATGAAGAGATCCGACAGACAGTGGGTGTGGTGAAGGTTCAGGACAGGATAGATCAGGCACAGATGAGATGGTTTGGGCACATGAAGAGGATGGATGCTGAAAGACTACCAGTAAGAGCTTACAATGCACAAGGAGTAGGAATAAGGCCAAGGGGGAGACCAAGATGTCTGTGAAAAGCGCAGATAGCAGAGAGTGTTAGGAGAAGAGGACAAGGTTGGAACACTGTGGAAAGAGAAGAATGGTGGAAGACAAGGAAAAAATGGAGAGGCTTGACTTCAATGTTGACCCAGCTAGAGGCAGGGAATGGCAAAGGATGATGATGACTTTTTATAACCTTGAACTGATTAAAATTTGTGATATACTACTTTAATTGATAACATTTAAGATAAAATCACCTAAAATGTAAGAATGGAACCATTAATGGCATTTCTGTACTTTCAAAAAAATGTTGGGTTAACGCATTGTTGACCTCTAGGGTTGTATTTCTCATTGATCGTAAATATCTGTTTTCTTGGCTATTTTATGTTGGATAAATGTCGGAATATCAAAGATAAAAATAGATAGCCAGATTCATAATATATTTTATTTGGATAATGTACAATTGTATTATTCACTGCCTGCATATTAACATACAGGATGTCCCTAAAGTACCATCACCATTATATTCAAACATAACTCTTATACCACATGGCATAGAGCAGTGTGTTTTTTGCAAAGTGTTCTTCAGCTCAAAGAGTTTATTTGTTGTTGCCATTTGTGTTCTAGGCCCATTTTTCTTAATGGAGGACTGATTGCAGGGAAAATTTACTGTGATATGCTTGAACAGTAAATACTCCCCCAGAGAAAGCACCCCTGCATTGGTCTAATAATGTTCAGGATTTTCTGGATAGACATTACCGTGGGAGATGGATAAGCCATGATGGACCAATCGCCTGCCCCCCTCCCCCCCACAATCTCCTAATATCACCCCCTTGCATTTTTTATTGTAATGGTACTTTAGGTACACCCTGTATATTAATACACACACTGAATAATACAAATTGTACATTATCCAAATATACACCCTGTATATTAATACCATTACCATTACAATCAGACAGTGAATAACACGAATTGCACATTATCTAAATATACAGGGTGGCCCATAATTATGTATATGATGTTTCACAAACTATGGTAAAGAAACTAGCAATTTTATTAACAACAACATAATGGAACATGAACATATACACATTAATCTCAAACCTTGCAAGTTTTTAATCTCTGTTCTCCAATGCACCATCCAAATCCATACATGCCTGGAGACAAGGAGCAACATAGTCACAAGTAGCTTGACACAGCAGTACTGGTATCCTGTGGAATGCTTCTGTGATAACTGGCTGTAGCTCGGCCAAATTGCGTATGTGATGTTGATACACTTTGTCCCCATAAGAAAAAGTCCGGTGGTGACAAATCGGGAGACCAAGATGGCCACTCCACAGACCCACGTCGACCGATCCAGCATTGCGGGAATGTTTCGTTCAGCCACTCTTGCACTGGTATGGCATAGTGTGGCGGTGCTCCATCTTGCCACCACAGGTCATTAATGTCCGGTCATGCAGACAATAAAGGCTACACAGTGTTGCCAAATCAAAACTTTCTTGTCCAGTATTTGAAATACTGCAGTCAGTCAAACATCATATACATAATTATGGGCCACCCTGTATATTAATATACAGTGAATAATACAAATTGTACATTATCCAAAAATATATATCATCAATCCGACTATCTATTTTTATCTTTGATATTCCCACATTTATCCGACATAAAGTAACCAAGAATCCAGAAATTTATGTTGTATGAGAAATATACCCTAAAGGCCAATTCTGTGTTAACACAACATTTTTTTCTGCTCATACCAGTGTTCCAAAATTTTTTTGTGCTGAAATTTGTTCAAATTGGGTCACAAACATTGCAAGACTGCTATGTGTTTGTCAGTTGCCTCATTATTTTAATGTTTGGCCCTTAATGGGATAAGGTAAGTGTTTTTTATGTTACAAAGTACATGAAATAACTTAAAATAGGGTGCTGTTGTACTGAAAATCCTGTGCTGCAACTTTTAATTTCCGATCTCTTTCCCCTAGGGCTTCACGCAACTGCTCTGGATGTTTTGCAAATTCTCATAAGGTATTCTCAAAACCCACTAAACAACCTTTTAATGGAACCAACTTTTTATGCTGTATGTGATTGTGTCATGAGAAGTGATGATAGCTCAACAATGCAAGTATGTATATGCCACAGAACATCTGTTTAAAAAAGGTTAATATAGGGAGTAGTAAACAGAGACACAACTAATCAAATGTAATGTATGAAGGTAACACCATAATATAGGTTTTCTTTATTTTTTAGCCTACACCTTCAATTTCATTGTGTTCTGAAGTGCTCTTATAACTTAAATCTGTAAACAGAAATATATATTTTTTGTTACTCTTGTTGTTTCTTATAATTTCTAATTCATTCTATATTAAGTTTTTAAAAAAATGGAAAGTAGTCAATGAAGCAATCATATTTTAGTTTTGTATTTAGTCAGGTTACAAGAATTGATAATAGAACTAAGTTGGTAAGACAGAGGTAATGAGTGTATCCTCCAATATCAATGGGTTTGAATTCATGGTAAGGTGCTTCCATCAGCCAGTCCTATGATTTAAGTTAACCTAGCAGTTGATACACAGTATATGTGATGTACATTATTTTGTATCAAGCATGCTGCCATTTTCCATTTGGAGAAAAACATTGAGTATATAATACAATTTGTAATACAAGTTTGAAATAAAACTTTTCATTTTTGATGCTGAACATTGAAACATCCTCCTAGAAACTAACTACTTTCATGTGAGTGAGCATAGACTGTCAAATTCCAAATTTGAGAACATATTTATTTGGAGTGTATTGCATAGAGATACATATTTGTGGTGCATATATATATATAAACAAAAGCAAACCATATTTCAGGTTTACATTCTTTGCATAAAATTAAATTTCAGTGTTGTTGTTGTAAATTAAATCCTAAATTTGATATGAAAACTTAACACAGAATTTCTATCCTAATTGGAATACATGGAACCCTGATTTTACGTTTTTCAGGGATCCATAAATAAAAAACGTAAAAAGTGGGAAAGCGTAAAGGAGGGGGGAATTCAAGTGTGAGTAAGATACTACTACACAATCGATATTTGTGGGTATAATGTATTAGAAGGAATTTAACAACAAGAAAGAAGTAATATCGTACCATGCCCTGTTCGATTAAGAAATATTGACCCTGGCAGACCTTGTCAGTTCCTGTTCAGAAATGTGTTGGGTAAGCCTTTCACAGGAAATGGTAAGAACACTGGCCTTTGGCAAGAGGTGACGAGAGGCCAAGCGAGGGTTTAAATAGGTGCGCATGAGAGCGACACGAGGTCTTTTAATCTGGAATCATCGGAGAAGCAGGAGCTACTGGTCTTATTTCTAAACCGAACAGGGTAAGCTAGTCTACACCCATTCTGCCATTCGCATTGCTCACTTCAGTCTAAAACGAATCATGAGTCTATTTTAATGAATAGTTAGATATTTGTACCTGCCCATTCAGGGCTGTCTCTACCATCAACAAGTACTAATCGGGAGGGGCAAGTTACATCCCTATTTAAGATCCCCGTGTTCAGGTTGGTATAATGTTTTAGAAGGAATTTAACAACAAGAAAGAAGTAATATTATTTCACTGTATATTATGGTCTATTAATCCAAAGACTTTTTTAGTACGAGTGTGTAAATTTGTGTTTTTCAGAGTGGAGGCGAATGCATAAGATGCTATCTATCTGTTGCTCCATACCAGGTGTGCAATTTTCAAGATCACGATGGTCGTACTGGCTTGTGGTATGTTATGCAGATTACCGTGCTTTTGCTGAGTCCAAACACTTCAGAATTTACTGCAATGTTTGTGGGAAGATTGGTTGTAACCCTAATCAAGAAAACAGGAGATGTCTTGGGTGATGAACTTGAGTTTCTACTCAAGGCTGTCCTAAGTAAAATGCAGCGAGTAGAAGCTGCAAGCGTCATGCAGGTAAGGTAAAGGAAAATATGTAAAGTGAGATAGTAGGTTTTTGTTATAGAGATGGTCCAACATGGAATGTTTAGCAATAGGAATAGCTGATGTTGTGATGATCTGATATAAAGTGAAATACGTTTCATTAAGAACTTGAATGTTTTGTACACCTCATTGACTTAATGACACTGATGCATTTTTGCTTTAAAATAACAAGAAGGAAGCTGCATAATAGAAATTAATTTTACAAAATGGTGCACTCACTTCTGTTATATTGAATCAGCAATTTTATTGATGCATTAATATACCTTTATCACATCCTAATTTTGACTGAACATGCCAAGTAAATCAGTGATTGATTTATATCCTCCTCCTCAATAATGTGTTGCACGATTAAATACGAGGGCTAGTTTTTTCAACCTCCGATGGCACTGCCAGGTGGCCCATGAAGCGCTAGAAGCGGGGCATCACCCAACATGATTGGTGTCTCCCCTGCCACTACCACCACCACTGCCAAGGCCAACGCTTCAGTTGAAGCTGAGAGACGAGCGTGTAGAGATGTCTGCTACAATCGACTCCCACCAAGTGCGAGGTGTTACTGGTTGACTGTATGGAGCCAGCAACCACAATCAATGAGGCTGCATACTGTGAGACATTGCACAGACTACGCAGAGCCATCCAAAACAAACAGAGAGGCATGCAGTCTTCAAGCATTGTCTTGATTCATGACAACGCCCGACAGCATGTTGCTGCATCAACCCAAGACCTTCTTCAACGATTCCACTGGGAAGTGTTTGTTCACCCTCTCTATACCCCAGACCTGGCACTGAGTGACTTTCACCTTTTCCCGGCAATGAGTGCTTCCACACCAATGAGGAGCTTCAGGACACCGTGCACACCTGGCTCAACAGACAGGTGGCACCTTTTTTTGCAGAGGGTATTGGAAAGCTGGTGCATCGGTACG
This sequence comes from Lepisma saccharinum, assembly GCF_977018435.1. Lineage (NCBI taxonomy): Eukaryota > Metazoa > Arthropoda > Insecta > Zygentoma > Lepismatidae > Lepisma > Lepisma saccharinum. Next base: position 25,042,207 of record NC_139230.1, on the reverse strand, counting down.
ATAAATGTCTGAATCTTCTTGGTGATTACTTGAAAAGTAGATGAAATGTGTGTGTAACATTTGTCAATAAACCCATTTTGCTATTCACTGTGGTTTTGTTTCCATGCCCTATTGGAGGTTGAAAAAGAAATAGCCCTCGTATTACTTCATTGAATTTCTCTGAATTACATTGTAATTAAACTAATGTATTTTTATTTTCAGAGCCTTCTGTTAGTGTATGCAAATTTAGTACATTCTCAGTTTGATGCAGTATTAGGATTCCTAGCTAAAATTCCTGGCCCAACTGGACAATCTGCTCTTCAATATGTGTTTTCAGAATGGTGCTCAAAACAGCACTTATTTGTTGGAGCATATGAAAGAAAGATTTTGTAAGTATTTTAATTTTTCTTTCTGTTGCACTCTTTGTATTTGAAGAGACCTGATATATTGGTAAATAAAAATTCTTAAATTTTCATCATTTCGCAGAGTATGAACACACACTGGAAATGAGTAATGATTACTTGAATACACCAGTATATCTATTTGCCCAGAAACGAAAGGCTCTGTTGATGGAAATTTTGTCTAAATATTTAGTCTCAGAACAGTTTTTGGGGCTGGCAGAAGATCAAAATTTCTAGCATTTAAGAGAAAAATACATGAAAGAGAAAGCGCAAGAAAATATACATGTTGCCTGGATTGAAACACTCAAATTAAAATTTAAGTATTTGACATTAAACAGTGCTAGTAGAAGCTTTTTTCCTTCATAAGGAATTCTGTTGTTCAATTTCAATCTTCTGTATCCCTTCATATCTCTCATCTTATCATCATACATCCTCATCTTTGCAATTAGCCATAAGTGACAGAAACGTGAAGTAAAATAAATCAGTTCATCCAATTCACCTAAAATAGAAAGCCCAAGTCATGCTTGTTTAGGGTGTGAATTGGATAGATGTTTCAAGAAATTCTGAATGTTTTATTTCATATTTTCTTCATAATCAATTCTGATAACTTTATTTTTGCAGTAGGTCTTCAGGAAAGTTGTATTATGCATGTTTTTAATAGCATAAAATGCTATTTTTTATCAGGTTCATAGCATATAATCAAATTTGCATTTAGGCTTCCCGGTGGCACAGTGGTAATGTTGTTGCCTTGTATTCAATGGGTCATGGGTTTGATACCCAGCAAACGATCCCACTTTAAACTGTACATCAGTCCCGATTACCCTTTCTGTGCATATATTCTAGCACAACACTTGTGCACATGTTGATAACTAATTCAGGATTGTATATTTATATTTCATATTTAATCCTGTTTGGAAATTTGTAAGTTTTGCAGGCTCATTTGTTGATTGATTTGCTTTTTTTTTTACTTCGCTTTTGTGCCACGTTTGGCTAATTTGTGAAGATGGGATGAGTGATGATATGATGGAATTGATGAATGGACACTCTCAAACATTCATGCCCAGGCAGGGATTCGAAGCCAGGACCCCTGGCATCGTAGCGTGATGTGCTACCCACTCCACCGTGGGTGCCGGCACAGGCTTATTTGTATTAGCAGATTTGAAGTCATAAATTTGAAGAATTTTAAATTGATTTTAATGTCTTTGTGTTACAGCACTATTGCATTATGCAAACTACTGGAATATGGTTTGGCATCAGAGGATAATCCTTTGAAGGAAATCACAGTAAAAGGAGACCTGTTGCTTGTAGATGCATCGGTAGTGTACAGGACAAGGTCGCAAACCCAAGCCAATCCTGATCAGTGGACACAGATACCTATATTAGTGAAGATGTACAAGTTGATTATATATGAACTCGCTGATGTGATTGAACATAATTTGGCTTTAAGTAATGGTGAGAGTGAGGTAAGGTATTAATTTTAATTAAACAAGCAAATATTAATACATGATTAAAAATACACTTTCCCACACAGAGAAGAGTTTCATCTAATACTAAGAATGAAATTAGAAGTAAGAGTAAAAATTATATGGATTTATGATTACAGAAAAAGTGCTTTGTTAAGGTTTTTCTATTAATGCAGTGGAACCACGATTTTAAATTTTTTTAAGACCTAAAGATAAATAACATAAAATGCAGGAGATATAAAAAGTTGGAAACCACAAGGGAAGGGGTGAATCTCAAATGCAGACAAGGTATGATGGCAAAATCAATTTTGCGACATATAATGTATCAAGAAGAACAATGGGGGAAAAGCTAAGTGATATTGAATGCTAAAAGAAAAATCACACTGTACAGTGAAAATCAATGGTGGGTTGATGACATCACTGGAGGGAAGGGGGATGACCAATTTTATGTGCAAGCCATGTTGACCCTTTCAGCACAGAGAACGTATATTGTTTACCTCTATGGTGCACAAATCGCAGATAACATAGATATATGTTCTTTGTTTTTGAGTTCTTAAGACATGGATTCTAAGAGTTCACTGCTTTTCCAGTCATTCCTGTTTAGTTTCCACCAGAAAGTGATGTCACTGATGAGTCACCTTTTAATTAACGTGTCCAAACCTAACTAGTCCTTTCTATGGTAGGCGATATTAATGACCTTAAAGCATAGTAATTTAACTAACTGCATTTGCACACTCTTCATTTCAACTTGTCATGTTTTGTGTGGTGAATTCCATATGGGACTACAGTATTCAAGTATTGGATGCATGAGAGTATCATGTATATGTTTACCATCATGGGCACAGAGAAATTAAACAGAAAATTCCCTCTAATGAATTATACTTTGTTTAATTGTGCTGAGGAAAACACACCAATGCACCTATTGTATGCTCATGCTTGATTCAGGTTTGTGTGTGTTTATGTTGCACTTTCCACTTTTAGGACCATTTTGGCCTTCCTGCAGCAGTTTTTTTTAAAGTGTAGAACAATTTTTCACTGGACTGGTGCAATAGAATAATTTTATACCATCTGCATACATTAATATGCTGACACTTCGCAAGTAATTTGGGATGTTAACAAATAGTACAAACAGATATGGACATAGGTTGGATCCATATGGTATGCTGGAAAACCTCCCTCTTGGAAGAGGTAAAGAGAACTCATTGAGTGTGATTCAAGAGATAGCTGGGTAGTGGGTTGTACAGTATACCCAGTTTGATTTGATTTACAGTAGAGACATAGCATATGTTGAGGTTAAATTCGCACCTCAAACTATATCTGCAGACCCAATTATTCTTTCTTTATAAGTTCAACTGAAGTCTCCCCCCAGTTTCAGCTTCTCTTATAAACATGCTTTCCCCATTTAACATTGTGCTATTTTCCTACATGAATGCCTCTGAAAAAACACAGTGCAGGTGCTGACTTATATATCAATGGTTCTTTGCTGATCTTGATCAATGCACTTGCTTCCTGACCATCATTTTGGTAGTTGCTGCTGAAGCTTTGAAGAGGTTTACTGCTTCCTTTTCTACTCTAAAGTCAAACGTTACAACATTTATTTTGAAAACTTTTCCTTATTTTGCATGAAAAACCTACCCACCAGAAGTTCAGGGATGATTGGTGAATGAAACTGATGCAATAGCTGGGAGGGTAAAGAGAGGAGAAAGTTTCTAGGCCAACAGGACGATATTCTGGCAAATTTATTTCATTACTCTTCTGGCTTACTTCACCTTATTTAATGTGTCGGTGCATATGAAGGTCACAGTCTGGGAAAACGTATAAAACAGGAAAGAGGAGTTTTGGCAAATATGAATTGAGAAAAACATACTATTATTTAACATGGCCTTTTGGTGGTACTTGGCTGGCTTAAAATATTAAGAAGGAAAATGTAAAATCAGAGTTCCACTGTGTAAGTTTCCTTTATTTCTGTTATTATTTTAATTCTTATAAATTTTGTAGTTCAGAAAGTGTATAATATTTTAAATGAATAACCAAGGTTTTCGACAGACCTGGAAAACATGGAAAACCAGGAAAAGTCAGGGAATTTGAGGTGTCAAAAAAAGTCAGGGAATTTTGTCTTGATTGAATAATATATATATATATATAGAGAGATATTGTGATGGAACTCTGCACGGGAACAGGAAATCTTGTAGCTAAGTTTCGACCTCAACTTTTAGGCCCCTTTTATGCAGAACACAACCACAGTGCCAGAAACCCATGATGGCAGGAGGAGAGAGAGAGAGAAATTCCCGGAGGGGTAGAAAAATGTGTTAAGCCTCTAAAAATTACTTGGAAAATGCATTGAATTATCATTTTTTCTTGTCCCGTATGGGAGTACTAAGGGGACAGAACTGTCAACAGATGGAGGGGATGGGAGCGGGTGGTGCCATCCGATAGTTGTTGGACGTCATAGTAAGGTATTTTTTTGGTAAACTAAAGGAACATGGAAACAAATAGGCTCCATTGATACATACGACTTTTGTCGAATATCGTCACCCGACAAAGTATCTCACTACAACATGCGACAGAAATTGCATGTATGACACTCGTACGGAATTGATTTTTGTTGGATGTCTTCGGACTGCAACATCCAACAAAAATCGCAAATATGCTGCTGGGATTTCATTACTCTTCTGGCTTACTTCACCTTATTTAATGTGTCAGTGCGTATGAAGGTTTTCTTTCAACATCCTGAGCAGTGGCGTGCCCAGGATTTTTCGAATGGTAGGAGTTATGTATACTTTTCCTTGATAGTCGGACCTCATTTTGTCATATTTTTCTACCTTTGACGTTCTTTTTTTTTTTTAGGAATACTGGGCCAAAGGTGGGGGGGAGGGGTTATAACCCCCATCAACCCCCCCCCCCCCCCTTGTGCACATCAGAACCTGATGTATTACTGGTTTCGCACAAGTTAAGATATTTTTACAATGACATTGCACTATTCTTAGATATCAAGAAGAATCTGACAAAACGGGATATATATTGAATACTATCACGAAAAAGCGAATCATAAATCTGCATTGGTGAACGTTATAAAAATTAGCAAGTGCATGCTCCCAACCTCAAATTTACTGCAACACTAGTATTGCAATGAAATTAACGTCACTCTCTGTCCTGTCTGTTTAAACTCGTGAGAGATGGTCATTAATCTCTGACTGAGTGAAGTTAATGTGCAATATTATGAAATATAATAAAAAATACATAATATTTTATCATCATATTTACTGGAATCATTCAATCATAAAAGCAAATCACTTTCTTCAAGAATTGACTTTTTTCTGCCAGCCCTGCTAAATTTTCACTTTCCATCTACTGATTTATACAAGGGGTGGTCAGAAAGTAATTTCCGATTAGTAGGGACATTGATTTTTCGCAAACGCGAAAACCGTGAAAAATGTTAATTGCTGCGAAGTTGTGTTTATGACAGTGATGACACATTTTTCGCTCGTTCGAAATATCGAAATAATGCGAATTGTTGGTGTTTTTATCAATTTTTTTAAAAAATGTCCTAAAACAACGAAAAATTCCAAGAAATCCAAAATTCTTGTCGTTTCTACTTCTAGGCCATTTTTGTGTACATAGAACTTGCAAGTTTTCCAACATTTTATTCAAGAGTATACTATAATGCTTGTTATACATGGAATAATTCAGACAGCCACATTAAATCATGTATTTCCCACGATTTTTTCAACTTCTATCAAAACCATTTGCATCAGAGCAAAGTGGCAGGGTTCTAACAGGAGATCGAGTGCGTATCTATCGTCACACTGGAGCCACATCTTCAGTATTTGTCACGTGAGATGTGTTTTGGATTACCAAGCTAATTGCTCACCATTGGCATTTGTCGAGCGAGAAATAATGGAACTCAGTCATAAGGGCATCTGACTACCTTGCGAGAGACCCGGGGTCAATCCCCTGTGGGGGAGATCAGGGATCTTTTCCACCTATTCAAACTGCTCCGGTGTCCACTCAGCATCATATCAAGTGGGTACCTGGAGGAAACTTTGAGGAGTGTGGTGCTGATCACATCACCCCACCTTCAGCCATGATCAAGAAAATGTGAGGCCCTAACTCCACACCCCTATACGTCTTCATGGCAAAGTGCAGGGGAGCACTTTACTTTTACTTCCTCAAAAATCTGTTCCAACATATCAAACTGTCACGAAAATACATAGACCATGTGACGTACAATTTAAAATAATAGTTTAAAACCACAATGGAGTATTAAGTTTCGGTATATTTGACAGAAAAATGTTCTAAAACCAAAACTCAAATTTTGGGGAACGTAACACTAACAAGTCAAAATAAGATAATGCCAATTTTTGGTGCCATAATATATTGGTATTTGTCATGTGAGATTGATTGATTTAAACGTTTTGGTTGTGTAGCCACTTATGGTCATTATGTACCCTTCAGTATATACAGGGAAAATTCCATTTATCTAAAACCCTTACCTTAATATTAAAAAGGGGGTATGGAAAATAACTTTCAAGATATCAAACTTTCACGAAGAGGCATAGGCCATGTGACTTACAATTTGAAACAGTAGTTTAAAAACACCATGAAGGTATAATTTCAGATATTTGCCAGAAAATGCACCAAAATGAAAATGTGAATTTTGGGTGAAATAACACCAAATAGTAAAAAGTAAAAAATTAAAAAATACACAATTTTTTAAAAAAAAATAAAAAATAATCAAGTTCCCTACCAATTAGGCATAAATAAAACAAGAATATCAGTTGTAATTTATTGCATTAGTAACAGTGAGAGTCCTAACTTAATTTTCGGCATAATCACCACCGTTGTTCTAGCATTTGTCGTAGCATGGCACTAAATTTTGTATGCTCATGGCATATGTGTCTGACAGCAAAGGCTGCAACTATCTCTACCGCAATGTAGCTGTCAAATCCTTGTCCTGCCAGAAACATCTTCAGTTGAACAAAGAGATGAAAGTCGGTACATGCAAGGCCAGGGCTGTACGTACAGGGAGTGGTCTAAGATCTCACGTGAAGTGATGCAAAGGGCCTGCGTGTACTCAGCTGTATGGGGTTGTGCACATTCAATTGGCCTTCCGTGAATTGTCTGCACCATCGTCTGACCATACTATCACTCACGACTACCGGTCTGCACACCTCACATGATTGCTGGTGGCTCTGTGCCAAATTCTGAGCATGCAAAAATCTGATTACTACACGTAGACTACATCGCAGTCGGAGGGAGACTGTATGAGAGCTGCAATCTTGAACCTAGAACTGTCCTAAAACGGCTGCATTGCAACTGCACCAGGTTACAGCTACATGCCACTTCTTCCTGCCTGCATGTGTGTGTGACGCTCTCAGACCACTAGTGCTGCGAACAGGCTCCATTAGAGCTTTTTTCAGGATGCCCCTCGTATATGAACTTTCAGAAGCTGTTATTAACAGTGTGTTGCTGTTTTTATGTGTGGTTAACTAAATCAGGTACCTATGCAATGCAATTCTATAAATTCCTTGCATTAAATTTCTAATACCTACATACCCTTTTCGTCAGCAATAATGTTATAACTGCATGTTGTGAGTTTCACAGTACTTCACTTGGATATACTGATACTGAAGCAGAAATCCCATTGATAATGTAAGGAAATATGACACTTTCTTTTGTGCAATTCAATTGTTTCACTTATATGCAAGAAGTTGTTTGCTTTACAGAGAAGAGAGAAGTAGCTTTATGCATCGAAAAATAAGTCCGCACTCATGGTTCTTGCAAGCAGAGGGTTCCAAACCTCAGTGGATATATCAACATATAATACAGAGAATGTATAAGGAGACTGATAAATTACAAATTGTATTTCTTAATCAATCAGTCTTCACTCTTATCTCATTTAGTCGTAACTTTAAAAATAATCAAGTATTTTATTTTAAACTTACTGCATATAATAAAATTCCGTAATCCTTCCCTAGCTTGTGAATTGTAATAATTTTCCAAATTCACAATTATAGTTTGAATTGATATCATAGAGAATAGAGAAATTAAGTTAATTTCATAGAAGATAATTGGTCCTTAACAAATCCATGCCTGGATCTGTATGAGTTTATTATTTCCATTTGCAAAAACATCGATTTAGTTTAGTTTGTAATTGTCAGGGAAAAATGTAAATTTTGTCCTGGAAAACCTGGAAAAGTCAGGGAATTTCATTTCTGCTTGTTTGTAGCCACCCTGTTAACACTATTTGTGTCCTTTGTGCAAGACATTAATTGAAGCAACAGGTCTGAAACAGGGACTCTGGTTTTTATTCTGTGAATAATGAGCCAAAGACTTTGGACCTCCATGCAATTTGGGTCTACCATATGCATGCTGCAACACTTGCAGTTGACTACCGCACACATGTAATGGTACTGTTACCTGATATCACTTGTATGTGGATTTCTGTCAGTACCAATGTTCAACATTTCAGTGTATTGTACTACTAGATGCTTGTTTTTAGGTGAGAGAATAATTTAAATCAAACACTTAATAAATTGTCTTTCTTTGCAGACTGATGACGAAGAGAATGACTTCTGCGATGAAGGCAGTAATGTTGAAAATCAAGGAGTGCCAATTTCTTCAATTTTAGGTTCAGTCATAGACTTGTCATCAGGTAAGTCTGAGTTAAAATAGTGATAATAAGCATTTTGCTATTTTTTTTAAGTGTGGGAATTAATCACCTCTTAAGCTATTTGCACCCATCACATCTTATGAGGACAACACATTTCACTACGATAAGATAAAGGGCAAGCCTGATGAATTGGGACTAGCACTGAGCTGATACCACTTTTAACCAATACTCATACTGATACTCTTACAGGTACCAATGCTGATGCTTGAAAATTGTAACAGTTAGATGTTGTTCAAATTACTATTAGTAAATAAGTATTCCACTCCAATTATAAGCATCCATTTACCAGAGTTTTGCTTTAAAATATAAAAAAAATTACATCAGAATATAAAAATATGTGTCACAAAAATATAGTTTTGTCACATAATCTTGGTACAAAATAAATGGAAACATCAAATTTTGCATAACTTTCAGGATAATTAGACTACCCAAAAGTATCGTGCTGCATTTTTCCAGACCCCTTCAAACAATCAAAATGCCAGAAAAGTGTCAGCCAGTATCAACAAATAAAATCCAACTGATACTGGTATCGATACATCGGCATTTGCTCAGCCATAATTAAAACAAAAATTCTTGTGTTTGAAACCCGTATAGCGCAGTGAAATTAGACCAAAAAGGGCCAAAATATTATATTTGAAATAAGCTGCAGTTACCGGCATGCGGAAGTGATGTTGACATTTGGCTGTGTTGAGGAAGGACCACCTTTTACACACCCACAGTTAATGAATATATAAACATTGTTACATGTGTTAAGAAACTCAAGCTACCTGAATACTCCATATTAGACATATATGTTAATTTTAGGAGTGTCTTAATCACATGGGGAGCCATGGTGATCCAGTTGGCAGGGCATTTGACTGCCACCCAGCAGTCCCTTGTTTAATTCCCAGAGTGGGTGATATAAGGTAGAAAATTTTCAGCATTTATCCCTGCATAAAGCTGCTTTGGGGTTCACCCAGTCTCTAATAAATAGGTAGTGAGGTTGGGGGTGAAGGTGACTGGAGCATAGTTCTGATCGCATTATCTCCAAACATACCATGTGCCATACCTCCACATTCCCCTATGTGCTTTCATGGAACAGTGCAATGAGCATGGGGAACCTTACCTAATCATGTGGGATCTGATTAACATTGCCTTTGTACTCACTGCCATTCCTTTGCTTATTGTAACATACTGGAAAATCATTGAAATATTGCATGTACCGTTGCTTTACTTTATTTTTCTCTGTAATAAAAAAATACAAGGAAAGATATAGATGGGAGCAACTTAAATGTTGCAACAGATGCAAGAGTATCAGAGATGTATAGACATACTCTATATTTTGCTACACTTGACATTAATTCAGGAATAGCTACATTTATTTACAATTCAATCACTAATGATGAATAGAGAAGAAATTTTACTAATGTTTGGAAATATCCATCATGCTGTGCTACCTATGCACACAGGTGCCCCTGGGGATTATCCAATAAATTAGTCTTGGAGTTACAAATGAAGTTTTCCAAATTAAATATCTCCCTTTGAGCCATGCAGGTGCATATTTCACAGCAAGTATGTACAGTGGAACCCAAATTTTATGTTCCAGAATGTCACATTATGCATTCAATCTTGATGGCCCCAGGGTAGCAAAATGTTACAAAATTTTCCTTGATTACATTTTCCTGCATTTTAAATTTTTTTCAGCTTGGTTCACTGAGAAATGTAAAATGCAGGTTCCACTGTATTTTCATCATAAGAAATACAAAGAGAAATACAGTGCTGCTATGAGATATTCATTGATGTACTGTATACATGTAATTTTTTATTTGAAGGACGGGTGGGGGGGGGGGGGGGGTTAAACATGGTAAGGTAAGTGACATTCTGGTCATTATTGAGTTACAAAGAGCCATCCATCCTTCAATTTTTGGATGTTATTGCCATGTCATGCAATTTGCATTGGACTTATTAGTCCATTCTGAAATTGGTAAACACAACATGAAAACAATTTATATACAGCGTAGCTTCTAAATAACCTTTCTGCTTAAACTCAGTAATGACCAAAGTGTAACTTACCATGTTTTAACCCCGAGCCCTTCATTTTTATTCCTCTTCTTTACTGTGATATTCACTTACCAGCTGGTTTTTTTTTTTTTTTTAAGGAGCAAATGAAGACACTGATGATGAAGATTTAGATGCAATTGATGACCCTATTTACCACATTAACCTCCAGGCATATCTGACAGAATTTGTACAAAAGTTCAATCAACATCCTGCCTCTCAGTTCTTCAATGGTCATCTAACTATACCAGAGAAACAAACTTTGGCATCAATTGCTCTTCATGTGTGACAGTGGATGTGTTGAACATTTGTTTTGATTTGTTGACCTTGACATGAAACAGGATGAACTTTTTGAATTTGTGCATTTGTCTGAATGAATTTTCATGTAATGAAAAATTGTCTTCCACTCACTGTAGACATAATTGACTAATTTAAATTTTAGTTAATTTAAGAGGAAATCATATTTAACCCATTTTTTGCTGCAAATTTTTACTTACTTACTTACTCCAGGGCTCTACCGCCCATGCAGGGCATTGGTCTCCTGGGTGATAGCTGCCCACTCGTCTCGGTTTTTTTCACTCTAGTTCTCCACCCTCTTATGTCTATTCCTTTGAGGGCTTCCGCCTGGTCGAGCCATCTCTTCCTGGGTCTGCCAACCCTCCTCTTGCCTTCTTGTTTTTCTTGGTAGATTTTATATACTGCTCTGTCTGGTTGCATCTTTTCTATGTGCCCCGACCAAGTAAGAAGTTTGGCTCTTATTTCAGTTGTTATATTTGGGTTCTGGTAAAGTGTAGCTAGTTCTTAATTTGTCCTAATTCTTCAGATGCCGTGTTCATTGATAGTTTCAGCTTTCGGTTCACTGTGAGGATTTTAAAATATTTCCAAATGCATGATATCATCTGTTGCTTGCTGTTATTCTTGCTTTTACCTCTTCTGTTATTATCTTTTGTTATTGTTGAACCTAGGTATTTGAAACTTCCAACTTGTTTAAACTTTTGAGTGTGTTTCAAACTCATTTATTGTTTGATACCTGAGCTTTTTCTTGTTGTTATCATGTATTTGATCTTATCTTTTATTTCCAGTCCAATTTTTAAATACAGAGCATTCCTTGACATTCGCTACGAGACTTGGAGGCAATGGCCCAGCGTCAGCGATTGTCTTTCCCGGTAAACGGGGTCTGCGACAGTCTCACGCTACAGTTTTTTTTTTTTGCTCTCCCTGTCTTCGCTCTCTCCCTTTCTGTTGACGTTGCAGACTGATGCCAGTATAATCCTCTCTTGGAAGTTGTGTTGTGTCGTGTTCGTGCATTGAAAATTGTGGCTTAATATGGCACCACAAAAGTTTACATTATAACAATGGATTTATCTTGTCGAGTGTTACTTCAGAAAGAGGAATTGTGGAGAAGTGCTACGACGTTTTGCAATGAAATTTCCTGGTGTTCCCGTTCCACATAGAACCACTATATTAAACCTTGTAAAAAAGTTGAGATTAACAGGGTCAGTTCTGAATAAAAGTGGAAAGAAAAACCCACGTGTACTTACCGAGGAAAAACTCGATGAGATAGGACTAAGGTTAGAACAGTCTCCTCGGAAATCTATCCGCCACCTCTCACAAGAAACAGGTGTTTCAAAAACCACAGCATTTAGAGCCGCTAAAATTCTTAAATCTAAAAAATAAAGTATACAAGGACAATTCGCACACCATCTGCGAGTTAAAAGACAGTATTGTACGAGAAATCGGGAGGATTACAGTAGACGAACTTGCACGTGTAAATGCCAATTTCCTTCAGAGATGACAGGAATGTGTTGCCGCAGAGGGACATCATCTTCAACACCTTCTGTAGTCAAAGTTAGTACACAATATGAAAACTAATTTTAATAGCTGACTCTAGCGACTGTTGCAGACCCCGTTCACCGAGAAAGACAAGCGCTGACACCGGGCCACTTGCCGCCGAGTCTCGTAGCGAATGTCAGGGAATGCTCTGTAGTAGTGCATTTTGTAATTTGAATTTTTGCAGGTAGTTGGTTTTGTATTCTAATTTTGCATTTGGAATTTCTGAGTCATTTCTGTCAATGTTTCTAATATATCCATATCTCTCATTATCTTATAAAGTTTGTCTCTTTTTATACAGTCAAATGCTCGTTTGATGTATATTTATATTGTGTTCAAAACTTTTCTCTAATATCATTCTTAATACAAAGATTTCATCTATTGTTGATTCTATGCATGGTTCTAGTCTTCATGCCAAAATTTTTGTAAAGATTTTGTATGTCAGGTTAAGGAGAGAGAAGGTTGTAATCCTTTCTTATAGTTTGCTATTCTTTGATACATATTCCCTATTTCTTTCTTATTATGTAGTTCAATTAGTTTTATTGATCCCTTCTGAAATTGGTAAACACAACATTAATACAATATATCTACCAGAGAAACCAACTTTGGCATCAATTGCTCTTTATGTATGTCAGTGGATGCGCTGATATTTTGTTTTGATTTGTTGATCTTGACATGAAACAGAATGAACTTTGAGATTTTGTGCATTGTATTTTTATATGATAATGAAAAATTGTCTTACACCCACTGTAGACATAATTGACTAATTTAAATTTTAGTTAATTTAAGAGAAAATTATATTTAACCCCTTTTTTGCTGCAAATTTTTACCTTGAGGAAATTACTTCAACTTCACATTAGATTACTGTTAGAGGCACTGATAATGCATAACCTTCTTCTTTATCTGTAACTTCTGCTGCTTCAGAAGAACAACAACAATGTTTTCTTCCACATATGATGAATTTGCAAGTATATGAAATGCCTGAGTGATTGGTTTGTTTTATTTTACTTTGCTTTTCTGCCACTTTTGGCGAATAGCAACATGAACAGGATTCAAACCTGGCATTGCAGCATGCCGTGTTAACCACTCCACCATGGAGGTCAGCTAATTCTTCATCAAGTGTGATCAACTTTCCGTATCATACTTACTTCTATCAGAAACACACAATCAATGCGGTAGGACAGATTTCTAGATAGAAGTGATATCATAACAACTCCAGCAAATCAAACTGGAGATGAATTCCTTGCAGCATAGTTTCTTGCTGGATACGTGATGAACACAATCACATGACCAACTAAACAATTACTACTTTTTGTAATTTAAAAACACATGAACGCTTACGGTGCTGTTTGAAGAAAGTAATCAGGAATGGGACTTCTTTGATGTTAATAAAAGAGAATTCAGAAAAAATTACCTTCCTATTATGATTTTTAAAATATTTTCCTGGATGTTGCACATCTGCAAGCGAAAAATGGGTTAAACATCACAAACAAGCAGAATATTTAATATTTTGTTTATATTCAAGGAGGGAAGCAAATAATTATTATGTTGATAAATTCAAAGTTGACAAGGTAATTGAAAAATGCTCGAAATGGTGTGGAATGGTCCATTATTGACTCGCTATGATATTGGTTACATAATATTATAAGCTGCATTTACCAACTTTAGTTCATCTTTAAAATGACTGTAATGGTAGAAAAATGTGATTTACTTTTATGCATTGTTTATGCAAGGCATGTATGTTGTAATAAATATTTTGTAAAGTTATGTAAAATATTGCAAATCTATTAAGTTTTATTTTGCAGGAAATGAAATAATCAGTCTATTTTTAATGTTGCTAGCTTTCTTTTAATAGATGCTGATTGGTTATATACACAAAATGAATTGATCAAATTTTATATCATATTATTTGTGTATCACTGCATTATATATGTTTTTCTTGGTTATTTATGTTAATTGTTCCAGAGCTTATGGATATACAGTGCTCGAAAAATCTTCTTCAGAGCTAGTACTTGCAATTGTGCATACTACGGTGTTTCAAAAGTCACGCAACCCAAACTTTGAAAATGTATATCTTAGATATTTACACTGGGTTTTCTGCATTATAAAGCCTCATCCATTGAGATATTTTTCAATGGTAAAAAATTATCATTTTACGCCACACAGAAAATTAGATAAATTAATAACTGGCGAAAGGCAGTGTTAAAAATTTTCCAGAAATGCATTTTTGAGTGAGAAAAATATGTAAGAAATTATCAAAGGTTTATAATTAGATGTCGGATGCCATGTCAATCTGTCATTTGCGACCAATATTGATCATGTGCAGCATTTGATAGATTTTTGACTGGCGATTTTATGGGTTGAGTGGTGAAAAAAGTGCCATTTTTGGTACATATCCTCCATAAATGGCAACACTAGCAGGTTGAAATTTTGTCAACAGACGCACACAACATGTGCTTAAATATTGGCCATACTCCATGACACGGGTTAGGTGGCAGAACAGGCTCAGGCTGAACCTCGCCCACGGAAATAAAGAATAAAGAATCTTCAAAATTTCGTACATAATACAGCAAAAGATCACAGTCGCCAGGCTGAAAATTTTAGTCGCCCTGGCGACCAGGATTTTTCGAGCCCTGTGGATATACATATATATATATTGTTTGATATTTTTTTGTGTGTGGTCACTATGTACAAGGCACCTAACCATAGAACAAAGTTATCTACCATGCTCAACCAACTATGGCCGTGATCAACCACTACAGTTTTATTCCTTTGTAAGGGGATGATAGATAAATATAAACATCCTTATCAGATGTGAGAAAACAATAAGTTGCAAAGTATGTAACTGAATAACTGAATATTCTGATTATTTGATTCTGGATTTCAACACAAATCTGATATTTGTTGCAACTATTTTCAGTCAAATAGTTTTTGTAATGAAAAATAAACAAAAAGTTGTTCAAAATATTTATGACAACAATTTTCACAATTCCACACTTTTACAGATCCAATTCAGAACAATGTATATAGTGCAAAAAAGGTTTGTGATTAATTGAAATATGTGTTGGCCAGGCCTATCGTGTATATATATTTTATGAAGTCAATATTACAATTGATTTTTTTTTTAATGTGGCTCGAATTCAGTTACATGTAACAAACATTATTGTAAATATTTATGCATTTGCATTATATATGAGAATACGTATTTTGTAATTTAGTGATCAATTTTTTGTTCATTTAAAACTGAATCATGTGTTACTGCGAATTAAAATTTTCATTAACAAAGACATGCATCACTGACAATTTGTATTACGGTTTAATTTATTATGAAAATGTGATTGTAAAGATTTCAATGAATTCCTGTGTTGGGTGTCCAGATGTTACTTCTATGTAGAATTTTGTATATTTAAGTTGGGAGGTTATTGTTAGTCCCATAGTACAGTCGGTGGCAAAGAAAACAGTAGATAAATTGTCCATCACTATTTTCATTCTTTTTTCTGCTGCATTCTACCGTGTGTCATTTTAAGGAATGGAATTTTACTTGCATTGACGGTTTTGTTTCAAGTTTTGAATCTCACATTTTTTAAAAAGAAACTGAATTAATGTGCTGATGGACAACGTGCCTCCTGTTATCTTTGCTCTTGGCTGCACAACACCCAAGATTTAGATAGTGCGGAAAACAATCATTTTGAATGGTTCACGAGATGTATAACACCCAATATATCACATAAAAGTTTCCATCTTGAACTGTTCCAATTGCACCTCCGGAATACTTATACGTATTTGTAGATTGATTTGCAATCTTAAAATGACAACAATTAAAACATGAAAGTAAGTTTTGTTACACAATGCAAGCAGCAATAATTGCTAATGTGATACTAGGTGCAAAGGGTTGGGCTATGTGCTGAAGTTGATTTTCTATGTTAATAAAGAAGAAAACATATCCTAAAAGAGAAGTTACTTCTTGTTGTGTATTTCTTTAAAATATAATATTTATAACAAAAACAATGAGCTGCTTGTCTATGCACAAATTTAATTCCTGCAGCAATTGCCATGTTAAGGGTACGAGGAATATTCCATACCTATGTTCTCTCATCCATCAAAATCACAATAATAAAATTTGTATTAACTTAGCAACCACTGTACCAAACATCTTACTAATTTTCACATTCATGTAAATGTTACAAAAAGGAAGCGAAAAATATACCTTTTATCACAATTGCAACCAGATGAAAGCTTCATATACATTCTGACATATTGTCACTAATGGATTTCAACATGAAGTGAAACTAGCAAGAAACAGAGCTTGTGTCACACTATCTGACTTCTAAGCATTACACATAGATCACATTTCCTGAATATGTTGCATGTACACAAAGTCAGTGATTCATCAACATCCCCTAACATCCTTCCAAAATGTCCTCATCATCCCCACAAATACAAACCTACACCCCCTCAGATGAATAATTCTGGATAAATGACTGTGGTTATAACAAAACAACTATGTGAATGCCTTAAGTGACTTGCATTTTTTATGTGAGTGAGTGAGTGACCTCGGCTTCTTCGGTGGAGCAGGAAGAATACAGCAGAGAGAGTTCATAGCGCCAGATGTGGCCCAGGCTCTCGCTGCCTAATCTGGTGAGCTTTTCTTGTCAACAGTCGGCAAAATTGGAAAATTTGAAGCATTGTGAAGACTATAAAATAACTATATTGAAATGTAGTGTTTTATTGTGCACAAAAGAAAACAAATTGAAGCAAAACTAGAACCAAAGCTAAAGGAGGAGTAATCACTGGGCACTGAAGGATCAAGAGAGAGAATGCTGGAAACAAAAGTAAACGTCATTGTGCCATTTAAAAGAATCGGCACACCATTATTGTAAATTTACAAAATAACACATTGCTTTTATGTAATTTGCTTCCTTCTCTCACAATTGAGGATGTGTGGGATGGGAAACATTTAAAATTCTGATCTTTGGGACAGCAAAAATTTGGCATTTCATTAACTCAAGAAATTTTCGAAAGTGGAACAATTTGAAATTTCCCAACACTATGGACAGGGACATCGGAACCAGGGGCAGGGGTGGAGACTTACCCCCACTCATCATCGAGGGGGGGCAAAATAGTATTTTTGCCCCCCTGGTCGTGTCCTAAAAATGAGTATAATTTTTCCAACTTGTGTTTCATTTTGAAAAAATTGGAAAAATATTTTTGCACTAGTTAAATGAAGGTGGACTCAAGTTTCGATACCAGCAAGAAGTAAGTGACAGAAAGATTCATGTGCAGATAAGAATTGCAGCCACGTCTCCGCAAATCTAAGTGTAAGGTGCAATTATCTCCCTTAGAAATTCGCCGCTTCAATATTACGGACAGATGCAGCCGGAGCATGGTGCTGATCACATCACCTCCAAAATGTCTAAGATCAAAAATGTGTGGGTCCTGCCCTCACATCCCTTAAATGTGCCTATATGGCATGGTGCTATTAGCATGGGTTAAGAAACAAAATCACATTTGAACATGAGTATGAATGGTGTTACCTCTCTCTGAGGTCTAAAACTAAGCCATCAGCCCTGAACATGACGTTTAAAACAAACAGTAAACTTTTAATAAATAAAAGTGCCCCGGGGTGGAGTGGTTAGCACATTGTGCTACGATGCCAGGGGTCCCAGGTTCGAATCCTGGCCTGGGCATGGATGTTTACGAGTGTCCATCAATTTCAACATATCATCACTCATCCCCATCTTCGCAAATTAGCCAAAAGTGGCACAAAAGGCGAAGTAAAATAAAGCAAATCATAATAATAATAAAAAGAAAGAAATGAAAGTTCCTGCCTTGGTTGCAAGGAGAATGGTTGTTCCGACTCTAGCCACAAGTGCTTTCAGTATTGCCTGATGTTAAGAAGCCACAGAGGAGGAACAAGATTTTTTTTGCTCCCCCTCCCCCCAGTCACAAACTAAAAAATGAGACTACATATATATTTCAGCTTATCTTGGTTGTGAAGAATATTTGGAAAAAAATTTTTGCACTAGATTTGTGAACATGCACTCAAGTTTCCATTAACAACAAGAAGCACGTGATATCGCAGTCAGGTCTCCGCAAAATCAAGTATCCCCTTAGGAATTCGCTGCTTCTGTTTCCACTCTTACTTTGAAGCCTGCAAGGTTTTGTACCTACAAGTGCGCTCGCATATAACAATGCACTGGGGAGGGGCACAGAGGACAGCTTAACTTTCAATCTTCCGGTGCACTTTCCGAACACGAGCTTTCTTTTGAGACCCCTTGCTGTCAAAAAGATCATCCGCCATGAGAAAAGGTGCACCTTGTAAGTTCTTGGAAATTCAAGCCTAGGCTAATCTACCCTCCTCTTTCCAAATTTAGACTTGGTCAGACGACCCTGTCATTGTTTCATTGTTCAGAGTAGAATAACTACAGAAGGTATGTTTCGGCATTTACTCTGCACATTGTAGTGATGCGTTTGGACTTCCTTCCACACCAAGCGATATAACTGTGCATATAAAGTTTATATACATTTAAATAATTTGCAGAAAGTAGACAGACTGCAAGATCAAGCATCAGTGCACTGCAATTAGTCGCCTGATATATAATCAAGAGATTGGTAAGTGTTGCTTCTCTCCTTACGTTTTCTTTATTAATTTATATTTTCTGTGTGAATGGACATAAAGAGACGAGACTAGAGACAGACAAGTATCGTTCCGATACACCATACACTGCAAATGTGGAAGTGTATGAACTACCTCCTCTCGTGGGAAGGGAGGAACTTTTATTTCTTGGCCATTTAGATTTATTAAATGTTTACTGTTTTATTTTAAACATCATGTTTAGGGCTGATGGCTTAGTTTTAGACCTCAGAGAGAGATAGAGAGATAACACTGTTCATTCTTATGTTCACGAGTGATTGGGAGGTTAGTTTTAGGTGGCAAGGTCGAGACATGATCGATATTTTAGACTTCTCGTGGTTGGGGGGGGGGGGGATAGTGGGGGGATCGCCTTCAGTCTTAGGTTCTCTCAAATCTGAAACATCTAAGAGGGGCCATTGATCTGAAAAGACATGTAAAGCTCGGACTGATTTCATTCAAATGCAATACCAAGTACCTAACTGCTACGAATAATTACAGATCAAAATATCTAATTTTAAAGCTGTTTGCGTAGTGTGGTGACTTGCCCCATATTTGACACCTTGGCCCTCTCCAACCATGCACTATATTTGAAAGCCTTCATTGCAAAACTTTATCCTAGAAATACTCTAAAATTACTGATAGTTTCATTTCTTAATCTTAATCTCTGAATACCAAATAAAAGATACCATATTGCCCCAATCTCATCAACTGCCTTCGCGATCTGCCAAAAATGGTAGGAAAGTGAAGTAAAATAAACTAAATCTATCATTAAATTATTTCCTTTTAACTCTTTCATTCGTATAATTCTTCTTTAGTATGCAACGTTTTTGTTAAAATTATACTAAAATTTATAAAATGATGAAATGGTAAATGAAAACACGGCCATGATCAACTTTCTTTTTAACACATCGATCAGAAAGCTTCAGAAACATGGATTTTCTCAATACTTTGCACATGTACTTTACACCCTCTTAGTCTATCTCTATGGGTGTGCACTTGAGCCTTGCATGTAGAAGTGTTACCACCCCTCTCAATTAGAAGTATTTAATGCATTGGCACAGCCAGGATTTCTTTCTAGAGGAGAGGGGGAGGCTTCACATAGCCAAATATTTTGTTTGTGATCCTTTGTATTTTTTTCTTGAAACGTTTTTTTAAAAATTAGGTTATTTATAATACACATTAAAAAAATACTGTTTGGGGGAATTGTTTAATGGATAACACACTCCTTTTTTGGACTTTGAGGTGGATACACCTTCAGCCCCAAAAGCCATTTCCTGGCTGCACTAGGCAAAGATTCAATGTAAGAGCCGCTCACATTAGCCTTCTAATACTAATAGTGAGTAGTATACTCAAGCAAAGTTATCATTTCAGTTATTGGGCTTGAACTGGACCTCTAGATTGTCTACTACGAAGAAATAGCAGCTGACCCCATTCATGAGAGATGGATAATAAAGCAGTGATGGGGCTCTCTATTCATTGAAAATTTGTCACTCGATGCTGATTGGAAGGAGTGGACCCTCCAAAATATTGTTGCCACACGGACACGGTGTTAGTGGACTTCCATATTATTCATAATTTTAATGATGCCATTTCTTCTTGCTAGACCACTGATATTTCCTAAGGACTTTTTTCATGCAAAAGAACAGTTTTATTAATATATCATCAGTGCTGTAAGTATGGATGGGAGGGGGAAGAGGCGCAGGGGGATGCTATCCTCCCAGTTAAGAAAAATTTGCATGAGCATCATCCTCCACCTACTGCATTGTCTTAAGTTTGATCCATATAAGGATATTCCCAAACTTGAGCAAGCAAATTCGCAGCTAGGAATTTTCATTTCGTTTCAAGCACTGTAGATGTGACTTGGTATTTTCTTTCTTCAGGTTCATTTATTACCCAATAGTTGACACTTGATCGCAATCATTTTCATTCCAAACGAGACCTGTAATAGCCAAATATCAGGTGCAAAATAGCCTAATTGCTGATGCAGCCAGAATTTTCAATTCATCATTGTAACACACTGGAAAAGAAGAACTTGTTCGACAAAGATGTCCACAAAATTTAAATATGTAAGAAAAATGAACTTCACAAAATCCTCCAAAATAACGGTGACATTTAACTCAAATGCTGTATACCCTGTGTAGCAGATCTGGCCTGAAGGGCAAAGGAATAATTGCCACTGGGCTCCACTTCCCACTGAGTTTTTGGCCCCCTTTGAAGTAAAACGTAACAGGTGTGGAGAATGTGGGAAATTTATCTTAGATCTTATATCAATTACATATTGAGGCTTGGGGCCCCCTTGAAAATATTTGGTGGGAAGTTACATTTTAAGTATCACGTGTAAAACTAATATTCCTGGTGATTGTTTATTGTGTAGCAATAAGGCATCGACTGATTGAGCAACTGAATCTTTCTACTGGATTCATAACTGTACTACACTAAACTACAATACACTATGTTTACGACAAACTGAGTAGCTATAAAGGTATGAGATGAGGGATACTTTCCTATCAATGGCCATCTGCGAGCAAGTAAGTTAATTCTTCATTTCGGAGGAGACCCATGTGTCAAGTTGCCCGGGCCCTTCTGGCTGAGACAATGTGCTAGTGCTTATTATTACAGACGTCATCATGTGATATGGGAACCAGATTATGTTTCGTAAATACATTTTTTATAAATAAGCGACACAATTTGTTGAATTTCTTGGATTATGTAAAATTTCAGGAGCACAGAGAGAGAACATTGCGGGCCCCTACACCTCGGGGGCGTCCACTGTCGGGTATATGAAACAGCTTTTACAGCGGGAGAAATCTGGCGGGGTGCATCCTCCCACTTTACGTCCCTGCGAGCATTCTGAGGCGAGGCAGCTGGGAGAATAAACCGGACGAGAGCTGTGCATGGGAGGATGGAATGTTTCGTCGTCGGAAACCCAAACCGCTCGCCGAAGCTGGCGCCCCTCTCCGGAGAATTGTAAACAATGAAGAGTTGCGAGAACCAAGGACATTAACTTAAGAAAGAAAATTACCAACCGTTGAAAAAAAATCATTCTGTAATCCATAATCTTATTCACTTATGATATAAGCGTAGAGCAATAAATAACGTAATTTCTCATGAGGAAAATATAAATTATCGGTATTTGTTATTTAGCATCGTTTTCTGCTACTTTTGGCCAATCACAACGATGAGAGTGAATGATGGAGGGACACTCAGAAAGGCCACACATGCCCCGGCCGGGATTCGAACCAGGGCCTTCCGGATTTGTAATGCGGTATGATAGCTACGGAAGTCAGCTAGAGTTATCGCATATATACGCTGTATTTTTCCTATGTTTAGTGGAAAGTACATTTCGATTACAATGATGTAGTCTACATCATGTAGATTTAAATACATGTATTGTTTCAAAAAATTCTGATAATGTGGCAAAGTTGTCTGGCAACTCCTTTTCTTCATTTCTTTACTTCAGTTAAATTACAAGATGATGCGGTTAGCATTTTATTCTTTCCCCATTTTTCATGAGCTTCGCTTTACTATAATAGGTGCCAACCTAGAACATTATATTCGTACAAACGAACATCACAATTACACGCTGGCTGTTAAATTAATTATAAATTCGTCATCTAAACTCACCTCAGTTTGGCTCACCAGGAGCCGCTACAGGAACCTGTGAACTACAAATTCCTGAAAATATGGCAATATTGTCAGCCAACTCCGAGGCAATAAAACGACCAGTAGTAGAAGAATACGATAGTGGATGTTGCTGCATGGGTGGTCTTTAATTTGCACGTACTTATAACTTATTTGCACGTACTTAGAATGCATTCGCATGTACTTAGAACTAATTAGCGTATTATTAGATTACTTTACATTTATGTATTTGCATGTTTATAACTTTTATGAATATATAATTATTTATTTTATGAAAAATATGTATATAGAAAGTAATTAGCGGTACTAAACGCTATGCATATGGTTTTATATTCATTACTGCAAAGTATGTAATGTATAAAATGTTATTAATTAATGTTTATAGTATTGAAAATAAGAGTTTATGGTTTATGAACCGCTATGAACGGTGTTAATGGTACGAAAGAAGACGGTCCCGGTACTCGAACCCGCGATATGTAATGTTATTAATTAGTACTATGTAATACTGTTATATGGCATGTAATATATTGAGCGGAGACGAACTATGTATAACGTGTGAGCTGAGTCTGATGCCAGACAGACAAGGGTGAACTCCGCGCAGGTAGAGGAGAAAGGAATTTGGGGGAAGTGCGTTCAAGGTCAAATGACGTCACAACGTCAGAACAAGGAAGGAACCTGATTGACCAATCAGAGAACGCGTCGGTAGATTTTCAGAACCGGTTTTTTTTTCCAAGGTTAACTAGTACGCAATAACAAGGGAAAGGTATGCAATACTGTAGGGCAGGGGAGGGATTCAACCAGACAACAAAGGATGTCTGAGAATGCGCAGCAAGGGCCAAATTTTTGAAGCTATGCGTCGCTTGTAGAACCGGTTTCCGCCGCCAATTAATATTCCGCTCAGGTTTGCCCCAAGGCACAGGACGCTTTAGCACGGGTTTGGGGCTAGAACACTTGCATGTCAGAACAGGTTTCTGTCTAAGTAGGCCAAGTTTGCCCAGAACACAAGAAAAAAGGATTTTTGGATACCCAATTAGATTGGAGCGAGAACTTTACTTTGAACAAGGAGAACGAAGCGTAAGGGTTTTTTATATGTACTAGGAAGAAGGGAGAGCTATCAGGGTCTGGGCCTACAGATTTCACTATTTTCTTTTATCACGGGGTATCGAACCTAGGACCCTTTGATTATTGATTTAGGTAGTAAATGTATGTTACTGTGTGCAATTTAACATAATATCGAGTTTATTTTTTTTTACCAAACTTTGACTTTATGTCAAACATTTTTCCAGACTATCCTTATTTTTATTCAAATAACACAATTTAAACGATTCTAGCAAGAGTTTTTATTATATTTTCAACACACAAACTGCATTCTTCAATTTTTAATTGTTTATTTTTCAAGTTTTGGACACACAAAGTGTGTCTTGGCAACTTTTAACTAATTATTTTACAACTTTGTTAGGCAACATTTTTTATTAAATTTTGGAATCACAGACATTTTTTTCAACTTTTAACTTATTATTTTACAATTTTATGTTAATTTTTTTATCAAAATAACAGTATTTGTACTATTCAGGCTACATTTTTTATTAAATTTTGGACTCGCAAAGACATTTTTTCAACTTTTAATTTATTATTTTACAATTTTATGTTAATTTTTTACCAAAATAACACTATTTATACTATTCAGGCAACATTTTTTATTAAATTTTGGACTGACAAAGATATTTTTACAACTTTTTAATTTATTATTTTACAATTTTATACCTATTTTTAACCTAAATAACAGTATTTGTACTATTCAGACAACATTTTTTATTAAATTTTGGACTCTCAAAGACATTTTTTCAACTTTTAATTTATTATTTTACAACTTGATATTAATTTTTTACAAAAATAACACTATTTGTACTATTCAGGAAAGACTTTTAGTTACATTTTCGACACACTAAGTGTGTGTTCTCAACTTCTATCTGTTTATTAGGCTTATTATTACTCAAATAACACAATTTCAGCTGTTCAGGCAACATTTTTTATTAAATTTTGGACTCACAAAAAGACATTTTCTAAACTTCTAACTTATTATTTTACAACTTTATGTTAATTTTTTACCAAAATAACACTGTTTATACTATTCAGGCAACATTTTTTATTAAATTTTGGACTCACAAGGATATTTTTACAACTTTTTAACTTATTATTTTACAATTTTATACCTATTTTTAACCTAAATAACACTATTTATACTATTAAGGAAAGATTTTTAGTTATATTTTCGACACACAAAGTGTGTGTTCTCAACTTTTATCTGTTTATTTCACAAGTTTAGGCTTATTTTTACCAAAATAACACAATTCAATCTGTTCAGGAAAGACTTTTAGTTACATTTTCGACACACTAAGTGTGTGTTCTCAACTTCTATCTGTTTATTAGGCTTATTATTACTCAAATAACACAATTTCAGCTGTTCAGGCAACATTTTTTATTAAATTTTGGACTCACAAAAATACATTTTCTAAACTTTTAACTTATTATTTTACAACTTTATGTTAATTTTTTACCAAATAACACTATTTATACTATTCAGGCAACATTTTTTATTAAATTTTGGACTCACAAAGTGTGTGTTCTCAACTTTTGTCTGTTTATTTCACAAGTTTATTCTAATATTTACTCAAATAACACGATTTGAACGTGTTTTTTATTACATTTTGGACACACACACACACTTACACACACACACACACACACACACACACACACACACACATACACATACCCACACACACACACACACACAGAGAGAGAGAGAGAGAGAGAGAGAGAGATTTTTCCAAATTTACAGGGTTATTCTCCACGTTTACTCAAATAACACAATTCAAATGTGTTTTGAATTAAATTTTGTACACACGGAGTGTGTTTCGTCAAGTTTTACCCTTTATTTTTCAATTTTATGCTTATTTTACCAAAGTAAGACCTCTTAGTCTATTCAAGAAAGAGTATTCAATTATATTTTGGATGCAAAAGTATGTTTAGGCAAGTTCTACCCTTTTATTTTACAAGTTTAGGCTTATTATTACTCAAATAACAACGAAAGTTTGTTTATTTTAGAGTTTGCTGAGTATTTTGTTACTGTTGTACTAGGTAAAAGTTTTCTAAATATATCAGATAGGGCTCCATATCCTTTTTTTTCTATTTTGGAGATGATGCGATCAGCACCACTCTTCATCTGCTTTTTATCTTATGTACCCTAATATTATTTTGAGGCTTAGTGAATTCTAGAGCCTATTTATGCAGGAAAGAGGGCTTGAAAATTTTGATCTCTGATAACCCACAACTATTTGTCAGAGTATTTTAAAGGATATTTTATACTTATTATGGGCCACTAGAATATTTAAGCTTGCTTAATTTTAATGCCTGTAACGCTATTATTGTATTTATAGCTAAGGCTTACTGGATAAAGTACACGAAATGTTTAACATTTCGACTATTTGCCAAATTTTTTGTGTAACGAAAATTATTGTGTGTCTATAAAGACTGAAATCCTTTTACCGAGGGGTCCACAACTGGACGCTTACCAACATTGTTTCTTTTCTTTTTTAAATATAACCATTTATCAATATATTGACAATTCACAGGACAAGACGAAGTTCACACACGACTGACTATATGAACCATAGGTCCATTTGCTAAACTTTTTTCTATGGTAGAAGAATAATTTAGCTTTATAGCCTTTTTCAAGGTATCTTTCAAGTATTACTGGTGTTTGGGTGCATCAACACTTGGGTTATTTCCATTTGGTTTATTATACGAGGCTACAATCACTATTTGAACACTGAAATCCTCAGATTGAAACTTAAAGCTTAGGCTGTAACTAGGGATTTAGTATGTATATCGACAATTTATAGGACAACACAAACCTTACAAAGGATTGTAGGCGACGTAGGACCAGACGCCAGAGCTTTGCTAATCTGCAAGAAGCACTTACAGCTAATATTACGAGGAAATGAGGTTGATTTTTACTGTTTCACAAGAATACTATCTTTTATACACCCATTATTTGCTTTTTCAAGTAACTACATGTACCAGAAGCACTTACAGGCCAACTCTAACTAGACTTCGACTTATTCTATATCAGGTGCTAAATTTATAAAGAACTATGATTGTGTATATTTCTGAGGAAGTAGATTACCCGATTAAAGTATCTGAAAAACAGATTTTTCTATGTAAGTATATTTTTATTGACTTCTTTTTTGCTTCTGAGGCTAATCGCGACGCTAAGGGTAAATGGCGAGGAAATGTAATGGAGGAGAAACAGTCCCAAAAGTTATGGGCTGCATGTAAGTTAATACCACAGAGATATTACAGTAGGTGTAGGTTCTACCACCAGAACTTTTCTATTATAATAATACTGGTTATGCTGTACTGTTAGCTAAAGATGCTGATATTTGAGAAACTTAAAAGCTTATTGCAAAATTTTAAGATAAATAATAATCTGTTAGACTGTAAACATATTTTATATCCATTCTGCACAAGATCTGATGACAAAATTTAAAAATTGTAATCGCCCAGACAGGGACTCGAACCCTGGACAGATAGGTTAAAAGCCTAACGCTATACCAACTAAGCTATCTGGGCACAAGGTATTCTTTTCTTGAAAAGTTAGTTATGTTAAGAAATATATTGAAACAATTGAGAACACTCTTGATCTGGTTCGACAGAGAAGGAGACAACATTTCCAAATTTTTACAGACTGGGTGTATTTTTCCACTATAGAGGCCTTCACTATATGTATTTCGAAACGCTAAATTTCAGCTAGCTTCCAAAATTGAGGTAAAGATTGTGTTTGGCGAGATTAACAAGTTACAATTATATCCAGTTACGGACAAATAAAGCTAAAACTCTCAGATTTACTGTACTAGCCAAGCTTTAGTAACATTTTCTTCACTTTAGTACAAATACCAAAGAAATAGGCATATTTTATTTATAATTTGACAAAATGTACTAGTATTTAATTCACAAAGTTAGGTAAAAAACAGTATTTTTAAAAAATATTGTTACTGCCTTCAAATTTTATGTTATTTAGCCACTAACAACTGGTTTACACTGTTCGGCATCCTTTAAATAGGAAAATAAGGAATTATTTGTTTAGTATTTTTACTACTTTATATTTATTTAAGAAAACAATTCTACAGTTTAACTTAATTTTTAACAAATTGTTACTCATTTATATATCAAAGTTATGTTATTTAGAGTGTAGGAAGGCGTATAAAGTTAATATTTGTACTTATCAGCGCAACTAACAATTATATTTTACACACAAAAGATAATGTTTACAGTTAAATTACTTGAATCAGAGAATAATATTTTACAGTAATTGATTCATTCAGCACTAGTCAGTACTTTTATGCATCAGAAAGTTTTCTTAATTTTCTATTACGCATGCTATTTTGGGCTATTCTTAAAATGTATTTCTAAGGCAAACTGGTTTAATTTTCTGCTTATAATGCAAAGTTGACAGTTTTCGCACAATGCATTGTACATTTGTTATATTCTCTACTTACAATCCAAATATTATGCTTATTTAATGTATAACTAACTAACTATCTAGCCTTCTTAAACCCGAATGTTCATGGCTGCAGCAACATATGCCTTTCATCTGTCCCTGTCCTGAGCAAGATCTATATACTCCTTTCCTTCCCTACCAATTTCCTTTAGGTCCATCTCTACATTATCCCTCCATCTTTGTTTTGGTCTTCCTATTGGTCTTTTATCATCAGTTTTCCCAACAAGAATCCTGTATACTCTTCTTTCCTCTCCCATTCGTACCACATGATCTACACACCTAAGTCTTCTTGATTTAATCATTCTAATAATATCTGGACATGAATACAAATTATGTACTTCTAAATTATGTAACCTTCTCCACTCATCTGTCTCCTCATCTGTTTTAGGGCCAAATATTGTCCTAAGGATCTTATTTTCAAATACTCTCAATTTATGTTCCTTTTTCAATGTAAGGGACCAAGTTTACTTACTGTATTTAACTTTTATTTTTTGTAATTAACAAAAATTAAAAGCGTATACTGTAGTTATTATATTTTTTTCTATCAGCTTATTTTGTAATTAATATTATTAGGTATAGTCTTTGATTTATAACTATATTGCTTTTTTTATCAATTTATCTAAGAGTACGCGTAGACGAACACATGTGTACACACTTTTATGTACATAGATATGCCTTTTTTTTCTCAATATTTTAGTATGAAGATTGCACTTTAGCTATTCAAGCAAGGGTAGGAAAGGTAGGATTTCTGAGAATTTGTTGCAGGATTTTGTTGTCCATGTATAGATGAGAACAGAGCTGGGAGACTGTTTTGAACCTTTTCATGAGAGTTTGCATGTGAACTGTATGCAAATTGAGCACTATTGACTGTGCACGCTTCTAAGTTTTGCTGTTATTTCACATCAACTTCGTGAGACTAGACAGTTTTCCCATTTCAAGTAGTTTTTATTGATTGTATTTGTATATGTTTTGGGGACTTAACAGTTTTATGTTATGAGGGAGTTTGTTGTAGAATATTTTTACCTGATTGTTTTGAGATATTGAGTGTCTGCTGTTTTACTTGTAATTATTTTCCTTCGTGTGTTGTGTATTTGACTATATTTTGTCCAAGTTCGTAGTATTTAGAATAATTGTTATTGACTTGTAGATGTAGGGAGTAATAATCCCTTGCAAGATGCCCTATACTTTAGTCTGAACATTATTCTTAGTGTTCACTTTTGAAGCCTTAGTATTCTGGTAGTATTATTAATGTAGAGGTAAATTAGGCTGAAATGTAGGCATTTTTCTGATAAATTATACTCACTTAGTTGTTTCAGCAGGTAGAAGTTGCATGATGGTTTACTGCTGATGATGTTAATTTGCTCTTCTTATGTACTACGTATGATGTAGCTTACTTGAGTAATTGGAAATTTCTACTGAAAAAAGGATTGCTTGTCTATTTTATTCCTATGTTGTTGAGTTTGTCCATAAGGAAGCCATGTTTTTTACTCTATCCTATGACTTGGAAGAATCTAGATATATTGTGTTTGCAGTTTTATGTTTCTCTAAGGTTTCAGCCATGTAGTTTTTTAAACTGTGCTATGGGTGTGACTATTGATTTATCTTTCTGGATGCCATGCTGGTTTCTGTGTATTCCTTTTCCTGCTTGAATTTGACTTAGGTTGTTTGCTTTTTTTCTTAGATCTTTATTTGTTCAGTATTTTTAATTTTTTTTATTTTAATTACTTTAATTTACATTAACTAACATATTTTACTTTAACAACAAAAGAATTTACTCTAGTATAAAAACTTCTACTAACAAAAATGTACTATTATAACTTTTAATTTTATAAAATTGTATTTTTAAAACTTAAACTTAAAAAAATTTAATTTTAATTACTTTAATTTTACATTAACTAACATATTTTACTTTAACAACAAAAGAATTTACTCTAGTATAAAAACTTCTACTAACAAAAATGTACTATTAAAACTTTTAATTTTAAAAAATTGTATTTTTAAAACTTTCACTTTGAAAATTGAATTTTAACACACTTTGACTTTAACAATGTACTCTAAATTTTTTATGTAAAAAAATATTTAAAAAATAAAAAATACTGAACAAATAAAGATCTAAGAAAAAAGCAAACAACCTAAGTCAAATTCAAGCAGGAAAAGGAATACACAGAAACCAGCATGGCATCCAGAAAGATAAATCAATAGTCACACCCATAGCACAGTTTAAAAAACTACATGGCTGAAACCTTAGAGAAACATAAAACTGCAAACACAATATATCTAGATTCTTCCAAGTCATAGGATAGAGTAAAAAACATGGCTTCCTTATGGACAAACTCAACAACATAGGAATAAAATAGACAAGCAATCCTTTTTTCAGTAGAAATTTCCAATTACTCAAGTAAGCTACATCATACGTAGTACATAAGAAGAGCAAATTAACATCATGCAACTTCTACCTGCTGAAACAACTAAGTGAGTATAATTTATCAGAAAAATGCCTACATTTCAGCCTAATTTACCTCTACATTAATAATACTACCAGAATACTAAGGCTTCAAAAGTGAACACTAAGAATAATGTTCAGACTAAAGTATAGGGCATCTTGCAAGGGATTATTACTCCCTACATCTACAAGTCAATAACAATTATTCTAAATACTACGAACTTGGACAAAATATAGTCAAATACACAACACACGAAGGAAAATAATTACAAGTAAAACAGCAGACACTCAATATCTCAAAACAATCAGGTAAAAATATTCTACAACAAACTCCCTCATAACATAAAACTGTTAAGTCCCCAAAATATATACAAATACAAGCAATAAAAACTACTTGAAATGGGAAAACTGTCTACAGTCTCACGAAGTTGATGTGAAATAACAGCAAAACTTAGAAGCATGCACAGTCAATAGTGCTCAATTTGCATACAGTTCACATGCAAACTCTCAAGAAAAGGTTCAAAACAGTCTCCCAGCTCTGTTCTCATCTATACATGGACAACAAAATCCTGCAACAAATTCTCAGAAATCCTACCTTTCCTACCCTTGCTTGAATAGCTAAAGTGCAATCTTCATACTAAAATATTGAGAAAAAAAAGGCATATCTATGTACATAAAAGTGTGTACACATGTGTTTGTCTACGCGTACTCTTAGATAAATTGATAAAAAAAGCAATATAGTTATAAATCAAAGACTATACCTAATAATATTAATTTCAAAATAAGCTGATAGAAAAAAATATAATAACTACAGTATACGCTTTTAATTTTTGTTAATTACAAAAAATAAAAGTTAAATACAGTAAGTAAACTTGGTCCCTTACATTGAAAAAGGAACATAAATTGAGAGTATTTGAAAATAAGATCCTTAGGACAATATTTGGCCCTAAAACAGATGAGGAGACAGATGAGTGGAGAAGGTTACATAATTTAGAAGTACATAATTTGTATTCATGTCCAGATATTATTAGAATGATTAAATCAAGAAGACTTAGGTGTGTAGATCATGTGGTACGAATGGGAGAGGAAAGAAGAGTATACAGGATTCTTGTTGGGAAAACTGATGATAAAAGACCAATAGGAAGACCAAAACAAAGATGGAGGGATAATGTAGAGATGGACCTAAAGGAAATTGGTAGGGAAGGAAAGGAGTATATAGATCTTGCTCAGGACAGGGACAGATGAAAGGCATATGTTGCTGCAGCCATGAACATTCGGGTTTAAGAAGGCTAGATAGTTAGTTAGTTATACATTAAATAAGCATAATATTTGGATTGTAAGTAGAGAATATAACAAATGTACAATGCATTGTGCGAAAACTGTCAACTTTGCATTATAAGCAGAAAATTAAACCAGTTTGCCTTAGAAATACATTTTAAGAATAGCCCAAAATAGCATGCGTAATAGAAAATTAAGAAAACTTTCTGATGCATAAAAGTACTGACTAGTGCTGAATGAATCAATTACTGTAAAATATTATTCTCTGATTCAAGTAATTTAACTGTAAACATTATCTTTTGTGTGTAAAATATAATTGTTAGTTGCGCTGATAAGTACAAATATTAACTTTATACGCCTTCCTACACTCTAAATAACATAACTTTGATATATAAATGAGTAACAATTTGTTAAAAATTAAGTTAAACTGTAGAATTGTTTTCTTAAATAAATATAAAGTAGTAAAAATACTAAACAAATAATTCCTTATTTTCCTATTTAAAGGATGCCGAACAGTGTAAACCAGTTGTTAGTGGCTAAATAACATAAAATTTGAAGGCAGTAACAATATTTTTTAAAAATACTGTTTTTTACCTAACTTTGTGAATTAAATACTAGTACATTTTGTCAAATTATAAATAAAATATGCCTATTTCTTTGGTATTTGTACTAAAGTGAAGAAAATGTTACTAAAGCTTGGCTAGTACAGTAAATCTGAGAGTTTTAGCTTTATTTGTCCGTAACTGGATATAATTGTAACTTGTTAATCTCGCCAAACACAATCTTTACCTCAATTTTGGAAGCTAGCTGAAATTTAGCGTTTCGAAATACATATAGTGAAGGCCTCTATAGTGGAAAAATACACCCAGTCTGTAAAAATTTGGAAATGTTGTCTCCTTCTCTGTCGAACCAGATCAAGAGTGTTCTCAATTGTTTCAATATATTTCTTAACATAACTAACTTTTCAAGAAAAGAATACCTTGTGCCCAGATAGCTTAGTTGGTATAGCGTTAGGCTTTTAACCTATCTGTCCAGGGTTCGAGTCCCTGTCTGGGCGATTACAATTTTTAAATTTTGTCATCAGATCTTGTGCAGAATGGATATAAAATATGTTTACAGTCTAACAGATTATTATTTATCTTAAAATTTTGCAATAAGCTTTTAAGTTTCTCAAATATCAGCATCTTTAGCTAACAGTACAGCATAACCAGTATTATTATAATAGAAAAGTTCTGGTGGTAGAACCTACACCTACTGTAATATCTCTGTGGTATTAACTTACATGCAGCCCATAACTTTTGGGACTGTTTCTCCTCCATTACATTTCCTCGCCATTTACCCTTAGCGTCGCGATTAGCCTCAGAAGCAAAAAAGAAGTCAATAAAAATATACTTACATAGAAAAATCTGTTTTTCAGATACTTTAATCGGGTAATCTACTTCCTCAGAAATATACACAATCATAGTTCTTTATAAATTTAGCACCTGATATAGAATAAGTCGAAGTCTAGTTAGAGTTGGCCTGTAAGTGCTTCTGGTACATGTAGTTACTTGAAAAAGCAAATAATGGGTGTATAAAAGATAGTATTCTTGTGAAACAGTAAAAATCAACCTCATTTCCTCGTAATATTAGCTGTAAGTGCTTCTTGCAGATTAGCAAAGCTCTGGCGTCTGGTCCTACGTCGCCTACAATCCTTTGTAAGGTTTGTGTTGTCCTATAAATTGTCGATATACATACTAAATCCCTAGTTACAGCCTAAGCTTTAAGTTTCAATCTGAGGATTTCAGTGTTCAAATAGTGATTGTAGCCTTGTATAATAAACCAAATGGAAATAACCCAGGTGTTGATGCACCCAAACACCAGTAATACTTCAAAAATACCTTGAAAAAGGCTATAAGGCTAAATTATTCTTCTACCATAGAAAAAAGTTTAGCAAATGGACCTATGGTTCATATAGTCAGTCGTGTGTGAACTTCGTCTTGTCCTGTGAATTGTCAATATATTGATAAATGGTTATATTTAAAAAAGAAAAGAAACAATGTTGGTAAGCGTCCAGTTGTGGACCCCTCGGTAAAAGGATTTCAGTCTTTATAGACACACAATAATTTTCGTTACACAAAAAATTTGGCAAATAGTCGAAATGTTAAACATTTCGTGTACTTTATCCAGTAAGCCTTAGCTATAAATACAATAATAGCGTTACAGGCATTAAAATTAAGCAAGCTTAAATATTCTAGTAGCCCATAATAAGTATAAAATATCCTTTAAAATATTCTGACAAATAGTTGTGGGTTATCAGAGATCAAAATTTTCAAGCCCTCTTTCCTGCATAAATAGGCTCTAGAATTCACTAAGTCTCAAAATAATATTAGGGTACATAAGATAAAAAGCAGATGAAGAGTGGTGCTGATCCCATCATCTGCAAAATAGAAAAAAAAGGATATGGAGCCCTATCTGATATATTTAGAAAACTTTTACCTAGTACAACAGTAACAAAATACTCAGCAAACTCTAAAATAAACAAACTTTCGTTGTTATTTGAGTAATAATAAGCCTAAACTTGTAAAATAAAAGGGTAGAACTTGCCAAAACATACTTTTGCATCCAAAATATAATTGAAAACTTTTTCTTGAATAGACTAAGAGGTCTTACTTTGGTAAAATAAGCATAAAATTGAAAAATAAAGGGTAAAACTTGACGAAACACACTCCGTGTGTACAAAATTTAATTCAAAACACATTTGAATTGTGTTATTTGAGTAAACGTGGATAATAATCCTGTAAACTTGGAAAAAAATCTCTCTCTCTCTCTCTCTCTGTGTGTGTGTGTGTGGGTATGTGTGTGTGTGTGTGTGTGTGTGTGTGTAAGTGTGTGTGTGTGTCCAAAATGTAATAAAAAACACGTTCAAATCGTGTTATTTGAGTAAATATTAGAATAAACTTGTGAAATAAACAGATAAAAGTTGAGAACACACACTTTGTGAGTCCAAAATTTAATAAAAAATGTTGCCTGAATAGTATAAATAGTGTTATTTTGGTAAAAAATTAACAAAGTTGTAAAATAATAAGTTAAAAGTTTAGAAAATGTCTTTTTGTGAGTCCAAAATTTAATAAAAAATGTTGCCTGAACAGCTGAAATTGTGTTATTTGAGTAATAATAAGCCTAATAAACAGATAGAAGTTGAGAACACACACTTAGTGTGTCGAAAATGTAACTAAAAGTCTTTCCTGAATAGTACAAATAGTGTTATTTTTGTAAAAAATTAATATCAAGTTGTAAAATAATAAATTAAAAGTTGAAAAAATGTCTTTGAGAGTCCAAAATTTAATAAAAAATGTTGTCTGAATAGTACAAATACTGTTATTTAGGTTAAAAATAGGTATAAAATTGTAAAATAATAAATTAAAAAGTTGTAAAAATATCTTTGTGAGTCCAAAATTTAATAAAAAATGTTGCCTGAATAGTATAAATAGTGTTATTTTGGTAAAAAATTAACATAAAATTTTAAAATAATAAATTAAAAGTGGAAAAAATGT
Organism: Lepisma saccharinum; assembly: GCF_977018435.1. NCBI lineage: Eukaryota > Metazoa > Arthropoda > Insecta > Zygentoma > Lepismatidae > Lepisma > Lepisma saccharinum. Next base: position 25,006,728 of record NC_139230.1, on the reverse strand, counting down.
CTTTGCGAGTCCAAAATTTAATAAAAAATGTAGCCTGAATAGTACAAATACTGTTATTTTGATAAAAAAATTAACATAAAATTGTAAAATAATAAGTTAAAAGTTGAAAAAATTGTCTTTGTGAATCCAAAATTTAATGCAAAAATGTTGCCTGAATAGTATAAATAGTGTTATTTTGGTAAAAATTAACATTAAGTTGTAAAATAATAAGTTAAAAGTTGAAAAAAATGTCTTTGTGAATCCAAAATTAATGATGAAATGTTGCCTGAATAGTATAAATAGTGTTATTTTGGTAAAAATTAACAAAGTTGTAAAATAATAAGTTAAAAGTTGAAAAAATGTCTTTGTGAATCCAAAATTAATGAAAAAATGTTGCCTGAATAGTATAAATAGTGTTATTTTGGTAAAAATTAACAAAGTTGTAAAATAATAAGTTAAAAGTTGAAAAAAAGGTCTTTGTGATTCCAAAATTTAATAAAAAATGTTGCCTAACAAAGTTGTAAAATAATTAGTTAAAAGTTGCCAAGACACACTTTGTGTGTCCAAAACTTGAAAAATAAACAATTAAAAATTGAAGAATGCAGTTTGTGTGTTGAAAATATAATAAAAACTCTTGCTAGAATCGTTTAAATTGTGTTATTTGAATAAAAATAAGGATAGTCTGGAAAAATGTTTGACATAAAGTCAAAGTTTGGTAAAAAAATGAACTCGATATTATGTTAAATTGCACACAGTAACATACATTTACTACCTAAATCAATAATCAAAGGGTCCTAGGTTCGATACCCCGTGATAAAAGAAAATAGTGAAAACTGTAGGCCCAGACCCTGATAGCTCTCCCTTCTTCCTAGTACATATAAAAAACCCTTACGCTTCGTTCTCCTTGTTCAAAGTAAAGTTCTCGCTCCAATCTAATTGGGTATCCAAAAATCCTTTTTTCTTGTGTTCTGGGCAAACTTGGCCTACTTAGACAGAAACCTGTTCTGACATGCAAGTGTTCTAGCCCCAAACCCGCGCTAAAGCGTCCTGTGCCTTGGGGCAAACCTGAGCGGAATATTAATTGGCGGCGGAAACCGGTTCTACAAGCGACGCATAGCTTCAAAAATTTGGCCCTTGCTGCGCATTCTCAGACATCCTTTGTTGTCTGGTTGAATCCCTCCCCTGCCCTACAGTATTGCATACCTTTCCCTTGTTATTGCGTACTAGTTAACCTTGGAAAAAAAAACCGGTTCTGAAAATCTACCGACGCGTTCTCTGATTGGTCAATCAGGTTCCTTCTTTGTTCTGACGTTGTGACGTCATTTGACCTTGAACGCACTTCCCCCAAATTCCTTTCTCCTCTACCTGCGCGGAGTTCACCCTTGTCTGTCTGGCATCAGACTCAGCTCACACGTTATACATAGTTCGTCTCCGCTCAATATATTACATGCCATATAACAGTATTACATAGTACTAATTAATAACATTACATATCGCGGGTTCGAGTACCGGGACCGTCTTCTTTCGTACCATTAACACCGTTCATAGCGGTTCATAAACCATAAACTCTTATTTTCAATACTATAAACATTAATTAATAACATTTTATACATTACATACTTTGCAGTAATGAATATAAAACCATATGCATAGCGTTTAGTACCGCTAATTACTTTCTATATACATATTTTTCATAAAATAAATAATTATATATTCATAAAAGTTATAAACATGCAAATACATAAATGTAAAGTAATCTAATAATACGCTAATTAGTTCTAAGTACATGCGAATGCGTTCTAAGTACGTGCAAATAAGTTATAAGTACGTGCAAATTAAAGACCACCCATGCAGCAACATCCACTATCGTATTCTTCTACTACTACGACCATATGATAAGACGATAGTATCACCAAATTTAGAACCCATATCACCAAATTAGGTGAACAAGCAATGGAATTATATAAGCATTTACAACTGCCCTCATTTACGTTCGCATGAAATTAATTTGTAATTATTATACGCATTATATCCAAGGCTCAATACCACAACCATTATCCACCAACACTTATGATTCAGAGACCGGTAATTATCAAAATGTAAATTTATCACCAAATTAGGTCCCTTTACCCTATTTGCAAGAATTGACACTTGTTGTTTCTTCGCTTTCCATGGACGAAGTCAAGTCTGAGAAGTCTGGATGAAAAATAATAATGAACGTAAAAAAACTTGTTGATAACACGGTTGCTAAAATCTTGTATGTCCTGGATGAACTTTCGCTACAAGCATGTCTGAAGAAGGTTTCTGGTAAGTTTGAAGTCTTTACTTATTATATTGGTAGAGGTTCTGGTAACGCAGATATCACCTTTCCTGTTAGATATTTACTTTGGTGCCCTATTTCACACATCAATCAGTCATGTTAGACAGAAAGCTTTTTGTGTTACTTTTACTAGTAATTTTCACGATCAATGCACGTAAATATTCGTTATTATGCTTATCAAGCTGCATATAAATCTCTCTTCTTCGAATTTTCCCCTCTGTTAAGTTAAAAAAAATGCTACGATTAAATCTGTTAGAATTCTATTTTTCCTTCCATCTTTCGTGATATTCGTATTACTGATAAATAATTATTTTATTTATTATAACAGGTGGAAACGTGTTAGACATGGTATTCGTAAAACACGAATATATCAATTTCTAATCACGTTGGCTGTTATACGAAATTCGTCATTACTTACATTACTAGGTAATAGAGCAAATTTGTGACCTATCGCCCCTCCTCGTTGGTTCACCACGAGCCGCCCGCCACTGGTCCACTTTGTGCTCAGATAAGTTATTCGGGACTGGATACAACTTTAAAGTTGAATCCATGTGACGGTGCAATACGCCTCCATCGGGAATCAAATCTAGGACGACTTTATTATAAGGGAACAGCGTTATTACTACACCATTAGGGAAGTTCAAAATGAGCAAAAAGTCTCTGCTGCCTCCGATACCCGGTGGCGCACCGGTGGTTTGGATACCACTTTAAATTGTAGGTCCAGTCCCGATTAGCTTTTCTATGCATAAAGTGGACTTAAAACAAACAATTCAATCAATCTACGGCGTCCTAAAAAATGTCGAGGATGTACGGTGGCACGCCCCCGTTCTCCATCCGCGTGCGCGAGGGCACACACATATACCATACATACCAGAGACGTGGCGTGCATGTAGCCGGTGTTACCGCAGGTAACAGCAAAATGTAAAGAATTAAAAACTTGTTTCAATAAAATGACAAATTGTTAAATACGTTAATGAACCCCGTTGCCGTCGAGTAGATATTGCCTAGGACTTTTTTTCTGCAGATGACAGAAGCGAAGAGGGAGACCGTTCCGCTACCCTGAAGAGGCAACAAGGGAGAAGAGGGCGCCAATGCAAGGAAAGAGCGGGGAAGGACTTTATGGGGTTATTTATATACCTGTTAAGGGGCCCTGTTGCCGTTCAGACCCACCGGAGCAGCCAGTGTTGTCACATCGGATTGGCAGAAAAGAGCTAAATCCCGCCTAAATAGGATTACCATTTCTGTGAAGCAACTAGAGGTAGACTGCAGAGCCAAGGCTGGATTGAACTACAACTGAGACCAGTTAGGTAATAGACGAAAATATAGTTCCTTGGTGCGATTCGTGATTTGGACAAACCTTGCTCCAAAATACTAAGTTGGCAACAGTAGTACGTACAGCTGGGCGCTTCCATTCCACAAAGGAGCGGAGTTCTGTCGTCTGCTCAGTGCTCACCACACAAACGTCAAACTGACCCGAGAAAAGTGTGGATCTTCTTCTTCCCCTTCGCAGCTGATTGCAAAGAAACGGAGACAGATGAAGAATTGACAAGGGTCTACCACTATTCATTGGATTTTCGTGGTAACTGTCTCATGAGTGGTAGTTCTTTGTAGGAGTGTTTGTAGCTAAATCACTGTGCTGATTGCAAAACAAGAACGAAATGAACAAATATCTAGCTCGAAGAAATGTTTTCTTTACCGAAGGGGGGGGGGGTTGTAATAACGTCTAGCAGGCATAAATGTCGTACTGATAGCCGGTAACACCTTTTAAAAAGTCACGCCACGCCACTGATACATACATATATGTATATATAGGGGAAGGTTGCCGTAAATGGACCGTTGCCTAAGTTGGCGACAGTGCCATATGCAAATGACTCAGCGGTCAGTCAACTAGAGACGTTCGACAAAGTAGGAGTGCTGTTATTGTGTTTCCATTGTTAGTGTTGCAATTATTGTGCTTTGGATCTTAAGCTGTTGTGTAGAATGGAAGTAAGTAATCAAATATCCTGTAGTATATATTATAAAAGTGCCATTCATTAACCACTAACTACAACCTCTGACAATAAAGTTCGGTGAATGATCCTGAATATGGAAAGTAGACGAATTCTTAATGAAACCTACCTTACTGTCTTTCGAAGTAGTCCCCTCCCATGGCTATGCACCGTTGAGAACGGCTGTACATATCCTGGAAACTTTTAGAAAAGTCTTCTTTCGGGATGGTGTTCAAGACCCTCGTCACGTTCCGTTGTATGTCCGGAATATCCTCAAATCTCTGACCTTTCAAAGCGATTTTGAGGCGTGGGAAGAGAAAGAAATCTGGAGGATTCAGATCCAAATTTCTTGCAATGCATTGCTACAGAGGATGAGAGCTGGTGTGTGAGGTACGACCCGGAAACGAAACGCCAAAGCATGGAATGGCGTTCTCCTGCATCACTCCGTCGGAAGAAGGCCAAGGCGGAAAAATTGTTGTTCCCTCCGGCAGGAATTCCTTGTGGATCATGCCATCACTGTCAAAGAAAGTGATAAGCACCGTCTTGATGCGTGATTTTTACGCCTTGGCCTTCTTCCGATGGGGTGATGCAGGAGAACGTCATTCCATGCTTTGCAGATACGGAAAAATTATTTTTAAAGGATGAGAAAATTCTGCAATATGTTTTTCAAAGTAGAAGAAAGTTTTAGATTATATTTTATCTTAGTAACAAAATTTCGAATTAAACATTCGAATCCCATATTTGTTTGTAAGTGAAAAGTTTTGAAGGTATTAGTTTTGTCAGAGTAACTGTGTTTAGAAGATGAAAGTGTTTTCAGTTATCGAACTTGTGATATCCCAAGTTGAATTTTGTATTTGCTCTTTCCCAACAGAAGTCAGATATTGAAGATCACAAGGCCATGTTATGCAATTTTAAAGCAATGTTTACTGAAAGGAAAATGTTTGTAGAGTCGAAAGTTTTTCAAGATATTTTTGGGAGACCAGTGGGAATGTGATTTTTAAAACAAATTCGAGAACTAATGTTATAAGCAAATATTTCTGGAAGTGGAGACATGTGTCTATTATGTCGAAAATGGAAACGCTTCTAAAATGCGAAGAGATACCTGTTGTGTTTTTCTGTACAACGAAATACAGATATTGAAGGTATAATTTGTGAACGTTACACAAAGCAAAAATACACACCAAAATCGCAGTTGGTAAATTAAAATTAAAATTTTATAAAATATTTTTTCGGTACAATAATGATTATTATTCTCAATGTTACTCAAAGTGAAAAATATATTTTTATCAAACCCATTGTTTCGAAAGTCAAAAAATTTCTCAGTGTATGCGTTTCGAATTTGAGAAGTTTTGAAAGTTAGGTTTTCCTTTACTTTAGCTACAATTGTTTCGTAAAATGAAAAGTTTTTATAATCAAACTTTGATGGTTAAAGTAGAGCTTCAACACAAAACGAAAACGTTTCCCAAACCTAAGTTGTGATATTCTAAGTTGGATTTGGTTATTCGTCTCTCACGACGAAAGTCAAATATTGAAGAGCACGAGTGCTCAGTGTTATACCGAGTGAGTTTTTTAGCTTGACACAACGAAATATCTCGAAAAGTACCCATCTGATCAAAAAAAGTTCTGAATTAAATTTGTTCGACTCGAAGGGGCTCATCCAATGATGCCAAACTCCACCCCCGCCCCACCTCCTGAGGGTGGGGCGAGGGACAACTGTAAAATCTCAAATCGGAACCCCCATTTTTTTATTGCAGATTCAGATTCTCCAGCCAAAAATACGTAGTTTTGTCTGAAACTGTCTTTTTTTGGATTTATGATAGCTGGCGCTGTAATAGCAAAAAGTAAGATTTGGCGCAATTCTCGAGAACACTGTCCTCTTCGTCAGGCTTCGTGGCGGATTATGCCGTGTCTGTTTGACCAGGAAACAAGGTGTATTTGTTTGTAAGATAAAACATGCGGTCCGGAAACATGCTCGGCAATCTGTTAAAGACGAGGTTAACCAATTATAAAACTGTAAAACGTTGAAGAAAGGGAATGTAGAGGAAAGATGGGTAAGGATGTTTTAAAAAATGGAAGAAGATAAAAACAAATAGGCTTTAATGTAACGAAAGAAATGACACGAGCGTTCATGATGATAGAGGAGTTCCAAGGCGGAGGGATGACGTAATAATGCAGGAGTAGCGGGGGAAAGAAGGGGGAGGGAGGAAGCAAGTGGGCGGGGCCAGTACCAGCCATCGGCAGCACATCAGCAGCGCATCAGCATCACAACATTAGCTGTGAAGACGACTAACTCCACGATTCATTCCGCGGATGTGAGATTGTTTATTTTCACATGGTCAAAGGTTTTTACGTAAATCTTCAACGTTTTACAGTTTTATAAGTGGTTAACAACGTTTTGAACAGATTGCCGAGCATGTTTCAAGACCGCATGTTTTCACCTAAAGACCATTTGACCTTGTTTCCTAGTCAAACAGACACGGCCTGCCACGAAGCCTGAAGAAGAGGACGGAAGTAGTGTTCGTCTTCCTTGACTCCATTAGTGGTGATAGTGGTTCAAGAGAAAATTGAAATGGTGTACATTTATGGAGAAAGTGGCAGGAATATCAATGATGCTGTGATTCTTTATGCTCAACGTTTTCCAGACCGGGTGCGACCGCACGCTTCTTTTCGCAGAGTTGTTCAACAGTTCTCCACCGAGGGAACTGTACAACCAAAAAAAAAAAGGAATCGCCGAAGAACAATTGCTGTAGAAAATAATGAAATTGCGGTATTAGCTGCAGTGGCTCATAACCCCCACGTTAGTACTCGACAAATAAGTCGTGAATCGGGAATTTCGCAGACTACTGAGTGCCAAATATTGAAGCGTAGAAAATATCATCCGTTTTATGTTTCGTTGCATCAAGAACTTCATGGCGATGATTTTCAGAACCGAGTGACATTCTGTCAATGGGCGCTTCAGCAAATACAAGGAGACCCCAATTTCTTTACTCTTTTGTTGTCTCACGAGTCGACTTTTACAAACCACGGTACGATTAATCGACACAACATGCATTATTGGAGTGTCGAAAACCCGCATTGGTTACGCCAAGTTGAACATCAGCGCCCTTGGAATGTAAATGTTTGGTGTGGAATAATTGGCGATAAACTTATTGGTCCATATTTTATCGATGGGAACTTAAATGGTAAGAAATATCGAAACTTCTTACAGAACGAACTTCCAGTATTGCTTGCAGACCTTCCCTTAGACGTGCCACAAACAATGTGGTTTCAACATGATGGTTGTCCAGCATATTATTCCGTTGCAGCACGGGAAGTATTAGATTTCGTGTACAACTGTCGGTGGATCGGAAGAGGTGGACCAGTGTCTTGGTCTGCAAGATCGCCAGATCTTACTTCGCCTGACTTTTGTTTGTGGGGCTACGTGAAGAGTGAAGTTTATCATGAACTGCCAACAACGCGTGAGAACATGATTGAGCGAATCACCAATCCATGTCGAAAGATTACACCGGGCACGCTTCTCAGTTGTGTCCAATCATCGAAGTGGGTGGTGACATTTTCGAGCACTTATTGTAAAATGATTATTCAAAACAAGCACACCGATGTTGAGAGGCGAGGGAACTCACCTAATACAAGCACCCCGATGGTGAGAGGCGAGGGGACTCACCTTAAAAAAAAAAAAACACCCCGATGGGAACAAAATACTGCTACGTCCACGTCGTTGTTACTGGGTTATGCTAAATGCAGTTTCTTATAAAAATTCAACATGCCTCACGTCATTTTGCGATTACAGCGCCATCTATCACAAATCCACAAACACGTTACTAGAATGACAGCACATCGTTCCTACGCGTCAGCAAAAATTTGATGCGCCTGGTGTTATGTTACATCCGGTGGTAGCGGGCCACGAGCGGTTTTATTGTTGAGTCAGCAGAACGTGTCTGATCACCTTGAAGACATCGGAAGCGGTGGGGGGAGGGGGTCAATGGATTTGTCACGTTGTTTCTTGATGTATGCTAACCTAACACGTGCGTATGTTTGTGTGTGTGTGGAAGAAATGCGCGCGCAACAATTGCCTATGATTCAAAGACATGAAGAAATGATTTAAATATGGCGCCGAAGGTGCTTTACCCCGAAAGTTTAGCGGCTAAGGTTATTGCTCTGTAAAACAAGAGGCATCGAGGGTTCGATTCCTGGTAGAGTCAATATTGATTGATTGATAGATTGAGTTAGTTTTTTAAGTCCGTTTTATGCACGGCAAAACTAATCAGGATTGGAGCTACAGTTGAAAAGTGGTGATTCGGACCACTATGTGCCTCCACCGAGTATCGAACCTGGGACCCCTTGATTACAAGTCGACGATGTCAATATTGAATGGTCTCGATTAGCCTGTGTGTAAATAAAGGCAACAAAATGGTTGAGTTCGAAAATCGAGTTGGGTTAGTGGTTAAAGTTGTCACCTGGCAATGAAGAGGTCGCGGGTTCGATTCTCTAGGTAGTTAAATTAGGCCAATTGTTTAGTCCCGCCATTATAGGTTCCCGATTAGTCCATCTGTGCATAAATAGTGTTTGAATAAAATCAATATGGCGGCTTTGGGTTAGTGGTTATTGTTGTCGCCTGGTAATGAAGAGGTCGCGGGTTCGATTTTCTAGGTAGTTAAATGAGGCATTTGTTTTGTCCCGCCATTATAGGTCCCGATTAGTCCATCTGTGCATAAATAGTATTTCAATAAAATCAATATGGCGGCCGCGTTTTGTGTTTAGCGGCGGCGGCGGCGACCGGGGCGCGGCGCGGGCGCGGGGGGTGTTTTTTATTCCGCGAGATGTTTTAACCAAGTGGTTGAGGGTTCGATTCCCAATGTTGGTGAAAATTGGATATTCAATTGTATTTGTTTAAAAGTTCCGATTAGCTTTTTGTGCACAATGAGAAAATGAACTAATTGGAAATAGGATGTTTATGCTGTAATGAAAAGGTCCCGGGTTCGATTCACAATGTCAAATTGGCTGATAATGATGTTGTTTTTTTTTAAAAAAAAAAAAGAAGTGTGTTGAGTCCCCATTAGTATTTAGGCAGGAACAGATATTAAAAATCAAAACAAAATGCCTTTTGATTACAACGCAAAGACTTTACCGCTAATGTATAAAGATAAATTAGAATCTGTTGTTTTGCCGTGTGGGGCCCCAGTACCGATTAGCTTAAATGCATAAAGAGTAGGTAAAATAAGCAAGATGGCCGTCACTTTTGTTTTGTGATCAAAGAGGAGTCACAGGTTCGATTCAATCAAAGGAGGCAAGATTCTATGTTTCAATTCCATGTAAAAGTCTAAATTTATGTTTCGATTAACCTCAATGCATAAAGAGGAATTAAACAAAAACAAGCAAAATGGCGACAGATGTGATAAAAGAAAAATTGAATTAGTTTTTTATAGTGACAAGAAAAAATAGCGAATCATTGTTAGAAATAGAATGAAAATAAAGATACTTGCCTTTGCGTGTCCAGCGCTGTGCAGAAAAGCTCTCATGCTTTATCTCCGACAAGTCCACAATACACATTTTTTTTTATTGTATAGTTAATTATTAATGTTGTTATTAACACAGATTCTTACCAGTGTGAAGAAAAGGTCTCATGCTTTATCTCCGACAAATCCACAATACACACTTTTTCATTATATAGTTAATTATTAATGTTGTTATTAACACCGAGTTTTACCAGTGTGAAGAAAAGCTCTCATGCTTTATCTTCGACAAGTCCACAATACACACTTTTTCATTATATAGTTAATTATTAATGTTGTTATTAACGATTGTTACCAGTAAAAATATAAACCATGAGGATTTTTAAAGGGGTGATAAGTGAAAAAAAGCCAAGACATATATATTTTATCCCTGTTTATTACCAATATTTACAAAATTCAAAAGAGCCGCACACACACACACACACACACATACATATGTAAAATGTTTATATTGTGTCACCAGTTTATCAGCATGTTATTTAACAAGTTTTTATTCTTCAAGTTTGTTCACTCACCCACATAAGGAATTGTGTCACTATCATATCCATTTTCTGCTGCAACCACTGAATTAAAATGTTTCACTATTTTTTCCACAAGCATGTTCTCGCAAAAAACAAACACTTCTTTGGAAAGTCTTTTTCCGTCGATGTTTTGTATAGACAAAGGCTCAGGTTTTGTACATCCATGTAGATGGGAAAGCACAAACTTCTCCTTATTACATGCATGGACAGGGGAAATATCTGTGCAACCGAAACATTGTTCGCGAAGGTCGAGAATGCAAGATTCCACACAGTTTCCAAAATATGATTTCAGATACGGCGACACTGTTTCACACATAACTTTCGCATGCTCGATGCACACAAATATCTTCATAAAGTTCCGCCACGAACTTTCTGCGATGAACACTATCTCCAGGGAACCGTAAGCTGGTTTCTTCCTTATAATGATCTGACGGCGATTGTACAGTGTGGTTATCAGCAATTCATGTTGCTCACTTAGTGGGTAGGAAACACGAGGCTGCTCACCTGGAATAGCGATGTAATTGTCGATTACTGGAAACAATTCCTGAAGAGCGTGCCACTCCTGCAACTGTAGTTCAACACCGGCCGCCCCGCTTCTGTGTAGCCTGACCACAGGTTGGAAATCCAGATGAGAGGAAAGTCCGATTGAGATAACTTTTGTTTTCGAAGCATTCAAATAGTAGACGTGATCAAATAATATCGACTGGCGTATAAGACTAGTTACTTGTTTTTGTTCTTCAGGTAAATGCTGATCGCTCTCTTTCTGAAGAACCCCCTTGAAATTAGTGTACGGTTGAAATCTTTTTTTCAGCGGCATCGAAATAGAGGATTCCATGACTAAGAACTGCGAGATACTGCATGTCGCAGCGTGCAGGTATACATTTGAAGAAATGCGTGGGTGTGTTTTTGAGACGCATGCGCGCGTAGCAAACCAAGCATGTGCTGGGCAAAAAAGGTGGAGGGGGCGGGGCATTACAAAGATCAATGGTGAGAGAAAAATCAGCAGAATATCATAAACGTCATATTGAGGAAATATTGGATAACAAATATTAATTAATTTAATTAAAGCATCAACCGCATTGTCGATCTGAAATTAGGTTTATAGACAGGGGGCAAAATGGAAAATATCGACGATGTTCTAGTATTGGATTGTTTCTGTATTTCCATCGGTATAATCCTCCACCACATTTGAAGCATACTGTTTTATCCTCTTTTTGAATGTAAAATAATCCTGCTTCGGACAGAGCTTCTACAAACGGGAATTCTTTTGATTGCCAGTTTCTGAAAGAGGACAATCTAGCATTGAAAGATCCCATCTCTGGATATTGCGTCATTGTTCTGTAAAGACACAAAACAAGATAAATATTATAAGTAAGCTGTTGTAAACTGTAACGCTACAAAATTATTAATATACTATTAGGACTATATGTAACTTGTATAAAATTTCAAACAGTATTTACTGTCAATATTTTCTAGTATACGTACCGAGTATTATAAATTTAATGTACGAGTCAGCAAATAAGTTGTTATAATATTGTCGTTTTTTATCGGTACTGGGAATAAAATTTGAAATTTATGCATGGGTTTACCAGAGGCTCTATGGAAAAAATACAGAAAACAGTAATGCCCACAGTACACAGACCCGTAACTTTGTATCTGATGAGTGTTGTACGTATAGAATTTAGAGTTATTTTCCAAAAATCGCAAATGGTTATGCACATGTGGAGGTTTTCCGTAACTATCAAAAAATTCCCCCCGGGAGTTACTGTCTATGTAAATTGCTACCCAGTGCTTCCCGGGGCTATCTTTGGGATCTGTATTTACAATCAACGCTGCTGGTAGTTCCACATGTACAGGCAATTCATTAGCTGCGAAAACCCCAACATGATGATTGTCAAAGGCTCTATTTGATATTAACCCGTGAAGCAAATTTAAAGTCGACAGCATTGCTGGACACTAAATAGTAATATTGTGCAACTCACCTTGTTATACAATTAATCCAGATGAATATCTCTTTGATTATTAATTTCCATGAGAGCGTCAAATTCAGAGTAGATAACACAAGTCACAGTAGATTCCAAAGCCGATTTGAAGTGGACTTCCAAGCTAACAGCCCCTTGCCGTTGAAGACTGCAGTGGGATATGGCACTTGCAGCTGCGTCTGTTGTTATATCGAAAACAAGTAATGCGTATCCCTGGGGGTATTCCTCACGCGATATATTGTTTCCTTCATCCATATAATGTATCCCTGTTCCAGAGAATAATGTGTGATATGCTGTTATGTATTTGTTGTTTTCAAAGTCTGGTTGAAGTGGTTTGCCGGGAATTTGGACTCCACCAACATATAAAGTAAAGAAGTTGTAATTGGAATGTTGAAAATTGAATGGGTTTGTAGACAGAGTGCCGTTGAATGCATCGTTGGTAACAAACCCCACAACTAATCGTTTCGGAAGACGTCCAAGTATCACGTTGTCAATTGTTTTTGAAACAATATCTTTTGGAATAGTTACAGCTTTAAGTTGTACTCTTGTTAGAGGGTATTTTGCTGTATGTTTTTGCAATATGCGATTGTGACTAAGTTTGATGGATGAACTGACCGATACTTTTCTCACATATAGTGTAGCATCCAGAATTTCCACTTTGCCTTCACTGTCATCTAATCCCATCAAGCAGAAAGTGTTTTTCGAAGGAATCAGTTTTATTCGCATTTCCACTCCATTGATCAAAAATTTCTCTTGATTGAAAATATCAGAATGCAAGTAACCAAACATATCAAATGTTTTACTCTGTTTTGTTAGTTGGTTACGTTTTGTAAAGCCTTTGTTGTCTTCCGAAACGTTATCAAAAGCGCCTGCTGTATCTTTGTACCACAATGCACTTTGGAGATGAGATGATTTTGCAGATATGTCATAGTTCAGTGCTTTTTCAAAATAAGACCTGTATGGGTGCATGTGAGATGGAAACGAGATGAGTTTGTTATTTAAGTAGATTTGTACTTCGCTGAACATTGCATTGAGAAAATCATTGACAGGTCCAATTGTTTTATCTGTGGGTAGCAATAACTGACCATTCGCTTTTACAATTCTGGCATCTATATTCAACATTGTGTGTGCTAAATCCATATAATCATCACCATGTCCAGGTATTACAAACTCGGTGGGGGCATTATCTGCCAGAGAACTAACAGGTTTGTATCCGATGGTGTGGTGTTCTAAGATGCTTGTCTGAGTAGGTTTTACCGAGAAAATATCCAATTCACTTTTAAAACACTCACATGATTTCTCCCTAATTAGCGCCATATCTAATCAAAAATATCTGATGTTATTTGAATTTTCTTACGGTTGCGTTTGGTTGTTTTCTTGGTGTTTGTATTGGCACTGGATCTCTTCTTTCTCTGAGCGATCCTTCCAGTTCGCTGTCCCGAAGCAGAGTGATTCCTTTTGAAATATTTATGCCCCTGATAACCTGAACCAATCATTTCCTTTAGCTTTGTTTCAGCTTTTCTTTTAAGATTTGATCTGGCATCCGAAATTCTGGATTGTAGTGACTGTTTTAGGGGTGTTTTGTCTACAACATCACCTAACACATTTACCCCTGTTTTTAACATTTCTTTCCCTACAGCTTTCGCTCTTTTTTTGATAAGAGGCAAAGCTGACCGAAAAAGTCCTCCAAGAAAACTTCCAATGCCATGTCCTTTTTGATAGGCAGCACCGTAATATATGTTACCCACACCAGATCCAGCTTGTTGATGGTAGTATTGAAAGTATGGGTCATTCATAATCAGAGCTTTTCACCACAACGTCTAAAATGAAGTTTCAAACACACTAGTCCGAAAGAGAATGGGATGTGTGCACCCTTAAGTCAATTTCTATTTGTTCGAAATTATGTTTCTGCACTGGGATGTAATGTGGTGAATCGAAAATTTGCACACCATCACTTCCAAAAGTATGTTCCATAGGATTAATGTTTATAATACGTAATAGAGGGGCGACAGCATCTCCCACCATATGTGATTCCGCAATATCTGTGTAAATATACATCTGGGAAGGAATTTCTCTCACAACATTTGGAGGCGAGCGTCCAATTTTTACTTCTGATAGATCATCGGTCGGTTTAAAACCTAATATCCGTGCCAGTTGAGGTGACAATCGTACATTTATGTTTCTCTGCTTGGTAGATATATCAACAGTCACATGTTTGTACGCAGGATGATTTCGGAGACTAAAATTTAATGTTTCAGAATATTTATTGATTTCTTCAACAATGCTGTTTATAGATGCGTAATAGCCTTCGGATATTCGAAGTTCGCTCCATTTGACATCATCCATAGATTTATATTGAATATAGTTGTTAAATTTTGTAATGTTTAGTATTGAATAAGGATAATGCACTTCTACCAATGCCATCTCCCATTTGTTGGTGTCCAACTCCACACGGTTCTGAAGCTTTGTGGTGTAATTAGTTAGAGTATTACTTGGGAAATATTTCATGGAACTGTTACTAGGCAAAGTAAGGTAGAAAGCGTTTGCTTTTCTCATGATGTGTTATGAAGGTTATTTGTACCACTGATGAGAATACCTACAAAAATGTATGCCTCTCTCTCTCTCTTTTTTTGACTCCAAAAACGATGCGCTAATCCAACTGTCAAATAATCTGGAGTAACCTTTCCAATGAACTAACAACTTTTTACTGGCTCCTTTACCTTTGGTCGCAAGGATTTTATCAATTTCATGCATATCCGGTAAGCGGACCAATTGCAACTCTTCTGTATAAAATGTTCCATCGATTTTATGTCCTTGTAGATCTTTTAATTCATACACTTGAGGATTTCTTTTCAAAATACGTTCCACCACAAATATTTCTCTTGTCCAATTTTCCATGTAACCTTTGTCAAAGCGTTTTTTGGTTTTTGTTATTCTCACTGTATCTCCTATTTTGAATGGCATCTTCAATGACAATAGTGGAGATGAATCAGATTTGAGTTTTTTGTCATACATATTGTGCCATACTTTCAAAACCTTCTCAGGAGTAACATCTGCTGGTGCCATTTTAATACTCGAGTGAATGTTATGATTATAAGCTTTCAAAAGCTTTGGGAGTACATTAACATAACAGCTGGTTCTTTGCTTAGTAAAATACTTCCACATGCGTTCCTTTAAAGTTCTGTTGAATCTTTCAACAATACTAGCTTTAATATCAGGATTCTTTGTTGTAAAATAAATTACATTTTGTTTTTTGAGATATTCCTGCACAATACTGTTGGTAAACTCACGCCCTTTGTCAGTTTGTAATTTCAAAGGTTTTCTTTTGCTTTGTTTGAAAATTTGCTGGAAAGCCTTTTTTATACATACACCAGTTTTATTTTTTACAGGGACAGCCCAAGCATGCCTGCTAAAAATATCGATAACTGTGAGTATATATCTGTACCCTTTGTTGTGATTCCGCAAACTCTGCATGTCATTCAAGTCAGCCTGCCATTGGTCATCGATATTATGCACAAAATAAAAGTTTCTCGGAAATCGACGCTTTACAGGTCTATGCAAAGTGTATGCAGTTTGCTTTGTCAACCAATGTTTGATTGTTGACAATGGTATGGATTTTTTTACAGCTTTCCATAGTGTTGAAGCTGTAGAATAGGATGCTGGATGAGATGGATTGTACCAGATATTCTCTAATATTTTTTCGCTCATGGTTTGTATCTTGACCAAACTGAAACAGTACGTTTACGTTTGTGCCCTGGAAATGATGATACAAAAGAAATTGGTTCCTTTTCTTCTTCTTCTGCTTCTGTTAATTCTTGTGCCTCTTCTTGGTTAGCTCCGGACAGCGGAACATGGCGTCCGGGGTTGCCAAAAACAATCTGTTGAATAAACTCCTGTCTCCTGTTTCCAATATATTCTTGAGGAATATTAGATAACGCCAGAGCTCTATTGAATAGTTGCCACCCAACAGGATTGCTTGTTTTTCGTGGTCGAATTATATCCGATACTGGATCGACAATATTTGAGCCTTCAATTTTATTATTGTTAATAAAAACTGCCCCATATTTATCCCAATCAATATTACTATTATGTAAAAGACGTTCATACAACAGTTCGGCTTTTCTACGATACATGCTAGGTGTAGCAGCTAGAATTTCTTCTTTCATATCAGTCAACTTCTCAGTAGATTCTGTAATCGGTAGCGACACAGGTTCTCTTTGTTTTCGAGTAATAGACAGAAATTTTTGGAGCACAATACTGTAACGATTCCATTTTTCATCATCCGAAAGACCTTTGAGATTCAAAATTACTTGCATATCCTGATCCAATTGCGATAAGGATGTAGACGGTGCAGACATAACAGGATGTCTCATGTTATCCATAAATTCTTGAGGTATTATAACCATTTTTTTGGCATGCTCCATGTTCAGATTTTTTTTCACTTAGTAAACTTGATAACACACCTCCTATTAAAGGGGCTAATAACGCAGGTAGAAATCCTCCGTGTTGCACTAGTATCTGTTCCTTCTGCTTTGTAGAGTGTCCTTTGGCAGAGAGATTACGTATCACCTTCTTGTACCGGCTCAATCTTGTTTTCTGAGGTGTTGAAAGAGGAACATTCCCTTTTAGAACATTGTAACAACACTCACAGATTGAATTAACTAAGGGAGAATCAGCAGCTTTTAATATCGCTGTGCGAAGAGCTGGTTTAGCATCCGACAAAACTTGGAGCACTTTAGCGTGTTTCACTCTTGGAGCCATGATGACAGAATAAACGATTAGTGATTATGCTTGCTTTTTTTGTAGGAATATATACATAATTGATATCATCGTCGGGAAATATCCGCGACCGAAAACGTACTTCTTCCGGAGTGTTCTGCTTCAGATCAAACAGCAAATATCCATGGGGTTCAGCGGTGGCATTGTAATATGCATCTTTTATAAAATTTGGATTCTCCGGGTATACTTGTCTAGATAAATCATTAATTTGGGCTCTGTCTCTTGGATTTTTGAAGCATACAATATAATGACTATTTAAAGTTATATCCCTATTCCCTTTTCCCTGATGGAATAGATTTTGAGTGATAAAGAAAAGACTAATATCACGATGATGACACCCTTTTGTAAATAAATCTGTGACTCTTTGATCGCATTCCCTCATCTGATCATCGATAATAATAAGATGAGGTCCAGAATTTGGCACAAATTGGTCAATATTAGGCATTCCTTCCCGAAATTGTACAAAACCAGGGAAATCATTGTATGCAGATTGCCATTCCCCGTAGCACACCAAAATATTGTTGAATTTTACATTTACCATTTGGGGTAAACACTGGAGAAAATGCTTCACAAAATATGTCTTTCCACATCCTGATGGACCAGCCAATATTGCAGAGAACGGGTGTTTCCACAAGCACTCCATTTCTCAAACTGTGAAGAATGTTTTAAATTACATATAATATAAAAGTCGAATGTTATGAATATTTTTCTAGTTAGATTTTACTGATATGTTGTATCTTCAAATTACATATATATATATATTAATTTGTATTGTATTATATATATATATATATACACACTTCATCAATAAATAAATATGCGTGTGTGTCTGTATATATATATATATATACACACACACACATACAGACAATTTTCTTATAGTACAAAATTCATTTTACAACAGCACAACAAATGCCTGATAGCATTGTACGCATGCGCGTTTGTAAACCCCGCCTACATATTCCGAGCATCAGCGTTGTGTTAGATAGCTCTGCATTGTTTCAACAACGATAAACAGCTTGGTGGCCCAGATCAAATTGGTTCTGGAATCTACTGTGACGTGTACCGTCTACTTTGAAGTATAAAAAGGTGAGTTGCACAATATTACTATTTAGTGTCCAGCAATGCTGTCGACTTTAAATTTGCTTCACGGGTTAATATCAAATAGAGCCTTTGACAATCATCATGTTGGGGTTTTCGCAGCTAATGAATTGCCTGTACATGTGGAACTACCAGCAGCGTTGATTGTAAATACAGATCCCAAAGATAGCCCCGGGAAGCACTGGGTAGCAATTTACATAGACAGTAACTCCCGGGGGGAATTTTTTGATAGTTACGGAAAACCTCCACATGTGCATAACCATTTGCGATTTTTGGAAAATAACTCTAAATTCTATACGTACAACACTCATCAGATACAAAGTTACGGGTCTGTGTACTGTGGGCATTACTGTTTTCTGTATTTTTTCCATAGAGCCTCTGGTAAACCCATGCATAAATTTCAAATTTTATTCCCAGTACCGATAAAAAACGACAATATTATAACAACTTATTTGCTGACTCGTACATTAAATTTATAATACTCGGTACGTATACTAGAAAATATTGACAGTAAATACTGTTTGAAATTTTATACAAGTTACATATAGTCCTAATAGTATATTAATAATTTTGTAGCGTTACAGTTTACAACAGCTTACTTATAATATTTATCTTGTTTTGTGTCTTTACAGAACAATGACGCAATATCCAGAGATGGGATCTTTCAATGCTAGATTGTCCTCTTTCAGAAACTGGCAATCAAAAGAATTCCCGTTTGTAGAAGCTCTGTCCGAAGCAGGATTATTTTACATTCAAAAAGAGGATAAAACAGTATGCTTCAAATGTGGTGGAGGATTATACCGATGGAAATACAGAAACAATCCAATACTAGAACATCGTCGATATTTTCCATTTTGCCCCCTGTCTATAAACCTAATTTCAGATCGACAATGCGGTTGATGCTTTAATTAAATTAATTAATATTTGTTATCCAATATTTCCTCAATATGACGTTTATGATATTCTGCTGATTTTTCTCTCACCATTGATCTTTGTAATGCCCCGCCCCCTCCACCTTTTTTGCCCAGCACATGCTTGGTTTGCTACGCGCGCATGCGTCTCAAAAACACACCCACGCATTTCTTCAAATGTATACCTGCACGCTGCGACATGCAGTATCTCGCAGTTCTTAGTCATGGAATCCTCTATTTCGATGCCGCTGAAAAAAAGATTTCAACCGTACACTAATTTCAAGGGGGTTCTTCAGAAAGAGAGCGATCAGCATTTACCTGAAGAACAAAAACAAGTAACTAGTCTTATACGCCAGTCGATATTATTTGATCACGTCTACTATTTGAATGCTTCGAAAACAAAAGTTATCTCAATCGGACTTTCCTCTCATCTGGATTTCCAACCTGTGGTCAGGCTACACAGAAGCGGGGCGGCCGGTGTTGAACTACAGTTGCAGGAGTGGCACGCTCTTCAGGAATTGTTTCCAGTAATCGACAATTACATCGCTATTCCAGGTGAGCAGCCTCGTGTTTCCTACCCACTAAGTGAGCAACATGAATTGCTGATAACCACACTGTACAATCGCCGTCAGATCATTATAAGGAAGAAACCAGCTTACGGTTCCCTGGAGATAGTGTTCATCGCAGAAAGTTCGTGGCGGAACTTTATGAAGATATTTGTGTGCATCGAGCATGCGAAAGTTATGTGTGAAACAGTGTCGCCGTATCTGAAATCATATTTTGGAAACTGTGTGGAATCTTGCATTCTCGACCTTCGCGAACAATGTTTCGGTTGCACAGATATTTCCCCTGTCCATGCATGTAATAAGGAGAAGTTTGTGCTTTCCCATCTACATGGATGTACAAAACCTGAGCCTTTGTCTATACAAAACATCGACGGAAAAAGACTTTCCAAAGAAGTGTTTGTTTTTTGCGAGAACATGCTTGTGGAAAAAATAGTGAAACATTTTAATTCAGTGGTTGCAGCAGAAAATGGATATGATAGTGACACAATTCCTTATGTGGGTGAGTGAACAAACTTGAAGAATAAAAACTTGTTAAATAACATGCTGATAAACTGGTGACACAATATAAACATTTTACATATGTATGTGTGTGTGTGTGTGTGTGCGGCTCTTTTGAATTTTGTAAATATTGGTAATAAACAGGGATAAAATATATATGTCTTGGCTTTTTTTCACTTATCACCGCTTTAAAAATCCTCATGGTTTATATTTTTACTGGTAACAATCGTTAATAACAACATTAATAATTAACTATATAATGAAAAAGTGTGTATTGTGGACTTGTCGAAGATAAAGCATGAGAGCTTTTCTTCACACTGGTAAAACTCGGTGTTAATAACAACATTAATAATTAACTATATAATGAAAAAGTGTGTATTGTGGATTTGTCGGAGATAAAGCATGAGACCTTTTCTTCACACTGGTAAGAATCTGTGTTAATAACAACATTAATAATTAACTATACAATAAAAAAAAATGTGTATTGTGGACTTGTCGGAGATAAAGCATGAGAGCTTTTCTGCACAGCGCTGGACACGCAAAGGCAAGTATCTTTATTTTCATTCTATTTCTAACAATGATTCGCTATTTTTTCTTGTCACTATAAAAAACTAATTCAATTTTTCTTTTATCACATCTGTCGCCATTTTGCTTGTTTTTGTTTAATTCCTCTTTATGCATTGAGGTTAATCGAAACATAAATTTAGACTTTTACATGGAATTGAAACATAGAATCTTGCCTCCTTTGATTGAATCGAACCTGTGACTCCTCTTTGATCACAAAACAATAGTGACGGCCATCTTGCTTATTTTACCTACTCTTTATGCATTTAAGCTAATCGGTACTGGGGCCCCACACGGCAAAACAACAGATTCTAATTTATCTTTATACATTAGCGGTAAAGTCTTTGCGTTGTAATCAAAAGGCATTTTGTTTTGATTTTTAATATCTGTTCCTGCCTAAATACTAATGGGGACTCAACACACTTCTTTTTTTTTTTTTTAAAAAAAACAACATCATTATCAGCCAATTTGACATTGTGAATCGAACCCGGGACCTTTTCATTACAGCATAAACATCCTATTTCCAATTAGTTCATTTTCTCATTGTGCACAAAAAGCTAATCGGAACTTTTAAACAAATACAATTGAATATCCAATTTTCACCAACATTGGGAATCGAACCCTCAACCACTTGGTTAAAACATCTCGCGGAATAAAAAACACCCCCCGCGCCCGCGCCGCGCCCCGGTCGCCGCCGCCGCCGCTAAACACAAAACGCGGCCGCCATATTGATTTTATTGAAATACTATTTATGCACAGATGGACTAATCGGGACCTATAATGGCGGGACAAAACAAATGGCCTCATTTAACTACCTAGAAATTCGAACCCGCGACCTCTTCATTACCAGGCGACAACAATAACCACTAACCCAAAGCCGCCATATTGATTTTATTCAAACACTATTTATGCACAGATGGACTAATCGGGAACCTATAATGGCGGGACTAAACAATTGGCCTAATTTAACTACCTAGAGAATCGAACCCGCGACCTCTTCATTGCCAGGTGACAACATTAACCACTAACCCATCTCGATTTTCGAACTCAACCATTTTGTTGCCTTTATTTACACACAGGCTAATCGAGACCATTCAATATTGACATCGTCGACTTGTAATCAAGGGGTCCCAGGTTCGATACTCGGTGGAGGCACATAGTGGTCCGAATCACCACTTTTCAACTGTAGCTCCAATCCTGATTAGTTTTGCCGTGCATAAAACGGACTTAAAAAACTAACTCAATCTATCAATCAATCAATATTGACTCTACCAGGAATCGAACCCTCGATGCCTCTTGTTTTACAGAGCAATAACCTTAGCCGCTAAGCTTTCGGGGAGTAAAGCACCTTCGGCGCCATCTTTAAATCATTTCTTCATGTCTTTGAATCATACGCAATTGTTGCGCGCGCATTTCCTCCACACACACACAAACATACGCACGTGTTAGGTTAGCATACATCAAGAAACAACGTGACAAATCCATTGACCCCCTCCCCCCACCGCTTCCGATGTCTTCAACGTGATCAGACACGTTTTGCTGACTCAACAATAAAACAGCTCGTACACCGCTACACCGGATGTAACATAACACCAGTCGCATCGAATTTTTGCTGACGCGTAGGAACGAAGTGCTGTCATTCTACTCACGTTTAAGACAAAACCTACGTATTTTTGTCTGGAGAATCCGAATCTGCAATACAAATGGGGGTTCCTATTTGAGATTTTAAAGTTGCCCCTCGCCCAACTCCCAGGAGGTGGGGGGGGGGGGGTGGAGTTTGGCATCATTGGATAAGCCCCTTCGTGACGAACAAATTTCATTCAGAACTTTTTTTTGATCAGATGCGTACTTTTCGAGTTATTTCGTTGTGTCAAGCTAAAAACTCACCCGGTATATATGAAGCTAAAATGTTTGTGGAATCGAGAAGTAGTTTTAGTAAAAAAATACGCAATCAACGTTTTTTAAGAAATATTTACAGTTTCTAACATTTGATTGTGAGAACGTGGTTTTGTCAAGCCGAACACTTTCGAAAGTAGAAATGTTTCACAAAGATTATGTCTAAAACATGAAAAGCTTTGAAAGGTAAATATTTTTCAAGTCAGAATTATTTCAACATTTTCTCAAATTGAAACTTTAATGTGGTCAAAATATGATGTACAAGAAACGAATGTTTTCCGAAGATGGAGAAATCTATGTTGTGTTGTTTCGCACAACCCAAAACAGTTTTCGAATAGTACAAATTGCCGGTGTTATTTAATTTTCGAAATCAAAGTTTTGACGTGAAAATATTCGTAAGATAGAAATGATATACTTTTCCGAACAACGTTTCCAAAACTTAATTCGAAATGATTTCTAGATAACGTTTCAAGTATTAAAATAATCCAATCTAACTTTCTGAGAGTACATCTTACATTTCAAAGTTTATTCTCCAAGACGACATGTTTTACCGTGAATGTTTATCCCAAGCGACACGTTTTGTAACCTAAAAGTTGTTTGTCAAAGAAGAGCTTTGTAACAAAGCGAATCTTTATTGAAAATAGACAATTATAATAATTTTCTCGCATAACGAAAGAAAGATAATGAAGATAATAAGTTCCAAAGTGTTATACAATGTTCAAGGAAAAAACAAGTATCAAAATATGAAATCGATATATATGCATAGGCGCCGACTCCATGGGGCTTTGGGGGCTCGAGCCCCCCCCCCCCAATGTTGACGATGTGGGGGCAGAGCCCCCCAAATAATTTTGCTTAAGAGAATCTAATTTATTATTTTGCTTCTCTTGTAAAGTTTACTCTGAATTGTGCCATATGAATTAACTTTAAATACACATTTGAAATGTTCTAGACTAGACCATCATCTTTGGGGGGCTGAGACCGCTAAACCATCAACTTTGGGGGGGGGGCATGACCAGAGACAGCGAAACACATGACTTAACACTATATACTAAGTATGTAATTATGAGTATTGTTAACATTTTTACTAAAAAGAGTTTCAAAAGACGAACTAGGGTAGTGGATGGGACGTTCGGGCTACAAATTACTCTCACATGACATTCAGAACGAGATCATTGATATATTAGGAAGATCTGTTTTGCGCTCCGTGGTAGCAGATATTAAAAGTCGGGAATATTTTGCTATTATGGTTGACGAAACGGGTGACATATCCATTTGTTGACAATTAATATTCTGCATTCGAACTGTGAATAAAAATTTTGATATATTTGAGGAATTCATGGGCTTTTATGAGATTCCGAACACTGAGGCCAAAACTTAAAAAAAGGGAGAGAGTGAGTCATTTATTAATTTATTTCAGTGATTAGAGCCCCCAATAATTTTGACAAGTCGGCGCTCCTGTATATATGTTCTACGAACATACATATCTCAAGTTATTTCTAAAGCATAGTTTCGAAATCGAAATGTTCTGAAAGTTATTTCATAGTCAAAGTGCTGCAAATCCAGATAAGTTGTCGGTTTTTCTATACGATCTCGATCGAGGGTGAGTTATGCCACTGATTTTGGTGAGGTTCGCAACTGCATCATGTATCATGTGATCTAAATTGAGGTTAGAGAGAGAGAGAGAGAGAGAGAGAGAGAGATTAAGACGAAGTAATGAAGTAAACCCAGGTTAGAGTAATTTATGGGCGAGATTTGCAACGCAGGTCAAGACATTTCAAGTTAGGTCAATATCACGAGTCGGTGACAATACGAAACGAGAGGTTAGTTGACGAACGAAGAGCATCCACAATTTATCAGCCACGTAAGCTCGAGAGACTTCGGGTCAAGCTATTGACCTTTGTGAGGTTTGAAAAAATCACCGCGATACCTAGAGTGCCATGAAGCTAAGGAAGTGAACTCACACGAGTCTGCTCACCAGATTGAGGTTAAGTTAAGCCAGTGTAAAAGCCTGATGAGTGCCTGATTTGTGCATGCACAAATCTCACAGAAGTCATTTTCGGCTTCAAAATATTTGCTACTGCGACAAAAATAATTAACAACCGGAGACAAATTCGACATGATAGTTAATTATATAATATTACATAGTAATCTTCGGTGATGTTTAATGTCAGCTAGCTATTGTAGATAAATTTGAAAAGTTGACAAACCAGCATAATAACCGGAGATAAATTCGCCATAATTAATTGTATAATTTTACGTAGTAATCGTCGGTGATGTTTATTGTCAGCTAGCTATTTTAGATAAATTTGAAAAGTTGAAAAACCAACATGACGACCGGAAACAATTTGACCATGACAATTAATTGTATAATATTACGTACTAATCGTCGGTGATGTTTAATGTCAGTTACCTATTGCAGATAAATTTGAAAAATATAAAAACCAACATGGCGACCGGAAACAAATTCGCCATTACGATTAATTGTATAATATTACGTAGTAATCGTCGGTGATGTTTATTGTCAGATCGCTATTGTAGATAAATTTGAAAAGTTAAAAACCAACATTGCGACCGGAAACACGTTCGCCATAACAATTAATTGCATAATATTATGTAGTAATCATCCGTGATGTTTATTGTCACAAACCAACATGCCGACCGGAAACACATTCGCCATAACAATTAATGATTCTCGGATTCCCTGGGAATATTCTCAAGTGTACGTGCTTTAGCGTGGGAACTCAGCTACATAAGCATTCCCACGACTCTTCTACCCTAGCTGCTGGTACAAAGTTAACACGTAAGCGATCCCACACTGTTAGAACACCTGCATGTAGCAACCGGATGCAATATTCGTACCCCGTGGGAAGAAACGTGCCTCAACTCAAAACATATAATCTGACATTGCACAACATGACACCACATTCTTGTCGTGAACATCTGATCGAAAATGATGAGTCGGCTTCCCGTGGGAACCAACGAAGGTCGAACGTGTCTCATCTCCACCTTCTTGCACGCCCGACACATACAGTTCCCGGAATTTGATATGCTTCTCGGAATCCGTGGGAACAATTTCAAATCGTACGTGCTTTAGCGTGGGAAACAAAATTGCTGACCACGCACATTATTACAACGCCATCTGCGATGGACACCTGGTCCGCATTCTTTGTGTTCTATTTGATACTCAGGTGCGCGCGCACATGCATTCTTATTGGTTCACACAGCTGTATATTAACCCTGACATTGCACAACATCTTGCCCAACTTCCAATTTGGATATAGATCAGCACATAGCGCAACAGGACAACTGGCAAGAGTAGTGGACCATCTAACAACAAAATTCAACAGGAAGAATTACTCCATCGGAGTATTCTTAGATGTAGAAAGTGCGTTCGATAGAGTCTGGATAACAGGACTAATCAGAAAGTTATTCCAGATGCTAATCCAGGACACATACATCCATCTCCTAGCAAGCTACCTCAAAGGAAGATCATTCATCGCGACATTTCAAGGAGATACAGCCCTAGCCAGAAACATCAACGCAGGAGTTCCCCAAGGCTCCATCTTGGCTCCCATACTGTATGCCCTGTATACAGCAGATATTCCGATAGTTCCAGGATGCTTCCCAGCCCTATTTGCGGACGACTCAGCATTCTTTGCATCCAGACGACAACTAAAGTTCTGCTACGCAACATTGAGAAGACAACTAAATGAATTCGAGAACTGGACAACGAAGTGGAGAATCAAAACCAATGCGACAAAAAGCATAGCAGGAGGAGACGACAAGAGCAACAAACATTGAAACTCTTTGGACAAGAAATAACAAACGCCAGGAAGGCTAAATACTTAGGACTGACGCTTGATAGCGGACTTACGTTTAAAATCCACATAGAGGAAATGCATCATAAAGGAAATCAAAGAATAGGAGGACTATAGGCCGTACTCAGGAATTTACAACTACCACTAGAAACAAGGATAGGAATCTACAAAACGATGATAAGACCTGCATTACTCTATGCCGTACCAGCATGGCATCATGCAGCAAAAACCTACATGCAAAACTCCAGATAATCCAGAACAAAGCTACAAGGATAATAAGCGGCCACAATAGATACACAACCAATCAGCAAATCCAAGAAGATCTAGAAATTGATAGGATAGATGATGTCGTTAAGAGACTAACAACAAAGTTCTGGACAGAACTCAGAGGACACAACAACCCAGCAGTGAACCAGATTGGCACTGAGATCATCAGGCACAACACTCGCCGCACCCCACGGCCAGAGTAAACTGAAAATAAACCAAAGAAGAAGATAGATCCCTTGAGCGACAGTTGCAGAGGGAAACAACGTAAGATCGCATAAAAATCAAAGAAAATGGGGAACAATGGACATAGAAGTCAAGGAAACGGCACTTCACAAACTAATATCAAGAAAATTCAACTCAACTCAACTCAGCACAGCCAGTCTAGACACATCTACCGACTGCAAACAAGTAATCCATACATATCCAATCAATCGGTGACGTCATCGATAAACAATATCTAACACCCATCCTTTCATCACCTGTCACTCCATCGATGACCATATTTGGAAACTGACGCAGCCGCAACCAACAACAAATAATCAATCGATGACGTAATACCCAGCCACACCCTCGAATAACAAACAATCGATGACCATATTAGGAACTCCATTGTTTACCTGACGCAGCCACCAACAAACAAATATACAATACCTGACCACACCCTTTCATAACAATCAAACAATAACCCTAGTTGGAAACACTTGTTTACCTAAAATATACAAAAAAAACGATTTTTTACCTATAGCAATTAATCAATACCCATAGTTGACAACACTTTTTTACCTAAAATATAGGAAAAATTTACAAAAAAAATTGCCCCCCCCAAATTATTGATCACTTATCGATTATTGGAAAACAATTAAGGTAATCGATACTGATTGATTATCGTGGTATGGCCCCTACTATTGTCTCTCAAATGTGCACGCTCCCTTTCGTCAAAACAATTAATCATGCATTTAAAACAAAATCAGTTAAGACAAGTCTTATTTCTCTGTCTGGTAATTTACAATGCATTACAGTGAACAATGACATAATCCGAGCGAAGCGAGGAAGAAAAATTTTGGATCCAATTTTTTTGCAGGCTGAAATCAGTATTGATATAATAGGGCGCAAATAATTTCACGGGACGCCAATGCATTGTCTCTTTTACAACTTTTGTCCCTCCCCGATGGTGTAGTGGTAACATCGTCACCTTGTGATCAAGGGGTCCCGGATTTGATACCCGGTGGAGGCACATGGCACAGTGGTTCGGATCCCACTGTAAACTGTTAGGTCCAGTCCCGATTAGCCTTTCTGTGCGTAAAGTGGACTTACAATCAATCAATTTTACAACTTATTTTCATTTAGATCGTTTGGCGCTCAGGGCCGACTCCCGTCGCCCCCTAGCTACGGTTCTGAACTTGATAAGACCGAGCGATGCGAGCAAGAATATTTTACGAAAATTATTTTTATTTGCATAAAATTTTAATTTGAATTTGTGGGCGGTAATTGCCTCCTGCAGGTAGACTTGGCCGTCAAAGTTTAGCCCCCCCTCCTTGCCCCCTAGAAATCATTTTCGTCCAAGGTTGGGCGTGCAATGCCCCCCAAGACTCCTCACTTGGGCAAGAAACAAAAATCTTGAATATCCACTCAATCCCGCTCCAATGTAAAGCTTAGGGCAACCAAATGACGAACGAAATCCATGGTTGCGCCATGCACGGAAGCATAACTTATTTGTAAATTAATTAAATATACGTTGATATTCACAAAACATGGTTTGTTAAAACACGGAACAAAATTTTACATTCAAATTAAAAACATGGCATTTTTTTAACAAACTGGTAATAATAAACATCAAATTTCAAAATATAATTTTTCCATCTCTTGGCACCAATGTGAGCCTCAGCCACTGTGTCTCCCTTATCGTACAACGCTGGGATAACCTTGTGTTCTGACGTCAGATGAAAATATCCTACGATGTTAGATTAGGTCTGTCAGGTTTGGTTCTATTAGTGTAAATACACTGTAAATGTATTATTTACGATAAGAGAACTACACCTAGCTAGCTTAACCAAACAACTTAGGCACTTAGCCTAATAATAAAAATATTGCCGGTGACGTCAAAACGCAAAATTGTCCTAGCGTTGTGCGATAAGGGAGACCCCCAACCAGTGTTGCCAAGTTGGCCCTTTTGGGGCCAGAACTGGCCCTTTTGAGTACGTACTCAGCCCCAAAATTCAGCAAAAGCCCCAAGGGGCTTTTTAGCCCTACAGAGAGAAATCTTGCTACAAATCTAGCCCTTTCAGAAATGAGATGTTTTTTGGTATTTTCAGTAAAGTAAACTGCAAATAAGAATTCACTTAACCGATCCTTCTCTGCAACTGCAAGCTCGTCCTGCGACCCCTCTTGGGGAGCAGGTAGCAAGTGCACATTGTCACTTTATCCCCTTGTTTCTGGTTTTGGTATGCTGCGTAGCCCGAGGCGAGTTACAGATAGCGTCGATTCCAGAAAATGCGAATCTTTGTTCAGTTGCATTGCATCTGGTCCTTGAAAGTTCACAGAAATGCGGTGCGGAATCGACGAATCGCTCGTAACAGTGAGGCTAGGGACTAGTTCGTGCGTGCGGCCGTGTGTGTGTGCGAGTGTGTGTGTGCATATACAGTATGTAACATTGTTATTCGTACACATAGAATTTCCGAGGAAAAAATGTCATATATACTAGTAAATATAATCATTTTCATATGTACCTGGAAATTAATGTTAATGAAGGTTTCAAAAACAAATGTCAATAAAAATGTGTGTTCAAAGTATATAAACAGAGCATATAATTTGTCTGAAAAGAGAAAAACACGCTGTTTCATGCAACATTGTTATTCGTACAGTCAAGAGTTTCAATCTTCCTCGCATACAGCGCCACCGCTATTCGGGCGATTTCGTGCAGTTTGCAACTTCGTAACAAGTTTGAACATGTAGGCGCGCTCCCCGTCAAGCTGAATGCTGGCGTAGGTATTGTTGTAGGCCTATCGTCTATCTATCAGCGTGTTCGAAATGGGCAAGGTGAAGGAATTTAGTTCCGATCTGAAGGATGTTATTATAAATTTGGCCCTTAGAGGTTATTCGTTAAGAAAAAATTGGACAAACAGTCAATAAATCACACTCCACAGTTCAATACAAAGTAAACAAATTTAGAAGAAGATTCAACACAGAATGTGCCGAGAAAACCAAAAGAGAGACGGTTGAATAAACGTGATGAACGCTTTATTTTAAAAAGAGTGCGAGAAAACCACCCACTAAGTGATCCTCAGTTACGACCGTTAGTAGAAAATGTTGCTGGTAAGACGATGTCCGATCAAACTGTCCGACGTGCCTTGTGGAAGCATGGATATCATGGCAGAATACCACTACAGAGGCCGTATGTAAATAAGGTGAATCGCAGAAATAGACTTTCATTCGCGAAAGAGCACATCCACAAGGACCAGGAATTTTGGGATAGTGTCATATGGTCAGACGAGTCCAAGATTAATATATACGGGTCAGATGGGATAAATAGGGTCTGGAGAAATCAAATATAGACAATGATCACATTAGCACAGATCCAACAGTTAAACACGGTGGTGGGTCATTAATGATTTGGGGCTGTATGTCGTCCAAAGGTGTTGGTACCATCCAGTTTATTGATGGTATCATGGATGCATATGTCTAATTGGACATATCGAAGAACAATGTAAAGCAGAGTGCCCAAAAAATGGACATTCCGCCCATCTACAGATTCTAACAAGTTAATGACAGCAAGCATAAGGCGCGAGTTAACATGAATTGACTAATATGGAATGTGCCCAAACTACTACAAACACCAGCTCAAAGTCCAGACTTAAATCCCATTCAGCATTTATGGGCTATTTTGAAAAGGCGAGTCCATAAAGCAGGCGCCAAGTCCAAACAAGAGTTGAAAACTGTTGGGAAAGCCGAGTGGAATAAAATAAGCTCTGAAACATGTCGGAAACTGGTTAATTCTATGAAGAACAGGTGTGAAGCAGTAATTAAAGCCAAAGGATACGCATCAAAGTATTAGAACTGTCAGTCAATTTGCTCTGAATATACTTTTTTCTTTTATATTATTAAGTGTACGAATAGAAAAGTTGTACAAAAAATGGCATGTTTCTCTTTCAGTTTCATTTAATTTATTATTGTCATTGGTTATACAGAATGTGGGTAAGATTTTATGTTCCTAATGATATTAGTTATTGATTTGTAAAGAAACAATTTTGATAGAGTGTATTTACTTTCAGATATTAAAGCATTTTCTTTGAAAATCCGGGTGTACGAATAAGAATGTTACATACTGTATATGAACGCGGAATATGCAGCAAATGTGTAATGTTTTTGTGTAATCTACTGCACCACAATTTACGGGGTAAATAAATTATTTAAGGTAAGAAAATTTAGTTTAGTTGAGCGTATGCCCTTCATCTTGACAGTTGATTAGTTGTGGTTCTTGAGTTACAGAAATTTTGCGCCAAAACACCCAAGAATTAAGAACATTTTTTTTTCAGTACGCAGCCGCACCTTTGTGAATCTAGCCCCTTGAATGTGAATTTTAGCTCCATTTTGGGTGCGATTTAGCCCGTTTTTCTCTCGTGCTGTTGGCAACACTGCCCCCAACCATTGGGCATTATTTGGATTTTGAACAAGTTAACAAGTGTTAGTATTTTTTACGTGAGTCCGTTTTCCGTTTCGTAATTTTGTTGCAATGGAAGCTATGAAATCCTAAAATAATACATTTCTCATTTGTACCTCTTTCGTTTTATAATTAAATTTGAAATTGTCTATTTTAGAATATAGAATGCAGGAAAGTATGAAATAGTGTTCTCCCTTGCACTAGATAAATTACAACCAAAACAAATCTCTTCTTGTTGTAAGTTACATATGGATAATAATAATTTTCTAAAAATGGAATGAGTGGTGTGTGTACAAGTAAACAAGAATGCAACCCAAGTTGACTGATATAACCTACGGCAGACAAGGCTGGCAACAGGTGTTTTACCAGAGGGTCGGAGTGGGATGCAATGTTGTTTTTTTTCCCGACTAAAACCATGTGTCCACCATTTAAACGTTCCTCTTTCTTTAAACACTTCGAAATACTGACTTCTCTTCTACAGATCTGGGTAACGGTTTCGATTGTTTTATGATTTTCTTCAAATTCTCCTAGCAGGAAGACCAATTATTATCGTAGAATTTTGGCAATCATTGTCACACGAAATTTGAACCTTCCTTAAAGCACATTTATTTATTTTTACAGAAGAAACTACTTACCGTAATAAGTTCCTGTAGCATTGTCGAACATCGGGAAGGTGTTTGGTGTGATGTGGGAATGTTTCATAGCTGAAATTCATGTTGTTCGTTGAAAATTAATTCTCCAACGGAGAATAGCTAGCCCCATGAACCATTGGCACGTGGATAGGTTAGTTCTGTTAGGTTAGGAAACATAGTTAAAATTTGGTGTCGTGTTAGTATCAGGATCTAGAAATTGGAAATAATTGCGAACCATTGGCGCTAACCCCATGAACCACTGGCGTGTGGTTAGGTTAGTTCTGTTAGGTTAGGAAACATAGTTCAAATTTCATCAAAACAACGTTGATACACCTTCAGGAATGTTCCGCGAAGCAGATATGTAAGTACGAATGTCAAAAATTGACGAAACGAAAAAATTAGAGGTGTCCGAAGGATAGTAAATTTTTACCGCTATATTCACTTGCGCGAAGCCTTTGGGCTGTTCTCCTACACGGTAAAATAACACGCTAAGGTAACAGACTTGCTTTACTTCACAATAACACATTTCCAAGAGCTAAAATCAACTGAAAACGTTCATGAACAACAAAATCTTCATAAACCATGCAAAATATTTCACATTCTCCAGGGGTTACAGAGGG
Source organism: Lepisma saccharinum (assembly GCF_977018435.1). Lineage (NCBI taxonomy): Eukaryota > Metazoa > Arthropoda > Insecta > Zygentoma > Lepismatidae > Lepisma > Lepisma saccharinum. The sequence continues at coordinate 24,974,116 of NC_139230.1, read as the reverse complement.
TCAAGGGTACCCCAATTGTTTAATTCTGAATCTATCATGGTGCACATGCATTTTTTACATGGTTCGATTTCTAATTATGTCTGTTAACACATACTTCAGTGTCTTAGTGATTACTTACTGTACGTTATGTGGAGAACAATTTTTCCCTTCATATATTCTTTTCTGAGCAGCTATTCATTTCCTGTCATCTTGATACAGACCGCTGCTGCCATCTACTTCACTTGTATGTGGTATTTCTTTGCTAGATGCTTTTCTTGTAAGGCAGACCAGGTTTATCATTAATAAAATCCCTAAATACTTTCATTGTTAGGTTACGTGGGTCAAGTTTAGGCTCTTATCATTAAAATAACTCCCATCAATGCTTTTAGTTGTTAGGTTATGCGTGACAGGTTTTGGAATCTTAATATTAAAATAGCATCCTTAAATGCTTTCAAGACTTGATTGTATATCTGATCTTGAGCTGTATCTTCTAGGCTGTATAAGATGACTATAAAAGAAGACTGGCTGTTTGCTGGCTTGTGTGGATGGTTGCATAAGCTACTTTTCACATCATTATTTCTCTTGTGAAACTTGTGAAAAATCATTAAACATTCAGAACCATTACAGAATTAACAATCTACTCAGTGGTGCGTGAATAGAAATGGCATTTGAAGAGAACTGAAGTTTGTGTCAACTGCGCATTAATTATGACAAATTGTAAATGTAATGTACACACAATAATTCCTGGACTGTTATCCTTAACTAGTAAAAGTATATTTCTCACAGCACATGTGTTCAAACCTCTCTTTCTATGCAGATTGCAGTTACCATTTATATTTGTTTTGGTAAATTTCTCGTATCGGACAAACGGATTCCTTCAAATTTACAGGAGAAATTACTTACCGAATGCAGTTTCTTTATACTTGTGGAAGTTCGGGGAAGTGTTTTCTCGCATCATTCATTGAATTTGGCCGGTAAATCATCTATTTTTCGATATAAATGTGTGACCGATGTACGAAAGCTCTTGCATCCATTTACTTCCAGGTGGATGTAGCCTGTGTGTGATGACGTAATCCCCTGAAGAAGGCACGTTTCCGCAAATGGTTTGTGGGGCTATGTGTCAATGGTTCGTGGGGCTATGTGTCAGTGGTCCGTGGGGCTATGCGAGAATGGTGTGTGGGGCTACGCATATTTTTTTCCAAACCAATTTTTCACTATTGTAACCTATACGTGACCCTACCTAACCTAACCTTACCGGAAATGGTTCGTGAGGCTATGTATGAATGGTTCGTGGGGCTATGCGTCAATGGTTTGTGGGGCTACGTAGGTATTTTTGGATGCAGTGGGGTGGACACTGCAAGCCGAGTACGATAGTGAAACTGTGACCTCAATTTTGTGTGTTACCTAAGGCAAAAAGAAACGAAGAAAACTTACTCGATATGTCGCAAATAGAGCTTATTTCCATGAAATAATTGAAATGCCACCTTCACCAATGTTTCTCAATGCAGAATACGTAAGTACGAATATTCAAATTAAATGAACTAGCAAATTTCAGCTGTTTGTCCGATACGAGAAATTTACCGTTGTAGTTAAGTTTAAGTATTTGGATAATGTACTTGGACTTACACATTTCAAAGAGCCTGCCTTGTGCTGACAGAATATCGGGTACTACTTTCGTATAGGTGTGACACCTATAAATCATTTATTTCACACTTTTTTACATTGCTAATGTACACTTCTGCATTGCGAAACATTTCATTAGGTGAAATAATGAATTTCTAACGAAAATAATGTCTATTTCTTACATTTACGAGTACTTATTGTTATTCGTTATTTTGATTCTGTAACAAACATTATGGCGATAGCGTACTGGTTCATCGCATGTTGTGCGAGTGTTTTGTCGATTTATGCAGTGTTGCAACCTTGTTCACTGAAAAATACCTATTTCATGCCCAGATTTGAAATTATGCTAATACCTCGCAAACCATTGACGTTAGCCCCACAAACCATTCATGTTAGCCCCAAAAAAACATTTTCCGTAAGGTTAGGCTAGGTTAGGTTAGGCAAGCATAGTTCAAAAACATTTTAGAAAAATTAAAAATACTCGATACGTCATGTTATAGTGAAAACACGGAGAGGTTTGAAACACTGACTACGGGGTTTACGTTATCTAACACATGGAACATTGTGCTCTCGTGCAGAAAGCAAATGGCGGCAGCAGCAACAGCATGTCGGACAGAGATTTTCGCAGAAAACAACATGCATTTGCATTAAAATGGATCAAAACTACATTCACGAACTTCCACAATGCTACAGAAAATGATTTGCGTAAGTACTTTTTCCTGTAAAAAGTAAGAAATCTGTCTCACCTATATGAAAGTGTTACCAAATATCCTTTAATGACTAGACTTATTGTGTTTTTCCTCTGTTAGTTATACAGTGCTTTTCATGGTCAAGCCACCCGTGAAGTGGCGGCTATAGATCAACCACAAGGAAAAAAACCTTGGGACGAGAAGTCCCTGCACAGCTTTCCTTTCTTCCCTCCACCTCGAGCCATAAGGAAGCATTGCCCACTCTCCCCCTCCCCTACTCACGGGGGTACGGTGCACAGGAGCCGCGGGTCTGCGCAAGTTGCTTTGCTTATGGTTCCACTATAGCACACTGGGCAGTGGGAGCGCATCTGCTGGCAAACTGCATGCAACATCTGCGTAACTTGAACCGATAGCTATGTAATGAAATAAGCTTGTACAATTTCATTGCCAGTTACAATTAAAATGAGCACATACCTTGTTAGAAGAGGTGTTGGAAATGTTTAAAAGCTTGGTAGCTTGCCAAGCAGATGTCATGGATTTTTTTGTGCAAAGTGCTGGAGGGATTTTTGAGGAGTGTGTTCCAATCATGCTCCAATGTTGTCTAGTTTCTCCTCAGTAAGCACATGCCATTTCACCCTTTGCTTCAAGTTTTTTGTTTCCCTAAATTTGTTAACAAGTTTCCTAACACACTTTCTGTGGAACAGGAACATCTGGGAATTCTGCTGCAAGATGCCTTCTAACTTCCCTACAAGAATTTGTAATGATGTAAGAGTTGTACATAAATATTCACTGTTTTAAATTGTATGGATAACGTGGCATTATTAAACTGCAGAAAAGCACAAATAATACATAAACTAAAACAAAACAATCTAAAACACTTGTTGACACCTTAACACTTCATAAACACTTTCAAACTGGACACCAGCTGTCTGGATACTGAAGCACTGATGCATCCTGTGCCAAGGTCAGCATATAACTCGATTGTGAAAAGCACTATAGTAGTTGAGTCCCGTTGTCAATTTTTCACCCTCATTTTTTGACAGGAGGGGAAAGGGCAAACAAAGACACCACAGTAACATTTTCTGCTTTTGCTCAAAACTTAGATAAAGTAACATTTAGTACATGACAGAATTGTATACGTTTTTGTTTCGCAGCATCACACTTTGTGTAGAAGACTCAGCCACCTTCTTGGTGAATGGTGACATTATCCAACACTGCTTACATTCGTCATTCTTCTCTTTGGTTTCATATTTGCAAATCTCTTAATGTATATTTTCACCCATATGTTTATAAGAACCTCAAAATTATTTTCAAATATCACTCGCATATTGTGTTATACTTTACAATTTCCTCCTTAATAGTTTTGTTAATATGTAGCATCTCATTGTAATTTTTTATTTAGCAAATGAACCAAATATTCTTTGGCATGTCTTATACTGTTATGTTACTGTCTGTTGGTCGGTAGTGTATCTGACTTCCACACAGGAGACCAATGCTTGATTCCCGGGGTGGATGATCCAAATCTGGAATTTTTTCTCAACCTTAGATTTGTTCCCACGGAGAACTTTACATTATCTCTTATACTGTGCTATGTTCTTATTTTTATTGTGCATTATTTTATGTGTGATAATAACATGTATTTATCTTATGTTTTAGGATGTAAAATGCATATCACTTTAGAGAGATTGGACCCAGTGTCCATAACGTCGTCAGAAACTGTGCAAAAGCTGGTTATCAGGAAAACAGTAAGTTGTGTCACATTGAGAAATAATAATATATTAAATTTTAGAACTATATGTGATAGTAAATTTAAGACAAATCAATGTTAGTAGAAGAATTCTTTGAAATTAATTGTATTAGGTAAAATAGTTATGATTGTAAAACAATAATGTTAACTACTAAATTTATGTAAGTGGTGTTACGTTTCTAAAATGCTTTTTGGATGTGTTTTTTTTTTTTGTAAGATCTATAGATACTCTATATGTATATTTCTGACGATTGTAATACATGTGATGTTCTCACATGTTTCTACAATAAAAATTATTATTATTATTATTATTATTATTATTAAAGTGTTAGTTCACCTTCTGAGAAATTTGCTGGATAAGCTAGCCTAGTTCATTACTTTGTAGTACATGAGAACATATGACAGCTTGTCCAATGAAATTGCTTATACATGTGTGAATTTTATCATTTGCTTATACATGTGTGAATTTTATCAATATAATGATAAAATTCACTTTGATTTGATGGGCATATATGCTCCTTTCAGTGTGCAGAATTTGTGTAAATCATTCCCTATTTGTTTCATTGTACACTTTTTCGTACACGAAAGCACCCTCCATGCAAAACCATATCTGCCCCAAGGCTAACAGTTTCCACTTTGGGCACTACTTAAATGTATTGATATTAGAGCACACATATAAGAAAATAGTGTCAATCATACAAGGTACAACTATGAGCCTTTTTAACTTAAATTTCTACTCAGTATATCTGCGTGGGTGTGTCTGATGGCATAGTGGTAACATCATCACCTTGTAATCAAGGAAACCTGTGGTGGCACATGTCATAGTGGTTCAGTCCCACTTGAAACTGTAGGTTCAGTTCCAATTAGCCCATCAGTGCAGAAAGTGGATTAAAAAAAAGAAAAACATCAAGACTTAAATTACATCTCCTATGTCAGCCTAAATACTATAAGATATTATATTGCTCCATCCTGTGTGATACTTGACACCATTCATGTATTGCTTCTAAGGCAACAGATCTTGTTGCAGCATCACTGACAGACAGTTTCCACACAGGTAAAATGGTGGAAGCGAAAAATCAAGTGAACGCACAGCTGGCTCAGAAGGTTAGTTGATATAGTACTGACAAGGTATGCCAGAGACCTGGGTTTGAGTCCTGGTCAAGCTTCACTTTTTAAATTAAATTTCTTCATAAATATTGTAACATGTTTACATTGTTTCAGACCAAAAACTTCAAGTGTTGTATCCATGAAACATGCTACTATGCTATATTTGATTAATATGTATTCACATGTTCTTTTTTTATCACATAGTTCATGCTTGTTTTACTTCTATTTTTTATTGTCAAGAAATTCAGTGCATTGGCATGCTACTGTGTTATATGTGATTATCGTATTTGCCGGCATATAAGACACCCCCTTTTTTGTACAAATATTTGAGGAAATTACTGAAAAATCACTGAATATTATAATTAATTTACAGTGTTTCAAATATAAAGTAATATGTAGGTCTACTTTCAAGAAATAACTTCCCTAATCTAACTAGGAAATAATACATTTTAATATTCTTCATCAAAACCCAGACATTTGTCTCTAGAGCTAAATGAAGAGTCACTTGTAAATATTATGTAATTTGTAAATCAGAATCTGCATAACTGAAATGCTCGAACACACACTATGGAAGCAAGAAGGAAATCGTGTAACTCATAAAAAAAATTCCAGAAATGAAGATAATCAAAATCTGAGTGTTGATATGATGCACCCTGTTTTTCACACCTATTTTTAAAGGAAGAAAGTGTGTCTTATACTCTGGCAAATATGGTAATATTATATTCACATACTATTTGATGACCAACATAATTCATGCTTGTTTTGCCTTCATTTTTCATTGACTTTCATTGCATTGTTATTTTTAGGAACCTAAGTCAGTCTTTGTAATAGCTGAATCTAAAACTGCACATGTTTATGAAGTTGATTTAGCAACAGGGTACCAAAGATCTGTTGGTTCTCTGCAAAAACACTTGAGAAATGCCGTGGCTTTTAATTGCTCGCAAAATGGTAAGGTATACAACATCTAAATTTATAGATCAGTAAATTATTGGATACCCTGCTCATGTGAATATAAATTCTGTTAGGTAGAAAGAAAATATTTGCATGATGTTAAGAATTACTACCTACTTTTGCTTCTGCACTTCAAAGCTTTCTTCGTCTTTTGATGAGAAATTATTTTATAGTAAAGAATATGTACTTGCATGTTAATCAGGATGTGAGTGAGTGCCAAAGCATTTCCCCCTCCCCCCTCCATTACATGTATTCAAATAAGAGTCATCAGTGTGTCGTTATCTTATTTACTTTCTGATATATTTAACTTATATACCTTTTTGGAGCCTCCCCGATCGCATTGTGGTAATGTCGTTACTTTGTAATCAAGGAGTCCTGGTTTTAATACCTAGTGGAGGCACACAGTGGTTCAAATTCCACTTTAAACTGTAGGACCAGTCCTGATTAGTCTGTCTATGCATAAAGTGAACTTAAAACTAGGGCTGAGCTGATACCACTTTGAACCAATACTGATGCCGATACTCTTACCAATTCCCACCGATACACATACTTGAAAATTGTATTAATTTAACCCTCCATCATCCACGCCCTCATAGTAACACAAATGTCCCACATGCAGTACTCAGTGCTGCCCTATCAAAACCAACGTTATTTACATGAATTATTGATGCAAATTGATGTTGAATAACACTAGCACTTACTGGAAATCAGGCGAAATATATATGAATGCAAACATGTTCATTTCAGACATTTTTATTAGCTATTAAAGGAAATAAAACTTACAAAATGAGAGAAAGTGTCTCATACAAATACAAGCTTATACTCTTGAAGCAAATGCACCAAAATATTATTCTAAAAATAATTAGAACTTTGCCATATAATGAAGGAACATTTTTTCCGGATGAATTTAAATTCGGTCCAGGAACCTTTTTTCCAGAATGAATTTTAATTCGGTCCAAGGAACCTTTTTTCTGGAAGAATTTTAATTCAGTCCAAGAACCTTTTTTCCCCACATCAATTTAAATATGGTACAGGAACCTTTTTTCAGGAACAATTAAAATACGGTCCAGGAACCTTTTTCAATGTAACAATGCGCAACTTGGACCTAATTTAAATTGTGCGAGAATAAAGGTTCTGGTCCTGCAGCTGAACGCAATAGAATCCATTAGAATTTATGGGTTCGTGGACCTTTAACAACCCTGATAAAAAGTAAGTTAGAATTTTGCATAATTTCCAGGATAATTAGACTCCATGAAAGTGTGGTGCAGCATTTTTATGGACACCATGAAAGATCCAAATGCTGGAAAAGTATTGTCTGGCATTGATAAATAAATTCCAACTGATACTTTCCCATACCAATACCACTGATATTGGCTGATACTGTTATATCGACATTGGCTCATCCCGATTTGAAACAAAAATTCAAACAATTCAAACTTTTTTTTGTCTCATCTGCCTAATAGTTTACCAGCATCCAAGCAAAATATAAATAGATCACAATCAACCTGTTAGGAGTAGACACCTTAGGACGTGTTCGTTGGTGACATGTGGGTAAAAATCTTATAATGTAGATTGTAAATTCTGGTATATTGATTGATCAATTGATTTGAATTTTACATAACGTTTCTGCCACTTTTGACTAATTATGATTATGTACAGTCTGACAAAATCACATAACATGTTGGTTATTTGGTGCCATTATTTTATTGTTCAGAAAAATGAGAGTTCCTTCTGTGTCTGGAATATCCATCCAGTCATATTATTTGCAGAGATTGACCGATTTCCTTAGGGATGGACCAATATGAAATTTTTCCAGCTACCAAAAAAATACTGAATTAACATATTTTTTAATACAGTGCGTCCATTTCGATCTGCAGCCGAGAGATCGGGAGAAACGTGGCGGGCGGCGCTGACGGAGATGCCGACATTTGAGGCCTGTAATGCCTGCTTATTTTTGTGGACATCTTGCAAAACGAGCACTAACCTGTGTTATAACACGCAAAAGTTCTTCTGTAATTCTTCCAAGTTCCACCCTTATATACACACAAATAAATATGCTTTAGAAATGATATTAAGAGCCACAGATAATACTCTGTAAAACATTTTAATCATAGTTTTGACCAGTAACGTCCTGCTTAAGTTTATATCCTTGAAAGAGTTTTGTGTCGATGGGGATCGTTTGGAGGTTTCGAATGTGCGACACTGTATCAAGATTACGCTGCAGACGAACCGTTAAAAGCTAATGGTGTTCGTGAGCTTCCTTGCAATCCGAAATCTCCTAGCTCAAGTTTTTTGTTCCTTCGCGACTACAGAGCTGTGAATATAGTGGCAGGCAGATGTAAACCAAGAGCGTGTTAATTTCGTACTGTGCGTAAGAGTGTTATTCTTGGTTACTTGCCGTTACTTGTTTGTGTTATTACAGTGTGTATGTGTGTTGTGTCAGTCAGATGATTGGAATGCCAGCCGCAAGGTTCACGTTAGAACAGAGAATTTTTATGTATGACACTTACGTGAAAACAGACTCGTATCGAGACGTGTGTAGGTAATTTGTACAGAAATTCCCAGGCGTTTCACCTCCACATAGAGATACGGTTAGACATCTTGTCCTTAAATTACGAGAAACTGGATCGTTAAATTTTAAAACACCTAAGCAAAAACGACGGATTCTAACCAAAGCAAAACTCGATGAAATTGGTGCAGCGTTAGAATGTTCTCCAAACAAACCTCTACGCCGTGTTTCACAGGAGATGGGCGTGTCAAAATCATCAGCACATACAGCCACTAAGCTACTAAAATTAAAACCGTACAGAGTTTCTATAGTGCAAGAATTACGGCCCCCTGACAACGTAAGTAGAGTAAATTTCTGTAATTGGGTTTTGCAGAATATTGTAGATGGTATTGTTGATCCACAGTTAATATTTTTTTCGGATGAGGCATGGTTTCACTTACGTGGTCATGTTTGTTCACAGAACAATAGATACTGGAGCACTGAAAATCCCCGAATAATACACGAAGTTCCGTTACACGATGCAAAAATTGGTGTGTGGTGTGCTGTAAGTGCCAAAAGAATAATAGGGCCTATATTTTTTGAAGACACAATAAATTCAAGAGAGGTACCGCACACAAATACTCGCGCCGTTTTTTCAGTTGTTATCAGATAATGAGAGACAATATGGGTATTTTCAACAAGATTCGGCCACAGCCCATACCACCGCTGATTCTTTGGACGCTATAAGGGAGGTGTTTGATGACAGAATAATTTCAAGAGGTTTATGGCCTTCACGTTCGCCAGATCTTACCGTATGTGACTATTATTTGTGGGGAACCTTGAAAAATAGAGTCTACCGAAATAACCCTCATAGCATCGACGAACTAAAAGACAATATAAGGGCAGAACTAGGAAGAATTACGGAAGAAGAACTTTTGCGTGTGAATCAAAATTTCATCAAACGATGGCAGGAATGTGTGAATGTAGGTGGACATCACTTTGAACAACTCTTATAACACAGGTTAGTGCTAGTTTTGCAATATTTATATAAATGTCTGCATATGTCCATAAAAATATGCGGGCATTACAGGCCGCAAATGTCGGCACCTCCGTCAGCGCCGCCCGCCACGTTTCTCCCGATCTCTCGGCTGCAGATCGAAATGGACGCACGGTACAAGTAAACTGATATTCTACCAGTCTGATATGAATATAAACTTGTATTTGTATTTTTGTTTTAGCTGTGCCACTTTTTGGTTAATCTTGAGGATGAATGATGACTAGATTAAATTGATTTGATCACTTTACACTCGTGCCCAAGCTGGAACTCGAACGTGGGAACTTCATTGGTGAAATCGAAAGTTCACCACTTAATGTACTCAGCCATTGAACTGGCAAGATTACAAATGTTCCATGAATAACTTAACCTCTTTAACCCAGGTGTGTGAATTTTACCTTTGTATTCATTTAGAGAAATAACATAACAGAATTTTGCACTGAATTACCAGCTATTTATTGAAAATCTGTCGCATCCATAATAACTAGTATAAGTCATGTTTCTGGATATTATATTACTCAATGAAGTTTTCAACACCATTTCATGTATCAATGCAGAGAGTTGAAATGTAAAGATGCTCTCATATACTAGTTATACTAATTAATATTCTAAATGATTGTGCAAGATTGTCTAATATCTGAAAAAGTGCCTGACATCTATTTTCATAATTTATTTTCTTTTAATGGGCATCTTGTTAAAATGAATTACAGATAGAGGCATGAATCTGTTATATCATAGTTGTAAGTTCAATAAATCTGCAGGCAAGAAAAGTCATAATTTTCTCACTTGTTCCACTTATACACAGGGCAACTAACAAGTAATGGAATGTAAAAGTTAAAAACAACATTTTATTGCATTCAAATGTATTTTCCTATATACTGTGAAAATTATCATTTACAGTATCTATGACTTCATTGTTGCTCAAAAGTTTGTTTCCACCGAGCTATTTTTTTCAGGTTCCAAAATAAATGGAAATGGTATGGGGCCATATTTAATCATTATTCATCCTCATCATAGCAATTGGCTTAAAGAGGCAGAAAATACAAAAAAATTACAAAATGCAAATACTTGTGTGAGTAGAAATTTCACTGAAAATATACAAGTTTGACCAGGACTCCAACCCAGGTCTCTAGCATATTGTTCCATTGCTGTACCAACTGAACTAACAAACCAGCCATGATTTCACCTGATAAAACACAAGAATGAATAATTAGGTGATAGAAGGGCTGGCATGGTACCTCAGTTGGTAGAGCAATGGCACAATATGCTAGAGACCTGGGTTGGAGTCCTGGGTTTGAGTCTTAGGCAAGCCTGCATTTTTCACTGAAATTTCTACATAGTACATCTCCTGTATATGCCAAACAGTAAGGTACTTGTGTGAGTGTGTAGTATAAATGTTGAAATTAATTTCCATCAAGTGTCTGTATTTTTTGCCAATATGTACATTTATGTGTATATTCCAGGAAATCAGATTGTGTGGCTTTTACCTGATGGGAAAGTTTTAATGTACAGTCTGGAAACAAAAGTGGTTTCAGAGTGTGTAAACAAACTAGACTTCATGAATACATGGCATGAACCATCTATTGACTCTATAGACAAGAGTAAATTGGAAAATGAATGCAATATAAGCATAACAGATGATGCACGGAAAATATTTGTTGTGGTTGGAAAAGCAATACATGTCGGAGAAATGGACTATGTATATGAATATTCGGATGTACACAGAAGCTTCTTCTCTACTGGCATGTGGTCTCTAGTTGATTGTGTTTATGATTTCGATGAACCCATTGGCACATTCTTCAAGGATGACCGATTTTGTGAGCACCAGGTAAAATTTTAAGTTCATCTTTCTCTAATTCTCACTTTTAATATATTTACTGATGATTTATCACCATGTCAACCTTTCTATCATTCAAGATGCCCTACAAGCACAACAGAAAACAGTGAAATTAAACATGCCCAATGAAAGATGTAACTAAGGCATGTATATAACTTATGTTTCAAAAGAAGTGTGAGCCTCCCTGATGGCCACCTTTTAATCAAGGGGTCCCGGGTTTGATGCCCGGTGGAGGCACAAGTGGTTCAGATCCCACTTTAAACTGTAGGTCCAGTCCCAATTAGCCTTCCTGCACATTGACTGTAAACCAAAACTCATCTCATCCGAAGAAAAAGTGTGTAGTATTGTTAATAATGATGGTGGTAAACAGGCAAAGTTAATTTTATTTATTACTATTACATTTTACAGGTGCATTTCTTAACAATGATATCAAGCAAGGGAATATGTTTTCTAGTATAAAGAAGTCTCTAATACCAACAGTTCAATCCCCCCATTCATTCCCTGGACAAATGTGAACCTCACTTCCGTTAAGTACACTCTGGACTGCATTTTGCAGACTAACAAGGCTCTGGCGTCTGGACCCATGGCCAGTATGGGACTTGTGTTGTGTGCTCTCTTTATGTGTTTCTGAGTCTCCTTTCATCTATTTCATCATATCACCATTCATCCTCATCTTCACAGCTAGTCAAAATCAAAAGTGGCAGAAATGTGAAGTGAAATAAATGAATTCATTCATTCATTCCCCCAAATGTTATGCAATTTTTGCCCCTAAAGTTACGCCTATTGGATGCAAATTGACAGATGAATTTATATTTAAATTTTTGAAATTGTACTGATTATCTATATTCTTTATTATCATATGGAATGGACAAATATGAATTTTTTGCTGATACTGATAAACATCTGATGCCAATTTTTGTGATATTCTACTGATACCATATGAAAGTGTCATTTTTTGTTGAAGAACTTGAATTTATCATTAACCTCCTTAATTAATTTTTGTACCCAGGTGATTGCAATGGATTTTGCTTTGAGAAAAGAACTTTGTATTTAGACATTTACTTTAAAAATGAGGACATTTCAGTTATATGTTATAACCGTAAAAATAGTAACAAAATGGAAGAATTTTGCACTATATGCGATAGGCATTATATATAGGTATATCAGATTGGTAAAGTGACATACCGATATGCTAACATGGCCCAAGTTTTGATTGTTTAATTCTGATTTCATCATGGTACACAGGCATTCTTTTGATGCTTAGATTTCTATTTATGTCTGTTAACACATACTCCCGAGTTTTAGTGATTACTTACTGCATGCTTACCTCAGAATGTTTTTTCACTTCTGTATACTCTTACATGATTCTTATCTTGCAACCAGCCATTCGTTTACTGTTGTCTTGGTTATGGACTGCTTCTGCCATCTACTTCATATGTGTGATGTGAAGGACTTCTTAGCCATTGCTTATGTACATATGGGACCTCCTCGATGCTGTAGTATCAATGTTGTCACCTTGTAATCAAGGGGTTCCAGGTTCAATACCCGGTGGAGACACATGGCACAGTTGTTCAGATCCCACTTTAAACAGTAGGTCCAGTCCCAATTAGCCTTTCTGTGAATAAAGTGGACTTAAAACAACAATTCAATTCAGTTCATTACATACATATGGATATTTACATATTCAGGAAGATTGGGATTCTGTTAGACATAGACCCAAGAGGAAATAAGATTTCAATGTCCTTACTGTACTAGTGTGTGGCCGTGGTGGCTCAGTTGGTAACATGTCTGACTACCATGCTATAGGTCCCGGGTTCGATCCCCGGCCGGTTCAAATCCGGGAACTTTTCTAACGTTGGAAGCGGCCCCGGCACCCACCCAGCATCGAATGACATGGGCACCAGGGGGAAACCCTGAGGGTAAAGGCAGTCAGGGGCGTGATGCTGATCACGTCACCCCCACTCGGGACCGGATCAAGAAAGTGTGGGGTGTTACCCCCACACCCCCCATACGCCTTCATGGCATGGTGCTAAGCACAGGGGAGCACTTTACCTTTACCTTTTTTTTTACTGTACTAGTGTTGGTGTACTGAAGAATCATTAACTATATGTAACTCAATCCAACATGAAAATGGAATCTAATTAGCATAAAAAGTTAGATTACAATTAGGGCTGAGCTGATACCACCATGTACCGATACCCTGACCGATTCGAACCGATACCGATACTTGTATAATTCCAGTTTCAAATAAAGGCTAGTTACTGAGTCATAACAACTCATCACACCACATTCTAATAATGACATTACATAACTCCCAAATTATTATCAGTTAGCATTACTTTCAAATGTCTTGTGACATTTATTTCCAGAGCGTTGACCACCAGGCAGTTACTTGCCTTCTATGTCATGTTTGGGTGCATGACTTTAGTTCTGCCTTTGATCTTGTCATCTGCTTCCCAGGAGGGTACAGCATTTCTCAGAAATCTACATGGAACTTCCTATGTTTGATTCCCAAGTCATGTGGAAGGGTGAACGAACTTTTTAAAAGGACAAATCATGACAAATGAGTTGTTTCTCTTGCTACCCTTCAGCCACTCATGATCATTGGTATTGGATGGTATCGCTGAAGAAAATTCAACTGATACTTACCAATATCGATACACCGGTCTTGGTATAAGCTCAGCCCTATTTAGAATTAAGGTAGAGATGTGAAAATTATAACATTAGCATGGCTTAAAGAGGAAAGTTGATTCAGAAGCTGTCTGGCATGTTTTAACATGTTATCTGTGTTAAAGCAAGTGTGCAACATTTAAAAATAAAAAAGAATCTTGTGTGTGCATTTTACAATTCACTATTTGACAACATAAGAGGAAATGTTTGCATGTAGATATTAGAACTATTTCATAGCGTTTGAGAGTGTTAATTGTGTTTATCAGCAAGCATACTGAAATATTGAAACATGCTGTCTCTGTTCTGTTTTTCAAATGTGACTTTTTTTTTTTACAGAATTTATACTTATGTTGCTTTGTAGGCTTGACAGATGACAACCTACATATTTTTATTCTAAGATTAAAATGGAGTACTAAGTCTGGTGGAAACTACACTGCTGTAAAGGACTATATTCCATGCAGTCTCCCTGGCATTAAGAAAAATGAACATTGTATTGCAAGGTATTGTTATTTTGTGTTTCTTTTTTTAGTTGAGTATTCCATATGTTTAATTTATAACCATACTTGAATAAATTTATATATTGTGTGCTACCACTTTGTATTGATGCTGCTATTAATGATAACATGCTGGTTATGCAGGAAAGACGACAGAAAAATTTTCACCTGAGATCACCCACACTGAAAATTACATGCATGTCCCCCACAAGACAGAGGAAGTGCAATAGTCTAATTGAGTAAATGCAGCAAGGGCAAAGTTTCTTTAAAGCTTAGAATATATTTACGTACCACCTCTTGCTAAGTTTAAAAGATCCATTGTGGATTTTATTATACTATAATTTATTTTCACTTGAAAAACAGATACCATATTGAAGTGTTTGTGTAATTCAGAATTGTTTAATTCAATTCAAAATAATTGAAGAGCTTGGGTGTAAAACATGGTAAGTGACATTTTTGTCATTTTTGAGTTTCAAAATAAAATGTGCCATCTTTCAATTTTCAAGTGAAATTGCCATGTCATACAATTTGCATTAGTTTCAGTGAAGCCTTTTGAAATTTGCAAACACAACACGAAAACAATGTATCTATAGTATAGCTTTTAATAACCTTTTTACTTAATGAACTCAGGAAAGACCAAAATGTCACTTACCATGTTTTACACCGAAGCCCTTCAATTAATAAGAAAAACGACATTTTTGGCACCTTGAACTTAAATAGGTTTCCCTGTCTATATATGAGGGTTAATCAGTGTATATGATGCAAAAAGGGATAGAAGAAAAACAACTGCACGTAACTTTCTGGTTTTTGGTTTATTTTTCAACATAATCTCCTGCACATTCAGACACTTATACCATCATTTGACCAGCCTTTAAAAGTGGCAGATAAAAGGTTTTCAACTATTTGTGCAGCCAACATGTGACCTCATTAACGAAAGCTTTGTTGTTGTCAAAATAGCAATCAGCCAAGTCATTTTTGAGGCACCCAAAGAGATGAAAATCACTGGGTGCTAAGTCTGGATTATAAGGAAGATGTTCCAAGCATTCCCAAGCTAAAGTGTTGAACAGTTCCTCATTTATCTGGCCTTGTGCAGGTGAGCATTGAGATCTAGCAGAATTATGCCATCACTCAGGTGACTGTGGGGTACTATGATACGAGGCAGCAATGACACTCATCATGAGGCATAGCGTTCACTAGTATGGCACCCTGTGAGTCCTAAAATATGGTTATCATAACCTTGTTCTGATAAGATAACCTTGAACTTTTTAGTGACTGGTAGAAGATATGTTTCTATTCCAGGGAGGCATGTTTCAACTCCAGTTCAAAGTACTGGGCTCATGATTCATCCCCTGTAAGAATTCATTTGATGAAGTTTGCAAGCTCCTCGGAATGACCTGGTTTTTCTTTGTTGATGCTGATCATTTGTTCATTGTTGAAGTGTTACCAGGGTGGATAAAAATAAAAAGCATGATTTTTACTTAAATCATTTTTGTTGATTTTTTGATTTAAATCTGATGTTTTGGATTTAAATCGATTTTTTTTATTTTTTAAAAGAAATATGCTTAAAATTGCTTGCATGTTTTTTAGGACCATGCAAAGAGATATTTGTTTTTTTTAGGGATGGGACCGATTAATCGGTACTCTATCGGTATTGGCCGATATAGGCATATCGGTTTATCGGTAAAATTACCGATTATTTTACCGATCCGATATATCGATAAATATCTTATAATTTAGTGCAAAATTCTGCCATTTTGTTGTAATTTTTATGGATAATCTCCATGCCCTACTTTCTGAAAAAGTAAATGTCTAAATATTCAACTTCTTTTGCATTGCAATCAGCTCTAAAAACTTATTTATTACGGAGATCAATGAAAATTTCAGGGTCTTCAAGGACCATTTCTAATTTTATATCGGATCGGTAGAATATCGGTTATCGGTATCGGTAAATTTTATATCGGTACTGTATCGGTATCGGCCAAAATTTCATATCGGCCCATCCCTAGTTTTTTTTATAGAAAGCCTTTTTCTAGTAAACAGCCCTGTAAAATATTTGAACAGTTCGATTAAAGCAAATAAAAAAAAATATATGTAAACATACATTTTTCTGTTTCTGATACTGTAACTACTATGGAAATGTTTGTTGATTTTGTTCATGAAACTAATAATAATTTCAGTAACTTTTCTTCCAGTGAAACTAAAACATTCTGGATGTACTATATAATTGTAACTTCAAATATTAACTTAAATATTTTATAGACTTCGTACCTGAATTTTGGAGATTTTTTAATGAAATATCAGCTGCCATGTTTATTTACAGTTTAATGATATTGACACTATTTATGGCTTAACATGATTAGTATTTTGTATATTTCTCTACACAAAATGTTTGCTATTTTTGGCCCATAAAATTATTGAATTTTAAATCAAGAAAATCCTGTGTTTACATTTCCTTTCGTATGAGCTTCACACTATCAGTACATATATTTTATTTCCTTTATTTTCCTATCTTAGAACCTAATAATCACCATTAAATGATTATGAGAGTAATGTACTTTCACCAAAAGTGTTTCTATCTACAACATCCTTATGTACATTATTCTAAAATTTAGTGTGATTTAAATCAGAGATTTTTTAAGAAAAAAATCACCCGATCCATCCTGTGTAATATGCACTGGTACATGGCTTTTCATGTCAGACACATATTGCTATACACTCCACATATATATATCTCTCTCTCTACGGCCAATCCTTTGACCCATAGAAACCTCACAACTTCACACTGTTCTTCTTGCATAAAACATAACACAGCCACCATGTTCAACTGACCCCACTTGACTATCCTTGGCATGCAGTGATCTTGGGTTCATGCTGCTTTTGTAGCCACTGGTGCTGCCATCTACAGATAAAACATGTGCCCTAAATTTTAGATGGTGTTCACACTGTGTGGATTTTTGCAACCTATATATTGACGTTCTCTCATGTGTGTGTATGTGTAATTTTGTAACCTCCTTTTATACCACTCAACCAGAGTTTTCTATAAATTATTAGTTTCTTGTATGTGTGAACATTGTTATATTAAAGTAGTTGTTCTTTTTCAAAAAAGTACATTTTTTGGTTCAACAGAATGTTGAACTTCCTGCATTTAACATACCTTGCAGGATATTTAGAGTCAGTGTTGATATAATATCAGAAATATATTTTTATAGTAAATTTTATCATCCATGTAAATAAGACTGTGTAGCAATACTTATATAAGGTGGATGCTCCTGTTATGGCCATGTTCTTGATATGGCCACCCCTGTATTGTGAGTTAGCTAAGAAAAAATCTGCTAGATGGCATCAGCATCCAGTGCGGGGGTCTCCTAATGTGTCACGTGATAATTTCTCATCCAGCCAGGTTGAGCAATATGGCGTCAGTTGCCTGTTTTGTGTTTTTCATGTGACCTCTTCTTGTTTTTCTTTGGTAAGTCTCCTTTGTTTTATGCATGTTTTGCAAAGACTGTTTTCATGAAAACCATCGTACTCTTTTCAGTTTTCAATGATCTTTCAATTGGTGTTGTTGTTGATGGCATATCTTTTACAAGTTGTTCATAATGAGATGATTTTCGTGAAAGCTGACCTGCTCCTGATATGGTCACAGGGACCAACCACGAAACATCCGTTGACCAACAAGCCAAAGAACAAACAGCAGCAACACAGCAAGAAAAAGACTCAGAAAACCACCGAAGCTGAAAGTTGGTACTGCAGTCTTTGTCAGGAGGACAAAGTCAAGGAAATGCGACTCTGCGTAGTCTGTGGGAATTTCTACCACACAGTGTGTATTGGACTCACTGCTGCTGACAGAGACATTTTTATTTGTCCAAATTGCGACCAGTAATTTGTTTTAACAATCTCATTTTTTGTCTTGTACTCTTCTCTTGATTGATTTCACATTTTAGTTTTTTGAAATATGTTAATTTTAATGTCAATTTTGTAAACAACTTCATTTTTAATGGAAAATCCTGTTTTAAATCTGCTTTTGATTAACAAAAAGGATTTTTTAGTATCATGTTTATTCCTTTTACACCAAAATTATTTAATTTTAGCAGAACTGCACTATGAAACTGAAACAAATCACGATTTGTACAACATCGAACAAGGGTGTCCATATCATGTGCACATGTTCCTGATATGGCCACTAGGTAGACTTTTGGAATTTAGTTTTTTTGGACCAGTAAAACTATTTTCATGGGGAATGTAAAATTTTTTTATGAAAGTCCATTAGCCTGAGAATGATTTAAAAAAAAATGGTTTGGATTTTTTCAAAATGGCAGCTAGAAAAATTCTCACACCTTAGCATGGCCATATCAGGGTCACCCACCTTGTTACATTTGTTATATTTGTACTTGGTGCAGAGTCTGAAGAAGACCTTGCTAGAAGGTTGAAATGTTACGTTTAGTTTATGTTTTATAATAAAATAAATTTCTGCCTTGGTCAGCATATTGAGTTTTTCTTATATATATAATGTTGCAGGTTAGACAGATTACTATTTATATCTGGTCTGTTAATTTCAGATTCTCAAGAGATGGAAAGTTATTAGCTGTTGCAATTAACTTTGGAGGGAAAACCTTGCCCACTGTTGCATATTTTGGAGTTGATACAAAATATCCACATTTTGTAAATTTTGGTAATGGCCAATTTGAATTTTTCAAGGAGAGGTAATTATTATAAGTTAGAATTCTGTTATTATGATGTTTGTGTGTTTTTGTAAATGTATAATTGAAACCAAATCATCACTTTTTCTAATTGAGAAGTATGATATCTGTTTCTGGTAAGAATTTAGATTTTGCTAGGGATGGACTCATGTGAAATTTTGGCTGATACCTATAAGGTACCAACATAAAATTTGCCAATAATGATAACTAATTATCTAGTGATCAAATATTAAAAGATATATGTTCCATGAAAAACCTGAATAGTTCATTCATGTCCATAAATAATGTACATATGCAGGTGACTACACTCAGTTTTGTCTTAGAATGACGAACTATGTACAGGGTATTTCATAATTCCTTCTTGGATTTCAGAAGTATGTTGCTCAGAGGCCAACTCACCCATGGGGATGAGAACATGTCAGTGAAAAGAGTAAGTATCAAAGTTTTTAACCCACCTTACAAATGTTCGACATGTCCTCCCTTGGTGACTCAACAGACACAAAGCAAATGGGTAGACTGGGGTCATTGGCTGAGACTGTGGACCACATACAAGCAAGATTACAGAATTGATGTCTGTCGATTCACCAAGGGAGACACGTAGAACATTTCTAACTTGGATATGTATTCTCATTCCTGTAGGTGAGTTGGCCTCTGAGCAACTGACTTCTCAAATTCTGGAGGGAATTATGAAACTTCTTGTATTCAGAAATTTACAAAAGAACACAGAGCTTGAGATCATGCAATTTAAAATCATGCAAGAAGGATGGAGAAATGAAAAAGGAGAGAAGAGGTGCACACATTACAACACAACACAACAAAACCTTAGCTTACCCAACCCAACCCAGTACCTCACTTTGATTTTGCACAGCACTTTCAGATTTGGGATTATCCACCAACTTTTTTTTGCCAACACTGGTAATTAATGCACATATCAGTTAATCAGTTACGTATGCCATCATTGCCCATGGACTCAACCCAGCCACCCATTAACCTGCCTCCACACAGCATGCCCAGTTTTGATTCCAAAACTAAAATAAATTAATTATTAGAACATAAACTAAAAGGGCCGCGGTGGCTCAGTCGGTAACGCGTCTGACTACCATGCTCAAGGTCCCGGGTTCGATCCCCGGCCGGTTCAAATCCGGGAACTTTTCTAACGGTGGAAGCGGCCCCGGCGCCTACCCAGCGTCGAATAACATGGGTACCTGGGGGAAACCCTGGGGGGTAAAGGCGGTCAGGGGCGTGATGCTGATCACATCACCCCCACTCACGACCGGATCAAGAAAGTGTGGGGCGTTACCCCCACACCCCCTATACGCCTTCATGGCGTGGTGCTATGCACAGGGGAACACTTTACTTTACTTTACTTCACTTTTACTTTTTTAAACTAAAAGGGAAGAATTTTGCCCTCAATTGCAAGGCATTTATAGACATATCAATAAATTTATCAACACTTGTACTGATAAATGACCAGTATATATAGAATACTGATTTATCTGCCCTGTCTATAGATTTTAGTAAGAAAAATGTGTACAGGATTCTGCTTATACAGTATGATCAGGAATACCAAAAGTTGGCAACACTGTACACCATTAGTATTGTTTGGGATGTGAGGAAGTGTAGTTGTGGTGTGACATAGGTTGTCACAGAGAACAATTAACAGTGATCCGTAATGGCCTTAAGTATTATTTTGGACATACAGAAATAGCTGTAGCAATGGGCAGAAATCTTATTAAAACATTTATAGTATTTTACAAATATGTTTTGTTTTTTTCCCCATTCTTTAGTTCGTGTTTGATATCTGACATAATGTGGAGTCCGAATGACACCTTTGTTGTCTGTATATTCAAAGAAGGATTTCTTTGCTTCCTGAAAAAATGTGGACATGCAGTTTTAATATCTTCAACATCATCTTCTCCTGCACATACATTGAAAGTGCATGACTCAAAGAGGTACGTTCTGGCTCATAATTTTTGGTTTGCTTTGGATATCTTAATTTATATGTAATCTGTGTTCTTGTACAGTTTATTTTTTTATTTATTTTGAATATGTAGACCCTTGCTGAGAGGGCATGCAAAATGTCAAACTACATGAACTGTTTGTATTTTATGTTTTACAATAATTTTCATTATTGATGCATTGTCTATGCATGTAAACTACAGCTGTAAACTAAATCTGCCTTTTTAATATAATTATATGAGGACCAACAGTTTAACCTTTTGGAGCCCAAGGCCATTTTCACATGTAACCCCCTTGATGCCCGAGCCGATTTTGAGCAAAATGCAGAGTTTCAATTAAATGAGTGTAGATCAGAGGCTAATTGCCCTAGAGAGATGAGTGATATACCGTTGTACACAGAATGAACCAGAGATTCAGACTATATAGAATTTATGCAAATTTGGCATATATGTGGTGGGGGGATGGGGAGAACTCTCAAAATTCCAAAATTTCGGAAAGAATGGGGATTAAAACTTGCATCCATTGATTTCAAGGCACTATGCCATCATGGATTTCTACATAGATTGGTCTATTCTGTACCAGAGTTTTTATTTTTTTTATATTTGCAACATACATGTCTTGCTAGAAATTTAGAATAATATTAATAAGAACAGCAACAAGGCAATACCTCATGGACACTGCACTAGTAAAGGCCATTCTGTGTGAAAGTACAATGAAACTCATATGAGTAAGAGTGAAGAGTGTAGTTGATTGGTGTGTATTGTGCTTCATTTAGAAGGATTATTTTATTGGATCCAATATGTCAGAGCAGTTTTCTAGAAAGTTCATGGCAAGTTGAATCGCATGCATGTATGTAGTATCGTAACTAACATTCTCTGCCCCCCACCCCCCTGCAACTTTCAGTTGTGTGCCCCTATACTGTTTTTTTTTTAAAAATCTCCTTTTCTAAAATATTAATTCACGCCTACATTTATGTGCATACAGATATGAAATTACACACGATTGATTGATTGAGTTGGTGTTTTATGTCCACTTTATGAACAGTAAGGCTAATTGGGACTGGACCTGCAGTTTAAAGTGGGATCCAAACCACTATGTGCCTCCACCGAGTATTGAACCCGGAAACCCTTGATTACAAGTTGACAATGCTGCCACTGCGCCATCGGGGAGGCCTAGTACACACATGAAAATACACTGTTACTACAAAATTACGATATTGTTAAATGCCAATTACCAGTCTTCTGCGTTTTTTGATGGAAGCAAATTCTGCTATTTTGGTCAAGTCCAGTTTTCGAGCCCAATCGCTTTCGATGCTTAACAGCGCCAGTCCACACAATGCCATTTCTGTCATTCTGCTTTTCAAGTAATTTTTGCTTGGAAACCAATCTCTCAGTTGATGGAGACATCACAGGTAGGGTCAAATACAGCATAGAAGTGCATACATCAGGAATGCTATTAGCTATTAGCTAGAATTTTGTTTTCCAACAAGAGAAATTCTGCAAACTTCACTGATGTTCGACATGTTTTTTCTTTTGATTTCAGTGGATACTATATTCCAAAAACAAACAATTTCTGTAGCTATAGTGCGAGATATATCGTCTTCATATTTCTTCCGGAAATTACTAGCTGATTCCACTAATCGTCTGTTGGTGTGTTCTATTAGGGCTGCGGGGCTTAAAAAGGTGAAGCTTTCTTTGATATGTTTCATACTCTGAAACATATTGTTTACTTGAGTTATTAGAATATCCAAAGCACAGTAGAAAATCTTTACTTTAAAATAATCAAGGGGGTCGAGAAACATCTTCTGTCAGTTCCTCGAAGTATTTTTATGTTTCTTTTCCGTTTGATGGAAATTGTAAATAGGGGCAGGGAGTGATAAAAGTCAGTGTTTCCAGCACAATTTCTTGCCTGGTGTCTGTCTACCCTTCGGTGACATAAAACCAATGACTTGAACTATAGAGCAAATGCAGGTTTTCTTCTAATCTGGTAATTTCTACCTCTTCTAGTGATTAACATTTTCTGTTTGCAGTTGTAGGAGCATAAAAATATTTGGTTGAAAATATATTTTAACGCCGAGAGGAAATCTTTTGTAAACTATCAGTCTTTCAAAATTTATCATTCTTACTGCACCCCGTAAGCTCTTGCACCCGTCCCCCATGCTGCGGGGGTGTTGCATGTATGTATTTACATTCAGTATAACATTGTAACTTTAGAGCAAAACAGTGTTAATGAATAATCAGGTGTGTTCATCACTGAAACACAATTTCTGGAAAATGTCTGGTTGTCATAGACATAATCATTACATAAGATATTAGAATTTAGCATTTTCAGTAATGGCCAAGTGTGCACTAGTTTAATAAAATTATGTTTTAGCTAAGTTTATTGGAAGTAACCATCTTGCACATTCATGATGATGTCAGTCTTTTCCACATTACAAGCTCTTCAGCTGTGGGTCCATATGAAATGAGAATAATAATTGAATGTAACATATTTTTATTTTGTTTTTTGTTAGTGTTGGGGATTCAACTCAGGACCCTTATCCTGGACTGGGAAAATTTACATTATTTTGGACAGATGTGCAGCCAACATTAGTTTGTTCATCTGGGCACCTGATATATCCATTTCGTCTTCCTTTTTGGGTTCTGAGGTAATGTGACA
Source organism: Lepisma saccharinum (assembly GCF_977018435.1). Taxonomy (NCBI): domain Eukaryota; kingdom Metazoa; phylum Arthropoda; class Insecta; order Zygentoma; family Lepismatidae; genus Lepisma; species Lepisma saccharinum. Next base: position 24,950,163 of record NC_139230.1, on the reverse strand, counting down.
AAAGGTAGCATTGTTTAATAGATTTAAAAACGTATGGTATCTCTAAGTAAAACATGATCTTTTGATGCTAAAAAATGGAAAATATTTCTTTTTATGTGCCAAGCATATTAAAAATATGTTCTAAAATTGAAAATATCTGGTAACATATTATTAATTTCTTACTTATCTCAAACACATCTAAAAAATGCCCAAAAGTTGTTGAATTGCAGATTTTCTTTCCAGTATTCCAGATCTGTTTTGATTCTTCTTTTTTCCCCTCACCTTGTTATTTCCCCTACCTCAGTGAAATTGTCACTTATACAGAACTTACTGCTGTTATTGTGCTTAAAACATGTTTTTCATTTTTATTTTGACCTACTGCTCTTTAAATCACCATTGGCTCATTGAACATTTTCTTTTGTCACATATTCATTTAAATTCCATACAATCTGAACCTACCCTCATATGTCTGGTCATAGTCATTACCTTCCAAAACGTAGTCATGAAATGTCGTCTCAAAACTCCTCCATGTCCCTCCAATATAGATTTTCTTTACAGTTTCCACATTTACACCATCAATTCTTTTTCCTCAAGGTGTCTGTTATACATTTTACTAATGCTGGGCTACTATTGTGCCATAGCAGTAAAATCTCATGCAAGCTCATAAGCATATGCAAAACACTAATGCATTTTTTTTATCTTTGCTTCTTTTGTAATTTTTTTTCTTCTTTTTTTTCAGCCATTTAGACTTTGCTTTTCTAACAAGATTCAACCCAACTACATGTTGCAGTAGTGACACATTCTCTGAAGAAAGTGGTAGTTATCTTGAGCTGTCATGCCTCTTATCTTTCACTCCTTTTCCCAACTACAGTGATGCACGCAAATTCATCATTACATAGCAACGGAAGATATGTTCCTTTATCATAATCAGTTTCCTCCTTCAGCTAGGCCTCCCCGTAGCCTTGAAATCAAGGGGTCCTGGGTTCGATACCTGGTGGTGGCACATAGTGGTTCAGATCCCACTTTAAACTGTAGGTCTAGTCCCAATTAGCCTTACTGTGCATAAAGTGAACACCAATTCAAAATCCTCCTTCAGCTTTATTGCAGTCCAAGTGCTAATAACATTTTTGTGATATTTTCAGACCTCTGAATGTATCAGAAATATTACTACTTGAGGCGGAGCTTTACTTGAAATTCCTTAAAGGAAACGGAACACATTTGGATACAAATTTAAAATCTGATGATTCCAGTTTGCCTAAGAAGAGTATTATATCTCGACTTCTGGCTTGCATGAAAGGCATACCAAAATCTTATCCAAGAGTTGCATATTTCATTAAGTATGTAATCTTGAGTATTCAAAAAAAGCTTATTCCAAATTACGAAGAGAACCAAATATGTAAGTATATTTGATTATTTAACACTATGTATAATCTATAATTTCATAATTAATGATATGTATGTAATTGCATGATGGCTCACATATATACTCTGTAATCAGAAATATACGGACACCCACCTGAAAACACTGGCAGTCAATACGGTGTTGGCCCACCCTTAGCCTTGATGACAGCCTTCACTCTCGCAGGCATACATTCAATCAGGTGGTGGAAGGTTTCCTGGGGAATGGCAGCCCTTTCCTTGTGGAGAGCCAAAATGAGAAGAGGTATTGATGTGGGTCGGTGTGGTCTAGCACGAAGTCGGCATTCCAAAACATCCCAGAGATGTTCTATGGGATTCAAATCAGGACTCTGCACAGGTCAGTCCATTATACATGCCGCAAAATTAGTTTGGTATTGAGAGCTGAAGGAACACACATCACAGTGTTGCCATATCGTGTGGTACGGTATTCAGTGCAGCCGTCTGACACTGTGTCGAGGAAAACGTGTTATGAAAAGGAACAAAATGATGAAATGTGTTATTGTTATTGTTTTTTGAGGGAAACTGGATTCATTTACGTGTTATGAAAAGGAACAACAATGATGAAATGTGTTCTTGTTTTCTCTCTTCATTTCCATCTCCCTTACAACATGAACGAATTAACGAAATGAGCGTTGTTTATAGGTTACCTTTTCAATCCATTCTGAAAATATTGAATATATACACTTGCAAAAACCATTTCTTTCCAAAGTCGTCGTTAAAGTCTGCCCATCTTTCAATTATATCGCAACTGAAGTGCACAAAAGTGCAGTTGGTGGGCCGTCTGACTTTCATGCGGGAGACCTGCGGTGGTTTGTGGAACTTTTTTCAAATATCCCAAGCGGCAATCCCATTGTACCCTCAGATGTGTCATCAGTCCATTCTTTATTGACACTGTGAATGACATTTACCCAGGTTTCATCAAGCCAAACGATTTCCTCAAAATTTTGCTTCATAATTTTCCTATGTAAGGTTTCTCCATGAGTATTTTGCGTCCATTAATTTATTTGTACGAGAATCCCAGAGATTTTATGACTGTCCTTAAAGATGTTTCCCCACATTGAAAAAGTCCCAAATCTTTCAACGAAACGCGCAGTTTCTGAACAGTGGGATGATCTTTCCTCCTATAATAAGAGTAAATATGGTGACGAATAGCATCTTGCTG